>NC_083643.1:4103658-4818658 GCF_963576545.1 Limanda limanda | reverse complement strand
TTCAGTCCTAAACAGTGGGAGAGCAGCTCCTCGGGGACATGGCTGGAGGAGTCTGTGTTACCTCAGCTAACCACAGAGGAGACAAGAGGGGTCTTTTGTCCAAGAGAACTTTCCTCTCCTCCTTTTCTGTCGCTGCCTCCACTCGTCCAGCTCCATCACCAGAGGAGCTCAGGTTGTCCTATCAATCCAGTTTGTTTTGGAGCTTCACCGCTGTAGGAACCTTTTCCGCCTCCTCCAAGGTTTAGGACGACCGGTCTTTTGCATCAGAAGACCACCGACTTTTGGGTTTTTCCAAAGTTGAGCTGCAGGTGGTTGATGGTTGGTGGAAGTAGAAGTCAGAGGTGTAAAGGATGAACAAAGATAAAGGCCGTTCCCTGGACTGTGCCGTGCAACCTGAAATACATCGGTCAGTGATGTTGTCCACACCACGAGGTCCTGGTCCACGTGTATCACAGAGAGCTCCTCAGCCAGGTCGGTGTGGCTGACCAGTGACCGAATCCACGTAGAAGATGATGAACACTACGATGAAAACATTGACATTAATGTCTCCTCAACTGCCTGGACCCGCTGCAGTTTATCTACTGTCTCAGACGTTGTTGTGGATTACAGAGCAGAGATCCCGCTAATGGCTGCGACCGCTGACATGTTGTATTTAGGATCTTTGTTTGTGCTGCAGCTGCAGGTTGTGGGGGGGAGCAGCCAATCACAATGGTGTGTGGTCGTGCCACTGAACAATTCTGTTGAATTAATGTCAAATGGAGGAGTCAGTAATCTGCAATTCATTTACAGCTTTATGGATTGTCCACGCAGAATAATTGAATAAAGCATCGCAGCATCACCGCAAGTTGTTTGATGCAATGAACTTGAGAAAACACATGTAAGCAGTCAAACATCTGGACGTGCCCAGTAATTGTTGTTTTCTCAAGATACAGACAACAATGACAGCTGTCCATGACAACTCACCTCCTCCCCCGAACTATTCTAACTAACCCTAACCACAGAATGTGACCCACTTTTGTCTTTTCTCCTCATTAACCAACCGCAGCCCTGACTTTTTCAAGTTCTTCATATCCACATGTGACAATCCAGAGCTTTAGTTATTTTCTCAGAATTAAAAAAAAAACAACTTGCTAATTGGGCAACAATGGCGCTAAATTGACAACTGCCAGTGTCAATCACTGCGGTTACATGTGTCCGATTGAAACCCGATTTCTGGCGTTGTCGGGTTTCAATCGAAGATCCATTTCATGTAACTCCACAAATCTAGATTTCTTGTGTCCGACTGAAGTCGGATAACCACCCCCAGATAAGTAGATCGGATTTGGCTGTATATCGGACAACGCGCGCATGTAACTCTGGAAGCTAGACAACAACTGGAGATGACGTCTTTGCGCATGCTTGAGATCCTGCACCACCCCCCCTCCCTCCCTCCCTGGCTGTGGCCCGGAAGTCGACACGTAGATAAAATGTCGCTGCCCAGTGCCGGCCGGAACAAACAAACAAACAAACCATTCTAATCAAATGCACCGTTCGCATTCGCAGTACTCCTAGAGTAAACATGCACAACATCATGTAGAGGGACGTAGCTTCACCTTGCTCTCCGTTCATCATCTTTCTCGCATGCTGAGTTGAAGGCTGTTGTTGTTAGTGGTGACGAGGTCAAGCGGAAATGGCTGTATCACCACTAGCTGTAATGAAAACAGCGCCACCTATCGTAGCGGGGTATGAAATGCTTTCGGACAAGAGTCGGATTTCTCAGTGCCATGTACCCTGAGATAGAGCAGTTAACCCCACATGGATAGAGAAACCGGGCTTCAGCCGAAATCGGGTTTATGCCAACATGTAAACGTAGTGAATGTGCGATCAACAAAAAACAATTGTGCGAACTTCCTCTGGAGCTGATGTCTGTAAACGTTTATACAGAGACTTAAAACCAGGTAGATCTCAACCCAACGATCACCAGCCTTAATGTGGTTTCAGTGATTGGATCTCGACACATCCGACCTGCACTTTGGATCAGATCTCTGTTCATGTGTTTGTTCATATATCAGGTCTTTGCACTGTGGAAGGAAACTGGAGAACCTGGAGAAAACCCACATAGACGATGAGGAGAGCACAGATACTCCACACAGAGAAACCTGACTCTGACTCGTAAAGTCACAAATCACTCGTCTCCCTCTAAAACTCAAACCAGACGACAGCTCACTTACTAAAGTGAGCAGAGGGGGTGGAAGAGGAGGGAGTTTCGCTTCATTCATTTCAGATCACTGAAGAACAACCAGTCTTTGTTATTATGTTTAATGTAATGATATAAAAACATTGCCATGCTGCTCAGGCACCAACAGACCACACAAGACTGTTCCTCATTTGTTTGAATTGCACCAACTTAAAGCTGCAGCGCAAACATCGGATTAACTCTCAGTGCATCTCTAGCAGGATTACACAAAAACTACAGTACGGGTTTGCAAGAAACTTGTTGGAAGGATGCAACATGGATCAGAATGAAAGAAAGCACTATATTTCCACATGGATCCGGACAAAGGAGCAGGTACCAGAAAAAAAAATCACAATTTCTTTAACATTGCACTTTTGGAAATTTTCCGATTTCCCAGGGAATAATTCATCGATTCTGATGATACAAATCAGGTATATTTATATATTTAGGGACTGATATCTATGATCGTGTGGAATTTGATGCTGATCCAAATAAAAATCCAGATCGAGTGGAGGAAATGTGTTTTCAATGTCAGGCTTTTTAATGTTAACAAGTACGACTAAAAAAACTGTAACTGCAGCTGAGATGATTATATATATATATTATATATATCTTCAATAGCTTTAGAGCAATGTTCAAACAAACATGACTCACTTGGTGTCGAAATGAAGGGGCCTTGGCTGAGGTGTGTGTTCTACTGAGTGTCTTTGTTGTTTTTTTTACACTGTTGGACAGCCAGCGCACTGTATTCATCTCATTAAAGTGGACCTGAGAACCTGCTTGAGGAAGTAGTTGACATACTAAAAACATGGATCCCCAGATAAAAACGTGAAGAGCCCAACATGTTGCTGGGTGCAAGGCCTGAGTCGGGCCCATGTGCTGATATCCCCCAGTGTTGGCTGACAGGAGGGTTATCTGTGTGACTTCTTCAGAACTGGAAGGAGCATGGGTCAGGCCGTTTATGAGTTTGTGGATTTATGTTGGTGTGTGAGTCATGCAGATATTGACCCTCGTAAAACATAATGAGATACAAAGCTGTTGTCTGCCAGAGTCAGACGTCAGAGTCGGTCTAGCCGGGGGAGCACTGCATCATGAGTTCGGATGATTGCCCTGAGGAAGAGTGTTCACAGCGTCATGTTATCCGTCGGCTCTATACGAGCAGCCGAACATACAGTTTTATGTCTGTGACACTTATAAAGTATCCGTCATAGAGGCGGCGAGTGGCTCGCCTGGTGGAGCAGCTGCGTCATTGAGGCTAGGCCTCGCCCATAGCGGCCCGGGTTCGAGTCCGACCGGCGGCTCTGTGCTGCATGTCGTCCCCCACTGTCCGTCTGCCCCCCTTCAACCCTTACTCTCTCTCTGTACTCTCCAAATAAATTATTTAAAAAATTAAAAATGTATCAATAGGCCATTAAAAAATATTTGTTCCAGAAGAACCTTCATCATAAAGAGTAAGTTGTGTGTGCAAGTGGAAATGTCTTGCTCGTTTATGAGAATCAAAATCATTTTAGGGAAAAAACTCTCTCAAATGAAACAAAACACAATGTAGTAATATTAATTTCTTTCCACTAATCTGAATCTGACATTTCATTGAACCAAAGTAGCCCGCAAATCTCAAATCAATGAATGTTATTTCCTCTATTTTCTCTCCTTGACGGGCCTGAAAATAACCACCGAACAAGCCCAACATTTGCTGTGAAACCCAATAAATTACACACCAACACATTCAAAGGGCCGTAAAAAAGCAGCGTGATAGGCTGTTAATGTTAAATAACTTACACCCATTTACTCCTCAGATCCAGTAACACCTCATTAGCAGTTGTTGTGTCTGTCCAAGGAGCCGCTAAAGGATTTCTGGTAAAGGAATAGACGAGTCAACACTTAACTTATCGGAAAAGCCAATGACCCATGAGATATTTTAACTAAATAACAGAGTAAAAGAAACAACGTTAACAAGCAGCGAGTGTGTAATTCTAAATTGAGGTTATGCAGCTCTCAGGATTGCTTGTGATCTTGCAGTCTTCACCTGGTAGTGAGGCTATAATGATATTACAGTGGTAACAAATTCACAAAATCAGACTTTTCCTATGGAAGTTAAAGAATACAACATGTCAGACATACATCGCCCACGTAGGTGCTGGTGACAGGACGTCCGTTTGTCACACACGTCTGAAGTGAGCTCCCTGACGTAGAAAGTGAAACCAAAATGAAACGGATTAACTGTAAACTGCAGAAAAAAGACACAAACTTTGGTTTGGACCATGATCAGTTGTTATCTCTGCTTTTTCTGGCAGTCCAAGTCAAACATCAACACAAAAAAATCTAATATAAATAAAGAACCAAACTATCCTTTAAATGAACTCTGAGTTTTTGCATTTACATGAACGAAATCATGTTTATATTTTGGTTCATGTCCCATCTGCTAACATGGAGGAGGTGGGGTTGGAGACGCTTTAGGGGAAGCAGTCACGTTGGCCACAGTCTATGGTTCAAACACTCTATCAACATAACCCAGAGTTTAAACTTCCACATTACAGTAAGACAACAATAGCCTCAGGTTATAAATTGATCCTTTTGATAAACGTCTAATTTCTGATATAAACACAGAAGTTCTGGATCCTCAGCTGTTAGAGCCTCATGTCAGAAACACGTGTGACGAAGGAGAAAACGTCTTTCTGGTCCGATCCTGAAGCAGCGATGGGCCACTGCTGCAAAATGAGTTCACAGCAGAAACCCTGTATTTACCCGTCAGTTATATCAATAAATATAAATAAACAGATATATAGTTTAGAATATAACTGACTCAATAAATTATTTATTTCCATTCATTTTATCATGATCTAATTATTACTCCTCTGGAACTGGGCAATAGCATCTGATCGATTAGTATGTCTTGAAATGTATTTAATTTCCTCTACTTTTGTGATTTTGATTCTGTTTTACATTGATTATTCTGTTTTAAGAGTTTCTTTGTTTTTCTTCAGTAGTTTTAGAATCACATCTCAGCTTAATTAAAAACCCTTGTTCCTATCTTCACGCGGCTAATGACTGAAATGGTGGATTTAAAGGTCTTGAAATTGATTTGACACTTCTGCTGGCGTTCTCCCTCATGACAGCGAGCAACTGAAGGTCATTAGTTCAGAGATATTTTCCGCTGGTGTCCCGTGTGTCAGAACGTATTTGGTACTGAAGAACAAAAGCTGGTTCATGATGCGCTAAATCCTTTAGTGTCAAAAATTGCTTCTGATATGCTGCTGCATGATGAAAGGACCAGACCTCCCTGGTCATCTCAGGCAGGTCTGTTCACTGTCAGAATTACAATGAAGACATATTTAGTACTTCCACAGCACATCTGGAGCCAGCACCAGAGAAAAAAGCTCACACTCAGAGTATAAATCATCCCTCCAAAGTAAAGTACTGCTGTGATAAGGTAAAACAAAGTGTTGCTGTAAATAAGTAAACAAAATTACTGCTGTAATATATTAAAATAAAGTACTGCTGTGATAAAGTAATACAAAGTACTGCTTATTATACTATAATGAAGTTAAACTACTGCTGTTGTGATAACAAATTTATAAAGTACTGTCACAATAAAGTGCAATTTATTAAAGGTAAATATAGCACTGTTATAATGAAGCTAAACAAAGTACTGTAACAACACAAATTAAAAGTTAGACCCACTATTTTGTAAAAAACAAAACACTTTCGTTATAACGTTAAATAAAGTTCAGTTGTGATGAAATGAATCAAACCATTGGGCCTTTTACTCTAAAGCACTCGGAGCATCTTGGACCGGAAGCGTTGGTGGACTTGGATCAGAATCAGAATTATTTTATTGGCCAAGTATATTTTCACATACAGGGAATTGACTCGGTGTGGTCGGTGCATAGAACATAAAACAACAATATATTAACTGAGAAATTGGCAAAATTAATTTAAAAAAAATTAATTTATTAATTGCAGAATCCAAGATAATCTGGGTTTTATGATATGAGTTAGTTTCTTTCATCTAATTCGTCTCGGTTGACAAATTTAATTTTATTTAATTTCAGTTTTTTCAAAATGTTGAATACAATTTTGAAAACGTATATAAAAGTGTCATAAAGAGTCTTGAGCTCCATTAAACAGATGAAAGTCGTTTTTTTTATCTCATCAGGAGAAACATTAACTAGAAATTTGGAATTCAAACGTGAAACTACACTGGAAAACATTGAATGTGCTTTTATTCTGTAATATTTTCTGCTGTGATTTTCTTAGAAAATGAATAATTTATTGAATTATTTACGTGTTACCATCATGTCATGTACGATTTATTTGTGCAATAAAAAAATGTAATCTTTAATTAATGGAGGGAGAATACCTGTTGCACAAAACACAGACCTTAAATCTCACTGTGCCTTTAAAAGTCGTTTTTCTAAAACCAAAAATATAATAACAATTCAGAATAGTTACAAATTTAAAAAAAAAAAAATCACAATTTAAACTCACTCCCAATTTCACACAGTAACAGAAAATGCTCTTTATGGGATTTCACTTTGAAATATGTTGTCTTTGTTAAAATGTCAGTGTGAACCAGTGTCTTCAAGGATCAATGATATCAATACCAACATTGATGCCTTGTATTATTAAAAGCAGATCGTGTATTGATCCGTAGGGGAGAGAAAGTGTCTTGATTTATGAGCTGAATGTATTTTTTGTCGTCTGTTTCGCGAGATTAACCCATAAAATGACTCCTGTGGTCGTTAACATTATTGACTGTGAAAGACAATAAATTCCAGCAGTACAGAAACACCAATGACACTCTCACTTGTCACACCACATCCAATCACACACAAACACAAACACACACAAACGCAAACACAAACACACACATACACAGCTCACACAGTGTGTGTGTGTGTGTGTGTGTGTGTGTGTGTGTGTGTGTGTGTGTGTATGCTTTTATTTTGTCATCTGTTCTGTTATAAATACCCTAACATTAATCATTTATTATTTTCTTAATTTGAAGCAAAGCATCTTTTGACTTAGTAATAAAATAGAAAACCTTTGATTAGATAAATTAAATAGAACAATTATGCTATAATCTCACCGGTTGGAGGTTGGAACCAGTGATTTGGTTCCAACCTGTTCTGACCCACACATTCCTCGTCCTCCCCAACCATCTCATCCTGAGGGCCGACCATTTGGCCTCTCCAAGAATCAATCTTCACAAGAGGCCCTGACCTATGTGGTGAGGAGGCTTGTTGGAATTTCAAATTTTTAACTATAGGCTGTGTCTGACAGAATTCTAACAATAAAGATAGGAACAGTTTTAGCTAGATATTATGCCTTCATACAAATGAATTTAATAACCGTTGCTGTTTAGTGCCAATAATGTATCTTTTACTTGTCCTCATAATTAACTTTTCTGAGATTAAAAGCGTAACTCCCTCAGATTCAACATCACATAGAGTTCCAGGAGCTGTCTGATAAAGTTCTCGAGGTCGGATAGAGAGACTTTGTTGACTTAATTCTGTTTCATTGCTTTGGTTTCGAGGATCCGAATGTTTACACAGTCGGGTTTGTTTTGATATAGCTGAAACATAATAATCTTTTCTCCAATTGTAAACACCTTTGCTGCACATTGCATCTGTGGTTCAAGGACTTTCTTGCCTAGCAACTATAGCGTCATTGGGAGTGTCTTCCTTTTCACTTCGGTATACCAAATGCCAGGAGGATGGATTACGCCTGCACACTTCCGAGGAGGAGGAACGAAGATCTACTGTATAAAATAGACAGATGCCGGATGTTCAGGGCGCTCTGATACACCTAATATACTGGAAGCCCATTGCTTTGCTGATAACCTGTTTATTGCTTCCTAAATAAATACTTTGATTTGAGCAAACCGAGTTCGGCTCTACTTCTCTTAAAGGATAAAAAAACACGTATTCAACAGGCTCCACCCGGACTCTTCAGACAAGTGGAAGCTAGATCACAGTAGCGTGTGCATCCAGTTCACATGTGTTTACTTGATTTAAAGCAGATCCCTTCACTCCAGACTTCCATGCTGATGTTGATTCGGTCCAAAATGGCGGCGGAAGCAATTGATGAATACAGAGGGACACAGGAACAATACAATGAATTTGAAATTACACCAATTGTTTTATTTGTATAACCCAGAGTCACAATTTGCCTCATGGGACTAAGGTGAAACATCCTCTGCCTTTAACGCTCCACGTCCTGATTGCTAAGGATTTTCCACAAATGTTTGGTGCTGCCTGGTGCCCGAGGCTGAAATCTTCTGCAGCGGCTGCAGCTTCAACTCTGACTTGTCTCCTTTGCTGAGTGTCTTCTGTCCCATCCATTTAGCATTTTGAGAATAAAGTCGAAACAAAATCAGAAGAGGTTTTTTGGATTTAGCAAACCGAGAACAAAGTCAAAAAATGCTGAGGAATATAAAAGTTGAACTTTTAGGAATATGATATAACTTCCTCTGCAAAATGCTTCCTGAACATATCCAAATGGTGAAATTGTTCTTCAGAGTCAGTTTTAGTTACAAGGAAATTCTCTTTTAGCTCATAATCACAGCGTGGTGATCAGAACTGTGAAGAGATTTGAACTTTGAATTAGTTTTGACTTTATTCTCAACTTTATCTTTTGTTTTCTTAGGGACTCTCACAGTCTCCACAATCCATATAACTAGTGTTTAAATATGTCCCACTCAGTTCTTTTTTAATTGAAATTAACCTGAAAGCATGGCACATTAGAGACCATAATAAAGTCCGGCAGTGAGCTCATGTATGGAACTGACTGAGACACTTATTGAATCACAGCTTCATAAAGACTTAAAAGCTCAGAGGGAAAATCCAATGAGGACTGTCGGACAACTGTCGGAGCCCAAAAAGTTTTTTTATTAATAGAATATTAGTTTATAATTTATTTAGCATATACGTATCAATTCAAATAACATGTGATTTAAATGGGACATTAAAAGACATACTGTACCTCTTCATCACTGAATGTATCTATGTAGACTGTGTGTGTGTGTGTGTGTGTGTGTGTGTGTGTGTGTGTGTGTGTGTGTGTGTGTGTGTGTGTGTGTGTGTGTGTGTGTGCGTGTGTGTGTGTGTTTGTGTGTGTGTGTGTGTGTGTGTCTGTGTCTGTGTGTCTGTGTCCACAGTCAACACCTCTTCAACATACAATCCTTATTTCACATTCTGTAAAGGTCATATGTTGTAATTCTCTCCAAATGTGTCTCCTGCAAAAAACTAAATCCCATTAAAGGAGTATTCCAGCAATTTATCTTGACATTTCCCTTAAGTTGTGGGACTCAACAGAGACAGATCTGTTGACAGAGTGAGACACATGGGGGGGAGGGAGTTCCCGTCTGTAGCTGAACACATCAGATAAATGTACAACATCGATTAGAGGAAATATTTTTCAGTAAAGCCACATTCAAAGTGAGTTGAACCTCCGATTTTTTTCATACGAGACAATCTCTGAAACCCCTTCATCCTACATTTCCCATAATGCAACTCTAAATCATTTCATCAGACCCCTCTAGGTGAAGCACCATGAGAATTACTTTCCTCAACAAGTCTAAAAAAGCTCCTCCCGAGCCGGGGAGGACTTCTGACGAATCAGCGTAACTTCGTGAGTGTAATTGTGTTAAAAGTGACCTTTTAAAGAAATCTCTTTTTGTTGTGCTTATCTGGGTTTGAGGTGAACGGAGCTGTAACCGTCCTCTGTGCTCTATCGCTGCCATCACATCAGAAGCTCAAACTCAGTGTGGTCAGTGTTTCTGCTGCAGCCGACATCACACAACCCTCCTGCCTCTTGTTTAAATACAGTCTCACGTCCTGCAGCTCTGAAGCCAAGAAGGACATGAGATCAGAGCCCTCACCATGGATGTAACTCTCGGTGAGGTACTGTCCAGCTGTCACACGGCTTTTGTGCGATCTTATCTGATGCAGCAAGTGCCACCAACAGGATGTAGGATAACAGAGTAAAGGGGACTTTTACGATGGATTTATGCCGTTTGATGGCCTCATTGTCCTCCGTGCTCTGGACCCATCTGACCTCCAGTCCTGTGTCCCACTGTCGGCTCAACATAGCCGGGCTATCTTTTTACAATCACCCTAAATGGTCACACAACGGTGGTTATCAGCCAAAACCAAACCACACGTCCAACAAGACAAACCAGGTTCTCCCCAACTGGACATTCACACTGAAGAGTCTCTTTGACAGGTCTCTTTGGGGCAATTTTGTATGACGTCATGTCACCGTCACAAAAATAGAGGTAGCTGATTATTATAAGCAGTAGGCCTATATAGACCAGTAAGATATATTATGGGCTGCATTTTGAGTGCCAGCAGGCAGCAGAAATCCTATTTCAAATACATTTCACATGCTTTCGCGCTCAGCCCGACACAAAGATGTTGCCTATAATACAGCATTAAAGTAAAATGATTGCAACAAAGTAAAAAGATAAGACAGACTTAGCTCAAATAACTTGCATAATTTATTAATTTATTATTATCAACATGAGGACGACATGCACCAGCTTCATCTGCACAACACTTTGTGTTTTCCTCCCTAACTAAAGACGGCCTGCAACTGTTTAGAGTCATTGCTAAGTGTCATGGATAATAGAGTTAATTTCTATATTCATTATATATTATATATTCCAATGAACACTTATTAGAACAATGTTTATCTTTTGCTTTCTGATTTGATACACTTTAGATAAGAACCCAGTGTTTTATTTTTCTTCTTTGCCATAAGAGACAGAACACGGTCAGCACAGCTGTGTCCTTCAGGCTCGTCCGTACCTAATAAAATGATAGGAAACATAAAAGCTTGTATCCTTATTTCTGTGGATATTGAACTACTGATTTTGAATATGGTTTTGGATTAAACTGTGCACTACCAAGACAATGAATGTAATGTATGGAGTTCTTCCACATTATTAGTATTGCATATATTATTTAATACATTATGTACTATGTGCACTCTGAGGTCAAGGCCCCGACAGCTAAATTAAATCAAGCTGCACCAAAGTTCTCATAGATTCCTGTCCCTGACATATTTTTTCAATGTTGAAGAAAGTAATAAAGAAGATCCACCTCTTTGTCTGGAGCCATGCAAAATGTTAACAACTTTCCCCCACCCTACCCCTGTGGTGTCCACACTACTCCGGTGTTTTCAGGTTCCTCAGATTTCACAGGAGGCTGTTTTGTAAAATGACCGATGACACAGTCACACATCTGTTCTCTCCACTGTCCCAGTTCAATCCGACTCAAACAAACCTGACACTGGATTGAAATAGATAACATTTTTATTATTTTATCAATGAGTAAAGAAACTGTGAACGAAGCTTTTTTTCAAAATCTTAACATTTTGATCCTGTTGTGTAATTTTAGTTAGTTTTCCTCATGTTTTCCACTTTCCTTTTGAGGTTCTCTGGTCTGGAGGCAAATTCTAGTCAATCAAAAACAAATTGATTATTTCTTACTCGTTCAATAACAAAACTTAAATCTGCTACAGTCATTTTTTTATGGATCATGGTTCATATCAATACAAATGATGTGTTTTTTGTATTGCTTTGCAGAGACAAACTCTCAGCCACAAAAAGCTGTTAAGCATCTTTTAGCTCTTTATTTTAGTTTTCCTGTCATTTGGTTTAATTCTTTATTCATGTATTTATTTCCGTGGTTGTGTTAAAAGGTGCTTTTTAAGTTATTATGATGAGATGAGGTGAGATTTGAAAGTGGACAGGTCGGAGGAGAGCTCCAGAGGAAGAAAGTTTGCTCGTATGTTTCCTATAAAAACTTACCAAGGTGACATTGTCACTGATGTGTTGGCAGCTTCTTCAGCTCCAACTGTTTCTATTATGTGGAAAATGTGATGCTGTTGATAAATTAGCTTCTTTTTTTTTTTTTAACTCCACAAAAAGGAAAATCAACGATGAGGAATTCAAATAAAACAACGAGCTCGGGGGTGAAGTGAATCACTCCTGTTTTCCTGGAATATCCCAGAGTCGTCATTAAGGCATTTACAGTTAATGTTCCCCTCAACCACAGTGACATGAGTGTGATTCATCCAGTCACATCAGACGAGGCAGCGCCCGCAGGGAAACGACCACATGCCTCTGACACACGTCCTGGGTGAGCTGGGCACCGACACCGAGAGGAGGAGCTGGAGCTTTTATAGTGATTAATGATGATGATGATAATAAGAGACAGCATGCAAAGACATATCTGCTACACGTGTGTGGATTTGACCCCTGAATCTTTCCTGGGACCTTGTTATTTGGTCAGATTGTTCTTGTTATCTGGAGGACTGTATGAACTCCTCCAGGGCTGATAAATGTAAAAGGAATCTCACTGCTCCGCACCAGCTGCTGTTCATTAATTCAGAATAGCTGGAACAACGGGTGAGGTGTCTGCACACTGTGAAACACGATAGCCTCTGTCCAGCAGGCGGTTTCTCCTCTATCCTCTTCCTCGAGCACCTTCCTCTTCTCTTTCATCTCGTCTCCTCTGTCGTTCACTCAGCTGAAGATTCATCTCACCTGCTCCTCTGGCTGTTTAACCGTCTCTGCCCTTCAGGGAAAGAATATAACATGGTTCACTTCTCTGTGTTATTCTCTGCTAAATAACTTTAATCCAGCTCCAGGGATGCAGCCGAGTGGAAAACAGCCCCAGTTCCAGTCAGATGTCAAACATCCGTCAGCTCCATGTACCGGAGCTGCTTCCTCCTGCACCCCCTGGTGCTCTGTAGCCTCAGCATCAGTCAGGAGACGGTTTCAGACTCCAACTCTGGGAAATGTTGTCTTTCACATGTGTAGAACGCAGCGGGGGGGGAACATTCAGGCGAGCAGCGGTGTAAAGTTCTCAGGTTTATCTAACAATGAAAAACGTAGGGGAGCAGGACTACCTGTTGGTGTGTGAACAGCGTTTTCACAGATTATTGGATTTCATTCACGGACAATGTTTGTTTTGGCACAGAAAAGCAATTCCCTCAAATGAGTTTGAGCTGCACACGGGAGTTGTGGGTTCAAATAATAAAGACGACTCAGCTCCACATCCTCCCACTGTGCTGCCGTCTTGCTCTGGTAACTGGGTCGACATTTCTCCCTGTTTTAAAAGAATCCGACTAAAAACAAAACCATTCAGATGCAATTTATATCCTGCAGCCAGCCACCAGGGGGCGATCCAGGTAATTTGGCTTTATATTAAGGAGCTGTCACGTCCTCCATCTTTATACATAGTGTGTGCTTTAATATATATTATGTTATGAAGTTTTCACAGCAGCATCAGAACTCCGTTAACCTTTCGTAGCGTCCATTGAGATTCGCGGACGCCGGGAACTCGCAGCCTCACGTGAATCAGATCAGGAACCGTGCTCAAGGATCGTGTCTGGATTGATTTCGTAGTATTTCGTGTGATCGATTTGCCTTTAACGCAGCTGCCTACGGAGAACAGACACACTCTGGATTAATCACACATCAGAATTTCTCTCCGCCGCCTGCCAAGGACGAGTCCAACCCACAGATGCCGACCTCATGTTTGGATGACGGGAAATGTCAGAGCGCTGTCAACATTAAGCAGGATGCTGAATATTCTCCGGGGAACATGAGGTTCTTCAAAGATAGATAACACCACGTTCTGTTTGTCATCTTTCATTTGTGCATTGGTGCATCTTTTGTGTTTCAGCGTAAATTTGCATGTGTATGTGAGTCACAGTTTGTTTTCAGTGCAGGATCATCCACACACAAACAGATTCTGCAACATCTGACTCAGCTGAAAACCAGCCTTCACACACGGCTGTATCCGTTTCCCAGGATGCCTTGCAGCGACTTGATGGTTCTGACCTCTGACTTACAGCACGCTCACACTTCCCTCCCCCGAGACGTCTCAGGAAACACAAATTAAAATTCTTCATTGGTCCGACATTTTGAAGGATAAATGACGCTCCACTTGTGAGGGGGGGTAATTGCTCTACTGCTGCAGGGACGTCTGGCACCGTGTCAAGAGAAACAGATTCAGGACTTCTGCAGAAGTGTTTCACATTCAGAGGAGCTGCATGTCGAAGACAAACTGGAAACTGACGCTGGAAGTCATGATGGGATTTGATAAATTTTCCTCTGAGATGAGATCGATGAAGAAGAAAGATCGGAAGTCACAAAACGTCACGTACGAAAGATGCTGAGAAATGATGGACAGACAGAGAGACAGACAGACAGACAGACAGACAGACAAAGAGAGAGAGACAGAGAGACAGACAGACAGACAGACAGACAGACAGACAGACAGACAGACAGACAGACAGACAGACAGACAGACAGACAGACAGACAGACAGACAGACAGACAGACAGACAGACAGACAGACAGACAGACAGACAGACAGACAGACAGACAGACAGACAGACAGACAGACAGACAGACAGACAGACAGACAGACAGACAGACAGACAGACAGACAGACAGACAGACAGACAGACAGACAGACAGACAGACAGACAGACAGACAGACAGACAGACAGACAGACAAAGAGAGAGAGACAGAGAGACAGACGGACAGACGGACAGAGAGACAGACGGACAGACGGACAGACGGACAGACGGACAGACGGACAGACGGACAGACGGACAGACGGACAGACGGACAAAGAGAGAGAGACAGAGAGAAAGACAGACGGACAGACGGACAGACGGACAGACGGACAGACGGACAGACGGACAGACGGACAGACGGACAGACGGACAGAGGGACAGACGGACAGACGGACAGACGGACAGACGGACAGACGGACAGACGGACAGACGGACAGACGGACAGACAGACAGACAGACAGACAGACAGACAGACAGACAGACAGACAGACAGACAGACAGACAGACAGACAGACAGACAGACAGACAGACAGACAGACAGACAGACAGACAGACAGACAGACAGACAGACAGACAGACAGACAGACAGACAGACAGACAGACAAAGAGAGAGAGACAGAGAGACAGACGGACAGACGGACAGAGAGACAGACGGACAGACGGACAGACGGACAGACGGACAGACGGACAGACGGACAGACGGACAGACGGACAGACGGACAGACGGACAAAGAGAGAGAGACAGAGAGAAAGACAGACGGACAGACGGACAGACGGACAGACGGACAGACGGACAGACGGACAGACGGACAGACGGACAGACGGACAGAGGGACAGACGGACAGACGGACAGACGGACAGACGGACAGACGGACAGACGGACAGACAGACAGACAGACAGACAGACAGACAGACAGACAGACAGACAGACAGACAGACAGACAGACAGACAGACAGACAGACAGACAGACAGACAGACAGACAGACAGACAGACAGACAGACAGACAGACAGACAGACAGACAGACAGACAGACAGACAGACAGACAGACAGACAGACAGACAGACAGACAGACAGACAGACAGACAGACAGACAGACAGACAGACAGACAGACAGACAGACAGACAGACAGACAGACAGACAGACAGACAGACAAAGAGACAGACTCGTCCTCAGTCAAGAGACGCAGGTTGTCTGAGTTTAAAAAAAAACTTTTCCATTCAAATATGTGATTTTGCACATATTTGCCTTTGGAGTTTTTATTTTATTTTCACCCTGTCCCTGATGCCGGTTCATTGCCTGCATGTTTGTCCACATCAGACGTTCACACACTGTCTTCACTTGCATTTCTCACGCAGGGACAAACTTAATCACCTTTATTCTGCAGAAAAACAAATGTTTCATGCATCAACAAGTTGGATTTTTAGACTTTGGTTTGGAGAAAAAAGATCCTGCCCACAAGTCCCTGCAAATCAGCAAATACTGGTGGTCAGCCTTTCATTCCTTCCACCAAAATAAATGAAGAAAATATTGTGCCATTCTTCCCTCAAAGGGTGAACTGTCTCCGACCACTAATCACCTGCTAAGTAGTTACTGCTGAAGCACGTTGGATTATTTAAAAAAAAATCTGATTCTTCTGCAGCTATTTTAGGTAACTCGATCCCTCTCCAATTCAGTTACAAATAAATGTTATTAAGCTGATGCCCATTCAGTCAAAGCATATTTCCAGAAACTCGAGTCCCCCCCCCCCCCACACACACACACACCAGGCATCACCTAATTTGTTTGCCAGCAGTACATGCTTGTGACCCTGAGCACACAGGTCCATGTGCAGCACATTAGGAAAGTCCACACACAGGGAGGATTGATTTCTGTGGGCGGCTCCCTGTACGAATATGATACGTCACAGACAGACTCAATTCTTCATGTGTAAGAGCTGCTGTACTGTCACGATTAAAAAATGATGCTGATTACTCGAAGTAGACACGAGCGTGTGTCACTGTTGATGGCAGAGAAATAAATAATTCTTATAAATATCGGGATTGTCCTGTCTGAGGAGTCCCTCACTTTGTGCAGCACCTGTTGAAAGTCCAAAACTATGGGTTTTTACCTGAGAAAAGGATTGAATTGTTCCTTTACTGTAAGAAAGCGACTTGTTACACGGGTCGGAGGTTAAATACGACAGAACCTGGTCACAGTTCATGACACATATCAAGAGCTTGCCTTTTGCCTGAATCCTTGTTCTTATTTAGTATGTATTTATTTTTCCCTTTTTCCTTCTCTGACTGCCGTTCTAGTCTTCTCAATGCCTATATTCTGACTGTTGGGACTTTTTTCTTATGTTAAAGGTCCAGAATGTTGGTGTTATGACCATAATGATCAACACAGATTGGTTTGAGTCTTTTTTTTTTCCCTTTGGCCTGTCTCTTTTTTGAATTTGTCTATATTTGCTTTCTTCTTTTGGTGCTCTGTCTGTCAGTGTGATACGTGAGTGTTTCTGTGGATATATTTGTGGGGATGCCACCTGGTGGGGTGGGGGGTGGGGTGCACAACTTTTGTAAGAAATGCCTAACTAATGATGTAACTGTTTTCAATATGGAAAAATTATAAATAAAGTTGTAAAAAAAAATAAAAAAAAATAAAAAGCGACTTGTTGCTGCATCTTTTTCATGTGTACTTGATTATGGTGATGTCCTTTACATGCAAACCTCTGCTTAGCATCTGAACGTGCTCAGCCCACCATGCCTCCCTGAGATTTATTACAAATTGTGAAGCCTTGACTCATCACAGTGAGTTATGCTCTTATTACGTGTGTGTCTGCATTAAACCCAAATGTATTGGGCAGTTTCCTCCAGATATCTGTTTCTTTCCGCTTGTCTTTCCTTTTCTTGACAGAAAGTTGACTTTTGACATCTCAAACATCACTTTTCTACCGGACAAGAAGAAAAAACATTAACATTTGACACGCCCGAGTTTGAAAGACTTTCCCCCCCATGACCCAGATGCTCATTCTCATCTGAGGTCAGAAATGTGTCGAACTTGCCACCAGGGGAGCATCGGGAGGAGGGGGTGCTATTACCCAGGTCAAGTCATGTGAAGTTTATCTACACAGCAAATTTTAAAATTTTTTAACCCTTTTAAAAAGTTAACCCTAACCCTAACCCTTCGACCAAAGGGCTGTGATAACGTAACGAGAAGTTCACATAATCTGATCAAAGCCGACAGAGAAACAGAATCAACACAGGAAACGATCCCAGTGAAACGGAAGCAAAGAGGAAGTCCAACCACAGCAGGTTATTTCTCCTCCAGTCTCAGGAATTCACTGAAAACTCACTCCTCTCTAATAGTAATACTCTCTCATGATACTACTCTAGTATGTACGGTTAAGTGTAAAGTGTAAAGTAAAAGTATATTAAATGAAGTAAAGTAAAGAAAGTTGTAAAGTGTATAGTAACGTAACTATACGTTACTTTGTGTCATTTGTACCAAAGTTGGTAAACGAGCTGAAATAAAAAATAACGTTGTCCACTGGACAACGTTAACTGCAAAGGTTAAACTGCAGTAATTAAAGTTGACGTGGTTGACCCCTGGCTCGTTGACCTTTGTGGTGGGTCGGTTCCATCTGGCCTCGGCTGGCGACACTAAAAACCTGAAGGTTTCACAGAGCTGCTCGTTAAACCCGGCATTTCTAAAATGTTTGCACAGGTAAACTTGTAATGTTCTGAGGTCAAATCGAAGTTGTCTCACTCCTGTAAGCACATGTTTCCGACATCGGACTTAGAGGCTGTGAGGCTTCATAATCAAAGAGGATTTGCATTTATCAAATCACTCACACTGTTCACACTGTTTGTCTGAGCTTCCTGGATCCGATTCATTTTCATACGCGTTATTAAATGGATGTTGAGTTTATTAAAAAGAGCAAAGCCAGACCCTGGTGGCTGATGGTGCGTGGTGTGACGGTTTGCCAAGATGTTCACAAATCCAAGAGTACAAAAGATAAACGTGATGAGATATAAGGAGAAAGTGTGAAGACAGTTGGGGGGGAAAAGCAGGTAAGGATTTGTTTTCTCTAAATGGGGGTTTGAGCCACTCCCAGCATGCACAGGGGCAAAGGCCGAGGCCCCATCCCGAGCAGTGTACTAGTCGGCCCCGGAACCCCGATGAGCTGAAGGAGCCAGCACGCGAGGCCGAGGAGGACTTGACACCTCATGGACGTGTTCCAGGAACAGAAGCATCTCAGGGCAATTAAATCAATAAATCCACAACGAACATAGTGTTCCTCTTTAATTTCTGTTGCCTGTGATATTTTACAGCGATAATTTGACATGTTTGTTGCTCTTTTCACCAAGCGGGAGAAATGTATCACTTATGTCCCACAGAGAATTACAAGCTAGAGGCTAACCTGCTCGTGTTTTCTCACTTGCAACTCATAATTACGTTTTAAACACCATTTGACATCAACATAGCAAACTGCGAAGAACAACTGTGTGGACACCTAAACACACAATTACGCAGTTCTCAACTGCGTAATTGTGTGTTTAGGTGTCCACACAGTTGTTCTTCCCGAGAAAACATTTCTTTCAACTATTCCGACATGAACGTAGAATACGTAGAAGCAGCTGTCGTCCTCGATGATGGGATTTAACATTTGATAGTGAGTTGTAGCCTCTTAAGCAGCGGGTGAGATTCGCCTAAATTGCCTGTCTGAGGAGTACAGAAAGTAAATTGAAAGGTGTTCTTGAACCATTTGGAGTAAATGCATGATTTTGGTCTCTTTGAAAGGTAACATTCTGAACTTCCCCCCCCAACAGTCAGAATCAGTCTTAGTGCTACTGACATTGAGTAATAGCAGTTGGAACACAGTGAAGTAGAAGGTTTTTATTTCCGCCTGAATATTTGTTGTTAAACAGATGCCTGCAGATGACTCTAGCTGGGACTTATGAGCTGGAAAACACACTGGGACCCGAGCATGAAGCCTTGACTAGCCGTGGTTCAAATTTGAAAACAATACCACAGAAAATGAATATTTCACAGATTTTTTCCTAAGGGCATGTCTAGGCGTTTTCCACAAAGGCCATTTGGAACTATGGTAACCAGCTAGGCTAAAAAGGCTACTTTTACACTCAAAATCATACTTTTATATAAAGGAGGCAAAACCGGTCATATGGTTTAAAATTTATACAAATAAACATCTTTCATGTTGTTTACATCTTGATGCTGGCTGCGCTGAGATTACGCAACAGCTGACTGTGGCCTGGACCTCTGGACCTTTGTACCAAGACTGTTTTTGTTGGAATGTTAGCGATCTGTGGATTAACATGATGCTTCTTAGGTGAGTGACGTCGACTTTGTGATTGTTTTTTTTGTGTTAGTGTCTTGACGGATCTTGAAATAGTTTACATCAGTCGAATCGGAAGAATCATAGCTTTCTAATGATATGTTGCATCAGTATCTAGCGGTACGAGGCAGATCTGAAAATAACAATGTTTGAGGCTTATCGGCTTAACAGGTTAATGTTTCCTAAATTACATTTAATCTCGGGTATTCTCGAGAATATTTGTTTCATGATAAATAAAAATCTATTTATAAATTTAACATAATCTTTCGCTCTTAATTTCAATTCAAGGCAGCAGGGAGTTCCACATGCTGCCTCATCAGAGCTGCACGTCAGTCTCCTGTCAGAAAAACGGCAGGAACATGAAAACCCAGTGAGCAGCCGTCACTCCAACGAACCTACGTGGGAGCGTTTTGTTCTTTGCCGACAGAAGTGAATACTTACAGATGTAAGATTCCCCTCAGGTCATGTTCCTGCTTGATACTTACTTTACAGGTGTCACAGAACTTTATGGCTTTGTTGTCTTTCTTTTTATTACCACTCGTCCGTCCACAGGTCCAACACAGTGAGTTTGGACATCGGACAAAAAAGACGAATACAGTTTAGAAGAAAGAGACACCATGTTTGTAAATAGAGGATTTTCCAATGGACATTGAATAATATAGTTATTTTCATCCATTTCCATTATGGTTATTCTTCTGTGATGGTATTTCATAATAAAATAACATATATTCTAGACTTGACATGAGCCGACACACACCATAATAACAACTATTTACTACTTTTCTAAAACAATGATCAATAATTAATCATGTATATGATGTTATTGTTTTATGGATCTAGTTAGTTATTACTTATCTTCTTAAGTTCTCCTCTTTGATCTTATGACTCGGCACATCAAACTGAATTGAATAGTTTCCCTACTATCCTCATTTATTTAAAATATTCTGAAGCACCTTGTTTAGATACAGTAAGTGCTACACAAATAAAGTTATTGTTGTTGTTCTAGCGTTTATGTACCTTTCCTTCCTTAACTAATCATTTCTACTTCTGTGTTCTCCAATGTTTTCATACATCAGGGATATTGGGATTGATACTTCTATACATTTAATATTGTGAAGGAGAAACATTAGAGAGTTGGAATGCATGAGATTAGATGTTGTGTGTTTTTAGACGACCTCCTGTCTCTGGCATTGGGATCAGATGAACCTTGAGAATCTCTCTTCTTGATAATAACGATCTGATGAACCAGACGTGTTTTCTTCTGCTCGCTCCTCAGATGGTTTCAATCTGAGTTGTCTCTAACGTACTCAACGCTTTTTGGTTTGACTGTTGGCAAGCACGAGAATATTGTTGTGATAAACTCATATTTTCAAGTATTGAAGCTCATGAAGTTCAATCTTACTCATCACTGTAAACAGTTATTATTATGAAGTTAATTGTTTATGTTCATAGTCTATGTTTGTTCTTCTGTGTTTTCCATGCATGTGTGTATGTGACATGTTTTTCACCTTTAACCTGTGAGAGGCTGCAGACGAAAAGTGTCTCAATCTGGCACATTTCCACGTTGGACCTCAGTTTGCACGTGGACTATAACGTGCATTGTTCCTTTCACATAAATAAACATTGAATTTCATTATTTTCAAGAGAAATGACGAAAATAGTTTCCCTTCTGCAACAGCCTCACGCAAAAACCCAAACAAGCTCAGAGGTGTTAACACATTCTTTCATCACACTCAAGTTATGCAATTCAGAAGCTGCAACATGCGGTGGAAGTAAAACAAGAGGCTGCAACGTTTCACCAACTGCCTCTGTGGGAAAAAGACACATTCTCAACAGCCACAGACGATCTGAGCAGCTTGAGAACCACTCAGGTGGCGGCGGAATGCAGTGTGACATCAGCCACTCTCAGCGGGGGGGGTCACGACCCTGAGCATCAGCCGACCGGTAATGAGACGGTTGTTTGCCGTGTTGGGGGTCATGTGTGAAAAGGAGGAGGCAACGTGAGTCATGAAGCTGCAGTGACAAGGGTCAGGAAAGTTCCCTTTTGACAGTTGTGTAACCACAAGTATTGTGTTACCTCTAAAAACAGACACATTGTGGACGAGGCTGCTCTCGCCAGCGTCACGGCCCAACTCTGCTCTCACAACCTTTTTTTATTTTGGAGGAATTTTAATACCTTTATCTCTTTATCTCTACCTCTGTTTGCTGGTTGTTGTTTTTCTGCAGGATTACACAGTTCAACTCCACACAACTTGACATTTTCAACAGTTTCCCAGGAATAATTCATGGATCTTAATGAAAGAAATCACCCGTATTTAGGTGATGGATATCTATGAGTGTGTCATTTGAATTGTAGGGGTCTGAGCTCCATTGTACACCCCCCAGTGGTCTGTGTCCTGAGAACGTAGCTCATGTGGAGTTGGTGCTGTTTGTATCAGTGTATAAAAACCACAGGATCACACAAACACTACTGACTGGATTCCCATGAAACCTGATGGAAGAACTCCTTCAATTTTGGGGCGAAAAAATTTCAAATATATGTTAGCGCTGATCACCCCTCTAGTTTTATATGACTTCTTTTATTATCTTACATTTTTCCTCACTGTTTGGTTTGGGCAACAGGCTAAAAGAAAAATAAACAAGTAAAATAACTTTTAGTTTAGTTTTAAAAATGATTGGGCCTCACGCTGGACTTTCAATTCATCTTTAACTTCATATTATTCATTTTTATTTTTGATGTTTGGGAAAGAAAAAAGTAACCAAACCCAACTGCAGAAGATCCTCTCATTAAATAAGTTTCTCTTTGACAACCAGATTTAGAAGTATCCTTGTTTAAGGTCAAATACTTTGTTATCAGATGGTTTCTGAGATGATATCAGGAACATCCTGCCACTGAGAAGAGCCACAGGGACGGAAAATTCCAGATTTAGATTCAATTCAATTCAAATCGCGGAGCAGAGTCCAAACACACACACTGAGTTGAAGTGAGCAGGTCGAAAGGTCAAACCCACTGAAATGTAATATCATTATTAATGGATATTTTTCTTATTTGAGAGAAAAATCCCTGCGTCACAGTCCACTTTATAGACCATGATACCCTCCAGGATAAAGTCCTTGGTGCAGGACAATGTGAATCCAGTGATTTTCATTAGGTCGGACATTTTCATAGATCCAGAGGTTTCTCTAATGCTGACTCCTCCAATTAGGAAGTCGCCACAGGGAACTATTCTGTCCTCCTTCACTTATTTTTAAAAACTGGTGGTTACACTTTTGTGAAACTCCACAGTGCCATTGTTCTGAGAGGGAAAGTTTAGTCTGGCAAAGTTCAGTGCTTTTCTCCCACAGAGGCAGATTCCCATCGCCTGTGCAGAGGTACCAGACCAGAGGGGAGGAGTTTACTGCAGCTCAGTGTACAAAGCTCTATGGTCACGCATCCTGAACACACCACTGACCACGGAGAGGGGGCTTCATGTGAAACACTGCACATGGAGGTAAAGGGATGTCAGACAACAAACTAATACTCAGGTTCAGTGGAGTTTAAATAGACAAAAACGAACTCTAGTAAAAGTACCAGTACTTTCTTACTGGACAAGTAGCAGGTAAGTACCTGTTTAAAAATAGGAGTATGTAAACTTTTAAGTACTCAAAGTGTAACCTTTTGCATGAGGAGACGGTCGACTACATCTTTATGATTGAGTCTCTGAATCCATTTCAGGTGTTTGTTCTAATGTTACTTATCTGCTCTGATCAGATCAGTGGATCTATTCCCCTCTTGTTATTGATTACTTCTAAAATATATTAAATTCTTTGTAAAATGTAGTGGAATAGAAAGTAGATACTTGGCAATATATGTAGTGGAGTAAAAGTTAAAAGTACCTGAAAACCTAAATCTAAGTACATAAGATATATGCATAAAATGCACCAATCTACAGTAAGGGAGTAAATGTACTTTGTTACATCCCGCCACTGATTGGGATTCTGCAGGTTGCTACAAAAATCGTACCTTCATGTTAAATACTATTTATGAATATAATGAATCAAGTCATCCACGTCAAGAACAACAGATATGAGGGAATATCAGCTTCCTGAATGAGTCACACTTCCCCGTAATTAAAGATATGGTGTAAATAAGCGAGTAGAATAAAACAGTCTGAAACTACAGAGATCATTTCTGATGGTGTTTGTATCAGTTACACACTGTGGTGTTTGCAAATGTACGGTACTAATATCTGTATATTTTAGCATATAGGTGCTAAAACCTCTCTTGAAAAAACAAAAAACAATTTTAAAGCGAGACAGAAGTGTTAAGTGAACGATAACTTATTTAAGATTTACAATAAAACACAAACTCTAGTAAACAAAGATTTGGACTTCTTCAGACGCCACAGAAACTGTTAGATCTGTTGGCAGGAACATTCATCACATCACTTGTCCTGCACAGTGTTTGCGGGTGAGACAGATGTCCTGTAGTCATGAAGCCTGTGTGAGATTGTCCTCCACACACACTCACAGGGGCAAGAAATGATATACAAACACTTGGCGTTATAAAGTACAAAAAAAACATCTTTATTTACAAAACAGACCACTGCCCCAGGCCCACAAACCCCTAAATTCAGTGACTACTGTGGAATGTAATGTCTGTGGCTGAGGTTGGGAATTTACTGGACTGAGAGGAACAACACCCAGTGCAAACCTTCAGTATTCTTCCACCCACTTATTTAGTCTGAGTTCACCGGGCGTCTAATGTCACAGGACGGCGACGCTTCTTCCGCGGCCTGAGGCTTCGACTTAGTTAGAGGTCGTTGCCGTTTGGTTCGCAGCTGCAAACTGAGCTTGAACGATCCGGGCGACGGCTAAAGACCCGGGTCGGGCCGGGGGCTGAGGAGAACTGCATCATCACAGCTCATTCTAAATCAATACACATTAAAATAATCACACCATACAAAAAGATATTTAGCTGAAAACCAGAGATGGAGGACTCTACTTCGTGTGAGCGGATATTCACTCGCTCGCAGATGACGGAGGATTTGGGTTCTCGAAATGAGCAGATGACTATTGCTTATGCATGAGTGCGTGTGAATTCTGTTCACACTCCTGAGTGTGTGTTTGTGTGAAGGTTGTGTGAAGGTTGTTCACACGTCTGTACCCGATGTTGAGGGACTTCCTGCTTTAAATCTGTGAAACTGTGGCTTTGTGTGCGTCACTGCACAGAGGAGGTGTAATAACAAAACTGCCACAAACATCTCAGTACATGAGTTTGTGTGTGAGAAAAGATTTGTGATCACGTCGCTGTGCAGGTGACGGTTCCTGCACTTGAATCTTTGAGTGTTCTAATGTAACATCTGTGCGATGTGAGGGATTTACAAGCATCTGACATCGTGCATGATTTCATGTTACAAGGTACACGGCCATCTACACGTCTCCATCAATCTGTGTCCTGAGTCCCAGTTGGTGTGATGGACAATAAAAAGGAGGGGGTGGGGGGGGGTGTTGTGTACGATTAGAAGGCGTAACGTGTGCGAATATCCTCCAGTTTCTTAGAGACCTCTGGGGGGGTCCGGTCCAGCTCCTCTGACACGCTCTTCTGCTTGTGAGGGTCCATGCTGTTAAACTGCTCGCACAGGTCTCCATCGATCACATTCTGGAGACGAGACAAGAAGGATTCACTTGTTAGTTTCTCGTCACAAACTCACTCAGACGTTTGTGTAATTGTGAGGACGCTTATTGATGGTGGACCTCCCGTATCCTCCCAAGGAAAAGGGCTCAGCTTCAACAACCTAATAAACTTTAATGACAAATACCAACCTTCACTGGGAAGTAGGCGGATCTGAAGCTGAGATGGTCTCGACCGCAGAGTGGAGGGAACTCCGAGCGCATGTGCATCTCTAAATGCTGGAAAAAGTCATGATCCTGGAGAAAAGTAGACAAAAAAGAAGATTAAGAGAACTGGAAAATAAGGATAAGGGCAACGGAAACATTCTTAGTTATCTAGTTAAATAAATGTTTTATCCAATGAGGCTTTTCTGGGCCACAATGAGGATTTAGCATCTCACAACTTGTGCACGTGTGTGGAATCAGTGCGTCTTACCTCATGTGAGGTGAATGGGACCAATATGCCGATGCCTCCCGACAGCGTGGTGTACACCAGGGACTCGGAACCTCCGGGGATCAGAGTGGTTTTCTGCAGAGACAGCACGGTCTCACCTACGTGGTAGTTGACGATCACCTCAGCCTGGACAGAGACAGTGGGGGGGAGAACTATAAGCTTTTGCTGCTGGATAAGAGCTTATGGACACGCAACAAAAAATATTTCAATGTTTTAAAAGACAGAACAAAGATGGAACACCCTAAAATATCTAGTAAATTACACCACATATGTGATTTTTGTAAAGTACCACCCTCGAGCAGGGACTTTTGGGGGTAGAAAGATTTTCCCTAAACTTAATTTAGATCCTGGTCCCTGCGGTGGAAACGCAAAAGTTCCTGGAGAAAGTTCCTGTGGTGGAAATAAGAGGTTTCTGAATCGGGGGTGTGGAACCTCTGTGCTGCATACAGCCTTTAGACAATCAATACGTAGAAACCATGAAATACATAAAGATGATTCTCATGACAGCAATTTATTTGTACAAATTCTTGAAAAGCACTTTACAAATAAAAATGTATTATCGTTGTAATTATAAATTATGTCAGGCCATGGTTATTTCTTCTAATAAAAATCTTCTAAATTCTGTTGTCAATTTGTCTTTATGGGTACGAAATGAAAACAATTATAAAACCTATATACTCTGTACGTACAAACATAAATAAATATACAGCATGGGAAACAAGGAGCTCACTTAACGTATTAGGCACACATTCATATATAATTATATCAGATGTCACTTTTTAGTCATTCAGGTTCTAAGATCATGTACGTATAAAACTCAAGAGCAGCAGACTCTGCTTTAAGGTCAGAGACACACACTCATCCTATGCCTAGAGGAAATTGGTCCGGATGGTCAGACCTAATCCAATAAACGTCAAAAAAAATACTGCTTAACCAATAATTAGATGCAACTATCAGGACAAACCTTGAAAACAAAGATGGCATTGGGCAGCACTCAACAAACTGTATTAAGGTCGTGCATGACGCTGACGCCATGGGACCTGAAGAGCACGGGCGAAGTAAAAATAGGTTCAGTGTCCCAGATCCAAGCAGACGATGCATTTACAGAACACAGCCTCCTCTCATGGGAAACAGGTCTGAATGAAACGAGCACAGTCATCTCCGCACGGGGAAGAAATGGCCCTTTTTGAGAATTGATATAGACAACTGCACACGGACATAAGTCACGTATATATTATTTTACTGCTGTGGTCATCACCAATATCCTTTCATTCTCTCAGGGGATTCAACACAGTTTGTTAACATTCAGAGTGAAACCTGAGCACCCGGCCTGTGAATGATGCTCAGTGAGGCCAGACAAAGAAGCAGGTATACGATTTACCAGCGTTGATATCTTAATGTGATTACACGCTTCCTCTCACTCAAACAGTGGACGCCACTGAAGAGGATCACTGAAGCTACTGCAGTTTATCCTGAGGGGACCACGACCACATGCACAAGACTCACACAGCGGTTGTCAGGACAATCAGCTCCAAACAACAAAAGGTCAACCACAACGTCAGAGGATGCGTCCTCTGGTGACAATGAATATCTGTGCAAAATTGTTTCAGTCTGGACGAAGCAATACACATTGCTACTCTGGTGGCTTAATATCTAGGGTGTGTCACTACATTTTTCGATTGATAGAGTCTAAAGTCTCAGAAATCAATACCCATTCATATTATAATATAACTAACTAATAACTATTACGTCACAAATTGATCTGGCGAGCCTCAAAACTTCATCTTTGATTCCATTGTATTGTCCCTGTGTGAACAGAACTCCGTTAGAAAGTGCTGCTCGTTGAAATTTATCCATTTCATAAAACTCCAGAGCAGGAAGAATCCATTCTCAGTTTATTGGTCAAAACATCTGCAGTGTTTTAGCGCCTGAATGAAACTTCCATAAGGTTTTCTCTGCTCGAGCCTAAGTTCGGTCTAACATGAGAAGTAGTTAAAACATTTTGTAGAAGTGTTAAACTGTTCAATAAAGAAGACGGCCAGCAAATAACAGTTTAACACTTTTATGAGTTTTTGCAGGTTTCAACAAGACCATGAAGGAAAGAACCCTAACCCCTATACTTTAGGTGAATCCCTGTGAGGTTTATGTAAACTTTTGACCTTAAATATGTGCAAAACATACTTAGACAATCCAAGTGTGGGAAATTTGACGAGAAACTGAAATTCTTACCCGAATAATAACGAGAGATGGTTGGAAACATCGTAACAGAAACGCTCCTCACACACTGACTTTTGGGGGTTAGGACAGTCGGTCCTTTCATTTTGCTCAACAGACAGCTGTGCATTCTTGATCTTTTGAGATACATTAATCAAATAACCGAGGAATGCATCTAATCTAATGTAAGACGGCATTTAGCCAAGACATGCAGGTTTATTAAGTTCAACCAGCCAGATGTGAAAACACACACACACACTTATGAATAAAGGAAAAATCCAGGCCACCACTCCAGCATCTAAAAACAGACACGGTACATTTCCACATTCAAATAAAAGTGTCAATGTGAGCTCGGGCAGAAATAGCGGACAAACACTGTCATAAAGGCAACTGGGACCAACTCATAACGTTTGAATTATAGGGACTTTCCCAGTTGATCTGCTACCTAAACAGTTTCTGACCAGGCTTGAAATGTGGGATATGTGATGCTGTGTATGCGAGTTGTGTTGCATTTGCGAGTAGGTTAAACTTGTGGTTTACAGTGTTGTGCAGTTTGTGTGAGAGCATGTGTGTTGTGTCTGCGGCTGAGGTCTGAGCAGTGGAGGAGGCAGATGAGTGAATCTGGACCGTGTCCAGCGCAACACTGAGATTTCAGCTGTAGAAGCAGTTTGACCTGAATCGTTTCACATGTTCAACCTCAACTGCGTCAGTTTTTCTTCCTGAAGCAACTCATTTAACCACAACAACTCTCTTGTGCTTTTTCTTTATACATTTATACTTCACAAAAGAATTCAGACAATTCACTTCAATCTTAAATGTGAAATTGTCACTCCTGCTCTTCAACCTCTGCTTGCCATGACAACTAGAAGATACCTTTTTAGATCTGTTAATTTCTTAAAAATCTAAACCTTAATCATGGAGTCAAAGTATTCAGACCCTCTGATGTGCGGAAGGTTTTGTCCAATCCGGATCAGGAGCCTTAACCGCTTTGATGTAATTCAAACCTCCTCAACCGCCATTCATGCTGGTTGGTGATCACTCATCTACAAAGCTCACGATTTTAACACAAAGCTATCAGACTGAAATTGTTTTAAAACTAACATTATGGCAACTTATTCGAAGAAGTGTGTCACTCAGCGGTTCTGTTTGGGGTGTTGCTTCACACTCTGCTTTTTAACTAGTGCTGTTAGTTGTTAAAACCATCTCAGGAGGTGCATTACTCCCTTTGAAGTTCAGCAGAAGGCTTTAACGAGAAGAAGAATTTGGTGAGTTCTACCTTTTGTGATGCTCCATTGAGGAGACCTCTGTCCCATAAAGCTTTGTTTCCTGTGGGGTCTTCATCCACGTCGTCGCTGGTGTTGGGGGGGAGACGCACCTGTGAAAGGTGAAAAGAAAAATTAGGATATGCATTTCTCTTCTCTTATCATCCCACAGAAGTTAGGAGCTTTTACAACCCTGCGTCTGTGAGATTTATGCACAGGATACAATTGTGCAGTGGTACCCGACCTTCATAAACAACAAGTAAAGGGGGTTTTCAGGTCAAATTCATGGATCAAGGTTAATTACTATTACAAAACGTATGTATTTCAAGATCTCATTGGAACCCGGATAGTGACTAATTCCGCTTACATCACATACTGAAGTGGTTTGTCTTTCAGTTAAAGGCTAACACTTCTAAATGATTCAACCAAGTTAGACATACACATTCCTAACAATCCTTGTCCCTGTACTTACGATGCTGATGTTCCCAAACTTGTCGGCAGATGCCATGGTGTCATAGTCAAGGAGACAGGCCGTCGTCACCCAGCGGGGATACGTGTCATCGGCGAAGATGATGAGCTGGTTCTCGTTACGTCGATACCGAACCCAGAACAGACTCTCCTGGACGTCAGTGACAATCACTCGCTGGCCGATGGTGTGGATACTGGACACCAGGTTGGGTACGTGCTACAGGGGAGGAGATCAACAGAGAAGACATTGTTAAGTTGGTTTAAAAACACACTTAACCTTTACTTTGTGCAAAAACTGTATATGGTGGATGAGCATCTGATTCATTCCCACTAAAAGGGTCATAAACCCAACCTCCTCAATCTTAATGGCCCATCTTCATCCCCCGACAAGTTTGTATTCAGGAGACTTTGCTTAATTTCTGGATAGATGGAGGACGTGGACATGCATCGTCCATCTTTATACTGTGGGGAACCTGTAGCTCTGTTCAACAAGCTGCCTAATTTTGTGTTTCGATATCAACACGTGTGTAAATGTGTAATCAAATGCAAACCGTGTATCTCGTCTGCAATAGAAGAGTTTGCCAGAAACAGCGCTGAACCTTCACAGTGCAAGTTGTGCAGCTTTCACTAAATACAGCAGCTGTTCTGTGTGTTTCAAGGCTTCATGAACTTGGCCTCATAAAATGGCTCTAAACTTTATGAAACAAGCAATAAAGTCATCGTTAAGCATATTTTATTAAACAGCACATTTTCACCACTTGCTTTTAATTTGTCTTATTGTGTGTATGCGCACACGCACACAAAAGGAAATACTGATGACACACAAAACAGACCACATCTTCAGGGCTGTGTGCTTCATTCAGAGCATATCATTTTTAAGGGCCTATCTTTCGTATTGTACATTCAATTTACAGGCTGATCATTTTATTTTGAAGGTCTAATAAAATAGGTTTGCATGCTGTGGTACACTGCTGCAGTACCAGTTTCACCCCAGTATAAAGTCTGCAGAAAGTCTGCAGGAGTCGATGTAAGAACACAGCGGGAGATTCTATTTTTAGTACGCTCTGCGAGGAAGTGTCATAAACACAATAATAAATGTTTTCTAATTCAGGCTACTATATGTAAATATTATTACATTTCTTGTCTCAACCTGATTTGTCTGGACCTTTGCGTGAATGTTAACTCATTCCTGAGATGAACTTTCTGATAATTGTGTGCAGCTCTTATTTAACCCTGAGACGTAAACCAAATAAAGAACAGGGGGTGTTATTTATTATTATTTAAAAAAAGGTTAATATGAGGTTAAATGTGAACATATTTAGTTACAGACAAGTTCACACTGCAGTGTGAACTTGTCTGCAGTGTCAACTAAACGGGCGAGAATAAGCTTATTATGTCAGAGGATATGAATGTTGTCCCTGACCGATCAATTAGTCTGGGGGTCATTGACACCTTAAGTTTTTCTAAACACTAGCAGTGCTACATCCAGTTCAGTCTCTTTAAGGAGCTGTGACTTCATTCACAGGTGACAAATACCAAGTGAAAAAGATGCATTTCTAAATTCATCAGTGCTGGTGTGGATGAAGCTAAATGTAGTTGAACAACAGCATGTTTCTTTCCTGCTTAGAGAATTACAAGGAACATACACCACATTGTGTGCCGCCTGCAGCCCTCAACAAGACCCAGCCAGGTGTCTGAATGGAAAACACTAAGACGTTTGTCTTCATTTACAGTTCACAGGAGGCCCCTTGTACTGTAGTTGGGTGACTACAACACAAAAGCCTTTTCTTTTATTCATCAAATGTGACCTATTTGTTATAGAAGTTGAAGGTTAAAGTCCAAAAATATGTTGCTTATAAAAAGAGGTCAGTTGAAGGAACTCTACACGTGAACACGTGTGCACATAATCCACTTCATTTTGAGCCAAAAAAAACAATGTAATTGGAAATTATTTAATGTTTGAAAGACGGCAACTTGTCCAAAACGTCCTTTAATCCAGGACACATGACTACAGACATGCACAAATGTGCCTTTTGTGTATTAAGCAGCTCTACTGAGGCTTACCTTGTTTTCACACTTGCGCAGCAGCTTCTTTTTGCCGAGGTCATAGATTCTCAGGAGTTTACCAACTCCCACCAGAATTCGTCCCTGGAATGGAGCAATGGCCAAAGGCACATCTTCTACTGGGGTCTGCCAATCAAAACACAGGGTTAATAAAACACACATCACCAAATTATATTGGGCAGGTTTCAGGAGAATTTACATTTGGAGGAAGCTTTGTAGAAGAGCTTGTTTTTACTAAACACAGCTTTAGACAGAAGGGTTCAGATCCTCCTGTGATAACAGGAATCCAATACCAGCAAATGTTCTTTAGAATACAAACCACTAATATGATACATCTTATCTTGATTGCCTGCAGCATTGCCAGTATGCCTTACCTTTAGAGTTCCAAATTTGGCCAATCTGGTCAATAGCAAGAGCTTAACTGGTTTTAAATTGATATGAACCAGCTGAACACACATTTTCAACGGGTTGTGGCAAATTAAAAAGAAGCCTACATCTGCAACTTGTACTGCATTAGTAATAAGGAATATTGCAATGTCCTTAACATAATATTATGTTGTCTTATGAAAGGGATCAACAGAGTTCCTTGTGGAGTAATGTCGATCTGAGACCGGTGACACAAAGGAGATGACATTTCCATAGAGCAGACGATGTGTTCAGACCATTTACAAGAACATTTGTGGTTTTGGAGTAAGTACGAGAGGAGCTAAAACTGCCTCGAAACTACAAGATTCAGATAAATAAAAGTGTGATGTGTCACTCGATTGCTCTTCTGATTGTGGACTGGAGTCGCAACACTCTTTCATTGGCAATCAGTCGCTTGGGACTGATATGACTGCAGGGGTCAATTGCGACGCCCGGAAGTCTCACTGAGGTCGAGCTGCTTTATTGACACATTTCCTAACGTGACTGAGGAAGGCTTGTACTAGACCTCCATAATATCTCTGGCTGCAGCGGACAGTAAGTTGGTCAGAAGGTTTGTTGAGACCGTTTCCATGAATGTGTTGAGTTTGAAGGAGTTTCTACTTTCACCTTGTGTTCCGTTCATCCCCAACTAGTCTAGAGACTGGGCCTCTCCTCCATCATCTAAAGCCAGAGTCTAGTTAGTTTCCCCTCAGGTTTTGAGTGATTATCTTGCTAAAGGATGACGCCCTGACCTCTCGTCCTCTGCAACTTCCCTTTCCTCACCGCTGTCTGATGGCAACAGACAGTTCTACATCCCACAACATAGTCCTCTCCTTATGATACACCAGTGTAGTGCATGAGTAAAAGTTTCCTAAAACCTCCAGTCTGGTTAAGTGGTTGGGAAACCCCTCTAATATGAAATGTAGTGGTTGACACCACTGTGCAATACAACGCTCATGAGTCACTCCCCCAGTTAATCCACATCAGGTATCAAATGCATGTGGGCTGATGACCTCCACCCTGCTCGAGTTTCTGGGGGAATGCCTCGGGAGCAGTTACATCTGTGTTTGATGTAAACTCTTCTGAGTTGCACTTAAGAGCGTTGAACTCCTTCATCCCTCATGACCAATCCTTATCCCAGCAGCCATCTCACACAGTAACCTTTTATCTCCCGTGTCAACAATTGAACACAGTCTCTCCACAAGTGTAACTTTACCCAGCCTCAGTCAAAAGCACTGAGCTGCACATCACATAAGTGACAGCAGCAGTTAGGACATGCACAATATACAAACAAGTCAGAGGTCGCCACCTACAGGCAAAGAAAGGACAACAGGAGGAGCGCAAATTATAAGAGCTTGACTATTTGGCTTGAAAAGTGATGTTAACAAATAATTCTAACATTTGGATTAAATCAGCTGCTATAAATCTGCAAATATAAATCTGCAAAAGAAATTTAAAATGCGCCTTGGTGAAAATCTTCTGCCTGAAGGGTATAAAATCTAATAAGAAAACTTAAAGAAATGCAGCTAAAATCATTTAACAATCAGAAATGAGGAAAGAAGGAGGGAGAGGGATGGAAGGAAGGAATACGTTCATTAAAAAACCACTGAAGTGTCAGTTAAATTCACCTTGTGCACAAACTCCAGCTTCTCTCCGCCACCAGTGAGCCTGTAGGTGTAGATAAAGCCGCCGGCCGCCGATCTGGGGTTGAGAATCATGTCTCTGGCTACACCAACCAGAACGTACCAGTCGTCTCCCGTGTTGGGGAAGCGACACACTGCAACACTGAAAAATATCAAAAACATGGAAATGGGGGTGAGAATTCCAGCAAATAATCAAACAAAACAGAGAATAAGTAAATTATGAAAACGTGTGTAAGACATTTGGGTAGAGCAGCATTTTCTCAAAACGAAACATTATCTATTTGAGGATTCTTCAGGGTCAGCAACTTTATATATACACATTATTTCATATCGTTTAAAGCTTCACTAAATCCTCGTTTAAACAAACATCTATTAAAGAGCAGGATGGACCCAGTGTTAATAGCCATCTTTTCCTTCCTTCATGGTGATAAATGTTCTGCTTCTTTTAAGAATTAAACTTGACCCTTTATTCTCTGAACACTGAGCCCTCTTTTGGTTTTGATTCCCACCTTTACTTCTTCATCTGTGTTCATGCAATCCCAAAATAGATGAAACGTGGATCTGTGACCTTGGTCCTTCTCACCTGAAAGCGGCTTCGTTCTGTTCCAGCTGCACCTGGTCTAATGTTGTGCCCTGTATGGGGTTGATCAGTCGCACGATTGAGGCCCACTGCCCGGCTCCAGCTTTAGGGGAACCGAAGATGGCTTCTGGGAGATTCTCGTTGAGGAAGGCAGCGGCCATCTCAGCGGCCAGTTCCCTTTCATCCTCCCCAGCAGCCTCCACCATCTCCTGCAGGGGCAACACAGCATTTCAAGCATACGATGATGCAGCTTGAAACTAATTCAGCAAATTTAAGCATAGAAAAGAATTAACAGCTGCAGAATTTGACAAGTCATCGGGAGATCACATAACCTGCCCAGCATCCACAAAACGCTTGAAAGAAGATTAATTGGTGCTGTCATAGTTCCCTCAGTGATAGAGAACAGCTGTTCTATAGTTTTAGACAAGAACAATCGGTTCAAATAGTGTTTTATTTAGTTTGCACTTCCTACCTCAGCCATCTGCTGCTTTCGCTGAGCTTTGGTCGCCTCCGTGTAGGCATTGTGGTCAGTCTCGATCACAATGAGGTTATTGCTCTCTGGGTGGATCACAAACTTCCTGGGAGTGCACTGCAGAGGGAAGGCCACCTGATTGAAGACGGCTCCCAACTTCTCCAAAGCCAAAATTCTGCCGGACAGATAGTGATGTGGGGAATGAAGAAAGGGAAAGTCAGTCACTGCCATCTCTGAAGATACAGTAGATTAACATATCTCCACTGAGCTCTTCTACATGCAGACATGCACCAACAGCAGTTTAAGTGTGTATCCATACCTCAGCGTGTTGGTGGAGATGGCCACTATGCCTTCTGGACATTGCTCGGAGGCAAAGCCAGAGGCGTACTCCAGAGTCTCATATGACAGAGGGGTGAGATGGAAGCGAGACTGGTACGAGTAGCTGAGCCAAGAGCGACTGGACATTGCCAGCACCTGTCAAAGAGCAAAATTATAATTTAAAGAGTTTCACTACGATTCATCCTCTGATTTATGATTAATAACAAGTCGTTTGGTCTTTTAAATGTCAAAAAACACATATCTACAGGTTCTTCAGGCTCAAACATTTATGCAGAGATTCCGAACATTTTTTATATCAAATACAAAAGCAAACAATTTACTGTTTTCTATTTTAGTTAAGTGTCAATTGCATTATGATACTGTAGATTGTATGTAAATGCTGAGTCACTTACAGCTTCCTGCCCCTGCATCCTGACTCTGAAGAGCTTGACAGGTCGTGACCCCAGGTAGCGTGTTCGTGTATCTGACAGGTCACCGGTGACTGGGTCCAGAACAGTTCTCAGTAGCACACCATTCTGAGAAAGGGCAAAAAAAACTGTGTATATTAGACGGCACAATCGAAAATGTATATCAGAGGGAATGGTTATAACAGCCTGGAGAATGACAAATGTAGATAGAAAATAACTTATTTATTATCATCTGTAGACTGTACTGGATGGAGGGTAATGACTTGGTTTGGCGAGACGTTATTGGATGTTGCAGATATTCTATTAGCCAGTGTTAATATTCTTCCTGAATGCCCCATAAGGCAAACATGCATTAATTGGCTATGAAAAGTCACAAAGTAAAATATCTACAGTAGATGTGAATGTCTAAGAGATGTATGCATGTCCGTGAATGAGAAATACCTGAAGTCCAATGTTGAGGTAGAGGAATCCAATGGTTCCCTTTTCTCCAAGCTCATCTTGTTTCTCAACACCTCCCATCTCTACAATACAGAGACTCTCCGGCTGGGCGGGAAGGGCCTGCATACTCAACGGCTGCAGACAGTCCTGAACGTGATAAAGATCCACAGGGTTAGAACAGTTTCCACATACAAAACAATGTGACTACAAATAAACTCTCCTAATAAAACATATGTCACGTTTCATTTGATTTGGTTCATTGAAGGCTACTGGATCTTTTGTGAGATAATAAATAATCAGTGAGTGTCAGCACTGATTTTCCCTATGAAAGAGAACTGACTTAAAGGCTGGACCTCACAAATAAAATGCTCAGTTATTTCACTATTTACGTCACTGTCACAATAAGCAGGCATATAACTTTTCTCATTACGTTACATTTCAATCAATTCTGCAATTCTACAATCGAATAAACAATGGATTATTTTTTGATCACCGCATCTTCAGCCAGTTTTTAATGTCAGTCTCTTAAACTAAATAACAGGCCTACATCAAAATATACAAGGGAGCGATTACAGTTGCACAAGCACTTGTGGAGTCTGACGTCACCAATTATCTGGGTGTTGCTTTTTGTGCTGAGAATCTATTTCATGTATTAACTGTTACTGTTCTTACTGTAGGGTCCAGGGAGATGATTCGAACAGTGTTGTCGACGAGACCAACCGCCAGGAACCGGGAGCGCTGCTCACCAGGTGGAACGTTAGCCAGACTCATGCAAACCACATCTGCGGACATCTCTTTCCGCTCTGTGTACTCGTTCAGCTGGCCAGACTAGAGAAACCAAGGAGACACAGAGAGAAAACTGATTACTACACTACACTACATTACATTACATTTCGTTTAGCTGACTCTTTTATCCAAAGCGACCTACGTTGAATCTTACTATACAACTCAGTCATCACATTTCTCTGCTGTGTTTATTATGGTCAACGAGACAAATTTAGTTTTGTTCTGTAATATTAGTTCTAAAGTTACAATCAAGTCATTTGGTTTTCACTTTCTCATTTCTTACCGGGTCCATCTCAAAGTAGACGAGCTCCCCTCCAGTGAGGGCGATCACCACCTGCCGCTGGTTCACCGCGCAGCGGACAATGGTTTTCTTACCAGGAGTCTTCCACTCATTCACACGCTTGTCTGCTCGAATGTGGCGGATGCCATCTGGGTAGACCTGTGACAAGAAAAGGAGGAGAAGAAAATAAAGATGGGAAAACTTATTTACTTAATTTCTTTGTAGTTCTTTCATTTCAGCTCAATGTTTTCAGTCTCTACAGGTATTTCACTGTCGTCTATTGTCATGTTTCTCCGTCACATCTATTTTCTGAGTGTGTGTCTTAAAGTTCAGGGTTCATACACATTTTGACCAATGGATTTCCATGACTTTTCCATGACTTTTCCATGACTTTAAACCAAATTTCCATGACCGAACATTTCGTGAAATCTCGGTGTATACGCGAAAAAGTGACAAAATGTAGTATTCAAACTAACAATGAGAATTCCAAGGCATACAGTGTACCTTAAATGACACCAACCCAAGTATGCCTGCTTATATTTTGAGCATATTTCTTTAAAAATATATGAATTATTTAAAACTCAGCGTAAATGAACTAGGGATGGGCATTTGATTAAATTGTCTTAATCGATCGTCGGAAGAATTAACGATCGATTTTTCAATTAATCATTCATATTTTTATATTAAAATTCACTATTTATAGCCTATATTAAACTGCAGTGAAAATAGAAAAAACAGCGTGTTTCCTCATTGAGATCTTTATTACAAGATTAACAACTCTTGTGGCAGTTAAACGGGATCCGTTCAATGTTACACTTGAAAATATGCGCTGCTGTAATCTTGAGCCCCGAGAGAGAGCAGCTATACGCTGAGAGCTAGCTCGATCTGACGGCTCTCGATCTCTCAGTCCGGTCGTTGTAACGCCCTCACTCCCGGAACCCCTCACCCAGACCCGGGTCTGTCCGGGTTACCCTCCGCGTGGACTGACGGTCCGTGTGCGGACATGAAGCCGAGCAGCGGAGGCTTAGCTCCGGGCTGCTTCCTCCAGCTGCTAACAGCCTCGCTGTGCTGCGTTCAGGGCAACTCGGATATTCCGACCTCCTGCCACATAGCGAACATGCAATAGTTTATCGATGAAAACATGTCATCAATGAAATTCTTAATGATCAATCAATAGTCGAGTAATTATGCCCATCCCTAAAACGAACAACATGAAAATAAGAATAGAACAAATTTCCATGACTTTTCCAAAACTTTTGGGAGATTATTTTTTTCCATGACTTTTCCAGGCCTGGAAAAACACATTTTAAAATTCCATGACTTTTCCAGGTTTTCCATGACCGTAGGAACCCTGAAAGTTAAAGCTAAAAATATGTTGAAAAGGTCAAAACGTATTATTCACTCACCTGCACCAACGCGTCTTCACCAAGCAGTGAGCAGGACAGGGTGGGGGTTGTTCCCAGGAAACCAGAATCTGTCACTTCCTCCACAGTCTCTCCGATGGACAGAACCAGAGTGGCGTTGACGAAAGACACAATGATGTAGGCATCAAACTCGTCTAGTGATAGAAGCAGAGTTTTTCACATCTGTTAAGACTTTGCATATGGTTTAATGTACAAGTGGGCCAGGGTTCAGCTTTGTCTAATTTTAAGCAACAGAAAAACACTAAATTCACAGCTTTACACAACGTTCACTTCCTTCACTTTAAAGTGAACTTGTATCAATTTATAGATAGAACACCAACAATGATGTTTGTTCACCACAGGAGATTAAGCAGCACTGTTTAAATACAAGGTTCTGTGTCGTGTATGATTTTACAGTTAAAGAAAACGTGAAAGCTTTATATGACGATGCATATTCTTCCAAAGTTAAATGGAACTTTACTGGAAACAAACAATATGTGGGTAAATAATTTCCTGAGGAAAAAACACAGACAGCCTGTTGCATGCAGGCGCCAGAAAACCAGACCGTCTTATCAACTTATTGAGAAAATGCAACGTCTGACTCTTTCAAGACACATCTGGCCCCAGGCCCAAAGAGGATGACAGTTCTGGGAAGAGAAAGAAACTCAGCTTGGAAAGCACCACTTTAAGTGCGTAGCTGCCGCCGCTAGAGCCAGACAGGGCTGAAGTAGCCAGGCTCAGTTTGGATACAGCTGCACAGGAGTTCATGTTTAACACTCAAAAGGTTTTATTACTGAAATTGAAGTCGACCGCTAACAAGTTCAACCTGTAATTTACAGTTGTTCAGAGTTTGTGGCAATTTTAAATCCTTGTTCAAAAGTAAAGCTGAACTGTAGAACTGAATAAATAAAATCAGCACTTATGTTCAGTGAGGAAACTTTTAAAACATGGAGGAATTCTAAGTTTGGAGGATTTGTTACAGCAGCAGCTCTTCTGGTTCAGGAATCAATCAAGGTTTGTTTTATTAACACACACAAAAGTCGAAATGACGACTTCACAACTCAGGAAATGGGACCGTCCAAGGAGCATGTTAATGTACAGTGAGCAAACTTGTGCTGAGATCAGAGATGTTCAATACTTCTTCAGAGTTGTCAGAGAAGAGACATGAAAACTCATCATATCTACAACAATTTTATTAACATACGTTTAAAAAAAAGCACCAACCCATCAAGAAAATGTTAAAACATTACCGTGAACCTATGTTGATTGACAGGTGGATACATGGACTAATTTAATGGGGCTGAAGCTGTTATTAGTTTAGCTGCAGTTTAGGATTGAGGATGTGTTGAAACTTGTGGTTTCTTAAATCCCATTACACTGTCCTCAGAAGGTGAAACTGACTAAAGCTGCGGTTTACTCTGAACCTTCTTTCTGTGTCCACCAGAAATAACTTAAATGCTGTCTTTGGTGAAGTGGTGTCAAATATGGACGTCAACGCAAAGAAGGAAATGAACAGGAAATGGTAGCTAGCATGTAATAAAACAACAAAAAAAAGTGAATTTTTGAAAGGTGAAAAGCTGGGGTGATGTTATTACCTTCCACGTGTTTACGCACTGTCCACACAGCATTGGGGTTACCGGGCAGCTCGGACACAGCCATCTCTGAAACCTGAGAGAGGAGGAAGAGGAGGTTAACACGAATAATGTTGATCACTAATGATGATACTGTAATGACCTGAGTCAATGACGTTACAGTGTGATTAATACCTTGAGGCATCTCACATGCTGAGTTTGAATCAAACTGGTCTTTATGTTAACATCTCAACATGGATAATGTTACAAATCATATCTAATGCACCATTTGAGGGAGTTTTTGCTTTCCACTGTGGCACAAGAAGGTCTGAATGTTTTTAGGTCAGATGACATCCCTGCATCCGTTATGCGGTTAGGAGATTTCACAGTGTTATTAATCTGCTTAATTCTTGTTGAACATTATTTTCCTCTAAGTGAATCTAAATTATTGCATTATTTTGACAACCCTAACAAACAAATAGTCTTCCCTTGGTTACATAATGTTCCATCTCAAATACACAGAGACTTATGAGACGCATTTATACGTGCACCTGCATATATGTTACAAAGAGTTTATGTATGTACCTCCAGTCCGTGACGAAGGACTCTGAGAGTAGACCTGGGTCCTCGTCCGCAGGCCACATAGAGCTGAGGTGTATCCTCATTGGCCAAATCAGCAATCTGTCAAAAACAAGAGCAGCAGACGGTGAGCCTCCATCTTTATTTGCTCTTTATAAATCTGTCCCAATAAACCAAAACTCACCTGACAGGACATGATGGGTGATAAATTCTCCTGTTCGTCCACCAGCACAAGGTTCTTGAGGGGACGAGGCTGGAAGAAGAAGGTGTCTCCCTCCTCCAGTGGCATCGCAGATGAGAACTCAGGTTCTTCATCATCATCACCCAGGTGAGCGATCTGGTAAAGGTAACTAGAAGAAACAGAGAAAAAAAAACATGAGTTGATGAAACCTGAGACATCCGAAGCCAAATAACCTTCAACAACATGAACAGAACAAGATGACAAATAAAACAAAAGCTTGTGCACGGCATGAGACTCACTGGTTTCCAAACTCTGAAGAAACGAACAGGAAGCCAGTCTTCAGAACACACATGGCTGTTGCCACGGGGATCGTGTCAAAGTACTTCAGCCTGATTTCTGTGACCTACGATACAACACAGTATTATTCATAACATACAGGAAACTGTGATACTTAAGTATTAACCATCAATTACATCCCATTTTTTAGAGCACTGGGTATCAGAGACAGTATAATACTGTATATTACATATTATAATATTGTGGTATACATGTAAAATATTCAATTTGTACTGTAGGATCACCGTTAAGCATTAATGCATAGTCTCATTTAAATTAGTGTAAACTGAAAATGATAATGGTTTTTTTTCTCCTCTTGCTGAGACCAAATAAATAATCCAAGCTCACAGCTACTGAAGGATCATCGGATAGTATTTTTTGAATAGTTTGAGAGAGTTTAAAAATTAAAGGATTAATCTATTGATTAAATTTAGGGACCATTTAATCCCAATTTTTGTTTCCCGTCAGTGCTCACCATTTCTTCATCTGTCTCCAGAGTAACCTTGAAGATGTCTCCCTGCTCTGTCTGGGCCAGGAAGAAGAACATAGACTTGGTCTTGTGGGTGGCAGAGCAGACGAAGATCATGCCACGCTCCGGGTCATCCAAGTCATTCTGGAGGATGGGACAGATTAGGAGGGGAAAACAGAGAAAAGCAGAATGAAAATAGATGTGTATACAGAGACCAAAGGAACCAGACACAGATGGATTGTGATGAATTAAATCATGACAGCTCGCACATAAACAGGGAAAGACTTCATTTCACAAAAATCGTTAAACTGCCTCTCAACATCACTCAATTAGAGATTTCAAAGCCTTCATAAAAACATCACAGAGAGTGTGGAAGTATAAATCATTGTTTTTTTACGATGTAGTATTGTATTAACAACTCACCCTGCGTCGTGGAATAGGACAGCGGATGTCAGGCTGGTCTCCAAAATTCTTGTAAGTGATGTAGTTTTCAGAGCAGATCAGAACTCCACTGGGCCCATCGGAACCACCGGGAACTGAACAGAGACAAGTGGTTGGTGGGTGCGTTTCTTTTGAAAAGTCACGATTTACACAGCTGGAATCCAAAAGCAGGAGGAGCTCTTCTACTTTCAGATCTTTCCCCTTGTGACTTTAAGTAGCTCTTGAAATGTGTTTTGGGCTACGTCCACACAAATATGTTTTCATTTTAAAACAAATGAAAAAAACATCCACCCTGACGAACATTTTAGCTCTGAATCAGAAATAATCATCCATTCATGACATTTGTTTTGTTTCACAGTATCTGTGATCAGAGCGTGACAATTAAGGGAAGAACCCAGGGCCTGAAATTAATAAGAAGGTAGCACGGGAGTCTGGATCAACCCTTCCAAAAATCTGTTTCTGCCTGTCGAGACTAAAAAGTGTAACCAAAGTGGGTCTAGTTTCCAGACGTCTCCGTTTGAGGGGCTTGAAACTCGTGCTGATATCAGAGATGTTCAATCTTTCTCCAGAGCTGTCAGAGAAGAGACATGAAAACTCATCATATCTCCAACACATGTGTGTCTCATAAGGTTTATTAATCGTACAGCCACGCCTGTGCGTGAAAAACCAATCCAGTACTAAACAAATCCATATTTCAAATCTGTCTAATCTAATTTCAATTTTCCCCACTTGGTGAATTTTGGCAAGCAAGGCTCTTCTCTGCTCCACATTTGAAAGTCCAGCCAACGACTGCAATAGCTGACAAGTGTTTTTGTTTTTTTTGCCCAGATGTGTGTCACCACAAAAACCTACCGGTGATGAGGAAGTTTCCGTGCTCTTCCAAAGCCTCGCTGTACTTGCGGACCACGTGATTTAAGCCAAGATCCAGCTCGTAAAAGGTGAGAGTCTGTTGCGTGTTGGCAGCAGCTTCTCCTGTTGGGTCGTTGTCAGCTTCCTGGACACAGACAGAATTAACAGGATAAGAGTTTGGCAAGTCTGTCAATTTTATAGCTCAATAAAAGCCGGAGACACTGAAGATGACTTGAAAGATGTGTTGAGATCAAAGGCGTTCTCCACTGGTAGAGAAGAGACACAACAACCTCATCACATCTGCAGCAGCCTGTGATCTTTGAGGTCTGTGTCTGTTATTATAATCTCTTCATGCTGCGTTTTAATGACCTCACCTCATAGTCCATTTCTAAGCACGCAAACATGGGATTCTCAAAGCCAACGTCGACTCCCACTACGTGGTACACCAGTGTGTTTGCTTTGTGTGCTTCCAGTGGTGAGGAGATGGTCAGCCTTGCTGCTGCATCTCTGTTCAGAATATAAACCAGCTTCTGTTTCTCGATTGCTCCTAGACAGGACAAGGAAACACACAGGTATCAAGGTGTGGTTTAAATGCTCTAAACACATTTTGCTTACAGTATCCAAGTTTTTCCACATTCCAACTTCATTAACACACACCAAAGTCAGAATGACGACTTCGCAACTCAGGAAATGGGACCCTCCGAGGAGCATGTTAATGTACAGTGAGTAAACTTGTGCTGAGATCAGAGATGTTCAATCTTTCTTCAGACTTTTCAGAGAAGAGACATGAAAACTCATCATATCTACAACATTTGTGTCATAATGCTTTGTAATCGAACAACCATGCATCCGTCTCCACAACAGGCTCAACCAGGCTCTACTAATGTGATCCAACAGTTCAGTGTAAGAAATACATACAAGTACTAACTCGCTTTGGTCAACATAGTCAATGACATGGTGTGAAACTATAATACATTTTTGTACATTTACTGTATTATGCAAACACTACATGCTATTAGGGTGTTCTGCTCTGGGTTTATTGCTCATGAAAAACACAAGTGTAAACTCTCAGATATTCGTACCTATCATAACGGCTCTGCCCTTTGGGTCGACAGCCAGAAACTGTCCGGGAACAATACGCCGACATCCGCTCTTTCCGAATGTTTCCTGGTGGATCTTCTCGAACATGTTTTTTGATGGATGATATTCCAGGATGACAATGCGACCACTGTCACTTCCGATAACGATGTAATCTAAAAAAACACAGACAAGAATAAATACACAACATACAAATACGGCACCTGTGACAGAAACCTTTCCCCTAGAAAGTCTGAAGTTTGACCCTTTATTCTGAGGTTACAAAAAATAAAGATCAAACTTTGAAATCTCATTATAAAATTTAAGAGAATCGGAGAGAAATCTTCCCCCATCAAAAGTTATCAAAAAACAGTATCTAACTAAACACATATATCAATACACATTTGATTTTAATGGTCGTTTTAAATGTCATTGTATAATCCATATTTAGCAACTTTCCAATGTCTTCGTTTGAGGGGCTTGACGCTGAGATCAGAGATGTTCAATATTTCTTCAGAATTGTCAGAGAAGAGACATGAAAGCTCATCATATCTACAACGTGTGTGTGTGTGTCTCATAAGGTTTTTTAATTTAACAGCCACAACCGGTGCGTGAAAACAAATCCAGTACTAAACAAATCCATATTTCAAATCTGGCTGACCAAATTTCCATTGTCCCCACTTGGTGAATTTTGGCAAGCAAGGCTCCTCTCTGCTCCACATTTGAGTCTCCAACACGGGATAGCTTTGTGCTTCATGCTTTCCATTCCAGCCAACTTGTATAACAGCTGACACGTGATTTAACCTTTTATTTAGCCCTGATGCGTGTTACCACAAATACCTATCAAAGATGTGTTACATGCATGCAAGCACAGCGGTAACCTTGGTTACAAACCTTTGGTTCCTCCTGTCAGTCTGAATGCCATCAGTGACCTTATGATGCCAAACACCTCCACTGTGAGCAGAGTGTGCACCTTTCCCGTGTTGGCATCCGGACGTATAATTTCCAAGATCTTTCCCCTGGAAACAACAATCTCCTGCAGCTTGGTTCCTACCGAAATAGAAACAACACATTTAAGTATTCAGCATGTTCATGTGTGAGACAGGGGCAAATTATAGTTGAAACCCAGGAGACAATTCACCAGTTTTTCTTACTAAATTGTTCTGTATAGTTTGTCCTGAAGGCACGACCTTCATGGTCCAACTTCATTAACACACACCAAAGTGGGAATGACGACTTCACAACTCAGGAAATGGGACCGTCCGAGTCGCATGTTCATGTACAGTGAGTGAACTTGTGCTGAGATCAGAGATGTTCAATACTTCTTCAGATTTGTCAGAGAAGAGACATGAAAACTCATCATATCTACAACAATTGTTTCATAACGCTTTGTAACCGTACAACCCTGCATCTGTCTCCACAACAGGCTCTTCTGTGCTCTACTAATGTGATCCAACAGTTCAGTGTTTGTAGGAAATACATACAAGTACTAACTCGCTTTGGTAAACATAGTCAATGACATGGTGTGAAACTATAATACATTTTTCTACAATTACAGTACTATGCAAACACTACATGCTCTTTTCTACCATAAGGATGTTCTGCACAACTGTAAACTCCTACAAATGAAATTGCTTGGTCATAAAAAAATGTTAAATCTATGACTTTGTGTTTCTAATTCTACCAAATGCTGAGAGAATGACCACACAATGAGAGACCATCATGATTAATTTTAAACATCAAACCCCAGTTGTGGAAAAAACATCTAAGTTTCCCAAGACGAGAAGATAGTTATTATTTGAGGCCATGAGAACACATGTGTTTTGATACTACAGTCAGGAGAGTTGTGGATCTTCCCATTAATGTGCAGTCATAAAAAAGAAAAGCTATGCCAAGCCATCTGAAAACTTAAAAATTAACAGGCCTGTGCATCAGCTGAATAATCCCCAAACCCAAATATACACATCCAAAAAAGAAGGCAAATATCCCGTCAGACTACAGAACAATCCACCAGGCATGTCAACAGAGACTTCAACGAGCAAGACAACAATTACCTGATTGAAAAGAAGGTTGGACAAAATAAATGGTAAATAATTTTGTATTTATAAAACGCTTTTCTATTCTGATGATGACCACTCGAAGCTCTTTACAGTAAGTTTTACATTCACACACATTTATACAGTGCATCTATTAGCAGCACGTTGTTGTTCTATGAGGGGCAATTCAGGGTTCAGCATCTTGCCCAAGGACACTTCAGCAGGCAGATGGGTCAGACTGGGGATCGAACTGCCGACCTTCAGGTTGGAGGACGACCGCTCTACCCCTCAGCCACAGCCGCCATAATAATAACGATAAGCACTATAGGAGAAAGTGTGTAGAACAGTGCAGACACCAGCATCCCGGGGTCAACTCACCTGAGAAGTTTCCATGGATGGCGTGTGTGATGCCAGTGGCGCGCTGCAGGGTGATGTTGTACAGGAACATGGCTCCTTCTCTGTGGCTCCTTCCCCACCAGGTCCTTCAGGGGCAGCAAACTGAGGGCTCGGCCCGGCTAACACTGAGAGACAGAGAGAGGAGAAACAATAAATACTGTGAACTCAAATATAACCAAATACACTCCTGTGGAAAAGGACACTGTGCACCTGCTCAGGTTCCTAGTGGCTGGGTGCAGTTTAACTGGGTTGAACAATCAATAAGTTACACCAGGAAGGAGCAGGGTTCATACACATTTTGACCAATGGATTTCCAAGTCTTTTCCATTACTTTTCAATAACTTTGAACCAATTTTGTGATATCTCGGTGTGTACGTGAAAAAGTGACGAAATGTAGTATTTAAACTTACAATGAGAATTCCAAGGCATACAGTAAACCTTAAATGACACAAACCGAGGTATGCCTGCTTATATTTTGAACGCATTTCTTTAAAAGCATGTGAATTATTTAAAACTCAGCGTAAGTGAACGACATGAAAATATGAATATAACAAATTTCCATGACTTTTCCAAAACTTTTGGGGATTTTATTGTTTTCCATGACTTATCCAGGCCTGGAAATACACACTTAACAATTCCATGACTTTTCCAGGTTTTCCATGACCGTAGGAACCCTGCAAGCCCCACTCTTCCCCATCTGTCGACCTCCAACAAGAAGGTTGGCGGTTCAATCCCCACTCTTCCCCCTCTGCCTGCCGAAGTGTCCTTGGGCAAGATTCTGAACCCCTAACGGGCCCATCATAAATGTTGTGTGTGTACTAATTGTAAGTCGCTTTGGACAAAAGCCAAAATGACATGTAATGAAACATGACTGTTTACATGCTAGCAACCGCTGAGCATTGCTAACGCTAGCTAGCTAACTGACTACTTCACGCTAGCCTAGCGAGCGAACTTTCGCGAATGTTTTCCCCACGTTAACTTTTTAGATCGGGCGCTAGCTAGCATCGCAACAACGTGATACTTTCGCGTGGAAACAGCGTAAAGGCCGAACTGAGAACACACGCAGCCGGATGTTAACTCGCACAGCCTCCATTCATACAAAGCGACACTTCTTCATGACGCAATCCGCGGGTTTTCGAGCCTTTTCACTTCGCATCGTACAAACTGCGCGTTCAAAACAACGCCTCGTTAATAGCGGACAATCTGCAGGATGATGCTAGGACATATTTACCGCTGTGTTAAATCAGATGCGTCGGATTCTGCTGGATAAAGTTTCATTGATTCAAACTGTTTTCTCTGATTCTACAGGAAGCCGACGACGAGCCGCCGTTTGTTGGGTCCTTCGTCACTCGCAGCGCCGTCGCGTCAGGTGGCCTCCGCGGTGCCTGATAGAAATCCAACACATGTTGCAGTGGTGGAGGGTCTCCAGCAGAGATCGACAGAGACCTGGACAACTCATCGACTGAAGTCAAGCAGGACAGAATGTTCCGCCCGGTCCACATCCGTTTAGAGACTCACACACTCCACCATCAACGACAATAACTCCTCCATTCACTTGTCTTTGCTGCTCCCTTCATCTCTTTCAGACATTTTCAAGGTCCAAAAAAATTAAATTGATCTATTTGTAGAGATTGAATATTAAATAACCCTAGTGATGTTTTTCATTAGGGGTGTTCAATCTAAATTGTTGTTTTCTTTACCCTATTATGGACCCTGTATATTTAAATACTTTATAGTAACATCAGGACCGGTTCCTCTCTACAGAGGCCGACATGTTGTTTTTTTTACAGTAGTCTAGACTGGACAAAACAAACACCTTATTAGTTTTTAGGACAACACACTGAACATTTATACATTGATACGCTTTTCAATTACGTTACAAATGGTTTATTCTTTCAAGTTTAACGTTCTATTTGTCATATGCAACTTAGCACAGTGTCAACAGTACAATGAAAGGTGTTGGACAAGAAGAAACCGGTCAGCTCAGCAGTGTAATAGTTAAGGATACAATACAAAACAAAGATCAATATACACTCAAAGGTGCAGTGTTACACTAGAGTAAAATGTTGTATATACTGTTATTTTGCTGATGTTCTCAGTTACACACAGCATCTATTGCTGGCAGAGGGATCCTTACATTTGTCTCTTTCCGACGATTCTACATTTTTTCCCCCTGTTAATACTTTTTGGGTATTTTTACTCTTGTTGAGGGTGAAGAACAGAGGACGTTGCACATTGTAAAGCCCTATGAGATATATTGTGGTTTGTAAAATATGAGCTATACAAATAAAATCAATTTGGAATCAGTGCAGGTCATGACCTCTGATTTAGAAGAAGATAGTATGAGCTATCATACGTTGGTTGACAGAGCTTGACACACTGCAAATTAAGAAAACACATGCAAATTAATAAAAACATTTGTCTTTTGCCTCAGCTCGTGGTGGTCTCAATGCTCGGATCCACCTAAAGACAAGACACTCAAACGATGGGGCATGAGGAGGAGGCACCGAAACAGATTTAGCTAACAAAGGGACAACAGTGTCTGGATTTATTGTGAGCACATGTTCCCCCACAAGTGCATCACATCAGCTTAAATCCTGTTGCGTTAGTTGCTGAGGCAGAGGATGTCCGGCAGGAAGTTTTCTGCAAAAAAAACAGACAAAAAAAAGCAATACAGCAGCATCCGTGTACAGAGAGTAGACCTTTCTTTATTCCTATAAAGGTGCTTCTTCCTGGATCTGTTGGCTGGCCCTGCACCGAGGCAGCATCCAGACCAATCACCTGCAAGCACACCTGACTCAGCTAGAAAACACAGGTCGGCTGATACGTGTACTTGAAATTTATTTAATTACCTCTTAGTTTTTGCTTACAGCAGACATTTCAATCTAGGGTACAGCTCAACATAAACTTTATGGTGCACTACTGTCTAGCATGTGAGCCAATTGGCTATTCATGTCTTGCAGAAGTTGATCCTTTTGCTCTTCTCTGGCTGGACTGTGTTTGAGGATGCGGTCTCTCAGTCACACCTTCTCAGACGACGAGTTCCATACACAGAACAATACATTCACAAAACCCCCTCTGTGTGTTTTTGGGTGAGGAGGTAAACCACACAGAGACACTTAAATATGACACTTCACATTTCATCTCACTTACAACTTCCACCCCGCCTGTGTGATCCTTTCTGCAGGAAGCTTTTACCAATTAATAAAAAAAGACAACTTCCCATCTCCGACTCTGTCAGGACTGAATATTTAACTTCAGTGTTCAGGACGTGGACAAAAGTGAACACATGGCAGTGAAATAGTCACAATAAATAGTTACGATAAATTAAACCATAGGCCGGGCAATATAGCCAGATCATATCAAGTTATGATTTTTTTCACATCAGTCAGTATCGATGAAATCCTGGTAAATGGTTTTAAGTGTAAAGACTGATTTTGGACTTGAATGAAGATTATGGTTTTAAATTCTTATAAACACCAAAACATTTTACAAATCTGAGGTTGTTCCTAAACATTGATATTCATATTTTATTCATATTTGTATATATTTTCTATAATATTATCTATGTGTTTCCTTACAATAGAATATTGCATGTTACTTATTATTACTGTTGCCTATTTTTGACTCTTGCTGTTGTGATTTTTTTGTGAAGTTTGCGTTTGGTTTTCATATAAGCCATAAGTCGTTTTTACCAAACCCCACTCGAATTATTAACATTTCATTCATGTATTTTGTATTCATGTTGTGTGTAATTAACTAAACGTTTATCTGTCAGAAATATTCAAATCAATCAAGATACGTGAGACATTTTAAGAAATGTCCTCTTTATTAAATATTCATATGAAACTGTAAGAATGATCATGTTTAATTTTCAGTGTTTTAGGTGTTAAATTTGGCCGTGCACCTACAGTCTCGACTACAACTACAGTCCTCTTCACATCATTTTGACCTTTGCAGTCTAATACTCTGTAACCTGGAAAGTTACTGGAGGATCAAATGTTCTGCAGCAGTTGACGCTGATGTGCCCAGCCCTGCATTTTGAAATGGAGGAGATAAATACTGGTAGTGTAATATATAAGAGGTACAATATTTCCCAGTGTGGTGCTAATTTGTAAATACTGTATGTGCATCCATGCGTGCTGATTTAATGGGCCTCTCTATAGGGACTTTAAACAATCAGTAATGACTTCAGTGTAGTTTGCAGTACGTGCACCAACAGGCTCAACCGCGTGTACATAACCCCTATAGTGTCCCTGAATTAGTTTACACCAAACACACAGGAGGGCCACAAAGACGAGGTTGATTGGGATTTTTCAATCAATGAAAAACTGGGAAAAACAGGGGAAAATAATGAAAATAGAACTAAGTGGTGAGTCATCTCACGGCTATACATGTTACAACAGCCTGAGGCTTGATGAAGGTGTGTCATGGATTTGCTGTATTGCACTATTCCTAACATGTCTAAGAGAAAGTGAATGCTCCATTAGAAGCTTCTTTACAAACAATGAGTCACCACACTGATTGATGGGATCGGGTGTAAATGCAGAAAGTGGCTGGTGTCAGGCTACTTCCTTTTTAAAAAATGCAAATTTATATAATCTATCAAATTGCTTTAATTAGATGCTTTCACTGAATTTATATATACAGATTTTTTATATTAATTCTTTAAAAACTTTTCATATTATATATATATAGAATATGTTATATTTATAATGCGCATACATACACACATATATGCACATGTTTACATACATACAGTACATAATGTCCATATATGTACATATATATATAAATATATATGTAATGTCTATTGTGTCATTATATATCTTTACTTGCGTATATGAACATATACACGAACACAAGACAAACATCAGAATCAGAATCAGAATGTATTTATTGCCAAGTAGGTTTACACCTACCTGGAATTTGCTCTGGTTGTTGGTGCATACAATGAACATAAAAACATAAAAACACAACAAATACAACACACATAAGAAAAAAAAAACAATATATAAAAATAAAAATATATAAAAGATAAAAGATAAAAGACACATTCATACGCACATAAACACACTGTACAAGTACACACACACACACACACACGTGTATACATGTGTATTTACTGGTGTTTGTGTGTGTACATGTATATAACGCTGTGAGTCCTCCACAATGAGAGTGTGTGGGAGTTTAATTGTGAAAGGGTCCAACAGGAAGTGGTGTATTGAGGCGGGGGGTGACAGCGGTGGTCGGCGGCTCTCACAGGATCGAGTCTCCCGGGAACTCAGCATCTCGACGCCGCCTCCTGCTCCTCCTGTCCCCGCTGGTCACTGCTCACTGCTCCCGGTGCTGGAGCCTCGCAGCCCGGTCCCTCTCCACGGATCCAGCCCCTCTCTCCCCCCGGTACCCGGTACCCGGTACCCGGTGCCCGGTAGCAGCTGACGGGTTCTCATTGTCTGGTGTAGCTTCGGGAGGAGGAAGGAACCACACATTTAGATTCAGGCAGCGTGAGGAGCTCGGTGCCCGGAGCGAGGAGCGAGGAGAAGCCGCTCGGTGCCCGGAGCGAGGAGCAGCAGCAGCGGCAGCATCGAGCCCGAAGGACCGGTCCACAGCGAGGTGAGGCTTCTAGAAACATCCTAGCTTCTGTGCTGGTTCGTGATCTGTGGGGTTTGTGTGGATGTGCACACACAGCCCTGTTGTGTAGGTGCTGGTGATGATGATGATGATGAAGAGGACCATCATCCTCCTCCTCATCATTCTCCTCATCCTCCTCCTATGTGTGCTGCTGGTGTCGGAGGCCAGCGGCTCTCTGCTGAGTCCTCTGCCGGACGATGGGTCCTCTTCTCCGCATGAGCCCTCTCACACACACCAGGCTCCCTCCAGGTGTGATTTGACCTTTGCACGCTTTTCTTAAAATCTCAACAAAGAGGAACTACTACGAAGTAAGATCCTGTTGAGAAGAAAGTGAAGTTTCTGGACTCATAGTTGAGTATTCTTCTAGAAATGTAGGATCCCATGTATCCTGGGAAACCCCGGAGTACTTTTCCTGTTATTCAAATAATCACAATATAATATTTATACAAAATATTCTGGGAATAATCTTAATTTTTGTCCTGGAATTCTATTGAGCAATTCCAACCTATACATACACATACATGTATGTTTATATGTGTGTATATGTTCTATCATTATACATCTATAGACATATACAAATTTAAAAAGACACAAACCAAATCAAATCTCCTGCTGTGTTGTTCATGAGTGAAAGATAAACAATATAAATCAATATTACTTGTAAGCTTTGATTTAAAGTGTTATTTCCTCCAGTGTGAAATTGTTGTACCTGCGTATTAACCAGTGTTTTCATTGACTGCTACAGTTTAATACAGTTTAAAGTAAGTGTTCTAAGTATTCAAGTATGAATTTTCAGGAAAAAGTCCTGTAAACTTTTTCCTAGAAGGAGTTGGAAGTGACAATGTGCCGCAGTCTACTTTATGGTTTTGACATTTTGATCCCACGTGACATTAAATGCAGCGACTTGGGTCGAGCTTGACATTTAAATATCATTTCCTGCTGCGTTTCCTTCTCTTTCTCTCTCCTCTTTTCCCTCTTTCTCCCCCCCAACACGTTCGCTTCACCATCTATCATCTCCTCTCCTCCCCTTTCCCCTCTAAATACTGGAAGGATCTATGTGCCATCAGATTTTCATAAAAAGAGAAACATGGCCAATTTTCAACCTATGAGAAAAGCACAGTAAAAAAAACAAAACAGCAACATATCACGTGAAATAAAAACATTTTATCCATTTTGTGCCATGTTCTAAAAACTAGACTGACATCATTAAATCTCCTCCGTCGTCTTCCCCCTTCCTCTCATTTAAAAGAACACAACAACACTTTATCCTCTAAGAAAACCCAAGGGGCTTAAATGTTAGCAGGGACATTCTCACACTAGTTTAGCAATCTGGGGTGAGAAGTGTAATCATCTTCCTCTGGACCCCCTGGTTTAATTATGCAAGTGTTAAAAATAACCAGTAACAAAATCAAGGACAACAGCAACCATCAGTATCATATCACTTCACAGGTTTGATCCAGTTGTTAAATGTGTTGAGATCCAATGTATGCCACCTTGTTTGTTTTACCAAGAATGCAAGAGCAGACTTTGACAGAATGAATCACTGTAAATCTACTGTTTCTAGTTTTAAATTTGGAAGTTAATCAGCCCGCAGTGGGAACATTTTCCTTATGTTTTCCTTGGAGGAATTTATCAACCCTTAACGTCTCCTCCTCCTCCTCCTCCTCCTCCTCCTCCTCCTCCTCCTCCTCCTCCTCCTCCTCCTCCTCCTCCTCCTCCTCCTCCTCCTCCTCCTCCTCCTCCTCCTCCTCCTCCTCCTCCTCTTGCTCCGTCCTCTCTTCTCATCAGTAAAGCTGGAAAACAATTAATTTGTCTAGTTATTTAAAGCTAGTGCTTAAGTAGATGATGTCAGTGGATTAATTAAAACTCTGCTGTTAAGATACACACAAGTAAAGAAATGTCTAAACCAGCAAAACATCTGCATACAGATTTATTTTAAATTTGTACTCATGCACAGAGTAGACATTCTCATGGTTAATATTTAACTTGAGGATTTTTCCAATACCCACATATTAAAAATTAGTATACGTGCCTGCAAACTAAATATGTGCCTGCAAACTAAATGTGGGGAAATTCATGAAAATGCCGGAAAACAATCCAACAAATAAAATGAATAAGAAATACAGGATATATTTATGTTCACAACAGATGTATAGATAACCCAAAAGTTGAAATAAATGATAATAGAATGTGTTCAAACAGGGTGAAACGTCAGGATTGACAGCTGAGACTAGCTTGTGATTGGTCGAGTGTGTGTATCGGCAGAACCTCGAAACCACAGCTCCACTGCAAGATTTAATGCATTTATAAAAAATGTGAATTGCCTGGAAAATGAAATGAAAAGCAACATAGACCTTGGATGTCCAGGAAAGTGCCACTTCACGAAAAATGTACGAGATAGAAACCCTTTCACGTGCTTCAGACGTGTCATGTTCTCTTTTTCACTTCACCACAAACACAACTGGTGAAATACTGTGTCACAACATCCGATTATAATATCTCACACACAATCTATCAGAGTAAACACTGGTAAAAATGTAAACAAAGACGTAAATACCAGAATAATAAATAAAAAAAGGATTTTAAATTAAACTAAATTAAACTTAATAACTAGAAATATATGCATCCTCGATGTTGCCAGATCATTTTTTGTTACGTTATTTTCACACACTGATCGTGAACGTTATCATACATCTTCAGGCAGTTTACAAATCAGATCAAGAGAGTGAGTCAAGAGTCGGACTAGTGTTTAGTGCAGGAAGGTGAGGTGTCAGCTGACAGACTTAGCACTGAGCCAAGAGGTCCTAATAGGATTCTAACCTTTAAACCAAGCGTCTATACACACACACACACACACACCCCTCCCTCATTCTACCGCTGCTGAATTCTGAGAATACTGAGAACAGATTTGAAAAGTAAATCCCCTCACTAGAATGACACAAGTCGTCTCAAGGCCTGTGACCAGCCGACCGCAGCAGCCTCAGCCCACAGAGTCGGTACACAGCAAAACTACCTGTTAACACTTCTGAAAACAAATTCGCACATTAACACGGCACAGTGTTGTTTCTGTCTCTTCAGGAGCACAGAACACACTTAACGCTTTATACAGGCACTTAAGAAGAAAAGTCTCTCCTGGATTTGATGGCAGAGCTTTTCCAACTCAAAGCGCAGGTGCTGCTGTTCAGTGTGTCAAATACTTTAAGCTCATTTTTGCAACTGATGTGGCTTTAATGTGATGGTTTTTAATTGCAGCCTGAATACTGGTAAACTAACCAGCAGCACAGCATAACAGGGGATGACTGTTAACCTGCTGCTAAACACCAAGGTAGAAGAATGTCTTGTCCTAAAGTAGAAGTACAAATAATTATGAAGTGATCGGATAACCTAAATCATTTATTTGTCATTTAACCCACATCCACACCTAAATGTAATAAATTCTTCCCCAGCTGAGGATCGATTCCTTCACTTGGTTTGATGGCAATCGGTTCTGTATTTTTGTGTGTAATCCTGCTACCAAATAAACCAACAAAGAAACAAACCAGCTAGAACTGCACTCAGTAGAGAGCATTCCAACGCCAAGGCCCAACAATCCCTTTAAATTAAATCAAGCTGCACTAAATTGCACACACTCATAGGTATCAGTCCCCTGAAGGTGTCTGGTTGTTTCTTTCATCACAATCTGTGAAGTATTCTCTGGGAAATCCGTTAAAGTGTCCCCAGAGAAAAACAACAACCTTGGCCCATATTCCACCCTTTCAAGAAATTTGGTTTTGTAGTTTTTCCGTAATCCTGGTAAAAGACGAAGAGAAAAACGGCAACTAAAACGTAACCTCCTCGGTGGAGCAAACCAGGCTCAACCCACTTCTACCAAATGCAGCGAGGGCTTTTTGATTAGGTTTTTATTGTTCAGAAACAACAATCAAGGAGGTGAGTAGTTTGGTTTAGTTTCCAAACTTCCTCCCTGAGGCCTTTTCAGGGTAAAGTGTGTCTGAAACCTCAAATCTACTGCTTAATGAGCTGAAGAACCAACCTTGAGGTAAAAGGCCATTGGTGCTGATGAGAGTTATGGGCGCTCATGGACATCTTGTGTTAGGGTGAGAGGGGGTGTTAATGTAAAACCTGTAAAAACCACATGTACTAGGACAAAAGCAACGCGTTTTATTTTATTTTCTCAAAGGCTCACATACACAGCCAAGGACAAACATTCAGTTAATCCTGTAATTTTAAACTACTTACACTGACTGTATTTTCTTCTCTCTCTCTCACACACACAGGAGCACCCACTCAATCCAATCACTGTAAACTGCTTAACTTGCTCACACATGTTTAACACCTTTATCCACACAGGTATTTTAATCAAACGCTGAAAACCACTTAGTGTAAAACCGAAGAGAACCTCGTACTTTGCAGCGTTGTGTCACATTATTTATGTAAAAGATTAATAATCAATTCAGTCCGACATTTGTTAGCGTAACGGTCCTGATGTCTGTCTCTAATTATTTCTCCAATAGAAATCACATAGCTACTCGAACCATCAGATGAGACAGCACAGTCAGTGTCAGTCCATTTATTTCCACTCTGTTTGTCTAGTTAATAATCGATGGTGTCTGCTAGCGCTGATAGAGGAAACACACGCAGCCATTGACGGCCGACCGGGAGATTTTCTACCACTTTGCTCACGGAGCAGAGAGAAGAAAGCACGATTTAAATTTAAATGGATGCCACATTTTTACGGAGCGATCAATGCGCTGTGTTAATTCAAGCTAATTCCTCACGTCACAGGCTTTGGTAACAGCTTCAACAGTGCTCTTGCATTATCTAGCAAATAAATCTAGAGTTAATCCATAATTTAACAGATGAGAGGATGGAGATCAATACCATCCTCGGCTCTTCAAGATGAAGCTGGAGCCGGGAGGCCGTTAGCTTAGCATGAAAGGGTTGGAATTAGTGGTAAACAGTGACTTTGCTCTTTTTAAATGACAAAAAACGGCCTACCAGCTCCTTAAATGCTCACTTCATCAGCATCTTATATTCTAATTCTTCTCCTGCGTTCAGTGTTGGTCTGAAGAAGCTACGCTAACTGCCTGCCGGCTGCACCTTCATTTTTTATGGACAGATATGAGATTGGTATTGATCCTTTGATCTAAAACTCAGCAAGTCCATCCATCCTTTCATGTTCTTCCACTTAACCGAGGTCGGGCTGCCGTGGCAGCAGGCTCAGCGGGGGAGCTGGAAAGATAGAATAGTTCACATTAGCTGTAGCTAATTATTGAACACAAAAATGATTGGTGTGATAACTATTACATAACATATTAAAGAATCCAATAAAGACGCTGGTTAATTTGGTGCACTTTTCCTGTTAAATTTCAGTTTGAACTTGATGCCCAACATTTGTTCGGATTTACTTTTCCCCCGTTATCCACTGATTGTGTTGATTTCAATGAAATGATTCCTCTAAAAAAAATGCATCTGATTTAGATGCTGTCATGTCCTGGTCTTTTATTGTGAAGTTTTCCAAACAGTTGATTCTGTGGAGAATTTTGTGTAATTGAATTTGTCTAAGTACTTTTCTTGATGTGCTGTTTTAAAGCAGTTTTGACCGAAATGCCACCTGCGATGGTTAAATGGTTGTGAAAGTTTGTCTATGAACATTCCAGCGTCTGAACTCAGCTGAACCACCTGAGCAGAGATCACCATCACGGTCTCTCACCTTGCTCTGAGTGTGGCGCCGTTGATTTTCACCGTATCATCAGAAATCTGCAGTGGCGGATCAGAGGACCTCTCCAGTTTGTCTAATGAACTAATCAGGAAAAGACTCATCTAGGCTAATCTGATACCGAGGGAACAGACAGAGTTTTAATGGAGCCGCACAAACCGATTGTCTTTTCTTCTTCTCTCTTCTCTTCTCTCTTTGTGTTTAGTTTTTGCAATGACAGTGCCAGTCACTTTTCGTCCACAGGGATTTCAAACTGGGTTAACACACAGGTCATCCTATTGATACTTCCTCTCTCTCTCTCTTTGTCTGCTCCTATCCACACGCATTACTCACAATGGGAGTTTGCTCAATAGTACAATACATTCACAAGCAACATTCTCAGAATAAGTAAGCAGACGCTCGTCGTTGAGTTATCAAACTGATGTTCCTTCTTCTGAAAGGAGAGCGTAGGTGACAGACGTACTGGGTGAAGACAGATGGGGTCTGTTAGGTGTGTGGTGGCCGGCAATGGTTTTCATATAGAGTGTTTGTAAGTATGAATGTTAACATCAGCCAAAGTTATGTGTGGCCTTTTGTGTCTGTTTGAAGTGCAGCCAAACGACTTTAGCCTGACTGGGTTCATTGTGTCACGTTGTAATGAAATCAATAATTTCCATCCTGCTGTGAGTTGCTGCAGCCTGAGCTCATGCAGTCTGAGCTCATGCAGTCTGAGCTTGTGCAGTCTGAGCTCATGCAGCTCAAACTGTTTTACACACAATGCCTCAATGACAAATTGATGAGGTGGAGTCTTAAAACAATTCCTCTTTAGTGGAGTCGTCTATACTACAACAGTGGAGGTTAAATAAGAGTGGAAGGTGCAACACAGATCATGGTTTCCCCCATTTTGCACTTTTCCGTTTTACATCCCCTCAGAGCCCAACACATTCGGGAAGCCTGGCTATTGATTGGTGCAGATTTGCATGTTAGGGCAGAGCCGACTGGATTCATTCCTCCCTGCTTTTCAGTCTTTATGTTAAGCTTACCACCTGCTGTCTGTACCCCTATTTTTAAAGCAGCGATATGAAGGTGGTATTGATCTTTTCATGTAAATCTCAGCAAGAAATGTGTAAGTCCATCCATCCTCATGGATCTCAGCAGGGTAGCCGGGGAGCTGGAGTAGTTGATCAGCTACTATACGTGGTTAGTTAACACACTTATGATGTAGCAGTGTGTTAGATATTATATAACATACTAATAAATCCAGTACAGGTGGTGGTTTAACTTGATTTGTGCAGATTTACTGAGCGAATCCAATGATTGTGTTTCCGATTAAATGACTTGATTTCCCTACAAATGCAGTTTTCACGACTGTCTGCTCTGATCCTCTCATCTCTTTCTGTGCCTTTTAAAAGCAAACCAGAGTCAATGGAAGTGGTTGTGATGGTTTTAAAAGGATGAAGTGGAGAGAAGGCAGCAGCATTACTGTTAAAATCAAGTTAGTCTTCAGCTGTCCGTCAAGAACAAACAGCATAAAAATACTCAAATACATTCCAGCATGTCCTGTCAAAGCCTAAATATCAGTTTTGGCTCTCACAAGTGGGAGCATGTTGTCTGGTGAAAATAACCAAAAGTCCAGCTTGTCTCGTGATGAGCGTGATCAGTATCAGTCAACACCGACCTCAGCCAGAAACTCATTTGCATTTTCTTGTGGCTGCTTCACAACACAAGCCCCATGGTTCGCTATGGTCAGAAGCTTTTAATGTGAAGCAGAAAGAAGGCGTCTGCACTGAAGACGGTACATTTGCTGTGAACCCTGCATCTGTGGGTCATTTCAGTCAGAGCAGGAATAGGAGACTTTGAAAGTAAAAATCAAATCAAGCACAGATTTATGACGTTTCTATGTCATTAAGTAAACTTTTTGCATGGGTATATATACAGTTTTGTCTGTGGGCATGTCTTGGCTCTTAGCTGATAAAGAACCTGTTTGTTCAGAGCCATGTATTTACATTTACGTGTTTTGCTGCCTCTGTCTGATCATATCTCTGTACATTGTGCTGGTGTATTATCCCAGAAAGTAGGAAATTTCACTTTTCACAGTTGTCAGCAGGATTAGGCTTGTCTGCAGGTAGCTGTTTACATCACTTGCTGGTGACAGACCCAGATCCCCCCAAGTAGCCCCTGAGCAAGAGCAACTACCCAGTGTGCACCAGTTGTCAGGCTACAAAGAACATTGATATTTTCTATGTAATACAGAGCAATATCTGACTAGTGCCTCGCAATGTGTCATAGTGGCTTTATAAGAATGTGGCCCTGTCTCCCAGCTCGAGTCAGCCCATGTTATGGCCTCCTCTTTGTTCCACATGGGTGGTAGGACGGCAGACATAACCGCCCATCACATCAGATTACTGCTCATCCGGGGGCTTTGTTCTCTCGGGATTAGCGTGCCTTGCTTAAATGGCCTGTCCTCACCCGGGAGCACATCTTTAGACGCATTAATAACTCTTTCACTTAACTGAAGATCAGCTTTGAAAACATCTCATCCTGGAGTGCCACATAGCGAAGCAGCTGACGCAACCATTGCTATTTCAGTATCAGCTCTACCACTGCGATCATTACTGGTACCCGCACTGATCTCATGACCCCATGTCTAATGAACATAATGTGATCAGAAATCCCCGTGTCACTGATTATCTATGCAATATTTTCTCGTTGATCCAACTTGTGGAGAATTCTCTGGCAGCTCTGTTCCTTAAGGTTAAGAAAAAAAAGTATTTCTTCTCTGTCTGTCTGTCTGACTCTTTGTTGTACGGCAGCTCAGACAGGGCCAGTTCTCAGGGTTTCTGGCTGTCAACAGTTCGCTTCATCTTATCCATCTCCCAGAAACCTTCTTATCCCTTTGTCTCCTCTCACCAACTCATTCTCTCTGTTGAGCACGAAAGGGCACCCTGGGGAGAGATTCCTTCTGTCTTTTCAAGAAATGTGTAGGGCCGAGACCTAGTTCACAGACTTCCCCCTAAATCAGCAAGGCTCGGCTCTGAGTCGCCACCTGACAGGAATTTAAGAAGTTAACAGCGGTTGAATATTCAGGACATGAAAGCTGTCAAACATATTAAAATCATAAGATGTCTAAAGATGGACGATGATTCTCTACTCACCCCTACTATCCAGGAATGAAGCCAATATATCCTGGATATGAACACTGGGTTCTTGGGCCTTTGGAGCCAGATTCTGTGAAGTATCAATAGAGGGGATTTTCAATCTCGGCAAACCGCGAGTCACTCTCAGCTTTCAATCGTTACCTTTCACCCTGTTTTTATAGCATCACAATGCAACTTTAAACCAAACTTAGCAAACACTGACATACATCAGTGATAAGGACTTCCTAAAATGACAGAACCCTGACTTGAGATTAATGTGTTCGATGGGTTTCTGGATCTGATTTTTAGTTTGGTCCAAGTCCCATCTCTTGACATGGAGGAGGCTGGATTTAGATGCTATACTGCAGCCAGCCACCAGGTGGGAATCGAAAAGCTTTGACTTGACTTCTGGGTGGTTCATCAGTCAATGATGCAAATAACAGGTGGGGCTTTAAAGTTACACCCCCCCTCGTGTCCCTCGTAACCAATGGTAACCACTCTCCTCTCACTCCACTGCTGTAGCTTTTCCATTTAATAATTCTTTGCTGGCTTTAAACCAGTTCCACTCTGCTCTCAAAGAAATGAACAAATAAGCAGGAATCGAGGTCAAAACTGTTACGGTTGACTCACACAAATATTGATGTGAGGATAACTTATTGACTTATCACCGTGGCAACACTGACAGATTCTGAGAAGAAAATCAAAATGCATTTGTATGTAACGTGCAAAGTATCCAAAACAACTCTATACAGCCGCTTGTTATCCAGAGAACGTGTGAGGCAAATTAAATCAGCACTTACAGTAACTGATGCTCATCATCTTTTCATGTAGCACATGGGACATGTGGCTTTCATACATTGAATCCCTATTGTGCGGTTAAAGTTGAGTTACTTTCTGTGCTCATAATTGTGTATCTAAGCACAATTGTTAATAGAAATGTTTTGCCTCTGGGACATGGTGGTGTTTCTGCTTTGCTTAAGACATAACAGAATTGACTCGGATGACTCAGCTCATATTACTGCACTTTGCCTCAAGTTGTTTCATAAACTCAGCTGTATACAAAGCAGCCTTTGAAAACTGCCCCATTGTTCAGTCTCTGTATCCACAGCACAAAATATTGACTATGCTCCTTCAACTTATGTAGAAATACATCCTCTCAGTAGCTGACACTGCCTCTGGCTCACAGAGCTTATTCTTGGTAATTATAGCTGCCAACCTAAAGCAGCTTTTCTCTTTCTCTATGAGTTTTCTTCACGGTGTACTGATGCAGCAGTTTTCTGTTAACAGCTCCATCTTTCATGTTGTGGCAGATACAAAAGCTGACTAATGATAGATGGCTTATAAAATATAAGAATGTCCAATTCACCCTATTTCATTGTCGTTTGAAGAAGATTTGCCGTGTTGTCTAGACACAATGTTGCGTCTGGGGTTTATGAGCCCTGTGATATATGTGACACAACAGATGTGTTGCTGACTCGTTGCAGAATAGCAGAGGAGTCCTTGTATAAACTAAAAGCACAACATTTGCAACACAGAAAATGTAGTTTTTTCTTAATACTTATTCGCATCAAGCTGTCAAATACGTTGTTCAAGTTCTGTAGTTTTAATGCACTGGTATCGGATTGGTCCTCGGTATCAGTCAATATGACAACGACTAGAAGACAACCACTCTTGTGAATGTTTATAATGCTATTAACTGTTTATACAAGTATACAAATTTAAATAGAAGCTTGTTGCCAACTTTTACAGCTTCAAAAATGTGTCATGATACACGATGAGGCTCATTTATACCACACGTCTGATACTCGTATGGAAACTGAAGGAGACTTCTGTCCATATGCGTTCATTACCTCTATATTTATCTTCTGAAAACTTAACAGAGAAGTAACACTTGAAGTTGTCAGGAGTGGTTTAGCAAGTTCAAGCAAGAAATAGGGTCAATATTTTGGAGAAGACTTTGCGAGATGGTAAAAAGGGCAGATTGTTGTGCAGCAGCAGCTCTCAGCTCCCCATCCTCTCCTGATATTGTTGGTATGTGTGTTATTACTGTAACGTTATCTCCTGTACACATTACTGAGCCAACACGGAGGATGGAGACTGGGAGACTTGCTGACCTCTGTGTACATGGCAGATAAGAGACACACTTGTAATGATAACACTGTTGACAGAGCATAGATGTCACACAGCAGCCAGACAGTCCAGAGGTCTATGGAGAAAAGGCTGATACCCTTTGGGTTTGCGACAAGAGCAGTAGTCCAAAAGCAATGTCGTTCATTCCTGCCTGTGTTTGGATGGATCGTCTCTGCAGCAGTAGCAGCTGGCACTGGGCCTCAGGACGAAGGACTCTCTTCCTGGTTTTTCCCTTTTGTATTCCTCTCGTCTCTCTCTTTAGGACCGAGGACTAACGGAGAGAAAGGGATGGGAGGGGAGCAGAGGAAGAGCCCAGAGACACTAGCAGGGGCTGCAGGGAGACGAGAGGGAGGAGAGACAAGTGGTTGGTTCATGCTGTGCGGCTAAAAATGAAGCAACCGTGTAAAAGCAGACTTGCCATCTGTGTGCTTTGGCTTTCTGGTTTCTTGCACCTCTCTTTATGATTTGGTATCTGAAACTTTGGGTGTGTAGATTGCTGTAGGAAACTCATTCACTCAATCCTCCATGCAGACAAGTCAACGTGCAGAAATACAGCCGTGCACCTGCGATGCATGGAGCTGGTCACTAAGCTATGATTGGACAGCTGCTCTTTTGGGAAGGAGAGAAGTGACTGGTCAACAGTTCTGGTGAAGCTGCGTTTCAAATGCAGGAACTTTCTCTAGAAACTATAGAACCTTCGAAGGAACCACCAGGGTCCAAATTGAGTTCCAGGGAAATCTTTTTACCCCTTCAAAAAGTGAGGTAGTATTTTACAATTTTTTTATTTTTATGTACACACACACAAGTACACATACAACACAGCATTTGTACAGAATGTTTCCACTTTATTTTGAATAGATAAAGAGTTATTCATATAAATATAAGTCATTTAATTTGGGACATCAGCAATCTTCAGCGCTAAATGTCCCAATTACTTAACAGGCACATTGTGGGATTTCAGCGTGGCAGAACCAGCCCATTGACAGGATGAGAGATTTGTACTGGTTAATTTTAAAGCAACACAAATCAACATTATGGTTGAAAGGTGCATGTAGGTCATGTTGCATTAGCTTTAATGCAGAGAGAAATACGGCATTGAGCGAAGATTAAAAAGTGAGCAGGGAGCGAGTGGGAAAGAATGTGTTTGTGACAGCACGGGGGTGAGTGATAAGAGGCTCAAGGAAAGAAAACAGGTGAGAAAAAGAGGTGGAGGTGCAGAGATGCAGTAATCAAGGCTTAAATGTAAGGCAATGTGGCAGGTATGACTGGTGTCGGTGTATCTGTGAGATAAAGTGTTGGTGTGAGACGCATGTGTGAGAAAGTGATATCAGGCACAAATGTGAGCAGCGCTGTGACAAATAATTGAGATCAGAAGGAACTACTGCGCGGATCCAACTGAAGAGAAGAAAGGGAGGAGAGGAAAGAGCAAGTTCTTATAATTCAAACTGTCAATTTATGTTCCATAAAGAAGCATAAGCTACAAAAATAACGCGCCTTAAACTCGTGAAGCATTGGCTGAGTCCTATTTAAATACAAGTCATGTTTTATAAAGATTTTTACAAACCGCCTTGACACGGGGCGGCTGAAGAATGGAAGACAATAAAGAGAGAGAGATTACGAGGGGACAGAAACGGGTCAAAGAACAATGATGAAGGGTGGATGGAGGAAAAGGAAAAGGGAGGAAAAATTGAGCCGGCAGATGAAAGCGGGAGGAAGAGGTGATTGTTTTGGGTGATAGGCCTCGACACTGGTGCCTTTATGCAGCTGTCGAGGAGGAAATATTGTAACTGTTCTTTAAGTGCACCCATTTTTTCCGGTGATTGGACAAATGCGATGCTATCCGATTCAGAAACAGACTGTAACGTCTCATAAATCCCAGAAAAAGAAAGTTGAGGGAACAACTAGAAAAAGAGAGAAACCCCTGTCCCTTTCTTTTCTTTTTTTTTGACCACAGAGTGAAAGGACTTGTCTTCTTGGAGCAGGGATAAAAATGAATCAGAACCAATGCAGGACGATGACTGATTAAAATAAACCATGTTATAACAAGAAAGGATATGATGTAATAGAATTTCAAGTCCTATGCACTTCTTTTTTTTTGTTTAAAGCTTCCTGTGGGGTTTTGATCACCGGCAGCAGTCGTGTGTTACATGATTTATGTCCCTGCCACTATAGTTCAGACTCGACTATGTTTTGTTTTTTACAATTGGTGTCGGGCAAGCTTTAGGAAACAAAGCAATGTGCCAACACAGGCAGAAGAAGAACATTAGTCAGCAAACACAGATGAAAACAATACAGGATTTGAAATAAATACTCACCTGTGACTTTGCCCATAGTACATATAGGAGACATCATGCTGGTGCCTGTTTCTTGTGAAAACTCAACAATCATACAAAGCAGAATTCATACTTATACTTGATATGAGGTAATAGATTAGATTTTATAGCTCTCTCTGCATACATTTGCATATTTACGAGGGGACATTGATTTCCCAGTGAGTCCTTAACACGTCAAGCAACCGAGTTAGAATTAATGCCACATATTAAGAACACGACACGTAAAATGATTGCTTATTTATGAGCTACTTGGCATAATTATGAGGAAACTATTACTCAAGAACATTCATACTTGCACCTCAAGTACATATGGAGGAGATGGTTTGATTACACTGTGATGTGATGATGTTTATATTTCCATATTAATGAGGTAAAACTACTCGCTCTTTGTCCCTTTGTACTATTCCTATTGTTGAAATTAATATTTTCCTCCTGTCGTGTTGACATCCAGCGATTTCTCTGCATTTTGTTGTGATTTGAGGTTTCCCTGTTTTCTCTCAGTTTGACTCTGCCTCTTCCCATCGTCGTTTGAAGTGAGCGTTGCTTCAAAGCAAACGCTTGTCAACTGTCTGATGGCATGTATTACTGCTGTTGACACAACAGACCTACACAGTCCTGCTTTGACACCAGAAAAAGGATCTGGTTTTTAGCCCACATCCTTTTTTAAAAGACGTTCACAAGCTAATCAGCAGGAAAATGCCCACAGTGTTCTAATTACTATATAAACAAGACTGTTATGGAAAGCAAAGAAATGGTTAAACCTGTTTATGCTGCTAATCCTCCCAGTGCTTCGACCTTTTAAATATCTTGACATAAGTTAATATTATGAATTCTTCCATGTTCCCAAACTGCATCTCCATAGGAGAGATCAGGAGGTGTGCAGACGTAGCTACCCACTCTTTTTCTTTCCCATGTTGAGATGCCTCATTAGGTCTGTTGCTTTAAACTCTTTTCTCACTATCATAAGGGTTAGAGGGTTTATTGTAATCACCAGCGTTTGTCCGTCCGTCTGTCACATAACTCTGACCCTTTTAATCCAATTTGGATTTAACTTAGAAAGTCAAAGGTGAAGGTCACAGCACTGGACAGTTTGAGCCTAATGCTAATGCATGGGAAATACATTGAAAGCACATATACTGTACATGAATATACATGTAAACATATACAGAGGGGTTTCATTTAGTTTAATTTTACAACATTGATCATTTTTGGTTACAGGACACATTAACCAACAAAATACATATATATTGCTCATCAGGTCTTTGATTTATTCCTGCACGGCTTCTCTCTTCTAATGGTAAAATTCATCTGTGTTTCAAACATTTTAAAAGTGTAGCTCATAATGAATATTTAAGACTTCATGCAGCAGCAGAGTTTTTCTGATTTCTAGTTTTAATCATAGCTCGACTCAACTGTGTAATATCGTCTGAGTAATAAAAACCGATGAACTGCAAAAACACAGCAAAAAGCCATTAGTGGCTGGTTTGGTTCTCGTTAGGTTCATTTATTGTTTGATAAGTGCTGTTCATATAATAAGTTGTGATGAATAACCATCACATAGCAATGCCCCACTTTGTAACGCGTTAGTATTATATTATGTTTAATCAGAGACTTTGTGACCAAAACTATTTTAATAAACAAAAATTGCAAATGTCACGGGAATGTGTAGAACACAGAATACCGATGTCGCCGTTAATGGCCACAAACCTCTTTGTGCCGCGTCCGTTCACAGAAGAGAGAGAGCGGTCGTGTGGGAGATGATCGGGTTCGGCTGAAACACAGAGTTTGTCAGGATCTCATCACACTAATCAAAGTGCAGTGTGATGTGGAGGCGAGATCAGAGACAAATAGATCAGGCCCGAAGCAAAGCGTTAACACTTTATGAATAATTGTGTATATTTATTCGAATGTGTCGCCCTGTGATGATACCTCCTCTTACAGCACTGTTCTGGCATCAAAGGGAGGAATTATGTTCGGTAAATGAGACGTAGCCTCAGACGAAACATCTCCCAGTCAGCATGAGGTATTATTGTGGCCAAAATTAAAGCTTTGCCAGTTAATGGCTTGTGTTTTTCAGTCTTTTCATGGGAGGGTGTGTGTGTGTGTGTGTGTGTGTGTGTGTGTGTGTGTGTGTGTGTGTGTGTGTGTGTGTGTGTGTGTGTGTGTGTGTGTGTGTGTCTGCGTGCGATGGCTTCAGGCAGCCGGCAGTTAATTTTTCTGTTTCATGGCTCAAACAATGTTTTAAGTGCGTTAAAAGAACATTAATTTGATCGTTTAGTTTTTGGATGTCACGATGTGGAACAATGACATTTGTTACAGATAATTTTTTACAAGAAAAGACAAGTGTAAGCTAAATATCTGTCGATTGTTACTTTGATCTCTCACAGCAAAAGAGATGAAAATCTAAACCTGATCAACCACGTGTATGAGATATTGTATCAACAGTAATTAAACTAGCTTTTCTAGGTATGAACAGTTATCTTCAGTCAGATTGTTGTGGATAATAAAATCAAACAAGCTACTTTGCCGTTATATGTTTATCTTGATTTCCAGAGGCTTAGCTGTTACAGATTCCTAAAGAAAGTTGAGTCTTGTTGCCGTAAAAGAGGCTCAGAACAGATCATGGATTGATTCAGGAATCTGTCGCCATAATAAAAGCGCTGTGTGACCTCTCTGGCCTCTCTGAGCAGCACGTCGGGGACCGAGTGTTCGTCAGGGCCTTTTAGTCTCTTCTATAGTTGGATCACACACTTATTCTCAGTGGCTCTTCTCCTTCTGTCTCTCTGTCTGTCTCACTATGGCAAAGCATTACAGACGAAACGTGCTTCTGTGACACACAAACACCCTCACACAACATTAGAGATTCATGATGCACACTAACAGTCAGGCATTACTCATTTGAATTCTTCCAACAGAAAGAGGTCTGATGTTTTTAATTGGCCACCGGGGAGCTATTGGCTATTGGAGGGGTCTCTCTTCTCTCTCTGTCTCTCTGTCTATCTTTATTCTGTACCTTCCTCTCTCTATCTCTCCTCTCCCGGCCTCCTCCCCCCCTCACCATTTGCAGCAGCTTCAGGTGAAACAGTCGACTTCCCATTCAAGTCTCTCCTGCTACTTTGTTATTTTAGTTTTTCGTCAAATGAGATTGACTACATGGCGATTGCTTGTACATTCCACGGCCACACACATCAAAACAATGGAGGCATGGAGTAATAGGCCCGTTTGTTAGTAGCTGTCTCGCCCCCTCATGTTGTGTCTCGCCAAGTCGAGAGCGGAGCGCTGCCTTCAGGGTTTGACAAATATTAGCAAAATAACTGCTGATAAAAAACAGTGTGCTGATCAAACTGGGAGGCGACCATCTTCATCAGAGGGGCTGCTTGGGTTAGATTGCACAGTAACAAATAAAAACAAACTGCTTAATAAAAATAAACCAGACAGTTGACTAAAAGAACATCGGGCCACACAAGAGATAAAGCAGTTAAACTGAATAAAACTAATAAAATAATAGAAATGCCAAACAAACTTTCCTGGGAAAATGGAACGTGAATTGATAAATCTTTAATTATATTCATATGCACTAAAACTGGTTATTTGAAGAGGTGTGGGCACCCTTAATGGACTTTCTCAGGCAACGGTAGATTATATCTATCTGTAGGGATATCGAGTGTGACATTTTTATTTTATTTTATTTATTATTGTTATTATTTTATGTAGGTATGTATGTTTGTGTGCGTGTTTATCTTTATTTATTTATTATTATTTTTTTTTTTTGTATGTATGTGTATGCAGTGAAGTTCGCCTGCATTTCATTGTGCAACTTGTGTGGTATGTGTCAATGTGTTTTGTAGGTTCTTATTGGAAATTAATAAAAAAAACATTGTTCAAAAAAAACAAAAAAAAACTGGTTATTAAAGAATCAGGCCTCAGCCATACAAGGACACTATAGCTAAACCACACTCTGTAAGGTGCAAGAAGGTTCTTGGTTCATATCCCGGTTCGCCCGGTGTCTTTTTGGGTGGACTTTACATGCTTTCTCTGTGTTCTCCGGCTCTAGACTGGTCCATTAAGGTCTACATTTTGGTTTCCCTGTCATTGAGTAATTTCCCCTCAGTTTGATTGTAAGTAAAAGTTAATTAAAACCTGAGGAAATCCACTGAGAGAAGAAGAGCGAGAGGAAAGATGGTAACAGGAAGGAAATGAATAACTTTATTTTAGCGGAATGAGAGGGTATTTATATTTATAGGGTGGAGGCCTGAACCTCCTCTAGCTGCTGCTCTCTATCATGTGGAAAGCTCTGCTCACAACCAGCGCTCTGTCAGCCTCCCTTCCCTCTGCTCCACCGCTGATTAAAGTCTAGACTGACTGAAAATAACAAGATTCTTCTTTCACACTTTCACACTTTCGCACGAAGAAACGAGTTGCACTCTATTCAAAATAGCTTTTCATCTCAAGTGATTTTCCAGGGGGATTTTCTCTTGGACTTTCCTATTTAAATATGTCAGTCATAAAAATATTGGAACTTTTGGATTATTTTTTCTACAAATGAGTTTTGCATCCTCGGCTGTGTCTTAGATCTGACGTTATTTGACGTATGATAAGATTTTGTGTTAGAGGAGAACAATTTATATTTTCTTTTAACTCTTATGCTACTTTAAAGGGCTTCGCTGCTTTTCTCAGTGATGTCCAGTGAACGACTTCCCTGCCTGTGGGCGTGACATGCCCTGTTTGTGATGCTAATATACTATTTAAGTTGTTGACTTCAATCTCGGAGAACCACATTTTAATATGTGAATTTCCCCTTGACCCCTATTCAAGGTGTTTAAGGTGTTACAGTATGTCCTCACCACTTATGAATTTCTATTTATGCTTGGGAACATGGTGCTCCTGTAAAGTGTCTTGGTTTCTCCTCAGTATGCAAATTCCCATCTGGTGTGATTATCTGTGACTCTTTGTCAGTTTCTGAGACCTCGGGGGGGAAACTAGTGACAGTGCTTTCATCTCCAATGCAAAGAAAAGTTTCCACCTACCTTATTAAGCTACAATAACCCGAGTGTCCTTATTAAAAATGCATAGTTTGAAGCAAAACTTTTTAAGTTAGGATAATAGAAAATAGCCCCAAAGGTATTTTAGGAAATGTGCATAAACCAGTGCAAAGACCCATATATAATAATGACCATAGGGTAGAGATTTTGAAAATGCATTCACCTTTACAAACGACAAGATAAGAGACCTTATAAGAGAATTATATTTAGTTTATCATATGGTTTAAATTAGATAATTGTGAAATGGTACTATTACTATTTAAAAGTTAGCATTGCCAGATTGGGGTTTGAACAGTGCATCGCCTCTTCAGTGCTTTTCATTATTTTTAAGGTCATATTTAACAGATGGATGGACCACATTAGATAAGCAGGTGTTCATAATTTTTTGTCCATCCTGTTGCAGAAAGGGATGAGAAAATGTACAGAATGGCCCTTTTCGCATGTAAAAGGAAGGGGGTGTAGGGCAGAGATCAATCAGACACACCAATGAACCGGCAGCGAGGGTAAAATAAAAGTGACAAAGGGAGCATGGAGGAGGAGAGAGCGAGGAGAGAGAGGAGCAGAGGGAGGAGAGAACTCGAAGCCTAATCCAGTTTATGGACATCTCTGCTGCACAAAGAAAACTGATGCCTATGAAACTAAACAGGGTGGCACTTGTTCCGGGATGCCTCTGGATTTACTGATTATTGAATTTACTATTTACAAACCACGGGCAGAATATTATACACTCAATATAATGCAGCTCAGTGCAGCAAAAATATGACCTCAATGCTAAACAGTACAGGGTCTGCAAAAACTGAGCATTAAAAGGGCCCTTAAAGGTTCAGCTGCATGTGTACTGTATGGCATTTGAGTGTAGATGTCTGCAAACAAGTGAGATTTAGTAAACTATCATTCAGAGTATCTGTACCAGTCTCTTCTAATTATAATCACGCTGACAGGACGAAACCAGGACCTCGCAGAGTTTGGAATTATTCTAAAAGACAGAAAGAAGAGCCCACAAAAAAACGACTACTACACCGGCTTCTTTTTTATCAGCTGCAATTTATGTGACAGCACTTTGAACTATCCAATAAGATTTGAATGCATCAGTTTTATTCAGAGATTTCAGGCAGGCTGTGATTTCATACTAAATGAAAAACATGTAAGAGCTTCTCTGTTTAAGTTATTAAGACAGACTTGATTTCCGATTGGTAGTTCGCAGAGGAAGATAAATAATTGCTCTTGAATCTAAACACTTCCTTGACAAAACACTTCATGAGGACAGCTGAGTATATTTTTAACGACTGTATTTTTACATTAATTTTGTGTAATCAGAGTGTTGGTACGACGCAATTAACTGAAGGCTAGAATGAAAGAATAATCTCCTTCCATAGGATACAGATAGTGTGTTTCCATGACTACAGCCCAGTTGCAGAGTGAGGCTTTCTGCTGGCAGTTTATACAATTTGATGATGAATAACCCATTATCTTGCCTTTTTCTTTTCAAACTGGCTGCTCTTTGTGTCTGGGATTATTTTCTCATCTTGCTATATTTCATTCCATGTCTTCACTTTCTCCCTCTCCTGTGTCGCTGAAGCCTGGTCACGGCTTTGTTTTTGTGTTTCAAAGATGGCGAGTGCCATTAAATTAAAAGAACGTTCAATTCTCAAATACATCAAAGCACGAAGATAAGATCCACGCCGTTTTAAAAGTTTCTCTAACTGGTCTCAGAGCTCATTAGCAGTTCACCCTATATTCAAAATGTCTCCAAAACACCTTTAATCATCAGCATGTGTAGAAACACTCACACTCTTCATTTCAACAGGTCAAAATTTTTTGCCCACAGCTTATTTGGCTCTCGATGGCTCAGCAAATATTTAAAAGCATTTTGCTGATGGTATTTGTTGTGTAACATCCTCATGCACCTCATGTCTAAAGGCATATACCTTAATATATCCAGGGAAGAAACTTCAACAAAGTAGGAACATTAATAGGTAGGGGGGGGGACCTACTCTCAGTACGTTGAATCCACTAGATCTTCACCAAATTGGTCACACTCATAACTATCAGTCCCCTTAATGTGCCTGATTATTACAAAAGAGGTCAATATCCACGTGTGAAAATGGGAAATTGGTTAAAATGTCAAAAAAGGCAATGTACAGAAAGTCGAAAACAATCCTTGATCCACCCCTTTGTCCAAAATCCAAGCCAACGCAAAGGGGTGAAAACTTTAGGGTAATAATGGCATTTGATATTTCCATCTAATTAAAAGGATAGAGCGGAAGAAATTCTGTATTTCTCCATGAAACAACCAAGCTGCTTCTGTAACCCTGCTGCAACATAAAAGCTTTAAATTGATGATCTTAAATATGACTTAAAATCTCCGTTGGAGTTCTTTTTACATCGAAGAGACATTTTGAAAATTGGAAGGCAGCGAATAAAACTCTTCAGAATGGATTCACCCTCCATTTAAAATAACGCTACTTCAAATCTTACTCGAAGTCAAATACAAGAATATTTTAATGTTTTGCCATAAATTTTGCAACTTAAATAGCAACTCAAGCCCAGATAACGGGATAATTTATCGCTGTTTAATTCCACTCTTGCAGAGCATCTGTGTTCAAGGAGATCGAAATGATTCGTGCAGCTGCAGCCGGTGTTATCAACTGAACACTCAGTGAAAATGAAGGAGAGAGAGAGAGCGAGAGAGAGAGCGAGAGCGAGCGAGAGAGAGAGAGCGAAAGAGAGAGAGAGAGGGGGTGGGGGGTCAGGTGAAGTGCAAACTGACCAACAAGACAGAACTTGTAGATAACAGGGCGACCTAAAGAGAGAAGTGCAGACAGGGTGAATGAGAGAGGACGACTTAGCAAATATAAATATGGACAATAGATCACTTTAAACAAAGATCGTCCATTGAAACCTGCATCTATAATTTATGCTGATGGAGATCGTGGCCTCTCTTGTATGAAATTGAAGTGAAGCATTGCAGGTTTGCCAAATGCTGCACATACACAGCCGGGATACATAGAGGACGGAGAGGGAGAGAGAACAGGAGGAGGAGGAGGGGGGGGTACATTAGGCACCTGTAACAGCCGAAATAGCTCGGGTGAAAAACCAGTGACAAATTACACAGCGAGACAGGTCGAGAGAATATAAATCCAAAAGAAGGGAAGCGAGGAGAGAAGTGATAGAAAACTACTGGAAGCTGCTTGAACTTTTAAAATGATGAAGTGCTGCTGATAAAGGCCTCAGGTGTTAATGACACCAGACAGGCAACGAGGGGGGGGGGGGGGGGGGGGGCGGGACGTGTCACATAGCGATCCTCACAACTCTTTCTCTAACGATCAGAGGAGGTGAATGAGGGGAGTGGGAAATAATCAGGTAGCATAAATACACAATAATAAACAGTAGCAGAGGAGAGAGAGAGGGAGAAAGAATAGTTTACGCCAGGGTGATTGGGGGGGAGTAATAAAAATAGTCAGTGCTACGTTAACAGCTGCTATTAACAGATGTTTCTGGAGCAGGATTTTGCAGATGTTTTAAACGGTGATCATGATGATGATGATGATGATGATGAGAGGAAGAAAAACAGGGAACGAGAGGGAGAGAAGATGATGCTGGTCCACTGACGAGATTCAACTCTTCCAGACAGGGTTTGGCAACAACGTGCTTGGGGACAGCAGCATTTAAAGCAAGTGATTAGAGCAATTAAAGGTTGTAATTAAACCTGGACGCAAAGTCACCCTAATGCATTAGTAGAGCGTAGAGGCACGCAAATCTACAGGCCTGTAGTCTGGTTGACCAAGGAGCGGCTGCAGACGAGATCCAGTGACTTAGTGAACGTCATGTCAGTGCTACTTGTCTTTATTTCTCAGTGTTTTTCCAGAGAATCTGAAAGCTAATACTTCTCCATGTAGTATTTAACACCTAAAGGCATTTGCATCTTAAAAAAAAAACAGGAAAGAGTTCATAAAAATGCAGGCTCACACATTTCCGCCTGATGGGCTGACTCACCAGATGCAGGCTGCAGGTAAAGACCTGTTACTGTTTTAAGAGGAAGTTGTGTCCATCTAGCAACACAATACTGCGAGGATGACAAATGATATTCATAATTTGTTTTAATCTTAGATTAAATGTGTTATTTTGCTTTGCATCGATTGCTGCACTGATAAGAGCATTTGTTCAGTGACAACCTGTGGAGACGGATCATTTAACAGAGGTTTTCATTGACAGCTGTGAGGGACATGATGGATCACAGTGGGAAATACAGTGCAAAGTACCAACAGTCGGGTCCATTAACGGCTATAATGAGTAATGAACACAATGAAGACTGCTCTGTTGCATTGGGAGGATTTCTTATTTTAAGCTTCATGCTTAAAATTAATTTTATGCATTGGCTTTGATAACAAATGCAAGGGATGCTGACAAGCCATTATACATGATCTATTTTAAGTAACTGGTGTAAAAACCAACCAGCTTAAGTTCATGTTGTACATTTGCAGCATATTATCGGGCTCTGGATACAGTGTGTGGGTCTGTGTACACCGCTGTGTGTATTTGTCTGCATCAAGGAGTTTTTACTAACGTCCACTAACATCTGTTGAGTTATGAAAAACCACCAGGAAAGGTAGGGCTGCGTTTGGAGGTGAACATGTGTTGGGCTGAGTGTTGTCATGGAAATCTTCACTTAAGCATCAGATATGGAAACAGAACATTAAAAGAAATAAATGTGTCGACCAGGGGAAAGCGAAGTCTGTCCCAGTGCTCGAGCACTGACTACATGGGTCAAGGTTGGGGACTCTGTGGTCTGTGTTGCCGTAACAACTGCATCACTTGCTGGCTGCCATGGCAATCATCAAAAATAGAGAAATGGAATCAGTCATTTCTGGACGGTTCGGAAGGTTCATAGCAAGAAACAGAGACAGGCTGTCTTCTCTATGTAATTCATATTTCATCCTCTGGTGAAACAACAAAATATATTCCTGAATAAAACAAAATTATGGTTTGTTCATGGAGCTTCTTTCTGGCAAAGTTTGCATAGTTAAAATGAAGATAGGGGGTGATGGGTAAACAATGGTTGGGCTGCATCTAACTATTATTTCAGTTATCAATAATTCAGCTGTTTGTATAATTTTTAGAACTGACAAATTTCTAAGTTTATTAAAAGTAAGAAAATAGTGTAAACATCCAAATTCTCTCGTAGTTCCAGAATGTATTTTCTCCAACCACTACTTGAGTCATTAATAAAACATGACGGATCTGCCTGGTATATAAGCAGAACTATCTTTTATTTAACCTCATTAAATTACGTTTTAATGACACAAAATTAAACTTGACAGCATTCTGTAGTGGGCTTTGTAAATATCTCAACCAGATGATGATCACCTGGTACAGAGACAATAGAAACAACAGATCTGAGAGGAGTTTGCATGGTAGGTCTGTTCCCTTTCTCTTTTTAGTATTCTGCCCGACTCGTTCAATCTGTATCCTGTTAGTCTACCTCAGCATTTCCAATTCACGGATAGTGACATTTTAAAATGTAATCAACAGACCCACAACAGGACAGAGCAGGAGTGTGTTCCGAGCCCGTCCCGTTCCTCGTAATGAACAGACTGAAAGACGGGCAAGAGGATGGGAAACGTGTAAAAAAGAACCGATGCAGGTGCAAGAGCGAAAAAGAAACAGGTTGCTGCAGGACAAATAAAAACAGGACAAGAGAAAGTTTGTGGGGAGAAGAGTTAATCGTGTCAGTGCAAACTAGGACAAAATGTGTTCGGTGGCAACCTATTTTCTCTCATGATGAACACAAGACTAAAAATAAAAGAAATGAACGACCTCTGAAAACCTTTGCGATTGAGAACTATGACTGAATCAAATGTAAAAACGACAATAACGATGACAGTTTCCTCCACCATCCAAACCCTCTCTTGTTCAGTAGACGATTCACCTGTTGCACTTCACATTTTTGCAGACAAGGCTGAACAATATGCTTAAGAAAATAAATATCACATTGTGATTTCAGTATGAGTCTTGATTTTAGTTGAAATAGTTTGATACTTATGATGATGATGTGGTTTTTGCTGGCGTCTGTACCAACCTAGCATGTTTTCTTACACCTGAAGAGTTTATGATTTTTCGGATGGGGCATCTCTACAGTGTGGTGGGAAATGTTGGTCAACGAACAAGGTTCTGAGACCAGTTGTCTTTGTAAATGTATTTGTAAAAGCTTCCTGCAGAAAGGATCACACAGGCAAAGTGGAGGTTGCAAGTAAGATGAAATGTGAAGTGTCATATTTAAGTGTCTCGGTGTGGTTTACGTCCTGACCCACAAACACACAGAGGGGGGTGTGTGAATGTATTGTTCCCACACTGAAGAAATTAATTTGTTACAGCAGCAGATGAGTCTGAATGAGGTGGATAAGAGAACAAAAAAGGAGTAGGCGGCAAAACATGGATTAATACGTTTTTCATATGAGAGTATATGACAAATTTAACTATACCTACTTGTCAAATGGTTCAAGACTGTAAAAATTAAAATGTGAAGCCAGAGCTTAAACCTTGTGGTGAACTGGGTTAGACTGAGGCAAGAGAAGAATTAAAACGGGATCAACATGGAAAAAGAGGAATATTAAAGTAGTCAAACTGGTCTACGAGGCTAATGAGTCTCTCATCTCTTTCTCTCTCTTTCTCCACAGGTTTTCTACGGAACAGGAAGCCCGACTTCAGGCCACACGAGGAGAGAAGATCGCTGACGGACACAAAAACACACACGTGGACGTTTGATAAGGAAATAATCCATTTTATAGCTTTAATGGGAGCAGTGGTTTGAGCTTCAGGAGCTGGAGAAACACATTAAAAAGTTATTTGAGTAGAGAGAGACAGCAGAAAGTGGGCGCTGGGGGGGTTCTGTCGTGGGATTACAGCTCAGCAGATTAGCAGCAGTCACCTCCAGCTCAACACAAACCTGGATCGCCAGCCAATAGGTTGTTCACACACACAGACACACAGCTGTAGAACACAATTAGATTAGTGCAACTGGCAACCCGGGCCTAACTTCATACATTACATCAAAAGACACAAAGACACACACTGGGCAGCAAGACAGATGCTGCCCCCCCAACCCTTCCGCCCCCGGTCCTCTCAAAGCCAGCTGGAGAGAAGATGAGATTTGGGGCTGATTGGTTTTGTCTGTTTTTCCCCATCACCCCCTCTGCACATCACTCCATCCAGCACTTTCCCTGCAGCCTGTACCCCAGATAAACCATCTCCACAGAAATCTCTCCATCAGAGGAACGTGGATCAATCCGCTTGTGACGCTTTGATTCTTCCTACGTCTCCACCCCCCCCCCAAATCTCAATGGGGACGCATCTGAACAGTGAAGGGGTTTGTTGATTAGTCGTTGGATGTTTTCTGAATTGAGATCAACTCAAATGCAGCGCAGGCATCAAGGAGACGATAGTGGGAACTGCTGTTCTTCCGTTGAACGAGCGTCAGGAAGCTCCTTTTTTCATTAGGATTTCATCATTCACCACAAGGAGCTGAAACTTTTTATCCCGACTTTTAAAAACTTTTCTGTTTGAAGAGAGTGTGGAGAGGATCGACAGCTTTAAACTCCACACACCAAACGGCTCAGAAACAGGCAGAAAACACACAATGAACTGGAAGCAGTAGAAAGGGGAAAGGAGAGACCTTCAGACAGAGAAAGACTCGGTGACGGAAACCTCGAGAGAGAGAAAAACGAGAATACTGCGAATACGGCAGACAACAGAGGAGCCAAGCAGAGGAAAGGAAAGCAAAGAGGGGAAGAGAGGTATTTTTTTTTGTTGAGGATGGCTAGAGATGTGATGGAACACCCTTCAGGCCAAACCTCCTCCCTTTTACTGCTCCTCCTCCCTCCTGCCCTCCCCCTTTCCGCTGTTCTCAACTAGTCTGCCAGCTTTCTGTGGTTACGTCGCCTCAGTGCAAACGTGAGAGACAGAAAAAGAGGGAGAGCACGGAGCAACACACGCTTGCCGTTCACACGGATGGCAGAGGAGGAGAGAGGCGTCTGCTGCAATTCATCCACGGGATTTCACTGAAGATGGACACTGCTGTTACTGAGAAAGAAAGACAGACAGACAGGTGGACATATGGACAGTGAAAGCCCGAGAGGGGACAGTTAGAAAGTTAAAACAAAGGAGAGGATGAACAAATGATAGAAAGGTTCAAGGAAATCTGAGACTGGGCTCAAAGGCGAAGGAGAGATCACCTCACACTGTAAGCAGAGGACTTCTGAGGCAGTGAATGTGAGTCAGCTGCGACTCGTGTGTGTGTGTCTGTGTGCAACGAGCACATAGCTGTGGAGGAGAGAGAGGGAGACAGAGACTCCACGAGGAGACGGGAGAAGGCGTCGGAGCATCGCTGACTGCACAGCTTGACTGTGAGACAAATCGACTCTGACACCGTGTCCTCCATCAGTGTGTGAGTGTGTCCCACGCGTCTGATATCGTGGGTTCTCCCGTGGCTCAGAGTCCCCGGCAGGAGGTCGTCCCCACCCGGGTGACCAGCCACTGGTGGTCGTCACAAAGAGGCAGAGGAGGAAGTGGGCTGGGGACAGTGGCAGGCTCGGGGGTGGGGACATGGCCATGGGGGGGCCGCATCCCGTCCTCCACTCTGCAGCGGGACAGGCGCTGGGGCTGGGGGGCCTGGGGCGGGGGGCTGTCCCGGGGAGGGCCCAGACTCTCCGAGCTCCGGCCGTGGCTGAGCCGAGGGGTGGCCGGGGCAGCAGGAGGTGCAGGTAGCCCCGGAGGAGGAGGAGCAGTGGAGAAAGGAGGCAGGGTGAGATGCTCCCGAAGAATCTGTGTTCTCTTCGGCTCGCTGGCTCTCGTCTTCCTCACCTCGCTCTTCTTCTCCATCTCCCTCCGGGGGGGCGTCAGCTTCAACTACCTGGAGCAGCCCGGGTGGGAGGAGTCGAGGCGGGTGAAGCTGGTGCCCAGCTACGCGGGCGCACAGCGCCTGGCAGCACCTGACGCTCCGCAGCAGAAGACATGTGCCTGCTCACGCTGTGTCGGAGACCCTGGCGTCTCGGATTGGTTCGATGAGAACTTCGACCCGGACATCTCACCGGTTTGGACCAGAGACAACATCGAGCTGCTGTCGGATGTCTACTACTGGTGGGTGGTAAGTAATCAGATCCTCTTACCTTCTAATATCTGCAGCTGATAGAGTGGTGAAGCTGGTGCCACAAGTGTTTTTCCATATTTTTCATCTTCTCACTTTTACATAGAAAGACACGACTCTCCCACAGGTTAATGTTACCAACACCAGACTTGATTGTTTCATGTCTGTCTGAGAAATGTTTTGTTCATCTGGTCCCCTGAGTCGTTGCTATAGAGAAGGAGCCAGTCAGAGGCAGTAATCAGAGCTGGAGTGAACACAAATTCAACAACAAAGCATTTTGAAAATTAAACACTGCACCAGGGACGCCGAATTCATCCAGAATTGTTATGAGCATCATCATTTTTGCCTCCGGTTCACCGTTGGCTGCCCACCACCGGGTTTTAAAGCCTGGCGGTTGGTAGTTTCTCACAGAAATGCACCTTGGGAATCGCTGCAGAGACTTTTTTAACACACTGTTGATTTAGAACCGTAGACGTTCCCCACCTGGGAATCATGCAACATTGTCTGTGAGGCGATACATTGGGAAAAGTGACAAAATAAACTCTCCCTACTTTGCAAGTCAATAATAAAAGTGTTTTAGGAGAAACTCTTGTTTGTCTTCTAGCTGCAATTTATCTTGGAAGAGAGCCAGCTGCCAGGTAGCTTATCTTAGCTTAGCTTAGCTTAGCTTATCTTAGCTTAGCATAAAGACCAAAAACAAAGTACCAGCTTGGCTCTGCCAAAAGATAACGGAGCCTCTCTAACCACTAGTTTGCATCTTGTTTGTTTGCCTCGGAATAAGTCGTGGCACATAATCCTCCTTGAAACCACTTTGGACTAAACAAACAAGATTCCACATGTGAATTGGCCGGGCGTCTCGGGCCAATCGCACACTGGGAAAGGTGTGAATGGTTCCAATATTCTCTGACGCAGTGCAAGCATCAGCCGGTTGCGTTCATCTTGATCATGCAGGGGGGAGTAACAGATCATAATCGCCCATCGTCCCTCACCGCTGAGCCAACCAATCCCCTCGTACAAGAACTACATGCCCCGCATGAACCCCGGTGCCAGTCACATGACAGGGTGTTAGTGAGGAAGTGGAACATTGCAGGGTTGGCTGCTCTCTATGTTGGCTCTTAAAGCTCAACTCAGCAATGACTAAGAAACTGAAATCACTCCATCCTCCAAGAGAGAGAGAGGGAGAGGGACGGGAAGCTCCTATGCCGACACTAATGTGGTTATTTTATGTTTGCGTTTGAGCCTCATACAATGTTCGAGTCGCAAAAACAAAGACTTTCACAAACGCTACCAAAAGTTAAGGTTTTCAAAATCTCTCATCACTGCTTACTACCAGATTCACTACAGTTGTCAGCATTGTCCAATTACAGCTACATTTAGCATCACTGCAACACATTCCAAACATTCACAGCATCTGTCTCACCTGAACATTTGTGCCATGGTCTTGGATTAGAAGTGTCCACCTGCTAAGGAGAACCAGCCCAATGAGGGTCCTCACAGTGTTCTTCTCTGGTATTTGACGAGTTGTTGATGTTGACCTCATCGCCACCTACTGGCCAATCAGGCTAGTTTGAGATATTTTGAAGAGCTAATGTCATGGAGAGATTATTTTTTTTAAATTGGAAGGGAAAACATTGTGTAGACAAGGCCTTAATCAAAGAATCCTACTGTTGGATGTGTTGGCGTTTGTCTTCATGGGTGTGTATTCGTTTGGGTGTGTTAGTGAACTTGAGATGTGTTTGTGTGTGTCTGTGAATTTCCAGTATTATGGGATGCCCTTCAGCGGCTGGTTCAGAGTCCTGTTTCAGAGCAGCAGCCTCGGTGCCGGCTCTGAAATGACTGAAAACTGCAAACACAGGCCAACAGCTGCCAAGTCATTAGGTCACACAGCAACAGTGAGGTGATAAACACAGAGAGAGAGAGAGAGGGGAGGGGAGGAGGAAGAAAACATTAAGAGACGAGGAATGGGTGGGCAAGGGACAGGGGAGATCACATTTTGGATAAAGCTGAGAAAGTGGAAAAATGGAAGATAGGAAAATGATGAAATGACAAAAGGACAGGTGATTTGGATTTAGGATTTTAACTAAAGCCACAAATCTCCAGGGAATGAGGGTTGCAATCGTTTGTCCAGATGTGAGTGCTGATTTCCATAGTTCTAAACAAAGAGAGGAACACATCATCTTAAACAAAATATCTCGACCACACAAATCCCTAATCTGGCTTTAAATCATCTTGAACAATTCCACTTTTAAGTTCCACAAATGTTTCCAATAGCAATCAGCCGAATGCTGACTTCATCCTAATATTAAATAACAAGTGAGACCACAGATTTTCCAATAACCTTCATAACAATTCTTCAGAGACATGATCTCAATCAATAGAAGAAAACTGCAACTCACATTGAAGGTCACTTTACAGACACAGACAGACAATCAATGCAAAGCCGTCTGGAAACAAAGAGGAGAAAGTCCTTGTCCTGGCCTCTGTCTGTGAAGTGGAGGTGCTACATGTGCACCTGACCACCACGGGGTGCCTCCTGGTGGAGAGAAGAGGGAATGAGCGTGCAGTTTCTAACAAGGGGAGTGATGGATGAAACAGATGAATAATAAATTGGGTAAATAGGGAGGAAGGAGGACTGAAGGAGAACAGAGAAGAAATTAAGAATATTCAATGTGTGAGGAAAACAATAAATTAAACTATAGAACAAAGAGAAGATACAGGACCAACCGTATCAAACAAATGTCACATACCAGTCTCTGCAGTCAAATAAGATTAGAGAGAGATTCAAACCAATGCTTGCTCACTGGACAACATATTATAAAAGCAAGAGGGAGTTAAACCTTTTGCTGTTGGGAATAATAATAGGTGGTTGTTCCCTGGTGAAAAGGGAGAAAGAGGCTGTGTAAGTGCTTCACAGTCACTTATAGCTTTTCTCTCCCAGAGTCAACACGACCAACTGAAAGGGTGAAATAACGTTTTTGCTTTGTCTGTTTTTTCCACATTTCTTTGAGTTGCTTTTAGTACCAAGTCCAATCAGCCGGTGTCTGCGAGAAAGCAGAAGATAAATGATCTCATGCATGATTAAGTTTATGCTCTTCAATCCAAATTAATGTGTTATTGTGGAGTCCTGCCTGAGGAGAAAAAAGAATCAAGTCTTAAATGAAATAAATACTTAAAGCAATGATTTGCCACACACTATATTAAACACACTCAGACAACTCTTCACTGGTTTATCATGATTAACTGTAGGAGATTTTCAGCAGAACATTTGAATGCTTGTAATTTGCATGATATTGAGACTGAAAAGAAAATACTTAAACATTCACTTCCACAGATGTCTACATTTAGAAAGCTAGTTTATCTGAGCATTGAGAAAGAAAGAAATAAGAAATTTAAGAATTCTTAAATAGAGAATTAATGAAGTAAACCAATAAAATAATTTGCAGAACCTATATCCAGGATATTTTGGCTTCATTCTCATACAGTGCGAAGAAGTGGAGACTTGTCCTCCATTAATACAATCTGTGGTTACATCTGGCTCCTAACGGGTTTAAATATTTAATGACAACAAATCTCTACTCAAAAAATATGTTATGTGGTTCAAATCTTTTTAATTTGCAATAATCTCTTAGCACTTTCTGAACTGTGTTTAAATCATATGTGCGAAACAAGCAGTCAATGCCGTGGCTGAGTATTTCCACCAGAACCTAAGTAACCAATCCTGTCATCTGGTGGGTGGAGCTTAGGAGCTGGCAAAGGCTCATCAGCTGCAGGTGGTGGTAAGGGTGGGGTTGGGGGGGGTGCAGAGGCGGGGCCATATTAGCATATTCCTTGATCCCAGTCCCCACACGTGGAAAGAAGGTGTAGAGTTATAATTTAGCCATTTTAGATATATGTAGCTTCGGAGTGGGACTATAAACCCAGTGATATACACGACTCCTGAATCAGGATGTTTGTGTGTGAAGTACTATTTTAAAAATGAAAGTGGATGTCAAGGGGGTAATACTTCAGGAGGTAGAAGACAGAGAGGAAGGAAGGAAGCGAGACAACAGTGGCATGGCTGCCAAAAAACATCATTAGCAGCCCCTGAAGTGCAGCGGTGCATCGGGCCAAGCTGCCTCTGGTGTCATGAAGGGAGTCAAAGGATGGAGGGATGAACGAGAGTGAAATGCAGAGAGCAAACAACAGGAGAGGCGAAGTGAGAGAGAGAGAGAAAGAGAGAGAGCAATGGGAAGTTTAAGACTGTCGGTTTCTAATAAGCACTGATGAGCTGCAAGGTGAACGGGTGTCCCAGAGAGACCGGAGAGATGAAGAGAGACGGGAGGAGGAGGAGAAACGAAGAGGGGAGCAAGGGAAATTAAAGAGAGGGAATTAGACGTGAGGGCAACGGAAACTGCTGGAGAGGATTTAAGAAGGAAAACACAAGTGGGGGAGATCTGTGTTGGGAAAAGTGAATTAAGGCCGATGGTGGGTGAAAAGGAAACGGTTACAATGGAGCTCGGTAATAAATAGAGCTGTGTCTGAGAGAGGGAGAAGAAGAGAAAGGGACAATGTTCATATAGTGTGTGTGTGTGTGTGATAGTGTGTGTGAGATTGTGTGTGTGTGTGTGTGTGTGTGTGTGTGTGTGTGTGTGTGTGTGTGTGTGTGTGTGTGTGTGTGTGTGTGTGTGTGTGTGTGTGTGTGTGTGTGTGTGTGTGTGTGTGTGTGCTGTTGCTTTCTGTCTCTACATGCACGACTGGACATTTTCCTGTTTGGTTTGGCAGATGCTGGAATCGGAAAACAGGATTTTTTATTTCCCTTCTAAATTGAACAACTTCTGTTTTGTGAGCAGCTGTTAGTTCTCTTTGCATTCTTTTTTGACATGTGGACAGAAATGTCTCTGCTTCTCTGACCACAGCTCAGCCAGTCTGACTGCATCCCACCAGTCTGACACATGGCTGTTACAGACACACAAACACACACACACACACACACACACACACACACACACACACACACACACACACACACACACACACACACACACACACACACACACACAAAGACAAACACACACATTCTGCACAATCACCTGCTTATTTGTACATGAATGTAGGCAGATGCATACACACGTACATGGGTACACAGAAAGTAACAACATTTTCAGTCTGTTGTCAGATCCTATTTGTCTGCAGAGGAGAAACGACGCATCCTAACCGTCCTTTATTTCTCCCTCTCTTCCTCCCTCTCCCTCTCTCTCCCTCTCTCTCTAGATGTTACAGCCCCAGTTTAAACCACACAGTCTCCAGCAGGTGCTGCTGAGGCTGTTCCAGGTATTTTTATTTCATTAATTCATCTTTCCATTGCTGTTGTGCTTTCAAATCCACCCAGTCATTACCTCACACTCTTGGGCAAAGGCAGAGGGGAGCAGATATACTTTTATTGGACATTAGGTCTATCAATGAACTGGCTCATTCCCGTTTAATGTATGTCTATATCTTTTTTATCTATTATGACTCCAAGCACCGGACTGAGCGTTCACACAAGGATTCTCTTTGAATATCTCAGTCTGGCTCCCTGAGGTAAAGGGAAGGGGCTTATTTATTTTTAATGGAGGGTCTCATGAAGAATTTACCCCAGTAGAGGCCAGGATGTATGTTTACGATCAGGTCTGAGCTGTGGGTTCGGTTATCTTTTGTCTCTTGCTGTTCCAGTACAAATAATAAATAAATCCTTTCACGTGTAGCATGAATCCAGTCCGCCTTTATTCATATTCTCTCTCATTGCAGGTGATTCCCGGAAGGTCTCCGTACGGCTCGTGGGATCCAGCACGCTGCCTACGCTGTGCGGTGGTGGGTAACTCCGGAAACCTCCGCGGCGCCGGGTATGGTCCCACTATAGACGGACACGACCACATCATGAGGTGAGAGGGAAAGAGGCTTTGGACAGAGGAGCGAAGTGATAGAAAGCAGAAGGGATACAGGGCTGCATTAGACAGAGCAATCCCAAAAGATGGATGAGATAGATGCCAAGATGAAGGCTGAAGCAGAGAGGAGGAGGAGGAGGAGGAGGAGGAGGAAGACATCTGGAGAGGAGAGGGGAGAGAGTTCATGTGAGGAGATAACTATACCGTGCACAGTATGTCATTAAAGTTACATCATCATCATCAAGTTTGTGTGTGTGTGTGCGCGAGGGGGAGATGTTCTTTAAAGATAGATGATAGATTGAGTGCTTTATTAATCCGAAAGGGAAATTACAGAATCAAGATGCAGATCAGCTGACGTGTTCCTCTGATACTATATTTAATCTCCCTGTTTGTAATGGTGCCAACCAGCCGGCTCTCCTATTGGTCAACAGAGGAGGTCTCTGGTGAGGTCAGGAGCTGAAATGTATAGATCGGGTCTCGGACTTACACTGAGGAACATAAATCCTTGTGTGGCAGACTCCTCCCCCTGGATCACAGAGCGGGATTGTTGTCAGTTGGCACAAACACAAACACACACACACACACACACACACACACACACACACACACACACACACACACAGCAGCTATATGTTGGTCCGTGCAGTGTCTAAGTCGAGACCACGCGCTGGTTACGATGCAGGAATGCAGAGTATTTCTTTGTGCTTGAGACATTAGCCTCCATTAGCGTGGCAGCGCCAGGAGACCTGCGTGGGCGCCTCCAGCTTCCATCTCCTGTTACATCGTCTCCTCGCCGCAGTTTGATCCTCATTTGGTTTTAAAACCGACTTTTCCCACAACGGTCCCACTCCCCCCTGCCGCCCACCTCCTGTCTGTCTGCCGTCTCACCAGCATCGGCTTGGTTCACAGATAGGTAGATGTGCACGGTGGCCATTAAGTTCAGGTGCAGCTTCCTGTTGACTCAAACAACGCACTCCTCCAGATCTGGAGTCCCAGTAAATACAGTCTGCAGCTCACTGGGCTGAGAGGCTCAGTTGTAAACAAGTACACAAAGAATGATGAATAATGCTGTGAATGTACAAACACACAACTTGTCCAAGAGGCAGATGATCCTCAGCAGCACAAAGTCAACACAGCACAAGAGGAAGAAACTCAAGGAAACTGAAACTATTTCATGTTTTTCTTATATGATGAAGGCAACAGTTTTAACATTGAACCTAAAGACCAAACAAACATGCTTATTAGTGAGTTTTAAAGATGTTGTCACAGTCAATCTAGTTGTTTTTATAGAGTTTAAACTCAGAAACATTCATTAAAATTTTTTTTAATGCTGGACCATTGTGTACATACTGTTAGAACAGATCTTGTTCATATCAGCTTCTTAAGATGATGTTAGTTTTGTGTTCCACAGTCCTGTTCTATCTCCAAATGGCTGAAAACATCAATTAATACATTGACACAAAGCTGCTGTTGATCTTCTCAAGGCCCAAAATGATGGATTTTCCTTAAAATGTATCAGCAGATTTTCTTTCAAACATCACACAAAGATCATTTTGTTCTGGCCATTAAGTTCAGGTGCAGCTTCCTGTTGACTCAAACAACGCACTCCTCCAGATCTGGAGTCCCAGTAAATACAGTCTGCAGCTCACTGGGCTGAGAGGCTCAGCTGTAAACAAGTACACAAAGAATGAAGAATAATGCTTTGAATGTACAAACACACAACTTGTCCAAGAGGCAGATGATCCTCAGCAGCACAAAGTCAACACAGCACAAGAGGAAGAAACTCAAGGAAACTGAAACTATTTCATGTTTTTCTTATATGATGAAGGCAACAGTTTTGAATTTAAACCTAAAGACCAAACAAATATACTTATTAGTGAGTTTTTAAGATGTTGTCACAGTCAGACTAGTTGATTTTATAGAGTTTAAACTCAGAAACATTCAGAAATTTTTTTTTTAATGCTGGACCATTGTGTACATACTGTAAGAACAGATCTTTTTCATATCAGCTTCTTAGGATTGGTGTTAGTTTTGTGTTCCACAGTCCTGTTCTATTGCCAAATGGCTGAAAACATCAATTAATGCATCGACACAAAGCTGCTGTTGATCTTCTCAAGGCCCAAAATGATGGATTTTCCTTAAAGTGTTTCAGCAGATTTTCTTTCAAACATCACACAAAGATCATTTTGTTCTGCTGCACATATTTACTATTTCACACGGGGACTGGCAGCCGCATAATACTGATAAATAATAATGATGAGCGGCTGCTGCTGGGGTTTGAACCAAAGCTTGTGATCCCGCTCTTCCTGGTGATTCAGTGGAACGGCAGCTGACGAGGATTTCCTCATTTTTTGCAGATTACTCCTCTCAGTCACTTGTTTTAAACATCGATGGAATCATCCCTGTGTTAACATGACTTGTTGAACCCGTCCAATTCCTCACCCCCCCCCCCTCTACCATCCCCACTCCCACCATCTAGTCATTCAAGCTCCTCATCGCAGAGGAAATACATATGATGACAATAACAACAATAAGAACAAACACAAAGTAGTAACAGATGAGTTTTTGTGAGCTTCATTCACCATTTGCACGTTTCATTGTTGATCCAAATGCACACAAACTAATTTTTCTGAAAATGTGACTGTGGGAATTTTCCTTCATGATAATAATCTGAATATTCCGTTGCCCAGCCTCAGCAGATGATTGTGCGACCTGAAGACGTTCCTCTCTCATGCTGTTTCTCTCTCCCTCCCGCTCCCAGGATAAACCTGGCCCCCACAGTGGGCTACGAGGAGGACGCAGGCAGCCGCACCACCCATCACTTCATGTACCCGGAGAGCGCCAAGAACCTGGCTGCCAACGTCAGCTTCGTGCTGGTCCCCTTCAAAACTCTGGATCTTGTGTGGATCACCAGCGCTCTGTCCACCGGCCAGATTCGATTGTAAGAAGGCACACACGCACGCATAAGCCACATGAGACACAGAGATGCGTAAGCATGGATTAACACATTTTGTGGACGCACATGCATGTGCACAAAAAAACACGAGTCCCTAAAATGTTGGAATACGACAATTTAACTTCAGAGTGCAAAGACACACATGTTCAGTGAGTAGAGTGGAGTGGGAGGGCTTGCATACATCACTTTGTAGACACACACACACACACACACACACACACACACACACACACACACACACACACACACACACACACACACACACACACACACAAAGTTATGAGAAGCCAGAGAGTCACTGGGTTGGCACAAGCTGTCAATCATCCAGAATTCATAGCTGCAGCAATCACTTAAAGTGCTGATTGGATGTGTTTAATCAATGTCTCTCTCTCTCTCTTTCTCTCTCTCTCTCTCTCTCTCTCTCTCTCTCTCTCTCTCTCTCTCTTTCTCTCTCTCTCTCCCCCTCTCTCTCTTTCTCAGTACTTATGCTCCAGTGAAGCAGTTCCTTCGCGTAGATAAAGACAAGGTATGAATTTTACTTATTACTTTTGGTCATTCTAACAGTTAGGTGCAAACACATACATGTAAGCAGATACGCACACACACACATGCACACATACACACACTTTGACCCCCCCGCTGCAATTAAACCCCCCCTCATCCTCATGGTTGAAGAAGGATTACAGTTAGATTATAAACCTTCCCTTCGTTTCCCGCTCGTTCTTTAATCCATGAAAATATAAATTCACTCAAATAAATCCCCGTCCTGTGACGTCTTCGTGAACTTCTTCACCTGGTCGTAGAATCCGTTTTTTGCAGTGTCTCATCTATAGATTTAACAGATTTAATCCTCTAAGCAGCATAAATCCCTGTTTGTTGTGTCTGTACATCCCCGGGATTTAGATAATATATTTATAATTAAGACTCATTTGGTTAACATTGCTTTTTAATCTTTCAGAGCAATCAAAACCACGGAGAGAATTAAACCTTTACTTCGGTCGGACCTCGTGAATATGCAGATGCAATTTGCATGAGATTATTTTGAATTGTTTTTCTGTTTGACTCCTCTGAACGACTTGGATATGAAATCTATATATCTTTGAGAATATGACACTGTAGGACAAGGCTGTAAAAGTAATAAACAACAACAATCTTCAGTTTCAGTTTGATTATTAAACCTGATTTACACTAAAAGTAGCTTTTATAAGAGTTTTTTAAAAACCCACTAAAAAGAAGATTGACTCCTTTCTATGCCAGTAGAGGAGTTATGTTTTTCCCTGGAGCCTCATGTTCGATATCTCATCGCACTGACAACTGAGGCGCTCTCTCACCTCGCTGCCTTGTCAAATTAGTGTGATCGACAGGGTGTCACGTTTCCATCATGGCTGATCGCAGCAGATTAAAACTTGAGTCTACTGCAGAGTCATTTGACCTGGGAGTGAATGTAGATTAAAATCCATTTAATCGTATTCTCTTTTCTCTGTTTTTCTCTGGGTCTTTGTCCTTCGTCCAGGTCCAGGTCTTCAACCCAGCGTTCTTTAAATACATCCACGACCACTGGACCCGGCATCATGGACGCTACCCGTCCACTGGCATGCTCGTGCTGTTCTTTGCCCTTCACGTCTGTGACGAGGTCAGTCCTTCACTTTCTCACTTTGCCTCCACAGTGTCACCAACAAACTGTAGAATGCTGAAACCGTAGCTCAGATTCTTTACATGCAGGTGTAAACACTCACAGGCTTCTGACACGCACTCGTCCATCTCCTCCAGGTGAATGTGTTCGGTTTCGGGGCCGACAGCCGGGGGAACTGGCACCACTACTGGGAGCAGAACCGCTACTCCGGAGAGTTCAGGAAGACGGGCGTCCACGATGCCGACTACGAAGCCCAGATCATTCAGCAGCTGGCCAAGGCCGAAAAAATCACTGTGTTCCCCGGGAAATAACCAGCAAGTCACGCAGCATGAATCCAAGGTTTCATGTTCGGAAACAGACGCTTAGAACGTGTTAGATATTCTCACTTTCACTTAGCTCTTTCAGTTCTGGTTTGCAGATGATGTCAATCAAATCCAAACTGAAGGCAAGATGAAAGGTCAAAAGGGAAATGGGACCAATTCTCTTTCCCTCACGTTTGGGAAACAGCTCACCAGTCTTGGTTCTGTTTGGAGAGTGTGGTGTAGGATCCAGGAACAGGGATCCTAAGATTCATGTAGATACGTTGTGCTCACTTTAAACTGACATTAAAGGGAGTGTTGGGCCTTAAGTGTGACTGTGAGGTCACTGGCTCAACGTGAGGAGTGACAGACAAAGACCACTGATCTCTTTCCCAGGGCAGCTTCAACACAAACACCGACTTTGACTGTGTACAGTGCCGAGACAGCTGGAGAGGGACAGACTTCACGGATAAATGTCCCACCTCTGGACTCAAACCAGTGGAATTATTATTTAATCCATGCAACATACTGAAAATACAACCCTAACTGCACCATTAACATCCAGGAGGCCACATGGTGTCTGACAGATCAGCTTCTCACCTGGGGAGATTTACAAACACCAGGATCAGACCAGATTGAGGTTATGGACACTGTGGAAAACTGTGGAAAGCTGTGGAAACGCTATCAGACGTTATTGTACTGTCAAACATTTCGAGGGCACCAGGACGACTGCTGCAGCTCTGTCAGGACCCCGGGGCCTGTTCTGATTTGCTGTCACTTGAGAGAGAATTGTTCTTCTCAAATCACACACGAGGTAAAACATCTCTCGCCTCTTAACTCCACTTTATGTCAGACGACTGCGTCTCGAGGACTTTCTCTGATGGGCTGTAAAACGATTGATTATGAGATGACAGGTTATTGCTGTGGGTGTGTAGCGAGTGTCCTTTAAACCCCCCCGAGGTCCAAACCAGCCTGAGCTAGGCTTCGGTACCTTGCAGATCTATTCAAGACTTTTGCTTTTGGTCCGTTCTGACTCAGCAACGTTGGCTGCAGCACGAGCAGCAGCTTCTCTGGCCTGATTTCCAACGCCACAGAAACCACATGTCCAGCTCCAGACTCCTGACTCACTGGGAGAGTGTTGGTTTGACTCTGTGAGACTCTAATGAGGCCAAAAGTCCTTCTCCTGGGATTTCATGTTTGGATGGAGGCTCACTGGTTTCTGGACCTGAGTTAAATCCCCATGTGGTCTGTGAGGGTCTAATTTGGGAGGAGGACTGCAGACGGAGAGCTCGGCCATGAAGAGCCAGTCGGACAAAGCCAGCATTGGAAACACATCATTTGCTCCAGTGTTTTAAAGGAGGAAACAAAGAAAGTTTCCCCGGTGTTGTTTATCCTCTTCACACTCCTACACAGACTGTGCTGGGTTCACCACCTTGGTTTTTAAAGGACTGAGACAAAAAGAAACCCGCTGCTTCTTTTCCCTGTCACACATCTCAGACTCTAACCTCCTGTGTCCCAGCAAAGTGCATTCGCCCCAGATTGAGGTGAAAGAAACTCCCACTGGATCGGGGAACTATTTAACTTCAGTCAGCAGCTCAGCGTCATTAACCACCAGCCCTATGGTCCCTGCTCAGCCAGTTAGAACGCCAGATACGTCTGGAAAGGGGTGTAGCCACCAGACGCCTTAGACTTCACCCCCCATTCTGCAGAAACTGCACTTCCTGTTCTGGTCCTCACGATGAAGGCACATCCTCCTGCAGAGTTTATACTATTGGCTCGGTTTTCCATCCAGGTGGCACATTAACGGTTCCATCATCAAACGATATTCCATTTACAAATTTGTATTCTCCATTGTTGGTCATTTGCATCTTGAGCAAGGACACCTGAACAAATATTTGTGAAGGAAGAGCTGCCAGACAGGATCGGAAAACAAATATCCAAGAAGAGAAGCAGGAAAATAGACGTGTTTGTTTTGAGCTGAATCTGTAAATCCATGTCAACACGATGTGACAGATGTGTTTGTAAAGAAAGAGCCGCAGGCTGCACAGGAGAAGAGCAGCGTTTCAATAGAAAGTTCTACGTACGTGTGGTTTTCAAAGTGCAATGACTAATATCTTTCCTTGAGTATTTACACTAAATTTATCGTTTTGAATGAATCAACGGTTTCTTCATATTATTTCATGTGCTCAGCAGGAAGCAGTAGAAAAGGTAAAAGTCTTCGTTCACTGAAATCGCCTGGAAACCTGAATTCAAATATTTCAGACATTCAAAGTTAAACCTGTGTCCTGTGGAGTTTTCTATGGATTATTAGTGATATGGACTGATCTTTTTCTTTTATGTGGGTCTCTTTTTTATTTATTCTTGCATATGTGCATTTAATATCACAAACCTGCAAGTGGCAGAAACCCAGTGATGCACCAAAGGTAGAGAAGAAGAAGAAGCTACACATGAAAACTAACAATTCAGGATATAATATTATTTATCTAAAACAAAAATCTAACAAAAACTCCACAAGGGACCTTTAAGTTTGGAAAAAGAAACATCGTCAGTTATTTCTCTGTTTGTGATCAATGCCCTTTATCACAGAAAGAAATTAACCACTTCCTGATCCAGATCCGCACTAACTTTGAAACAAATCAATGAATTCCTTTTTGGAAATTCCTGTCACAAACAAACAGATTCTTTTGCTCCAGTGACTCATAATGTGAAACAAAGAATAGGGAGATAGTGTCAGTTATGAATAGAGTCTGTGTAGGAAGCTCGAGAGTCAACAGCTGCAGCAGACGTCAGAAGTTTAGGGATAAAACCACGTGACATTGTAACGCTCGTCCTTATTAATGTTTTAAGCTTTTGTTCACATACATATGGTGAGGAGGGTTGGGGCGTTATAGCGCCCCCAGCAGGTGATGGGTAGAAATGTGCCTCCGATGCTACTTTTCAGTTGTGTTGCTGTTTTTATTGTGTTACCTGTTGATGATGTTGTCATGACTCATGTTTCACCGTTGTACTTTCTGCTTCCAGTGTTTTGATCCGACTTTGCACATAACAGATTTGATGCTTTGGTGTTGAGCTGGGCTCATTTTAAGAGTCAGACATGTTTGTGTTTTCTCTCTGTCACACACACTCATACACACACACTACCACACATACACCAGCACACACACACACACACATCATTCATGCTTTCGTGCCTTGTCCTGCTGCTGGACGTCACTCAGCTGCAGCTGATCCATCGCTGCTACCATCGCATTTCTTTTAAACACATGCAAACATACACATGTTTTCTGGCTGAGAGCTGTGCCTTGTGAGCTGCATACACACACACACACACACACACACACACACACACACACACACACACACACACACACACACACACACACACACACACACACTCACACACACTCACAGTCTACATGAAGACACACACTCTGCCTTCTGCTTGGGGAAGGCTACAGGCTCCTCTCGCCTCGCTCTTCAATTCTTACTGCTTTGTACACTGATAGTGTTTTTTTACAGACGGCTGTGGGCTAAAGGAGAGGATGTGCTGAGAATTCACATCAGTTCTGTTGATACGTTTCTCAACATACGGCCGATTCTTTTGTGGAACTCTCTGTTTTTATAGACGTGTTGGAAGAGAATAACGACGACATTCACACAGGGTCATCTACTAAAACTGCTAAAAAAAATCAAAGCTCATTATACACGTCCTAACCTTCTGCATCTGTTTACATCAAGTGAACAACTAGGGGACAAAGCATCTAAAGGTCAAACACTGTAAATAAAGATGGACGACCTCCCACTTTGCTGAAATTAAGCTGCCAGTCAGTCTCCACTGTCAATCATGACAAATCACCCGTTAGAATAGGAAATCTAATTAGAACCCAAACATACATCAGTGTGATATGAACTAACTAAACATTTTTTAGAGAAACATGTATATGACGTGTACTTTAACTTTGTAGTTTGTGTCCCATCCACTAAATTGGAGGAGGCCAGGTTGATGTCCTACACTGCAGCCAGTCACCAGGGGGCAATCATCTGACTTATGAAGAGTTGTTATAAACAGTCCATAGTTTGGAAAGTGTAGTGATATTACAGATGTGTGTTTCCCATGATGCTCCCTCCAGCCTCAGAATGAATGTGGACCTTGTTGTGGAGATGACGTAGTTTCATGGAGACATCAGTGGGCCAGAACCACACATTCCTGCAGCTGGTGGGAAACTGTTCACGGTCCACTGACCCCCCCCACACACAGGCGACACCCTCCAGCTGTTATCAGCTTCCTGTCTCACAGCTGAACATCAGATACAGAGGAGGTGATTCCTCTGCTGAGCCGAAATTAGACTGGACGGCTTCTCCACCTCCAGCACATGACACAGATATTCGAATCCTCTGGAGCATTTATAACCTAAAACTGCTCTTTTCTCCTGTCGCTGATCCAACACACTGATTCTTCTCCTCCACCAGAGTTGATGCTTAATACAACACTATGTGACAACAGCGCCCCCTGCAGCCACATGTAGAGATAACCTGGTTTTCATTTGGGAATGTTGAGTGCGAGTTAAAGAGGATAACATGCTCCATATTCCTAATCTATTCACCATCAAATTAATTTTTATTTAGCTGCTGGTTAAAGTTGTGTAGAGTTGCTTAAGAATAATTTCTGAAATGTGTAAAATCAGAAAATAAAGAGCTGAACAGGTTGAAGAGCATTTTGGGAAACATGAATCTTGTTATTTTTCCTCACATGTCCCGGTAGCAGCAGTTTCTCAGGGGAAGTTTGAATGTGTGGTTCAATCCTCTGATCGTGGTGATAGATGTGTGTTTCCCTCAAAGCTGAAACTGGACTGATTTTCCCTTTGGGGCCTGAATCTGTAAAAACACCCCCGCACTGTTCTTCTTGACGATCGGTGGGATCCAGGTTCCATCGTTTAGTCAGCAGAGCCACAAACGTCGGCCAATTACTGTTCGCCTGAAATATGCTTCAGAGCTTTGTACAGTAGCAGATGGAAATGACTCGTATATATATAAAACCACAATTTCCGTTTTCCTGGAATAAAAGACGACTATTAAACTCATTCAATGTATTTTTTATTGGTCAATTAAACAGAACAAGGGACAATTTGAATCCACACCTGCTCAGAGGGAGAATGTGCTTTTATGGGAATACAGTTTCACATTTTAAGAAATACATTCCAGTAAGTGGAAGACTGATACCACTATAATATCCCAAATTACTTCCTAGGTTGTTGGAACCAGAGCTGGCGCTGTAGTGATCCTGCCAAAACATGCACTTAACCATTCACAAGTCATGATGACCGTTCACCCTCTGTTAACATGGAGGAGGCAGGGTTTATGACCTGTACTGCAGCAAACCACCAGGGGGCGATCAAGATTTTCTTGTTAGCTTTGGACTGAGTGAAGCTAAGCCAAGCTAACCTTCTCCTGGCTGTGGCTCCATATGTCCTGCACAGACTTCAGAGTTTCAAACTAACGCTTAAAGAAGCAATTTCCCCTAAATGTGAAATTGTAAAATTTTAATTATGGAGATGATTTGGCTTCACTTTTCTCGTCATCCATCTTTTTACCACTGCAAGTTAGCTTAGACACTCAAAATCTAGTATTCATAATAAAAATGAACAATAAAAAGGCATCAAAAGATTGTTTTAATTAGTGAGAGGTACAAATAAATATAATCTGTTAGCTTTGGACAGAGTGAAGCTAAGCTAAGCTAATCTAACCGTCTTTTGGCTTCATATTTTCTGGTACAGACTGGTTTCAAGCTACAACTAAAAGAAAGTGAATGAGCAAATATCCCCAAATATCAAACTATATAATTTGAAGTGTATTGATGGTTTGTTTTGATGATGGAGATCACGTCCGTCACTTGATGAGCTGCTCCATCATCACCAGGATGAAATCCAGAAAGACGTTGTTTTGGTTTCACTCATGACACGGATCCCATCGGGGAAATGAATTCGTGGAGTTTAGAGAGTTTGTTGTCTCAGTTTGTTTGAAATGTCTCCATCGTGTCCTGATGTCTAAATCCGTCTCATCCCGGCGTTAACGTCTCGTTCTCCAGTGGGACGGACACGTGTGTATCGACCACATCGTAACATCTGTATGACGAGTTTAGACTCTTTGTATCTAATGCTTCTGTAAATAAAAGCTTCATGAAACGTGATTTGTGTGTTTGTGAGTTTATACAGAAGCAGTTTGGTGTGAAACTTATAGACAAAATCTATACAACATAATAAAAATGTTTCCTAACAGTCGGGTGAAACGTCGTCTCCTGGGTGAAAGTAATGATAATGATAAAAGTATTATTTTAAGTACTTACTTTATATGAAACATACTTTTTACTCCATTTCTTTGATTTTCAGATTAACGCTTCATACACAAATTGTAATTTTATAACATGTACTATGTTCTAAATTAAACAACACAACAGTGTATAGCATCATTAAAAGCAGCAGGAAATTATCACTATTATTCCAAACGTATTAAAATATGATAAGTATAATGTGTTAAAACAGACAAGCTTTGCGTAATGAGCTAATTTACAGCAGTGGATTAAAGTAAATGAACCGATGGGTTTAATAAAACAGGAGAAAAACTCCAATTCAGATGTTAGTTTGAGTAGAAATACTAAATTATTATACTTAATTTAGTTTACTAAATTATTATACTTAATAGTGGATTAAAGTAAATGAACCGATAATAAAACAGGAGAAAATCTCCAATTCAGATGTTAGTTGGAGTAGAAATACTAAATTAAGTATAATAATTTAGTAAACTAAATTAAGTATAATAATTTAGTAAACTAAATTAAATATAATAAAGTAGAAATACTAAATTATTATACTTAATTTAGTTTACTAAACTTAATTTAGTTTACTAAATTATTATACTTAATTTAGTATTTCTACTCCAACTAACATCTGAATTGGAGATTTTCTCCTGTTTTATTATCGGTTCATTTACTTTAATCCACTTAATCCACTTAATTTAGAAATACTAAATTAAATATAATAATTTAGTATTTCTACTCAAACTAACATCTGAATTGGAGTTTTTCTCCTGTTTTATTAAACCCATCGGTTCATTTACTTTAATCCACTGCTGTAAATTTGCTTTTTCGCTTGAGAGAAAAGTGAAAGAAGGATGAAGCTTAAGAAATTGACATGGCTCGGAAAATAATCACTGATTTAATACGTTCAACTGCAAAGCAAGCATTTAAAGCTGCTTCATATTTTCTAAATTAACATTAGATATTGTGACTGAACCGCTTGAGAAACAACATCTGTCTCCACCTCAGCTCTGAGGCCTCAACCTCAACCATGTTTTCAGCTTGAATGTCTGATTAACTCACAGGTGAACAGGATTAATCCGGTTCTCAACCTTCAGTGTAAACTTTGTGTAAATTCTAGGTTAAGATAAGGTGATTTATGTATGATTATGAAACTTTACTTCTACAGCACTTAACTAAACAATACAACAAGGTGTCTTACAAAACACATGGGAATAACACCATGGAGAACAAAAGAAATATAAGAAAGAAAATATATAAAAATAATAAAAACAGTTAAAAACAGCGAATTTAAAGACTTTCCTCTAAAAATATGTTTTAAGTATTGATCTTAAAACAGGTTAATTATTTTAGTTGTGATATTTAAGGTTAGTGCAAGGGTTTTGAGAGAGTGTGTGTGTGTGGGTACAGATTTCCAAAGACAAATAGAGACAAGTTGAATTTAATCATTGCATTTATTCCATTCCCATTAACGTGACATTTCTCCGACCTGGAAAAGCTACAATGAAAACAGACACAATAATCTGCACTGAATCAATATTAAATTAGCTTTAACATCGTTTGGACACGTTTGTGATCATTTTATACAGTGTAGGAATTTACTCAATTAAACCTGTTAGTACACATGTCAGATTATGGCTTTTTATTGGAAAAGCACGACTATCATACAGCTACTGTACGACTTCAACCAATCACAGGAGAGAACTCACACAGGTGGACGGTGCCACTGCTCAGAGATCAGAGGCCGACAAAGGACAGACTGAGTTTGTTTCTAAATGAAGAGGAGGAGATGAACGTTTCAGTGAATCAGGAGCCGACTGAGAGTCCAAGGAGTTCTGTTTCTTCAGCTGAGCTGTGCAGAACCTGCAGGAATCAAGTTCTTTACTTTCCCTCGAGCATTCAGTGATAAACGCATTTCTTAGATCATCTGTTTCCTGTGAGGATCTTTTATATTCAAGCAGTTTCCAGAGATGAATTTTACTCAGCAATGATTCTCCCTATAATATATGAGTGGCTCATTTATTGCGAGCTGAGAGTCAGTGGTCGTTGGTCAAATGTCCAGAGAGAGTTTCATTTGTTTTCTAAATCTTTTACAAGCAAGAAGCGGGGGGGATAGAGGGGTGGGGGGATGTTTGATGAATTCTAACTCAGTTAAAACTCAACTGTCACCTTGATTCCACGACATCTCCTCTCTCCTCAGTTTTCTCCCAGTTTGATCCGTGCAAACTCGTTGGCCATCTTTAGCGCCTCCTGCAGGCACTGCGTGTTCCTGCCCGTGGCCTGTGCAGACATGTCCTTGCCGCCTCCTTTGCCATCCAGCAGGGGGCACACCTCCTGAACCCACTCACTGGCCTTCAGACCACGCTTGGCCACATCCTGAGGGAGAGGAGGTGATGAAGGTTAATCAGAGAGGAGCCTGCTCACTGCACTGAGTCATTGACTGTAGGTGAAGACAGACGACATGACGACTCCCCATTCATTTCTGAATAGTGGGAGGAATTTAATATTTACAATCTGTGGTCTGAGTGAACGAGCGGGCGAGTTACCTGAGGAACTTGACACAAACAGGTGACTCTTCCAGCTTCAGGGTCGATGGTGAAGAGCATGGCAGCGGTCTGAGGGGAGTTCGACTTCAGCAGCTTCAGTGACTCATTCAGAGCCTGAGAGGGGGGGGAGAGAGGGAGGAGGAGGAGAGATAATAAATGTAAAGGAAAGAAGGAGGAGGGGGGAACGAGAGGAGAAACACGGAGGGTAGAAAGAATAACAAGTCTCCTAATCAGCACTATTGATGTCTCAAGGTCAGAACTAATGGGCCACGGCGCTCGTTTGGTCCTGTGGCAACAAAACAAGGAGATAAGCTCCGAGGCCGCCGATGCTGCAGACATTAAGTGAATTTTAATAGTGTTTGCACTTATCATTTGTTTTTCTTCAGGATGCTGATGAAGTCTTAGAGCTTGAATTATGGATTTACTCTGTGCAGGGTCTTCTCTTACGAGGACCTGTTTGATTTTCAGTCTGGTTTTCATCCCAGTCGATAGATTAGTCTCGGCCCAGACTCTCACCTTAGCTGAGGCTCCAGACTCCACCTCCATCACGAGCAGCGGCTGGTTGGGGCTGCTCTCGATCACCTCCTTCGTCTTCTCCAGGACCCTCTTCTGGATGTCAGCCTTGAAGTTGCGGTCCAGGTCGTCCATGGTCTTCTTCAGGCCCTTCAGGGTTTCCCTCATCTCGTCCTTCTGCCACTGGGAGATCACTGCGGTGCCTATCGACTGCAGAGAAGATGGACGTGACGCCACAGTCGAGTTTCTCTCTCTTCTGAAGTTTGTCCCGGCACAAAAGAAACGATGTCTCTTACCTCGGTCATGTCTGCGATCTCTTTCTGAACGTCCTTGTTCGGGGACGCCTGCTGCTTCACCTTGTCTCCCAGTGCGGACAGAGACTGCAGCAGGGCATCGGCCTTTCTCTGGGCCTGAGGGATGGACAGAAACACAGAAGTGTGAGAGAGGGATGAGGGGAAGAGAGCAAAAAACCTCACGGAGAGGTGAAGACAAAAAAGAAAAGGAAGAGTGGTGGGACTGAGGCAGAGGAGGAAAAGGCAAAAAGATAAAGGGGAGGATCAAACAGCGATTGTCTAAAAATAGTAAAGATTAATTTGTCCTCAGGCCTGAAGAGAAAAATGCTTCTTTCTGTCTCAGAGTTAAAGTAAAAAACAATCTTAATTAAAGTTTCATTACCGGAGTGCGTTTCGTCACCAGGGACAAAACAACATGTCGTACCTCAGACTGAGCGACATTTTTAATTTAATTAGGCAGGTTAACACAACTCGACACATGCACTGTTGGAAAATTATGTCTTTTTTTTTAGGCTTAACTCTTGTCTACATGTGTGGGTGGATGTGTGTATACGAGCATAATGCTGGATGTGTGTTTCTTCACCTTCTGTGCCTCTGCTCCTGTCACAGCAACAATGCGGCGGATGCCCTTAGCGATGGCCTCCTCGGAGACGATGACAAACGGCGCAGCGTGACCCGAGTTCTGCAGATGGCTGTAGATAGCAGACACCAACAACACATTACCAACAGCGTTTCACCAGAGTGGGCGGCAGATGAAAGGCAGCGAGGAGGAGGAACAGGAGGAGGAACAGGAGCGGCAGAGGAAACATTACAAAGCTACAGCAGCAGGAACAGGGATCGTTTGAAGTTGCTGCACATTTAAAAAACACAAAAATATCTAGAAGCACGACAACAGGTTTATTAAACTTGGATGCTGCTGGTTCTGAGACTTGCAATCAAACAACTTTCTGTGTTTCTCAGAGTTTTAAACTTCTTTCAACACAGCTTGAACATGTTTGGGACTTTTCCCAGTAATCAAATTAAATGAATAGTTTGGCTTCATTCAGGTGAATCTCACAGCCGGGAGCAGACACTGTAAAAGTCAGTGGAGCTCATCTAATCGAGAACATGTTCAAGACCTCGGCTGCACAGAGACGAGATTGAGCCGCTGTAAAGACCAGCTCATCCAATCCATGGGTTCAACTTCACACTCCAGAACTGAGCAGGTGTGAAATCTGTTTTCTTCACTCAGGAGCCGACTCTTTATTTGTCGTGTTCTGTGTTGTTGTACATTACGTTCAATGGACACATTCAAATCAAACAGAATCTCAGTGTTAAAATGATGAAACTTCACTGAAAACTTTAAACACAAATGCCTGAAACTACAGAAACAGAGAGAACTTTCAACAAAAGTACAAAACTGCCACAGAACCATCGCAAACTAGATATTATAGAGTAAAAGCAGCTTATATATTACAACATATAATTTAACTAGTGTCCTAGATATTTTTGCGAAAACCAGGAGAACTTGAAATCAAGTTTTAACACCATCTCCACATGATATTTGCTTTCAGTTCTTTCCAGTTCACTGACATACTGAATTAAAGTGAACAGAAATGCTGACTGAGCTGGTTTTCATCCTGTGTCACCAGCAGAAACACACAAGACAAGAAATAAGGCATCGCACTCACGTTCCACCACAGAACTCGATGGAGGTGAGGGAGCCAGCAGCACTGGTGGGGTCGTCCAGCAGGTCCTGCACGGGGATGCCGATGGACACGACTCGGACGGGGTCGGGGTACGTCTCGTCGAACACGGCACGCAGACCCTGGATGGCCTTGGCGTCAGCGAGGGGGGTGTCCATGGTGTACACCGGCTGGATGGTGGATTTGGCAAAAAGGTAAAACCATGTGAAAGGTCAGGATTTACTTCTATTCGCTGGTGAGTGATTACTTTGTGTATTTTCCCCAAACAGACCTTAGCATCTCTTATCATGGCACAAGCGATCTCCTCCGTCCGGCGGACCTCCCCCGTGCTCAGCGCCCCTTTAGCAGTGAAGTCGAAGCGCAGGCGGTCAGCAGCGACCAGGGAACCCCTCTGGTCGGCCTCCCCCAGAACTCCTCTCAGGGCAAAGTTGAGGATGTGTGTGGCGGTGTGGTTGCTCATGATGGGCTTGCGTCGAGCCTGGAGAGAGAACGCAGGTGGATGTTTGTCAGAGAATCAACTCAGAGCCGCATTCAGGCAACAAAACAGCTCCTGAAAACGAGCCTCACCTCATCTACTTGTAAGACGACGCTGTCCCCGACCTTCAGCGTTCCATAGACGGTCCCCACATGGAGGACGTAACCTCCTCGAACCTGTGTGTTCTTCACCGTGAACTCCATCCTCTGGGAACAGAAGATAAACCCGGTCAGTGTGGTGAGAAAGCTGGGCTGATGCTTTGTGCCTTTTGTTCTAGTACTCGATGATAAAATGTACTTTTCTTAAAACTAAAAGGCAGAGTTTTTGAATTGCTGGAAGTACGTGTGTGGGAGAAGAAAAGGTTTTTCAACTCAGATAAGGTTCAGCAAATCTTCACATCCTCAGCAGAAATGGGAGGAAGAACAATCAAGACAGAAAAGAGACATTTACTTCATCAGTTCCTTTTTGACAGACAGCGTTCTGGAAACTGTGATATGAATGTGTCCTCATGTCATACGAGCTCACGGGAACAAATTATTATCTTTTCACTCTTCTTCAGTCAGAAATTAGGTATTTTATTTTTCAGCCTTTGTCGACTAGAATGGAGAGTGTTTGCCTGCAGGCACGATTCTCCACCAGCTTTCAGACGCTTCAGTCCCATTGAAACAACTGCTAAACTCTACCCGAGTGTCTGCTTTGAAGATAAGATATTATAATTATCTTCTTTCCCCAGTTAAGAGTCAACAAAAAGGGATATTGTTCCAGCTTTGGCAGGAACTTGTATTTTTGTACTAGGGGGGTGACCGCAGTGCAGTTTGGGAATATCACATCTCCACCAGCGACTCTCCACTTACGTCCTCTGTGCTCTCATCCTCCTTCAGCATGAAGCCCTGATCGAATGTCTGTCCGCCCTGCTCAGCATAGAAGGACGTCTGGTCCAGCAGCACGCCGCACTCCTGACCAGTGGTCACCTCATCGCAGAAGGCGCGGTCCCGGCGCAGAGCCAGCACTGTAGCAGAGGCCTGATGCAACGCTGACAAACAGAATGAAGGTCAGTACGTTATCGTCCTGAAAACACAGACCTAAAGTCTGCCAGTGAAAGTGAATCTCACTCACCATAGTTGCCGCTGTCGTCGGACGTGTATTTGTATTTGAGAGAGTCGTCTGTAGACGGAACGTTCTTGGTTCTCAGCTCATCGATGGCGTAGATGTCCAACATGATGTGGTCCTGGTCTCCTGCTCCTTTACCCTGAGACTTCAACTACACACACAAACTTGTGTTGTTACTCACTCACAACGAAACCGCCACAACATCATCAGTTCAGTAGAGTCAAACTTGCAAACTAGAGTGGAAACCTCTTATAGTGATTACATTGAATTTACAGTTAAACCCACGTCTCTCTGGGAATATTGCAAATAAACTTTACAAGCTTCATAAGTTGAGAGTGTATTTAACAAACTGGTAACTCAGTCTAAATGACAGGAGGTAGAACTGCAGTGTTAGCATGTGAACTCACCAAGCACCTTGTTAATGTTCGTGTCAAACATCACAATCGAGAAGTAAATTTGTCTTTGACTGCACTTTAGTTGTTTGTGCCAGATGAACTGGATTTAATAGTTGTGAAAATGAATTAACGTTTGAATTCCACGTCCCCTTCTGAGTAATGTTGCTGACCATGTTCATCCCTTCATGGACGACTTGTGGAATCCATACCACAAAGCACTGAGGCTGATTCTAAAGCAGAGGGAAGCTCTACTAAGGATTAATCAGGTGTTCTTAATAAAGTGCTTGGTGAGCACATACAGGCAGAAGTTAACTGTGAGGTTCTGCACGAGGCTGCAGAAGAGAAATTCATCTTCCTGCCGAATCCAACAACAAGGGATCAGAATGGGGCTGTAAAGTAAATGAGGATTTATCCAAAGAGCAGATGCACGGCTGCTGCTTCTAACTTACAGAGCAAAACTGGAGAACGCTGACACAAGGCAAAACCGTGTTCCCACAGGAGCAGACACATAACACGGCTCGGTGGAGTTTCCCCTCACAGAGCAGTCAGGGCCAAACTCAAACAATCAGCGGATATCAGAAGGAGTCCCACATCCCCATCTTCCTCACCTGTGCTGCCTTCTTCACCTCCTCAAACGCAGCCAGGTCCACGGCCATCCCTTTCTCCTCTGCGATGAGGGAGGTCAGGTCCAGGGGGAATCCGTACGTGTCGTACAACAGCCACGCAGTGTCGCCTGGACGCACACACAGAGAGAAGATGCTGCTTGAGATTCAGGACAGGAGTGGGTCTGAAGCAACAGTGCTTGAAGACTCGTGTCCTCCAGTCAAACAGTGAACACACGTTATTGATACAAAGCGATGCAGTCGTCGGCTCTGTCGCCTTTTTGCAAGGACACCGTCTGGTAGGCTTGTATTTGAAGCGTCTCATTTTGGCTGAGCGCACAAACGATGCCGTCTAACCCTCGGGACAGAGGTAGATGAAATTCAATACGGTGTCGACGAACAGACCTGGAGGTCGTTTCCAAGGAAAGCTGGACGTGCATTAGTTTTTATGTCATTTGAATTCATGGTGTGAAAGATCAGTCATTAGGGTTTTAGCCTTTTCTAATTAAAAAGAGTATTATTTATAGCCTGAATACGAACGATTTGAGACTTCATACGTGAATAGAGGAAGAGATGGATCCATAATGTCAACAAAAACATTAATTTGATTAAGAGACAAAAACAAACGGAGGGAAGAGCCTGACCGATTTTAGGGGACGACACAGATACCGATATTAAGGAGTGAAGGATTTTCAATAGCACCACATCTGCAAATATATATATAACACAAATTGACAATGGTTTCAAATTGATCAGACAGAGGAGGACAGAGCGAGAGAGCGAAAGTGATGTAGAAGTTGAGAAAAATTGATAAATAATTGGTGTTAAATCAGTGGAGAAATGATATGTATCCAACGACCCCTCAACAGTTTCTAAACACAACAATGATCTGAGCTCTTGCCACTAAAATCCGATGGGACATGTTAATGTGAACTAATATGAGTGATAACATTTCTCTCATTTCACCTGGGATCGTTTTGCTTTCTCCCAGACTCATGATCTTCCTATCGAGGATACGGCGCCCCCTGCTGAGGGTTTTCAGGAACTGCTCCTCCTCCTCATTGATAACGTCCTTCACCATCTCCGGGTCTTTCTTCAACTCCGGGAAAGCATTGCCCTGAAGAAAAGAGGACAGCAAAATCGATAGTTAAATAAGAAAAACTACTACTATCCACAGCTAGGGGTCGTTCATGCACAGCCACTGAATCCTCACATCGTTATACAACAGTAATTAAAGAGATAAGTGGTGAAACTCTTGATTCAGTGCAACAGACTGTACCATTATTATCATCCACTATGGCAGATCTTCCATAATCTATTCCTTTTTAGCTCTGAGAGCCAGATCTTAACTACTGTCAAACACCAATAACAAGTATTTGGTTCCCCTGAGTGTGAAGCACCACACCGTTGTCTTCAGAGAGCAGAGAGAAGGAAGCGTCCTGTACAGAGCAGCCGACCGCACAGTTTAATAAGAACAACATCTGACTCCATCGAGACCGAGAAACAACAGGTTTAAAACACAACGTTAAATACGTTTGGTTAGTGAGATTTATATATAAATGTAAGATGAGGCCTGTTGACACTTCATGGATCATAGATACACCGACATAAAATCAAGAGGAAATAAGTTCTCACCAGGGACGCGACCACCACATCCACCAAGGAGGCGAAGAAGCCTTTCTTAGCTCCGAGCTTCTCGTGGGAGTAACGGACGGCACGACGCAGGATCCTCCTCAACACGTAGCTACACATGAAGGAAACAGTCAATTATAACACAGCGTTAAAAGTAAACTAAAAAACACACTTGTTTTCCACTCTCTACAGATGCTGTATAGATTTATGTTCTTCCACTTTCTGCTCTGAACTGTCCGTGTCTCACCCTCTTCCTGTGTTGTCAGGGCGACCCCCGTCGGACAGGGCGATGGTGATGGTGCGGGCGTGGTCAGCCAGCACGCGGTAGGCCATGTCGATACCGTCAGAATCCTCAGCTCCTACTTTACCAGTATAAGGTCGAGCACCAGTTCCCTGGAGAAACAAAAATAACAAATTGAGTTGGAACCGTGTTTTTTCCCTTGTGTGCACCTACAGCCTTTCAGTCACATTGCTGGATGTGATTTAAGTGGAAATTGTTATGTTTTTATACCAGACATCTTGATATTTGTTCTGTTAATGTTTATGCTTGGTCTCTGTTTTGTAAACATACTAAACTAAACTTACTTTAAATTTTAACCATAGTGTTATTGCATATCTGCATCTTGTCTTTTCATCTTCTTTTAATTGCCTGACACCAAATTGCCTTCAGGATTGATAAAGTTGTGTTTTAAACCTTTAAACTAAATATTTTAAATAATGTTTTTGCAAATAATCTGGCTAATATCTTTATTAGATACTTGTGTTCTCACATCTTCTCTGGTGGGGAGCATTAAAGCAAATAAACTAAATTCAGAAGCAAACTACATTCACAGATTTTAGCCATAATATTATTACGCTTCAATTTGTAGCTGCTAAGTTCCAGTGCTGAGGAAAGAGCTGAGTTAAGGGTTTTACTGAGCATTCACATATTTATACTTTGTTTCAGCTACAGGATTCTTGGTAATGTCCACACCTGCTGAATGGCTTCAAAGTAAGGGACGAAGAGGTCAGTGTCGTAGTTGGACATTTTGTTCTGCAGGACAGACACCAGCCGCTCCAGACCCATCCCTGTGTCGATGCTCTTCGCAGGCAGCGGCTTCAGCTCCGTCTCCGACTCTCTGAACAGCGAAGACATGAGTCACAGACACCGATAATTAGACACAACAATTAAAATGAACAGTAAAAACGTTTTGGAGGGTGTTAACATTTTAATGAGTAGCTGCTCTGCCTATTGTACAAAACAGATGGTGATAAAAAGGTGTGTCCAAATTCCAGCTTCTCCTGACCTTATAACTGTTGGTTAGGTTTATATTTAGGTTTGATGCTGAGAAACTAACTGAACTGGTTCCAAGCCTGGAGAACCAGCAGCACAGGTGCTTATGAGCTGAAAACACAATCAGCTTTATGAAGACTACAAATACTAGACACCTTTCACTGCATCTGAAGAATTACAACACAAATTTTGACTATAAATGTATCAGTGTAAAATTTGGTTTGGATTATTTATTCCCATCAGCGTGTCTCTCTCTCTCTCTCTGTGAGTCTGTTACCTGTTGAACTGGATGAACACCAGGTTCCAGATCTCCAGGACGTTGGGATCGTCCATGTTCACCAGGTGGGAGGCGTCTCGGCCTCCGATGCGGTCGAAGTGCATCTCGCTGCAGGGGCCGCAGGGACCAGTGTCTCCCATCTCCCAGAAGTTGTCCTTCATGCTGCCGGGCAGGATGCGAGCCTCGTCCATCCTGAGAGAAACAAAAGCACAGAGAGAGAAAACTTCATTAAATCAGTTCTTTTCAACAGGTAAAAAACAAGTTAGATCATATGCGCTTCAGTTATTAAATTGCTCAGGTGTGTATGAGAGCATCTATTCACAATAATCAAAACTTAGCAACCCGGACCGCCACAGATTTGATCTAATTCTGTGGGAAACACTGCAACGTGTTTGTCTTTGCAAACTTGTCCTCTGATTTCAAATTGAACTTGTTAGTTTTAAGTGTTAAGGAGTTTAAACTAGTTATAGGATTAATATACACACGTAAAATGCTGTAAAATCTAATCCCAGAGGCATAAGCCTGAGGTTTCTTCTCGTTATTGTAAAATCATCATTGAATCCACAAGAAAAAAAGTTTCATGTAGAGTTAAAACTGATAAGATGAGGTATGAGATAAGGTATGAGAGGAAGACAAGTGGAGATAAAAAGATCATCTTCTCGGCTGTTGTCGTATGAAGTCCGGGAAAAGAAAGGAAATTCCCCCGGGCACCGATCACAAAACATTCTGCAATAACTATAAACATGAGAATATATAGTAGCTACTGTGCAGCGCTCGTGCATCCTCAAGCTGGTCTCACCCCAAATCGATCCAGATCTGTTTGCACTCCAGGTCGGGCTCCAGGCCGGCTCCTTCGTCGCCCCCGAAGTAGGTGACGTAGAGACGCTCTATTGAAATACCAAACGTCTTGGTCAGCAGCTCCAAAGCCATTTTACAGGCGAGGTGCTGCAGAGGCAGGTGAGGTGATAACGTTAGATGATCGGACCATGTGACCAAATCCAAATTAAGTTTATTAAAGACAATATTAATCTCAACAAGTATCAGTCTAATTACGATTGTGTAAAAGGTTACACAGAAGTGACAAAGCTGGAAAGGATGACATCACGATACCTTGAAGTAGTCGCCAAAGGACCAGGACCCCAGCATCTCGAAGAAGGTGTGGTGGTAGACGTCTTTCCCCACATCGTCCAGGTCATTGTGTTTGCCTCCTGCACGGATACACTTCTGGGTGTTGGCGGCACGACGCAGCCTGGCCATAGGGTGGGAGGGGTCGATGGTGTTGAGGAAGATGGGCTTGAACTGAGAGAAGGGAGAGGAAGAAAATGCTCATTTGTGATTTGTAAAGACATGGTATAAACAGTTAACATGTAGGAGAGAGGCAGAGACATCTGAGAAAGACACGGAGACCCATGGATACCTGGTTCATGCCAGCGTTGGCGAACAGCAGCGTGGGGTCGTCCATCGGGATGACGGCCGAGGAGTGGACGTACTGGTGCTCATAGCCACGGAAGAAGTCAATGAACTTCTCACGGATCTCGGCTGCACTCAAAGAGGAATCCATTCTGAATCAGCTTTCTGATTAAAAGAACAAAGAACTGAAATCAGTTAGAAAGAAACAGAAATCCTTTTTGTTTTATGGTTGTTGGTCATAAAGGTTAAAGTGTTTGAAATGTTGAAATTCTAAATTGTGCGTCTTATTTTGTCTGAAACCCAAACAGACAATCACTTTCCTGTCAATCGACTTCCTCTGTGCCGACTTCTGCCCTATTGTCAAGAGTCCGTGTTCTAACAAGCCGTCTGAGCGGAGATATTCTACTCTGTGATTTCACTCTTAACAAACCTGTCTCTGGTGGCTCCTCTCATAAACCAGCAGCAGCTCAGGAATCCTGTGAGGCCTGTGAAGCGCTTCTTGCAGCGATGCACTATAATCAAACTGACAACCAGAGTTGGCTCTGACTGACAACACAGCGTTGTAATATTACTGCAGTATTGCATCAGTGAATCATTCAGCTTACGGTGGATCTCCAAGCTTTTGAATCTTAAACGGAGGAAAACGTCCTGGAGGCTTGAATGCTGCAAGGCTGTATGGTGAGATGGAGTTTTAGTGCCGATCCCCTGAGAGTTGCCTTTAGAGACAGGCCTGAATGAACAGCAGGAAAAGTGCCACTTGCAGTCGAGGGCAATCAAAAACAATTCTGATAATCAATCAATATCTGAACTTATTAAGCAGGTAAAATGACAAGCGTTGCTATTCCCATTCTGAAGAACTAAGGTTTTCCTCTTTATATTATTGTAAATTCAACAAACTTGTATATTCTATTGGCCCAATAAATAATGTTTATTTAAAGAGATGAAATACAGTCGCTAGCTCCACAAGTGACATAATTTAGCTCAGTTTCCCTGTGTGCCGTGGTGTTGGGGTTTTATTTTTCTAATTCCGAGATTGAAGAAGTCTTACTGAGACATTGTATGATTTTTAAACCTCATTTGTCACAAATATAACCCCGAAACACTCTTGAATGATTCAAATCACTTTGTATTTGTTGTCTTGGAACAAACCACTATAACCACAGCGTCACAAAGAACAGAATGCTTCCCTATTAGTATCAATGGCAGCAGAATTAAATTCCCATCAGGACACTGGTTTATGAACTGGCTGGCGAAGATAACCATCCAGCTGATACATTCGTCTCTCTGGGGCTGGCACACGTACGGTAAACAGGCGGCGTCCCCATCCTGACTACCGAGCCACCCTGAGGGCAACCAGAGGAAGTCAAGACGTTGGGGTGATGGGATGGAAACTTCTGTGTTGTAAAGATGAAACTCAACTCAATTCAGAGTGTGATTATGAAGAGTATCGTATACTATATTTCTTAGAGAGAAGCTGAATTTCAATCCTGTCTATGTCCTGAACTTCAGAAGTGACAATAAAGTTGATTGGTTTCTGGTATTCAAATAGGTGAAGTGTCTCTGTCCATTGTTAAAGGCGCTACACAAATACAATGACTATTGGAAGTCAACACAAAACAGGATCCAATACATGACAACAGGAGATTAGCTGAGAGTTATACAGGTTTTAAAGGTTGCAAATAAAAATGAGGACAACAACAATCACTCGCTCTGACAAATGATGAAACTACTCATTAGTATACGAGTCAAAATCCAGATTAATCAGCTGAGCATTGGTTTGTTTTGTTCAGAAGGAAACATCCCACATCTGGACTTGATGGAAGCAACAGAAACAGGTAATAAGCACCAAACTATCATTTCTCTCCTGCAGAATCAGCAGCTCAGGTGTAAATAGGAATAGGAATAATCACAATAACACAAATAGAAAACCTCATGAATCTGAGTCTGCTTCTGAGAACCAGGACTTTGACTCGTTAGATCACCAGCTGACTTGGAGCTGACTGGGAACTGAGGCTGAACTAGCTTGACCAGCTGACGTTAGCCTGCTCACAGTTAGCTAACCCGGCTACACCTGCACCCAGAAGACAAGTGTCCACTCGGCTAGTGCCAGAAACCATCTTTATAAATCAGTACCGAGGAGGTGATGGTTCCCAGCGGCAGGTCCGAGGCGGGAGATACTCACAGAAGCGGCTTCTCTTGTCAGGATGAGTCGCTGTTAGCCCCGGTTAGCTCCACGCTGCACGACCAGGAGGAGACAGCACACTGACCGAGGACACGCCCAAGCTCGCATCCTATTGGTCCAGCCCGCCTACACGTCGGGAAGGCTCTGTTCCTATTGGACGAGCGGGATGTCAGTCAGAGCCAAGCCCGCCACTGCTGCAGGAGTTCCTTCCCCTGTTCGGCTGATGCAATGGAAAAGACTCGAGTGTCAAAACATGTTGTATTTAATCAAGAAATATGAATTAACAGTTTATATCTGTTAAATATTAAAGAGTTACATTTTGTTTTTTGTAGGAAATGATTTATAGTTTTATATTTATTCGTGTATATGAAAGCCGAGTCTTCATGAGAAGTATCACATCGTTTCTTTGTAATAAATTGTAAATTATTTATTAATGATAAATAGATATTACTATAAACAAGCAGGTTTAATTTATTTCATTCAGAGCCACCTCCACGATCTGGCAGAACTAATTATCTGCGTGTCGTGTTTCTGGTCGGACGGGTTTTCGTGCCGGAACCCTTCTACACGTTGTTGTTACAGTGAAGTGTGTTCGTCTCTGTGCTACCGCATCATGCCGACCGACACCAAACGTGTTCGCGGCCCGGAGGCGTCTCAGAGCCCGGCTCTGTTTGCTCGCCAGCCCGCGGCGGCTCCTCCGGCCCCCGGGCCCCGGGCGGACGGCCGGCGCCGGGGACAGGTGGACGTCCGGCCCGTGTTCGTGCGCTGCGGGCTGGTGAGCCAGGCCAAGGGCTCCGCGTACCTGGAGGCGGGAAGCACCAAGCTGCTGTGCTGCGTGTACGGGCCCAAGGAGACGGAGAGGAAGGACGAGACCGACATGAAGTGTGGCAGGTCTGGAGACACTCGTCCATTCATTCAACACACAGTTACACACTTTGCAAAGGTGTCAAATCCAGTGACCCGCAGCCTAACTTTCCCGTTGGTCCCACGTTCTGAAAAAGACATTTAAACATGTAGCTACAACTTAAAGACCCGAAACAATTATCAATATAACAAAATGATTCAAAGTTATAGTTGTTTGTATTGTTATAATATTTAAACGCTTCTATAAACATGCCCAGTAAAGATAAAAGCGCCATTAGTGTAGTAGGTGCTGAAGTGATAGTAGTAAAAGTATCGTAAGCTGCTGTCCTGTAAAAAATCTTTATATAACAGTATATTCAAATGTCTAAAAACCACTTTCCCTCTGCTATTGACATATTGTTGATTTATCTACTTACATAATCCCAAATTTTTCCCAGCAATGCTCAAACTTAGAGAAATCGACTGTCCATTTCAGATTCAAAAAAGCCTGTTTCATTTGTTCACCTGTAATTGACGTGATATCACCTTTTTGCACACGTCTGAGTTATAGTTGACTGTCATAAATTGTCCTTTTATCCAGTATTAAACCACATTTTAAAGATGCAATCACTAGAGTGTGGTTGCTTTTAGATGTATATTCCAAAAAAAAATACAGGATTTTAGTCATAGAACACCTGCATTAGAGGAATAAGCGGAACAAACATCACCGCATCAGCTTTCAGATCCCGAGACCTCTGTGCACAGCTCCCATGATTTAATGTTACCTCACAGTGTCATTGTTTGGATTGAGAGACCGCAAGTGGCAGAAAATGTGATGTTGTGTCTTTTAATTTAACTTGTATTATTTTGACAGTGATCTGAGGTCATTAATTCACATCACTACAATGTGTTTTGACTGTGATTTGTAACGTGTCAACTTCTGTGTTTCCCTGTTTTTTCCAGATTAACAACTGACATGCGCTTCGCTCCGTTTTCCTGCCCAGAGAGGGGCTCCTGGATTCAGGGGAGCCAGGATAAGGACTTATCCCAGATGTTGCATGAGAGTCTGCAGCCGGCGGTGTGCCTCCAGAAATACCCCCGCTCTCAGATCGAGGTCAACGTGATGGTTCTGGAGAACAGCGGCTCGGTTCTGGCCCATGCGATCACGTGCGCTTCCCTGGCTCTCGCAGACGCAGGCATTGAGATGTACGACCTGGTGCTCGGCTGTTCCATCCGGCAGGACGGCGACTCGTATGTGGTCGACCCGTCTTACACGGAGCAGAACAGCTGCAGCTCAGTCGACAACCAGGGAAATCTGACTGTTGCTTTCCTCCCGAGTCTGAATCAGATCTCTGGGCTGCAGTCGGATGGAGAAATGACTGAAGAGACTCTGACAGCAGGGGTCCGGACCTGCATCGAGGGATGTTACAAACTGTACCCGGTCATCCAGAAAGCTCTGGCCAAGGCTGTACGCAGGGCTGCCCCCCCACCATCAGAGAGCTGAGAGACTCATTATCCATCAACTGCTTGGTTCATAGTTTTTGATATTTACAGTTTCCAAACCTTACACTGACAGTTTGACTTATTTTTCCAGTTTGATTTAATGATCTTTAAATGACTTGATTTCACTTTGCAATGAGCGCTTCAAATTCTGTTTGACACTGAAAAAGGAAATACAGTTTGAAGCACACGTTTGAAAATTAAATTGACATTCATCATGTGGGATATTTTCTGAATGTTTTGTCGTGATGTTAAGTACTAAGTGAAAAAACAACAAGAAAATAAACACATGCTTTTGCAAATTGAAAGATTTCATAAACATTCGCAATACATGGAGTTGTTACTCTGCTGTTATCTTTGCTGCAGGTTCAAGTTAAATATGTGTTTAAACTTATTAGAAACTGAATTAATGGTGCTGTGTCCTGAAGCTGTACTACAGACTCTCTGATTTAGCCATTTTAACACTTTCTTTAGCCAAAACAGGTTAAGTAGAGGATCAAGAGACTGGAGAACTTTCTTCTTAACAGATTTGGAGTCATAAAAGAAGCTCCAAGCTCTTTAACGCAAACATCCCAATAGGAAATAATGTAAATTAAGGCATCTTGGTTCTATAGGGGTCAGATTGAGTCTGGTTCAGGGGCAACTCAGGGTTCAGTATCTTCAGGACCCTTCAGCATGCAGATGGGAGACTGGGATCAAACTTCCAACCTGCTGGCTTGAGGACAACCGCTCTATCCCCTCAGCCAGAGACACCAATCTATGGTCACATAATAGTCCAGTACTGGAGAAGTTCTGGTTCAAATATACGATGGACCACAAACAAATCCACATATGTCTAACTTTTGCCTCAATATCCAAAAATTTTCCAAAAGTAAAGAAATAAATTTCATAAGAGGCTTTTTCTGTGTAATGAATAAAAAGCAACAACCTAATGCTTTGTTATGGAGCTCTGCTTCAATACTGTAATACCATAAACTGTTTCTGGAAATAATGTGCTCGGTATATTAACATATCTCAAGATTCAACAACTTTATGGTCATTTCACCAGACTGTTTCCCAGAGGTAAGTGTAACTATAATAAATAATAAATATAACAGTTATAAAAACACTATCTCTGCGCCCAAATGTTTATTTAAATTAACTTAATGTCAAGTGCAGGTTTGGGTTCAACTGTAAATTTAAGAATAAAGTGTAAGTAAAACAGGCAGCAGAGTAGAGCAGAGATTCATCAGTGAATAATAAAGGTTCTATAATATTTTAACATCTGAGTAAATTTCACAAAAGTACATTTCAGAATATAATTTATTTAAAAACCTTAATACATGATCTGCAGCTAAATAATCCATCGCTGAACTGAGCTTTTAGATCCTTCCTGTATCTTTTATTTTTTTTACGGATCGAATTCCCTCGATGCAGCAGAAACCAAAATAAAACCGAGTCGGAACTAAAAGTGTCGCATCGCCAAAAACCAGCGTCGGGCCGTTTTGGCGGTGACTCACAACGCCATTGATCTGGAGCCGTAACATCACACAGGCTGGTGAGTGTTACACAAGAGAGACACACAAGAGAAACAACACACACGACACCCATCAGTCCCGGGATGGAACCGAAGTCTGGAAAAACATCCAGATCGCATCCCGAGCCGCGGCGGTCACCGTTAGCTCCGATGCTAGTGAAGCTAACGTGCAGCTAGCAGCCCCATCAGGCTCCTTCGTGTTCTCCCATTAGCTCAACAGCCCAAAACCAGAACAACCACACACACACCCACTGTGGGCTGCTCTACAACACAGTAACACACGTGTTGTGTGTCACTGTGGTGTCGCTAGCCCTGTATGTGTTACACATGCTAACAGGGCTGTGTGGCTAACGCAGGTGCTAGCTGTTAGCCCCTTGAGATCAACGTCCACGAGTGAACAGCTGCAAAGTTCACGTTCCACTCGATCGTCACGTTGTGTGTCGTTTCTTTGTGTTGTTGCTTCATTAAATTCATGTAATCTTCCAGTCACTTGCGATGGGGACATGTGGCCGGTAGAGGGAGCCAAACCCTCACAGCCGGAGTCCTACAACATTGTTATAACATCCATAAATATGAGACGATATTTAACATTAGATACAGCTGCTTAAATCACTTCTTATAACCCATTTGTATAGACTTGCTTTTATGTTATTGTTATCGTTTTCTTTACACCTTTTATTTTGTATTGTCATATTACTGCTTTTACATTTTAATGTGACACAGTTGCTCTATATTTATTCATTTAATTTGAACATTTAACCTAAACGTGGTTTTCAGGCCTCCTTCACATCCTGCTGATTGTTATGTTTACTTTTCTAGCTTTGCTGTCAAAACCCTTTGTAAACTCTGTTTTTAAAAAGGTTCTATAAAATTATACTGTATTATTATTATTATACTATTATAAGATCAAATAAGTTAATCCTTCATTAGTCCCACAATGGGGACATTTGCAATATCACAGAAGCAAGACTCGAAAATATGCATCAGTAATTAATAATAACGAACATGTAATTACTGATTGATTAATTAATTGTCGAAGCTGCTTGACTCATGTGCCTTGTTTATTAACAGATTTCTGCAGCGAGCAAAAGGAATTTGAGAAGTGATAAGATGAAATTAGAGGCTCCTGCATCAATCATGGATTTGTTTTGCAGTAAAAGGAGAAAAAATCATTAAACTACATTTGATATTTATTAGATTGTTGTGGGATCCACATTCAAACATTGTAAACGTTCATGAATTTGATGGCAAAAGGATGTCAGAGATTTTAAGGTTGTTTTTATTCTAAAATTATAGCGTCTGTTGCTCGTTTCTCCTGCTATTATTGTTATATTATTAATTTGAATTCATGTTGGTCCCAGTTGGTTTTGAACAGTGAACACAGATGAGTAATGGCTTCATGCAGGATTCAATAGCTGTGTGTTTACAGGGTTTGGCTCCTGGGACTTAAGCTGGGTTTTAATGGATCAGATTGATCAGCTGAACTACATCGAGTCGATTGAATCAGCACATTTTTTCCTCTTTGCTTCCCAGAGGAATAACCATTGACAAACACTGCTATTGAAGTGACCTCTTCGTCTATGAGGGCAAACAGACATATATATCTAGCTTCGATTGTTTGTCTGTTTGTTTGCAGGTTGAAATGGAAGGGGGAGGGGCACCGGGTGTTGATCTAAGCAGGAAGTTTGTGTCGGAATCTGAGCTCGATGAGAAAAGAAAGCAAAGACAGGAAGAGTGGGACAAAGTGAGGAAACCCGACGATCCAGAGGGTGAGGACACGTCCATTCACACACACGTTCAAAACCGACCAAATCTCCAAATTAACATCCTCATTTGTATTCATGTCTTCTTCAGAGGCTCCGGAGGAGGCGTACGACTCTCGGACCCTCTTCGAGCGGCTGCAGGAGCAGAAAGACAAGAAGCAGGAGGAATATGAGGAGCAGTTCAAATTCAGTGGGTCTTTGTTGATCTGTTTCTCTGCTGCTTTCAGGACTTTTATCTCCTAGTTATCATCCAGGTTTCACACAACATCAACTTCACCAAGACAAAGGCCCAGAGGCTGCGGGTTTTAAAAACCAACTGTACCTGATCATTCAAATCACTGTGGGAGGTGATCTGGTCCTCGGCCCCAGTTCTCAGTGTCTCTAAGTCCAGACACATTATTTGTTTCATTTTGCTATATTAATGACTGTGCTACAGATGAATGATCATACAATTCCCCACAGTCATGAACTATTGTATGTAGTGATTCTTTTCCTGTATTTCAATTCCAGTAGGCAGATCTGCAGCTGTGTAAATCCACATCCCATCATCCTTTATATAATTGGGATGAAAACAAGCTCTTGCTCAGTTAAAGCATTAAAATATCTCTCGCTTGTCTGAAAACGTTATTAAACATGAACAGTAAATGTCAAACGTCTGACAAATGTTCAGCTGGTGCTCAAGATTTTCTTTTCGCGTGAAGGTTACTCGAGTATTGATTTTAATCATACTATTATGGTTTGATGTCTGAAAAAATGCACTCTCCTGCCATGTGTTGAGAGAGCATGTTTGTTTCCATGGTGACAGGGAACATGGTGAGAGGATTGGATGACGATGAGAGCAGCTTCCTGGACGAGGTCTCCCGGCAACAGAGCCTGGTGGAGAAGCAGCGCAGGGACGAGGAGAAGAAGGAGCTGCTGGAATACAGAATATCCTTCAAGTGTTTGTCTCAATATATTCATCTTTCATTCTCCATTTTTAGTTTCGATAGATCAGATGTAAAATAAGCAGAGAGATGTAGGTGAAGTCACAGCAGTGGAATAATCATTTGCTTGATTATTTAGTCCATGAAATCACATTTGTCTGGAAACCAGTGTAGGAATCCAGCTCGGACATCTCAACATGTTGGAATAAAGCTGCAGCTTTAGAGCTTTAACACTTTGAGGCTGTCTCCACACGTCAACCTCCGGCGAGAAGTGGCTTTGTAGATCCTGCAAGAGGCCGGACATGACGTAGAAATCTCCTGCAGAAAAGTATTTTGTTGAAAGCTCGTTGACGCTGGCTCTCGAATCCTGTTGATTTACCAAGTTGAGATCTTCGTCAGTTTCTTCTTCGTTTATCGCTCCTCTCTATCATCCGGAGATATTTTTATTCTTCCAGTTTGGCTTCCGTCGTGTGTTAGAATCGTCATCAACACGCCCACTTGCTCGCTGTGCATTTTACGGGACATTTGCCTGCTGTTTTCTCACATCGACTCACACGTTTTCCAGATATTGGAAGGGGGGGGGGGCTGGCAGGAAGATTTAATTTCTGGAGCAACTGATTGGGACGTTTACGTTCTCACATGCAGCCCCTCCAGATAATTTCAGTCATATGTCCTGATTCCAGTGCAGGTCTGACAGTAGCACCTCTTTCTAGCTGGTTTCAGGTCATTCTCTGCACTTCAGGCTCCCCCCCCCCCCGCTGACGCACATGCATGTTGCTTATATGTGAGTCTCTTCATGCATGATAAGCAGCTTTCCAAGTGTTGGCAGAGTCAGGCTCCTTTTCCAGCACAGACGAGCCCCTGCTGGGACTGCATCATGCATACATTACACACAAACACACACAGACACACACACACACACACACCTCCTATGTATATCTGGGCTCATGTGTGAACAGGAAACAGTGAAGGCATTTGTTTGTGTTACAGCTCATCTGAGCTTTAACAACATACGTCTTTATGATTTATGAATTTTCTTTTGTAGGGTAATATAATTGTAACTTATTTTTGTTTCATTTTATTTATGCAGATTGACCTTATGTTCAATAACATAATTCTAACAAACAAAAGGAAATCCTTGCTTTGCGTTGTTCGTATTTCCCTCTTCGGCCATGTTGCACGTTGCTTTCAGCTCTTTGTGGGTTTCATCTGTTCTGTCACTCCGCCTCTGTGTTTGCAGACAGACACATTTCTGACAGTTTGTCTATGGATGAAGGGAATGGGTTGTCGTGGAAACTGTATCAAGGGCTGGTAACTACGGTGATGATTTAAAGCAGTCACTTGCTGCTGTGAACACAAAGTCCTTTCAGGTGGGGACCCGAGTTAAAGCCTGAAAACATCTGTAGCTCACGTGCACCGAAACCCGGCTTCGTCTTCCACCTGTGTGATTCTTCTCCTTTGTCTCTCGACCCTGTTTCACGTCTCCTGAGCTCTGTCCGTCTCCTGGTCTTGTTTTAGCCTCTTTATCTGTGTCGCTCTCATTCCTCCGTCTCTCACCCGGTTTCTGTGCCTCGCTGCTTTTCTTAGCCTCTCAGAACTGTGTCACTTTTTCTCCCAGAGCACCGATGAGCAGATTTAATGGTTCCTCCTGAAGGGAGGCCAAACTGTTACCTGCTGAATTGACTGCGGGTGAATGGGTCGTATGTTTCCAGATGCTCTGTTCCCTCTCTATTATGGTTTATTCATCTTAACTCTGCACCGTCACAGCGCTCTAGTGAAGAAGGCGTCTACGGAAACCCGCAAAGAACCTGAAAAGAAGGTACCGCCTAAATCAGAGCAAAGGACCAGTCACCTGTCTCAAGCCCATTTATTGGCTGGAGCTGTAAAGAGACGCAGGTACACACACACACACACACACACACACACACACACACACACACACACACACACACACACACACACACACATTGAGATTCTTGTTTTTTGTTCACGTGATGAAGAGGCCCTGCTGTCTGGTTGCAGTATAGCACATAAACGCTGCCTCCTCCATGTTAATCAAAGTACACGGTACATTTTCTGTGCAGCAGGAGGAAAAGTAGAAGCATCGTCCTTCTTTATTTAAAGTCTATAGTCTCCATCAATTGCTGCGACTCGCTAAACCCTGTATTCAACTTCTAACAACACCATGAGCTGTATGGGGTTCAAACAATGACATGTTGTTTTAAATCTTCCTCCAAATCTCTCCGTTTTTCTCTCTCCCAGTTCCTCCCAGTCGTCAGACACCAGTAAGAGACAGAAGGTGGAAATCACAGCGGCATCGACAGGAAACGGAGACAGACACACAGGTGGGCAGCAGCCTGAGGACCAACAGGACGAGGGTCTGTCTCAGGCTGACACAAACGGAAAAGTTACACAAACTCACATAACAACTCACTGCTCAGCTGAGGGAGGCGCAGATGGAGCGAGTGCTTTCTGTCACAGACACTGGAAACTGACCCTGGAACCCAGTTACTTCACACACTTTACAGTCACAGTGCAACATTAGCATTTACCGTAACAATCCCTAATGAAAAAACATTTAAATCGGCTAGAGCCACATATTTATTCCGCTCTGCACCGAGCTGCACACACTCAGACGTCAGTGCCTAAATCTGCCTGATTTCTTTCAGCCAGATCCTTGAATCATTCCCTTCTAAGTCTGGATCGGCCGCTTTAGAGCTACTTCAATGTAATTGGTTCTTTCTTGGCTCAAGAAGTTCTCGTTGAAATCCGTCCCGTTGTTTTTACGTAATCCTGCCGATAAAAAAAACCAACCCACAAACGGACAGAGGCAAAAAAACATAACCTCCATGGCTGAGGTAATATTCACTCGCCACGTAGTTTCACCATCTTCTTCCCTCTCCAAACTTCCATCCTTGACCTTTTTTTTTTTTTTACAGACGAGCCTGTGTGCATGTGTGCGTGGCGCTGACAGTGTGTTGTGTTGTTCAGAACAGGAGGCAGGAGGAGCAGGGGGAGCTGAAGACCAACAAACCGTCCCCGACCTGACGTCCACGACGCCCCCGGCTCCCCAGGGCTCCGGCCCGGGCGTCTTACACCTGCCGTCCGCAGCCGTGTGCGTCGGCGTTTTACCGGGAATGTCCGTGTACTCTGGCAGCAGCGACTCTGACAGCAGCTCGGACAGCGAAGGTAGCGTGGACCCAATCATGTTGCCGTACTCCCGGCTCAACAGGGCTTACAGATAGACACACACACACACACACACACACACAGACACACACACACACACAAACACAGACAGACACACACGCAGCCTCTGAAGCTTGTTTACCTGCCTGTAGGATGGTTAACAGTCAGAAAAGGTAACCTCACATAAGAAATGTACACACACACACACACACACACACACACACACACACACACACACACACACACACACACACACACAGAGTAAAGGTCATGCACACACGCATTGTTACAGAGGAACACACGAAACAGGCAACACAACTTCATATCATGTTAGAGTCAAACACACACACACACACACACACATGTTCAGTATTCCTGTTGTTTTCACAGCTGTGAGTTCAACTGTCTCTTTGTCTCCGGACAAAGTTCAGCCCAGTAAATAAAATCCAGTAACATTCAAAACTTTTTTTATAATTTTAATTTAACTAAACTAATATCTATTTGTGTTTCTTTCCTATTGTGGCTCTCAAACGTGACACCGCTGCCCTTCCTTTCCCTTAATCACGACTCACGCAGTTTAAGCCGAGCAACCAATCCCGCACTCTGACGACATCCTGCCCCACCCCCCCCCACCCCACACCCCCCTCCCGTCCCGAGCCACAGCGACTGCAAGCTGTGCTATTGGCTGAGGGAACAGTGATTGACAGCTGTGGAGCGAGGAAGAGACTGTGACACATGACCCAGAGGAGAGAAGGAAGGACGAGCTTCTTTCTCTCTTCGGGTTCAATGCAAAGTTTGACAAATGTTTGTGTTTGTGTGTGTTTGTGTGACGTGTTTTTCCCGTCAGTCTTGTTGGAAAGATGCTGGAATGTGTTCTGTCGTCTCGGCTTCGTGTTGTTGGTCAAAGTCTGAGCAGAGAGAAATAAATAAAGAGCTTTCCCTGGTTCTGTGTGTTCACTGTGTCCATGAGTGTGTGAGACAGACACTTAACAGAACTCAAACCTCCACAGTCTCCTTGAAGACATCAGTTCCCTAAATGTTTCTTGTTTTTTTACTCTATAAACATCCAAGAATTCCCTGGGAAATTGGTGCATTCATCTTGCAATGTTATAGAAAGTGTTCAAATTAATTCCTGGATCCACTTTCCTGTGTGTTTACACCTGATTCAATTACAGTGTTGAGTTTTATGTTTTCCTATGTCAGAAAAGTAGAAAGCTAAAATGTTGCCACCAGAGGCAGATGGGATTTTCATTGGTTGGATGTATTTAGTTGTAAACCCCCTCAAAAAATTATAAAGGATCAAGTGATTCGTTTTAATTCATCCTGTTAGAAATATAAATTATTGTATCATTAGTCTAGGACAATGTCTCAGGCTGAATTTACATTGCTGGAGAATTTCAAATGTGGCTTAAAATCCATTGGAGATAATTTAGAATATCTGATATTTTTTGCCTTCATTCTTCAACCAATTCATTTAAAAACCTTGAGTGGATTCTCTGAGTTAAAGTTTTTATTTTCTCCCGATCAAATCAGCAGTGGGTCGTGAAGCTGAGGTCAGAATGTGAAGCTGCTGTAACTTTGCAGGAATGAGTCTAAATAAAATTGAAATATGAAATAATTTGGTTATTTTTACTAGTCTGGATCGATGTTTTTTTAAATAGATTCCTGAAAAAAATAAGTTCTGGTGTTAAACCGAAGCTTGCTGCTGTTTTTACACCTGAAGGAAAAGGATGAGAGAGACTAAATGTTGTTTATGTAAAACATCCACAGAATCACACGGAACACATGATATTTTCTTGAGTTTATTAACCTGAGCGTGGACATGGACACAACTTTATAAAACAAATATCACATTTATTACAAAGATGCACAGTAACACACGTAGTAGCAGTTTTCAATACACAATTCAGCACTGCATAAAAAGTACATTAAAAACATCGGCTTATCGGAACATGAACAGCATCATAGAAATATACATTCGATATCCTGTACATGCATATCAGAAACTTCCTGTCTGCTCCCGCTCGTTAAAACTCTGACATGAAACACTTCCTCTATTTATTCCCGCACAATTCAAATATGTACAAACTCTATTAAATACAGAATCTGGAGGAAAGAAAACCATGCGTTAGTGATCATCGGCATCGTAACGTAAACAGTGAGTAGATATCGACGACATGCAGGATGAACCGAAGTCATTAGAAATACAAGGATGTTTTGCAAAAGCGATCAAAATGAAGCCCCCGTGTTTTTAAGAGCACGAGGATTTGACTCAGTATTTCACATCTAACCTGCGTCGCTGCTACAGCTCCATCCTCAGTCGGCCCAGCACATTAACACAGCGGAGCCTGAAACCCGCCTCCAGCACGACAAGGGGATCAAAGCTTCCCCCGGGCCGGAGGAGGTGAAGGAACACTGCTCGGTTCAGTTCGTCTGATCCGCTGCCGGAAAAAAACCATCCGAACAACGACAGGAGAGGATTTCAACCACAGACGCACTTCAGCTCAGAGAGGACGTCACACCGAGGATGTATCACATGGTCTCAGGCACAAGACACACACATGCAAAAAGCAAAAAAAAACACAACAAACTACCTACGTCCTGATGAATCAAGATATTTTTCCCTTTTCATTGTGTCTTTCCTGCTTGTTGCCGCCTGCCTTCACTTCACACGTGTCCGTTACACACTCATCAAAGATCTGTGCTGCGAAGCTTTAACACACAGAAAGTCACATCTGATGGATTCACACTGGCTGAGCCATCTTCTTATTTTAACACAGAGGCAGGGAGGTTTTCTTTCTGGTTTGTCATTAAGGAGAGGACAGGTTGAGTTGAGCTATGGTACAGCGTGAGGGGGCTCGTCTTCACGGCGTCTCACTCCGGCGCCGGGTTGATGGGGGGGAGATTCCGCTGCTTGAAATACTGAGTGACCTGCTGAGGCAGCTCGGCCAGAACCGACTTGGCCAGAGTCTCCTTGGGAGCCTGGGAGAGAAATACAACATTTTCACACACACACAAAAACGGAACACAACAGAACTATTCATTTCACTGTGAGATCAAGAGTTTGTGTTTACAGCTTCGGACCTTATCACAAAAAGCTCTCAGATCCTGTTCCAAGTTGACGTCTTTGTCTTCTATGTGTTTGTCTTGAAATAGTGCTTTTGTTTTGTGTTTGTCACACATACATCCACTTTAGTTCCCCTAAATCCAATTAAGCTGCAACAAATTTCTCACACTCATAGTCATCGGTTCCCTAAATGTGCCAGATTTTCAAGATCAATGAAATCTTTCCTGAGAAAACTGAGATTGTTAAAAAGAGAGAAAAATAAATAATCCTGGATCCACCCTCTGATCCCGAATCGCAGCAAAATGTAATGAGTTCTTCCCCGACCCACAATGCATCGTTCCACCAAGTCTCTAACCCTAACCCTAAATCTGTGGAGTTCTTTTTGTGTAATCTAACATACAACAAACAAATAAATACACAAATCAACAGACAGGAGGGAAAATAAACTAATTAATCTAATCAGCACCGACTGCAACGACGATATGAAGTAAAAGTTGAGCTGCCAACACTTTCATGTTTGTCTCATTAATACGTTTCCTCAGTCTGAGCTTCTCTCTCTCTCTCTCTCTACCTCTCTGTTCTGGTGTCTTTCGCCCTCCCACCAACAAACCAGCAAACTGGACTGAAGCCAGGATACACTGTCTGTTCCGCCCACAACAAAGGAAGTGAGCTCGCCTACTACCAGCCCACACACACACACACACACACACACACTAATTAACCTGTGTGCTATTCTACATTACACATGTATGAAAACTCATTAACATGAACACAACCAGTGTAAGTTTATGCTCATCAACAGAACACATGCAGGCAGCTACCCTCATCTACCACGGGTGTGTGTGTATGTGTGTGTGTGTATGTGTGTGTGTCCAGCTGTAATGCAGCAGGCTTCCACTCGCTAAACACAAACACTCATGACATCATGTTGTTGCAGCCCTGGTGAATATTATCGTCACATAATTTACAATAACCTCAGATAATGTTGACCAGGATGATTTTGAGGGTCTGACATTGGTTTCACGCTGCCTATGTCTTAGCTTAGCCATTCTAACAACCAGTAAACCATCCATCCCAGTGTTGAACAGGCTGATACTCACATTACGGAAATCCCTGAAGGGGACGAACTGCACGATGTCTCGAACAGCCTCCTCTCCTGAGTTGGACCTCAACACGCTGGCGTCTCCATCCAGAAACTCCATGGCAGCAAAGTCTGCGTTGCCCACGCCGATTATGATAATGGACATTGGTAGTTTAGACGCCTGCACGATGGCGTGACGCGTCTCGTCCATGTCGCTGATGACACCATCTGTGATAATGAGGAGAGTGAAGTACTGCTGCAGGGGGGAAGATGGATGAGGGGGGGAGGAGAAGAAGAAAAAGTTTGAGAATGCAAGAATATGCAGAGGAAAAAAAACCAACAAAGGTAGTTTGATCATCTGCTCCAAACTGTGCAAAATCGTGTCCGCACCATAAATATGTGAATGAGATTGTTGATTTGACCCTTTAAACTCATCCACAACTAAATTTAATGAGTTCTTTTCGGTGTGGTGTAAATCGGTTCAGCATTTTTTTCATAATCCTGCAAACAAACAAATCCACAAACAGACTCCATTTAAAACACACACAAACACAAACAATGATCAGTTCTGTAAACTAGAGCGTTGATGGTTTTCCTATGAAACGACCATATGAAGACACACACTGACTTTACTTCAAAACTTTCTTCAAAATTCCACTTCCATGATGCACAAACACAGACACACACACACACACTCACTCACACACACACACACACACACACGCAGGGAGGGCTCTGAAGCCTGTCTCTTTAATGTGCTAACAGCAGCGCTCATTAGAGAATCATTTTCACACAGACAGGGTCGCTCGCACACTGGGACACGCGTAGACTGCACCGGCCACAGCCTGTGTGTGTGCCTGTGTGTGTCTGTGTGTGTGTGAGCAGCAGGAGTGTGTTCCTACATGGTCACACAGTTTGCAGTTGTAGGTTCTCTCATTATCAGGAGCAGGGACAGGAACACTGAGGAAGAGCAGCAGCCGATTTGTGTGTGCTGCTTGTTACACACCCACCCACTTACAACACACACACAATCACCAGCCCCTGTGCCAGCATGTGGTCCACACTCTCCTCTGCTGTGCCTGTCACATCTTATTGTGCGTTAACTCCTTGCCACGGTCAGCCCCTGTTTGAACTCACAATAATCTGAAACAAGAAAAGGGTCTGTAATCATTTCCTTACTGAAACAATAGGATTTTTTAGAACACGACACAGACGATTTCAAGCCTTTGTGCATTTGGCTTGTGTATTTGTTCTCCACAGGCCGACAGGGTACAATTATGGACAAAAAGCCCTGTGGGAGCATAATGATACCCAGCTACCCCGCTCTCTCTACATTCAGGCAAGAGATGTGCCACTGAATGTGTGCACGAGAGGGAAATGAACAGTTTGTGATGAGAAGCTTGTAGATCCACACCTCCTGTCACATGGCTTCAAGACCCCAGTGTGTGCAGGTCTCCAGTTTGTGCAGGTCCCCAGTTTTTTTCAGGACCCCAGTTTGTGCAGGTCCCCAGTTTGTCAGGACCCCAGTTTGTGCAGGTCCCCAGTTTGTGCAGGTCCCCAGTTTGTCAGGACCCCAGTTTGTGCAGGTCCCCAGTTTGTGCAGGCCCCCAGTTTGTCAGGACCCCAGTTTGTGCAGGTCCCCAGTTTGTCAGGACCCCAGTTTGTGCAGGGCCCCAGTTTGTGCAGGTCCCCAGTTTGTTCAGGACCCCAGATTGTGGAGGTCCCCGGTTTGTTCAGGACCCCGGATTGTTCAGGACCCAAGTTTGTTCAGGACCCCAGATTGTTCAGGACCCCAGTTGGTGCAGGACTCCAGATTGTTCAGGACCCCAGTTTGTTGAGGACTCCAGTTTATCCAGGAGCCAGGATTGTTCAGGACCCCAGTTTGTTCAGGACTCCAGTTTGTTCAGGACCCCAGTGTGTGCAGCCCCCCCGGTTTGTTCAGGACCCCCGTTTGTGCAGGTCCCCAGTTTGTCAGGACCCCAGTTTGTGCAGGTCCCCAGTTTGTGCAGGTCCCCAGTTTGTTCAGGACCCCAGATTGTGCAGGTCCCCAGTTTGTCAGGACCCCAGTTTGTGCAGGTCCCCCGTTTGTTCAGGACCCCAGATTGTGCAGGTCCCCAGTTTGTTCAGGACCCCGGATTGTTCAGGACCGCGGTTTGTTCAGGACCCCAGATTGTGCAGGACCCCGGTTTGTTCAAGACTCCAGTTTGTTCACTACCCCAATTTGTGCAGGTCCCCAGTTTGTTCAGGACCCCAGTTTGTGCAGGTCCCCAGTTTGTTCAGGACCCAGTTTGTGCAGGTCCTCAGTTTGTTCAGGACCCCAGATTGTGCAGGTCCCAAGTTTGTCAGGACCCCAGTTTGTGCAGGTCCCCAGTTTGTTCAGGACCCCGGATTGTTCAGGCCCCCGGATTGTTCAGGACCCCGGTTTGTTCAGGACCTTAGATTGTACAGGACCCTGGTTTGTTCAGGACTCCAGTTTGTTCAGGACCCCAGTTTGTGCAGGTCCCCAGTTTGTTCAGGAACCAGGATTGTTCAGGACCCCAGTTTGTTCAGGACTCTAGTTTGTTCAGGACCCCAGTGTGTGCAGCCCCCAGTTTGTGCAGCTCCCCAGTTTGTGCAGGTCCCCAGTTTGTTCAGGACCCCAGATTATGCAGGTCCCCAGTTTGTCAGGACCCCAGTTTGTGCAGGTCCCCAGTTTGTTCAGGAACCAAGATTGTGCAGGTCCCCGGTTTGTTAAGGACCCCAGATTGTGCAGGTCCTCAGTTTGTCAGGACCCCAGTTTGTGCAGGTCCCCAGTTTGTTCAGGACCCCAGATTGTGCAGGTCCCCGGTTTGTTCAGGACCCCGGATTGTTCAGGACCCCGGTTTGTGCTGGTCCCCAGTTTGTTCAGGACCCCAGATTGTGCAGGTCCCCGGTTTGTTCAGGACCCCGGATTGTTCAGGACCCTGAATGTTCAGGACCCCAGATTGTGCAGGACCCCGGTTTGTTCAGGACCCCAGATTGTTCAGGACCCCAGTTTGTGCAGGTCCCAAGTTTGTGCAGGTCCCCAGTTTGTCAGGACCCCAGTTTGTGCAGGCCCCCAGTTTGTGCAGGCCCCCAGTTTGTGCAGGTCCCCAGTTTTTTTCAGGACCCCTAGTTTGTGCAGGTCCCCAGTTTGTCAGGACCCCAGTTTGTGCAGGTCCCCAGTTTGTTCAGGACCCCAGTTTGTTCAGGACCCCAGATTGTTCAGGACCCCAGTTGGTGCAGGACTCCAGATTGTTCAGGACCCCAGTTGGTGCAGGACTCCAGATTGTTCAGGACCCCAGTTTGTTCAGAACCCCAGTTTGTGCTGGTCCCCAGTTTGTTCAGGACCCCAGATTGTGCAGGACCCCAGTTTGTTCAGGACTCCAGTTTATTCAGGAGCTAGGATTGTTCAGGACCCCAGTTTGTTCAGGACTCCAGTTTGTTCAGGACCCCAGTGTGTGCAGCCCCCGGTTTGTTCAGGACCCCCCTTTGTGCAGGTCCCCAGTTTGTCAGGACCCCAGTTTATGCAGGTCCCCAGTTTGTTCAGGTCCCCCGTTTGTTCAGGACCCCAGATTGTGCAGGTCCCCAGTTTGTTCAGGACCCCGGATTGTTCAGGACCCCGGTTTGTTCAGGACCCCAGATTGTGCGGGACTCCAGTTTGTTCAGGATTCCAATTTGTGCAGGTCCCCAGTTTGTTCAGGAACCAGGATTGTTCAGGAGCCAATTTGTGCAGGTCCTCAGTTTGTTCAGGACCCCAGATTTTGCATGTCCCCAGTTTGTCAGGACCACAGTTTGTGCAGGTCCCCAGTTTGTTCAGGACCCCGGATTGTTCAGGACCCCGGATTGTTCAGGACCCCGGTTTGTTCAGGACCTCAGATTGTGCAGGACCCCAGTTTGTGCAGGTCCCCAGTTTGTTCAGGAACCAGGATTGTTCAGGACCCCAGTTTGTTCAGGTCCCTAGTTTGTTCAGGACCCCAGTGTGTGCAGCCCCCAGTTTGTGCAGGTCCCCAGTTTGTGCAGGTCCCTAGTTTGTTCAAGACCCCAGATTATGCAGGTCCCCAGTTTGTCTTGACCCCAGTTTGTGCAGGTCCCCAGTTTGTTCACGACCCCAGATTGTTCAGGTCCCCGGTTTGTTCAGGACCCCAGATTCTGCAGGTCCCCAGTTTGTCATGACCCCAGTTTGTGCAGGTCCCCAGTTTGTTCAGGACCCCAGATTGTGCAGGTCCCCAGTTTGTCATGACCCCAGTTTGTGCAGGTCCCCAGTTTGTTCAGGACCCCAGATTGTGCAGGTCCCCGGATTGTTCAGGACCCCGGTTTGTGCCGGTCCCCAGATAGTTCAGGACCCAGGTTTGTTCAGGACCCCGGATTGTTCAGGACCCCGGATTGTCCAGGACCCCGGTTTGTTCAGGATCTCAGATTGTGCAGGACCCTGGTTTGTTCAGGACTCCAGTTTTTTCAGGACCCCAGTTTGTGCAGGTCCCCAGTTTGTTCAGGAACCAGGATTGTTCAGGACCCCAGTTTGTTCAGGACTCTAGTTTGTTCAGGACCCCAGTGTGTGCAGCCCCCAGTTTGTGCAGGTCCCTAGTTTGTTCAGGACCCCAGATTATGCAGGTCCCCAGTTTGTCAGGACCCCAGTTTGTGCAGGTCCCCAGTTTGTTCACGACCCCAGATTGTGCAGGTCCCCGGTTTGTTCAGGACCCCAGATTGTGCAGGTCCCCAGTTTGTCAGGACCCCAGTCTGTGCAGGTCCCCAGTTTGTTCAGGACCCCAGATTGTGCAGGTCCCCGGTTTGTTCAGGACCCCGGATTGTTCAGGACCCCGGTTTGTGCCGGTCCCCAGTTTGTTCAGGACCCTAGATTGTGCAGGTCCCCGGTTTGTTCAGGACCCCGGATTGTTCAGGACCCCAGTTTGTGCAGGTCCCCAGTTTGTTCAGGACCCCAGATTATGCAGGTCCCCAGTTTGTTAGGACCCCAGATTGTTCAGGACCCAAGTTTGTTCAGGACCCCAGATTGTTCAGGACCCCAGTTTGTGCAGGACCCCAGATTGTTCAGGACCCCAGTTTGTTCAGGACTCCAGTTTGTTCAGGACCCCATTGTGTCCAGCCCCCGGTTTGTTCAGGACCCCAGTTTGTGCAGGTTCCCAGTTTGTTCAGGACCCCGGATTGTTCAGGACCCCAGATTGTTGCGGACTCCAATTTGTTCAGGACCCCAGTGTGTGCAGCCCCCGGTTTATTCAGGACCCCAGATTGTGCAGGTCCCCGATTTGTTCAGGACCCCGGATTGTCCAGGACCCCGGTTTGTTCAGGACCCCAGATTGTGCAGGACCCCGGTTTGTTCAGTTTGTGCCAACTGTTGTTTTCTCTGCCGTCACAAACATGAGCTCGATGACATAAACATCAGAAACTGAAACATGCTACAGCTTCACAGTAATACAAGACCAAATTACTACTGATATTAATTTTAAGTAAACTCTTCTCTCTTGTTATTCTGGACATTAAAACAGACACATGTGCTTGACATGATCCTGCTCCTGCCCCTCGGGGGACTCAGGGGTGTGAGCTTTCGCCAGAGCGAACCACTGCTGCCTCACACTAATTAAGACCGTGGCTTACAGACACAAACTCTTATTTTTGGCCCAGGAGAGGCAGATTTAGAAGCTGGAGCAGCAGAAGTGACTGAACATTTATATGTGATTATAACAGATTCCAAACAGCCAAGCTCAATAATGCATGTTTGAAAAATCTTCTTAGCTGAAGGTAAAAAAAAAAATCATATCACCATACACTATGACAGACTGTGTCACAGCTCCAAGAGTACTACAAGAATTCCTCCCAAGAAATGTTTCTAATTAGAAAATATCTCCCTGGGTGTGAGACAGACCCTCAGGCTCGCCCCTTAATTTTGATTTGAGGTGTTACTGCTTAAAATACATAATCCAGTGGTTCCACCAGTTGGAAGTAAACTAAGCTCCAATTCATTGGTTGAGATCAAACAAGCTCAGCTGGGATTGGTTCTCTGACTAAAAGGGAGATGACAGTATGTGTGCTGTTAATCGTATTTCTCATGTATGAAGATTAACATGTGTACAGTGGTGGCGTAAAGAGGGAATGTATATATGGAAAAGTAGTGCGGGTAGTTTGTCCAAGCTACGCCTCTAGCTTTAAAATGAGAACCTCAGATTGGAGGTTACTCGAAAATGTGTGAACTTCCCCGTCAGTGTCTCAGCTGGAAAGTGGTGTAAGGACAGAAGATGTCCAACAGGAGGTGTCACTCCAGTCTGTCGCCCTGTGGTCAACATTGCTGCAGTCTTAGCCAACAGACGCACAAACTGTCGACCATGAAGCTGCTGAAATGTGAGTACAAACACCCTGACAGGTTTTAGCATATATACTATAAAATAATAATAAAATGTTCTAGGTTGGCGCGTGTCCAATCCTCTAAAATGGAGGAGGTGGGGTTTATGCAGGGGGCAATCAAGAGGAGTTTTAGGCAGCAGTCCTGTTGTACGTCTTTATAAAGTCTCTGATCATTCCTGCATCAGCTGTTAACAGTAAACTGTGCCTGTCCCAGTTTAACCAGAACTTGACCTTTGCTCTCTCACCTCCAGACGATATCTAATTTGATATCGAAATTGATTTCAGTTTGGAATTCTGCAATGTTTCCTCTGATTATTCTTGAATTCTCCTAAGAGACCTGTGGCTACATTTCCACAGTCTGTCCCTGGAAGACGTGGAGAGTTCCTGCCAAGTGTGTCAACAAAGGAGGGTGTTCAGACAGATAGCAGTAAATAACTGGCTGTGTTTTTGTAATACATGACGGCGCTCTGTCTCATCTTTCTGCTTTTAATTATACCAGTTCAAATGAGAAATAATTAAAATGTGGAAAGGCAGATAAACAGGTTAATTATTGTCACCTACCGCTGCTTTCTCCTGTTGAAGGGCCTGGGCGGCGAAGCGCGCTACATGGCTGATGATTGGAGCAAAGTTTGTAGGGCCATAGAACCGGATGTGAGGGAGACAGGTGGAGTAGGCCTCCGCAATGCCCTCCACACCTAGAGACAGAGAGGGGATTTAAATGTATACACAACTTCAATTTTAAGAAGAGAGAACAGAGGAATGGAAAACAGATGAGCTGCCTTCAAAAAAAGATTGTACATGTATCCCCAGGTGCCGTTTCTCTAATAAACTGAATCCATACTGCAGTTAGAATATAACCCCTGATGTGTTTATTTGGCTTAAAAGTTGTGAATACTTAATGAAAATTTTAACTTTATAAATATATACACCTTAATAGTAAAAAATGCAAAACATATCGGAAACTTTAAAGTAAAATTCTAGAATAGAATGTAATGAAATTCATGAAAATACAAAAATGATTATCAGGACCCCAGTTTGAGCAGGACGCCAGTTTGTTCAGGACCCCAGTTTGTGCAGGACCCCAGTTTGTGCGGGACCCCAACGTGTGCAGGACCCCAGTTTGTGCAGGACCCCAGTTTTTACAGGACCCCAGTTTGTGCGGGACCCCAGTTTTTTCAGGACCCCAGTTTGTTCAGGACACCAACGTGTGCAGGACCCCAGATTGTTCAGGACCCCAGTTTGTGCGGGACCCCAGTTTGTTCAGGACACCAACGTGTGCAGGACCCCAGTTTGTGCAGGACCCCAGTTTGTGCGGGACCCCAGTTTTTTCAGGACCCCAGTTTGTTCAGGACACCAACGTGTGCAGGACCCCAGATTGTTCAGGACCCCAGTTTGTGCGGGACCCCAGTTTGTTCAGGACACCAACGTGTGCAGGACCCCAGTTTGTGCAGGACCCCAGTTTTTACAGGACCCCAGTTTGTGCGGGACCCCAGTATGTTCAGGACCCTAGTTTGTTCAGTACACCAACGTGTGCAGGACCGCAGATTGCTCAGGACCCCAGTTTGTTCAGGACACCAGTTTGTTCAGGACACCAGCATGTGCAGGACCCCAGATTGGTCAAGACCCCAGTTTGTGCAGGACCCCAGTTTGTGTGGGACCCCAGTTTGTTCAGGACACCAACGTGTGCAGGACCCCAGTTTGTGCAGGACCCCAGTTTGTACAGGACCCCAGTTTGTACAGGACCCCAGTTTGTGTGGGACCCCAGTTTGCTCAGGACACCAACGTGTGCAGGACCCCAGTTTGTGCAGGACCCCAGTTTGTACAGGACCCCAGTTTGTACAGGACCCCAGTTTGTGCGGGACACCAGTATGTTCAGGACCCCAGTTTATTTTGTCACACAGTTTATTTTTTACTACTATTTTTCATGTACCTTTGTCATATTTGTAAGAGATATTGCTTGTTCTTGCTTCATGAGAGGTTGTTTTTTTCCACATTCAATCAAATCAGAGCCAGAAAAAGAGTATCTTTTAATTATGTATCATATCAAGTACTTAATCACATCAGTTTCAATGGATGTGACAGTGGCAATCATTTGATTTTGAGATATAACGCTAACCCCTTGATCAGATGGAATATTGAATATTATATAAAATGTTGTAGTTAAAGCAGCACTTTGTGAATGAACTCCTCCAAATCAGGATTAATTGTTTTATCTGTTCTTCTCATTGTTGAGTTCATAAAGGCTGCATTGAAAAGCTCCAGGCTTTTATGCTCCTGAGAGTTGTGCTCGAATAAATAAATGTGAATAAACTTGCACTGGTCTGAATGATCAGGGGAAATTGTTTGTGCGATCTTCAGCAGAAAGTGTAGGTGAAGTGTGAATGTGTTATTTACTCAGACGCAACAAGATATTCAGAGAAGTGAGATGCTTGCTACTGTCACAAGATTTGAAGATGTCTTTTTAATCAACTCCGTTTCCTACAGTCTTTTAAAACTGAAGAAACCTCCACTGTAACATGGGCCTGTCAATGTTTTTAAATAAAATACCATTTTAAACAAATGTTTTACATCTGTACAGGACAAGAAACATCTCAGTAAATCCTATCTGTTCATGCTGCTTGCAGGCAGAACATGTGGGCTCAAGCCAGAAAGAAGACGACAACCTTTAAGCCGGCATGAGCGACAGCTGGTGATGAATGAACAGTAGTAAACAATGAGTCAGCATGTGTGAGCTAATTCTTGTTAATGGAAAAGTTACATTTGTTTGTTTGAATATCACAGGGATGTTTAAAATTAACCGTTAAACAGTAGGACTTTGACGGATGAATGAAAACAGTTTAACACTACACATTCTGAATTAGCAATTTAGACCTTCCTGCATATATTTTAAGACCTTGTTGGAAATGTCTTGACATATTTAAGATTATTCAAGGCCTAAAATTAAGATTTTTGCATTTTTTTGTGTGTCTCCACAGTGAGAGTATGATGTGAGAAAGTGTTGGAGAATGAGATAATCCTCATGTTCTACTGTTTATGCTTCTATTATGCTTCTTGTTATTTGTTAATGTGTCAAGAACATTTAATTCTCGTCAGTTAACTGTTAATGGTTTATTATGAGCGCTGGCTACGAATGAGAAAAATATCTAAATGAATATCTCCAGTTATAAAGTTCTTCATGGGGTTTATGTTGAAAAAATCTCTCTATATTCATATTTCTCTCAAAGATCCAAGAGAATCCAGAGAACCAAAGATAGAGATTATTAAAATTTAAAAAAAGCCAGAAATTAAACTGTGAAAGAATAATCAGTATCAGGGGGGGGGGGGGTCTCACCTGAACAGAAGGGGTTTGTGGGGTTGAAGTTGATGGCGAATTCGTGCGACACCTGAGGAGACGAAACAGACAATAGATGTGATTTTCGTCCTTCACTCCGCAGTAAAAATACTGATGAGAAATACAGTCCTTTTCTCCCACACCTTCTCCCTCCCACCCTCTCTCTCTCTCTCTCTCTCTCTCTCTCTCTCTCTCTCTCTCTATCTCTGTTCACTACTGTCTCTCCTTTGTCCTTTTCATCAGCTCAGTGCCATGGCAACACAGATGGGTTGACAGTTGCATAATCATGTGAATATGTATAAAGCTGCTTTTTTTTGTCTGTGTGTTTGGTCCGTGTTTATAGAAACGTCTGTACAATACAGGCTTTTTTCAACTGGAAGTTTGCATGTGCCCCCCCCCCACCGCCTTTCTTTCACTCTCTCTGTGACACACACACACACACACACACACACACACACACACACACACACACACACACACACACACCACACACACACACCACACACACACACACAAACGTTTACCTTCCACTCTGGTGGGAGTTGAGCTCCAAATCCCAGAGCAGGAAACATTTTGTCGCTGAGGAGGAAACCATGACAACAGATTGGAACACAAGTTAAACCTTTTTCTTATTTTTGCAACCCCATTCAACAAGCTGGATTTCGACAGCAGAAGAAAATCCCATTACCTCATTCACACAAAGACACGTTCACAGACATTTGCAGAGAAACAAGCAGCGGTGACAGAAAAAAGGTAAAACTGTAAAACAGTCAGTGAGGAAGAAGGTTAGCTGAAGGGCAGGATACACAGATATTGATATTGTCTTTTTTTAGGTATGTAGGAAGGAAGTAATACTTGAGAAAGAATTATCTTGTGTACAAATGCATGGAAAGAGTTTTTCTGCCATGCCAGAAAAAGTAAATACGGATTAATATCATGTTATGAGAAGTTCATTGTTATAATAACATGTTTTCATATTTTCTATGTATAAATACACAGATAAACATGTAAACAGAACAAACAGATGGTTGTGTGTTTCATGTACGATGACTTTCATGCCAAAGTACTGCACAGTGGTGCTCAGGTAGGCGACGGGATTAAGATGGATATTAAGGAACCGATAAACCTGTTAAAAGCTTTCTGTGAACCCCAGTGGGACTTGGCAGGGAAATCGTTTCTATTTCACTGTTACATTTGAAAAACTCCAGCAACGATAAACCCGAGCTGTCTCTTTGTGTTTGTAGAGAAATCAGATCCAAGTCTTTCTCATCATACTCACGTATCATAGTCCTGTATGATTTGTCCCACAGCTAAAATGGCAGTGAGGTACTCGTTGCTGCCCAGCGGGTTGATGTAATGGAGGGAAGACGGCTCTCGAGGGTTCCCATTGGATGCGGTGAAGTCAATACCCACCTATGGACAGAGAGAAATGACGATTCACTAGAGGTCATCCTCTCAAAAACCTGCAGTGTAGTGAGGAGTTTCATAGTCTCAACATACTGTGACGGTTGTTCTTCTGACATAAATGATGAATCCAGTTTTATAGATTTTCCTCTGAATAACAGATACTTCACAGGAAAAGTCCAAAAGGTAGAATACTTTTTCTGCCATCTACATAGGTCTATAAAACTTAAAGTCTGTGTTAACAGAAAGTCATTTTTTTGTATCTGAACCAGACCTGAGCTTGATGCTGTAAATGTAAAGTCGATTTTCCTGATAACAGACACGAGCAGAGTACAATAATCTGGTAGGTTTAAACTAAGTATAACAACATTATACTTTCATTTTCTAAAACAGCTTCATAACTCAGAAGACAATAACAACATTAAGCTCGAAAGACTACACAGTCGATATTTTCAATAAACCGAATACAGAATGTAAAGTGAAACAATAGAGAAAATGGAGTTGCAGTTGCTGGAACATCTCGTTATCTCGGAGAAAGAACTTCAACAGTACAATTACAAAAAAGACCTGTTGCACTTCAACTTCAAACGACTTGTTCTTCGTTCTTGATTTTTTTTGATATCGTGGTTACATCCTTTATAGAAAATTGTTGATGTGAGCAGTTTCCCATCTTCTGGTTTTTTTAAATTTAGGACAAAAATGGTTTTCATCTGAGGACAGACTAAAAAATACTGTACTGCAGCCGTGTCCGAAAAATCAAAGAAAGAAAGAAAATGTCCCTGAAATCACACAAAGGCGTATTTTTAACGCAGATGACCACAGGGTGACACTGTGAGAACATACACAAAGACACACACACAAACATGCAGAGATACACAGCCTAACATAATATGAGATTAAAAGTGACAAGCTTTTTCCTCAGGCCTCGAGCAGCAGTTTCTGTGGTGACAACAAACCGACCCAGAACCCCCCCCCCCCTTTCTATCAGCTTAAATATTTTCTCAACCATCTCCCTCTTTTTTTGTAATTTAACGTCTGGAGCCACTGTGAGTGTTATAAAAACAACAATGTCCTGCTTCAGCACAGACAACAACCGAAGAAGGACAAAATGGAGAAGTGGTTGATGAGTACAAGAGAGAAAATTGGGTAAATGAGGTGAAGAATGGGAGGAAGAAGAGACGGGGGGGAATGAAGAGCACCAGGGGCAGCAGGAGTGACGGACACTCAGATGTAGGGTGACAGAATTAGGGTGCTGCTGTGTACTTTGTAAATGTGTCGGCATGTGTGTGTGTATGTTACTTCCTGGAACATACGTGTGAAGAGAGACCCACATGGCCCCCCACTCAGGTGTCAATTAAACCTTCAAATTTATATTTACCTTCATGTGTCATCCCAATACTTAATTGCTAATACATTTTTCCTTATGTTTACTTATCAATATATATTTAACCTTTTATCTTTTAACCTCTGCAAAAGCAGTTTTATTTTCACCTCTTGTCCTTTTGTCTGTTTGCTTGTCAGCAGGATTACACAACATTTACACAACAGACTCCCACGAAACTTGATGAAAGGATGGAACAAGACTGTCTGAGTTCCATTCTAGTTTTGAGACTTAGGTCAACCTGTCTCTTTTTGTGTCTTTTACAGGCAAACATATGAGGGAGATCATCCCCTCTTCTGACGATATCCATAAAAACAAAGAGAGGGTGACTGTGTGTGTCAACTCACACTTCACAAAGTATCTTTTACCACAGGAGACATGTTTACTGTACACACTGTACATATCTTACACCCTGTTCTCCAGTCACCAGGCTCCCTTACAACCAGTGCTGCTGAATGATATCAAACACAAGAGATTCCGATGAACTGAGTCTTTCACAAACAGCAGTGTGAGGCTGTGTCTTTGTGTTGGAGTGTGTAACACAGAGATGTTCCTCTCCCTCTCTCTTCCAGCTTCCACAGCCTCGAGACTTTCTCTTCCTGGAGATTAGGATTATAGCCAAACTAAGTCTGATTGAACACCGCGGAGCAGCTCTTTCTGCATGCATGTGTGTGTCTGTGTGTGTGTGTAAAATCTATGCATATTAGTGGCAATGTGCATGTGAGAAGACGAACATCCTCGACGATCAAGCATCTTTGTGAGATTATGTGTGCTTCAGCATGTCTAAATCAGTCCGCCTGCACGAGCAGGGAAGGTGCATGTTTGAAGATTCTGCACGTGTGTGCACACAGAGAGCCCCGCTTGTTCACAGTGCCAAAGTGTGTGTGTGGTAAAATGTTTGTATGGAGGACATGCCGCATTTGGGGTTGTGTCATGTTTCAGGAGATTGTGCGTAAATCAGTCGTAGTGTGTAAGCAGGAGAGAGAACGAGAGTGTGTAGAGGGACATTATGTTTGTGCTCACATGTGTGTATGTAAATACGGTAGTAAGAATAAGAAGAGGTATCTGTGTTGATGCTATATTAGTTTAGTATATTAGTGTGTGTGTGTGTGTGTGGGTGTGTGTGTGTGCGTGTGTGTGTGCGTGCGTGCGTGCGTGCGTGTGTGTGTGTGTCAATGAAAAAGCTGCAGGTCTCCAACAAAAGGCAAAAGATTAGGAGGAAGCAGTGAGGATTTAAGAGTTCCCATTCCGACTTAAATTTTCTCATCTCGTCACCACGAGAACAGACAAATGTTCCCATCGCACTGAAATTCTGCTCATTACGAATAATCCAGGTCTGGAGGAGGAAGTGATTCAAATGTTCACATCTGTTTCTCATCAAAAACTACAAGCAGCCATTTACAAATTCTACTACTGGTGATATTTCTTTTGTAACACATTCAGTTGTAACCGACGTCTTTACATTCACACGCTCAATCAATGAAATACTTCCACAGATGTGAGTGTTTCTCCTTCACTTCAGTCAGTGAGAGGAGAGCCGACTGGAAGTAGAGAGTCCTCACGACTGAAACTCATCCCTGCTCGTCAAGTCCGAACTCACCGCTCTGGTTTGAACTTGTCATCAAGAGCCCACACAAGAGGAACTAAAGCTAATGTGAGAGTTTTATCATATAATCAGGATCTTTGCATATTCTGCTGTTAAGTGAGAGCGACATTACGGCGTGTAGAGCCTGATGCTTTTTGATTTCATATCTATCTCTCGACTAATTCATGCATAAGCATCATCCTATTAAGTTTCAAGCTCGATTTCCACCGAGCACTCAAAGCCGATTGCAGCTATAAAAGGTGACAGATCTACCATGAACATTTTCAGTAGTTAGGATAGATAAGAAAAAGAGGCATCTCATTTTAAAACAGTGCTCGTTGATGTTGTCGGCTAAAATAAAACCTGTAAATCCCCAAAATCTGGCAATCAAACGCTGTTACTTTTTAAAATCACCTGAAAATATTTCAGTATTTGTTCTAAATGAAAGCAAACCTATTAATATTATGAGAATATACAGCATTGTCTTAACTGACAAATTAAATAACACACATTCCACCGTTCTGCTCTTATGTTCCCTTTCTCTCTTGTTCATATTTTTCTCCCTCACTTGTTCATCATGGTGCCAACTTTGTCTTGAACAGCTCAAAGCGTCACTATGGCAACAATAACCATGCACTTTGCATTAAAGCGTCATTTCAAACAATAAGACAAGGTAAAAAATAACAGGCTGACATTGAAGGTTGTCACCGCCTGTGTGTGTGTGTGACACCTTCTCTGACAAACAAAAGAAATCAGGTCACCTCCACACAACAGCTCCTTTGTACTTGACCTTGACCCAGAAAAATTCCAAACAAATATAATAATTATTACCAGTTTATCCTTGAGTGTGAGTGAAAGCTTGTGCCAAATTTAAAGAGATTCTCAGAAAGGTGTTCCTGGCAATGGGGAAAGTAAAAGAGACGTCTTAAGGGACTGAATGTTGTGTGTACAGGCTCTTTTTGAATTGTAATGTGGTGTAAACATGGGTGTGAGTCTTATCTTAGTGTGTCTGTGGCTTTAGAATTTGTGTAGTGTGAGTTTTACAGTAACAGTGAGTTGGTCTGAATGGTTGTGGAAATTATCAGCAGAGCAGCAGTATCCGACACAAATACCCCCTGGATAATAGTATGATTACTCAATGACTGTGTCGGTGTGTGTGTGTGTGTGTGTGTGTGTGTGTGTGTGTGTGTGCGCGCTTGTGGCTATTATAAACAAGTTTACTCACACACAATAGGTGTGACATCACCAGGGACGTATGAGCTTCTCCTAACAAGATTACAAAATGGACTGAGACGCTGCTCTTTCCACCAGAAGCTTTCTCTCTTTCTCTTTCTCTACCTCCTCCTCACATATCTCACCATCACACTCACTTACTATTTTCATCATTTCAAAAGTAATTTTCTTGTATTCGCTTCTTTTCTCCCCCAGTTTTCTCTCTGCCCTCCTCTTTTCACAATTCAAGCACCCATGAATCGAGGTTCACAAAACCCTATTACTCCCCCCCCTCCACACAATTTTTCCGTCTCTGAGTAACATTTCCTTGTCTCTCGCACTTTCTCTCTCCTGAATGTAAATGATCATCTCGCTGTAACCCCCCGGGAGATGAATAGAAACTGTGGATGTTTTCATTCATTTTCAGGAGCAAAGTACGTGGAAGCACGTGTCTCATTATCATGTCGTTTCAGAGGCAGGATAAAACCACAGGAATGCTTATATGATACTCACAGTGAACATGATCTGGCATCCTCCCAGTATGTAATCCAGGAAGGTGTAGTCTCTGGTAACCTGGAAGACACAAGAGTCAAAGTAAGGAAAAAAGGAAAATAACTATAGTCAATGATCTTTTGAGAAAAGGTGGATCAAGACAAATAAAACAGTGAGAAAAGGACCTGGAAACAGAAAGTAACGAACCTCACTGCATCATACAATGTTTAAATGAAACAAATAGACACCCAATGCTTTTTAAAAATTATTATTTTGATCCAGTTTGTCGTTTCAAAGCTTTTTGGTACGAACTGATTCCAGCAGCACAAACTATAATTTAACACATTATAAATTGTAAAAATAAACGATTTTTTATTTGTTGTAAAATGACAGAACATTTTTTTGTGAAGGTAACACGGCTGTAACACCACTTATTATCTTGTTTGAACACAATCTCCACTCAAATTACAATGAATATTTAGCACAGATTTTACTGTCATTAGTCTAATCCCTGCCGGCAGCCAACAAATATAATTACTGCATTAGCAGTTTTGTGCATGTGCTGTGTGTGTGTGTGTGTGTGTGTGTGTCGGTGTGTGTGTCGGTGTGTGTGTACAATGGTTGCATGCTTCATGGTTTTGCATCATGAAAAAATAAGGATGGAGGAAAAGAATCAATTATGAAAGCTTGTCATCAAACACACAAGCAGCTTTAATGTGGTTCCAACAGGCATCTAAAGACTCAGTATTCCAGCTCAATGTGTCGTCTGTGGGGCTCAAAGCTGCCACGCTAATTAGTTATTCAGAAGAAGTTATGAACGCCCAGTTAGAAGTGTGTCAGCTGATCAAATCCAAACTGGTATAATCAAATGTTTCATTGTGTCGAGTGTGAGATGGATTTTCATGATAAACTAAAGAAACTATTTGACGAGTTATTGTTTGTGCAGCTTTAAGTCTCGTTTAGCTTGTTTTTTCCCACTAATTGATTTGTGAGCTGTCGCTTTGAAGCCTCGAGTTTGGCATTTTCTCCAGCGCCATCTTGTTTTATTGAAACCAGAATGAACTTTATTTGGAAGAGCAGGGGGGAGGAGCCTGACTGCACACCTGCAAATCACACGGTATTCACCCCCCAATGCCTATGATGTTTTGTTGTATAGAACCTTGAGATTGAGACAATAAACTCTTTAGGAAAATATTTACTAATGTTGTCATCAAATGTTGTCATCAAATCAAGTGGGAAGTAAAGTCATTTTCTAATAGACTTCTGTAGAAACTGACTTCCTTCTGAAAATGTGTTTTAGAAGATCTCTGCCCTTTAATGTTAGATATAATACATTGAGATGTGAGGATTCTTGATATGGGTTGAATGGCGACCAGTAGAGAAGGTGGCTTTAAATCATCTGGTTTTCAAAGCATTTTGTGATTTCTTCAGGTCAGTTGTTTGTATCCTGTCAGCTTAATAATTATAATACCGAGAAGTCAATCCAACAAAGGAAATAATCCTTTTCCCTTTTACAAAGAATTTTCCAGGACATGTTCCAGTGTTATATATCTATAAATGTCTTCATCCATCAATCTTCCCCACCTTACATGACTTGACAATGATCATTCCAGAGTTTTTATAATTCTTCTTCTTCTTCTGTTTCTTGGGGTTTATGCAGTCAAACTCCACCTGCAGGGACACAGCGACAGGGGGAGGGAGGAGACAGATGAGGAGTGTTAGACGGAGGGAGGGAGGGAGGGAGGGATAGAGGGGGAAAGAGGAGCAGGGAGGACATGAACAGATGTGACTCTGATCTGCATGTTTCCCTCACGCCGCCCACAGCAACTTAGATACTTGGTGATGTATCATAATCCAAAACAAATCACAGTGGTGCAACACTATTACAACAAATACACACTTTTATAACATTGTGTTTCATCAATACAGATATTTGAGACACACACACACACACACACACACAGACACACACACACGCTGCACAGACTCACATGCCTTAAGTCAGTCGCTGATTCAGATGACAGGTAACTCTAAATGCCTCGCAGTGTTCCCGGGGCTCAGCTAAAGGCTGTTTTACATCTCAAAAGCACCTCTCATTTCCCTCATACCTCTTTTCGCGCTGCCTCTCGCCCTCCATCTTCCCCCATCTCTCCATCCTGCATCTGCCCTTTTATTTTTCACTTGTTATTTTTGTGTCACCCCGAACATCATTACCACACATGAAGAGACTCTGGAGAGCGTGTGGAGAGGCGGCCTCTGCACACGTGCAGTTTCATAAATGAACACACGCGCAGATGCACATGCCAGCGCACACACACAGAGCAGCTAATGAATAAACTGTGTTCTGATCCGTGCATCTTTATATTTTTAGCAGAAAAGAATGAATCTCATCAGTGTTTAGTCACTGGAAGCAGAGACTTCAGGCTCAGTCGGTCAGCAGAGGACACAACGTGGGAAAATATGCTAATCTGTGCATTGTTATTTCATATTCATTGTATTTGAATGTATTTAAACTGCAAATTAGCCAGAAGCCAATTCAGGAAAATCTAAATCAGACAGAATGAAGCTGATGAGCACAGTTCTGTTTATTTTCTCTGTTACTTTCTGCAACATCAGATTCAGATTGATTTGATCTTTAAAAGAAATTTGAGACATTTAAAATCACACTGTTACCTTCTGCTGCAAAAGGGATTCAGCAGCTTTGGTGTAAATTATCAGCGCAGTGGGACAGTGATGTTCATTATACACCAGAGGAAAAACACAGCTTGGATAGTAACAGATTATCACCACAAGTGGGGACAATTTCAACATTTGGCCTGATGGTGGTTTATGTTTAAGGATTAAATGGGATTTGGCTGGTGGGGAAACCCTGAAATGTTTTAGGAACTTAGTCATTTCTCTACTTGACAGCCTAATGGTAACAGGTTAACATGCTGATGCTACCCTAACCAGAGTTTTCGCTCCGTATAAGAAATACTAACACTTGAAAAAGCACATCACATCATTCATGTACACTGGTCACGTGCAACAACAGTCACAGCAGGGATTTGTTTTCTTGGACCGAAATATGAATTATGCTAAACACGTTTTACCTCCACTGAGTTCTGGGCTTCAGTCATCTTGGAAACCGTAGCTTGAAACTCTCCTATGAAGTCATGGCCTCCATCATTGTCGTAGTCATAACACAGAACCTGTTGAGTAGAACACATTATACACATTATATACTCCATATTATATTTTATCCTATCTTGTTTGTTTTCCATGATTTGGTGTGTACGTCTTCCTGTTTTTCTTTTAGTATTTTAGTTTTGGTGTTTAATCATTAAACATGATAAAATGCATCAAAACTAAACAGTGTCTGTCCTTCTCTCCTATTGTCGATGAGTCACATCTAATAAAAGAAGAAAACCCATAGTAGAGCAGTGTTATAATCACCAACCTTGATGTTTCTGTCCACATCTCCATTGCAGAGAGAGATGAGCGGCACAGTAAACTGTTTCCACGATGGGTCTAAAGTGTTCTTTATGACCTAAAGTCCCCAAAACAGAAAGAGTCAAGTTATCATGAGATTACTCTGCAGCACTTACAGTTCATGATGCAGCTGCAGCCACAGTAGAATTACCTCAGCATCAGCACTCACACACTTACTGTTACAGTGTCTGACCTTGTGTAAAACCAGGTTTAGCTGACAATCACAGCTCATGACACTTGCAGGTGGACCCGGGACTCACCTCCGTCCTGTGCACCAACATCCATTTACCATCTTCTCCTTGTTTGTGAAACTCCAAGTAAGGGTCTGACTTCCCGAAAAAGTCCTGAATGAAACAGAGACAGATTGTTGTGAAGTCTTTTACGTGTTTTATCCTTATTCATGCTCTTCTCAGCCAAAATGCTCCACCGGGATGTCACCATCTGACCAAAGGTGAGGACTGGAAGGGGTCAACCGAGGCAAGCTTCCTACCTTCTTATCCAGTTTACGCCCACTCAGGGTCAGAGTGATGATTCTGTTGTCAGACAGCTCCTGGGCTGTGATCTGAAGAAGGAGTTACAGCTCGATATTAGATCCAGCAAAAATACTGGTCCTTCACAATTTACACTCACATCAACATCTGCAACAGTCACAGCAGCAGCCTCAATAACATCCTTACTCCTTGATGCCAAAATAAGAATCGACAGTGACCACATGAGATGATACGGTGCAACATGTCTGTCAACAGGAGAAACAGAAAGAAAAACAGGATATAAAGGAAACAGTACTGATGCTTACTGTAATGGATCCCTTGCCAGCTGGCTTCCCATTGGCTAAGATCAATGGTCTGTGGAGTTTTTTATTGGACACAATCTAGAGGTAAATCAAAGAGAATGAAGAATTAAAAAAATGAGGGTTTGAACTACAAGCAAAGTCTTGGTTTCAAAGAATTGTTCTTAAAATATGAGTTTGATTCCCATTCCCTGAATCAAATATCTCTTAGAAACTTTTACAGAGCTCCTTTTTAAACGGAACCAACTTTGGACGGGAAAGGAGAAATCAAGTCATACCAGTCCGAGATTACAAATGAATTCTCCGAGGAAGTCGTGTTCGTAGAGCTGAGTGGCGCACTTGTCTTCGTCGAACAAGGCAAAGCGAAGCTTCTGGATCTCCTCAAAGTGATAGTCCACCCGAAACTTCACTCCGAAAACTGGATTCAAGTTGTTCACAGCGGTTTCAGTGCGGCCGAGCTAAACGACAAGACACAGGGAGAGAGATCGACACGTTAAACAAAAACGTAAATCACTTTAACTTGTGATAGGGTTAAGGTTAGGGTTCATCCTCTCGTCTGTAATCGTCTTAAAATCTGGTACGTCAAAATGTCCAAACTGAATAAATAAATAATAAATGAGGTGAAGGTGAGTCAGGTTTATCAGGTTCCAAGTTTCAAATGTTCCAAAAAATTTAAATTAAATTTAAATTTCAGCAAATGTGATGATATTCGCATCAGCCTCAGATTATTTTTAAATAGCTGCGTTTGAATATTTTTGGTATTGAATGCTAACTAGTAAATGTTGGATATTCTACGAAACTATGATGTTTAATCGTTCAAAAAATGATAACTCCCAAATAATTACAATGTGTAATAATATTTTTTATGTATCACTGCCCTATCTAGTAACTGAATAAGTGTACAGTGTAGATTTTTCATGTGATTATGAAAGTGTTTATTCAAATATCTTACATTTCTCTGACTATAGATGTTGTTCTCATTAAAGGCCTGAGAAGGGAGATGTTGTGGACTGACAACAGAGTAAAGTAAAGGCTCTAACTTCCACCTACTAACGGGGCTCACAGCACTTATCCATTTATCTTACGGATGACAGCGGAGCTCAGGAGAATGGCTGCACTTTGTGGCTTAACAACAGAAATGACTGGGGCATCATGGAGCTCTGGCAGGCAGAAGTGCACATCTCACATTTGTGTCACTGAGGATTTGAACCTGGCTCATCGGGCCGTGGATATGAATCAGACCCTTGTGGCACTTCATCCCCTCTCTGCCTTCCTCTATTTTTATCTGCTCGTGTTCACTTTCAGATAAATGAAACGAAAAAAGAAACCAACAAAACAGACAATGAAAAAAAAAGACTGGTATCTAGCTTAATGCCTTTAGTCAAACAGAAAGACCAAATATCACAGAAGCTTCAATAACATGTGTCTGTGTCACTGCCTGGTTACCTGACTTGAACATGACGCTGATAAAAGCCACGTGAACCCAAAAATAATGAACTCAAAGATTCTAAAACGCTCGGTTCACCCAAAGAGAACTGCAGTTTGGACCCCGTCCCATTTAACACAGTGATTTGACCCATCGTTAATATTAAAATATTGATTTAATAGCTTCAATATCTTTTTTTATATATTGATATGCTTTAAATATCCAGGGTTCTACATATCTGGTTGTATTTGTGTTTTTTTCTTTGTATTAATTGCTGACAATAAAGTTTATGGTTAAACTGTAAAATATCGAGCCTTAAGAATCATTCCAAAGATAAGTATTGAGTGAAATATCATTATTAGAAATGATTTATGCCCTAATATTGGTATTGGCTATATATATATGTATATGTATATACATATACATATTTTATTAGCATAATGAGACATGTGATGGGTAGTCAAACAAGGCTCATAATTACAAAAACTGAACCAGTAAATAGTAGCTCAGCTCCATAAAGCTGCGCTTAACAGTAGACCACTGCTTTAGATGTGATTCTTTAGCCTCCCTACAGTTTGTGATAAACCATCACATTTGAGTTCTCCCTCGACTAGTTCCAGGTGTTTATTTGTGTCCATAACACGTGTTGAGATTTGCATTTGAGTCCAGAGAAAACAAACAAACAGAGGATTTAGCAAATAGCTCCTGTGGTGTGATAACCGGGTGCTGAGTAACAAGCAAATCTGAGATCGATACTTCGGTCAGCCGGTTTTAATCTATAATGATTTCTTTACAGCCAGATTTAACTATCACATCGTACTGGTTCTCTTCATTCTTTCTTCTTTCCTTCCTCCTTGAGTTTCTCCTTCCCTCTTTCTTGCTAATTTTCCCCCCTCACTCTTTTCTCATCTCCCTCACTCACACCTCCTCGCTCTCACACTCTTATCCACTCTCGCTCTCGCTCTCTTTCCCCACTGAGGGACCCAGCTGCTTCTCACACCTCTATCTCACAAGACAGACGAAGATAGACAGGAAGTGAGATGAAGAGAGGGGACAACGGGTGCCAGGAACGAGAGGAACAATCAGAGAGAGTGAACAAAGTTAACAGGAGATGATCGCAGAAAGCGAGAACACTGCGAGTGTGTGTGAGAAGAAACTGTGGAGCTGTGGACGATATCCAAGAAAAGGTTCGGGCCTCATTTCGCCTCCTCCATCGTTCCCTCACTCCAGGAGCCCTGAGCTTTTGTTTCGCTACCCGTTGCCACAGCAACCGTTGGCAATTTCACATCAGAGCCACATGCCCTGCTGACCGACAGCGAGCTACAACCCGAGGCACTCGCCTACACACACACAGACACGCATGCACACGTACACAAAAGACGGCTTTGCCCTGTTGACCAGCCGTTCGCTGTAGAAACCGTGAGGCAGCAGCCTACACACAACTAGTCTTCATCACCACGTTCCTCTTCAGCGTCTTCAAGTTGAAGCTTGTGTCTGTCTCCCCCGACACCACGAGAAAAAGTCAATCACATTCCCATTGTGTGGTGTTTATGGAATGACAGCGACAAGGTTCAGAGAAGAAACAGAAGACATGAACAATGAAAGGCTCCACGTACAGAATCTATTCTCAAGTTTGATTTAAAAGTGTAAACAATTACGACCATGATGTTATTTTCCATGTTTCGCTCTTAACAAATATGGGTTTGATCTTATATTAAAGCCAGAGTCAGAAATTATTATCACATGCTTACCTAAATATAAACTCAATAGCAATCAATACTTCTATCTACACATGCTCTAAATGACCAGTGCCCTGGTTTAACATTCTGTCATCAGTAAAAGAAGAAGGAAGAACTTCATATTCTTTACTTTACATTATTTAACTTTAATCAGGTCTACAGTATCAAACTTCCCACTGGGCTCAGTGCGGCCGTCCTCGTGCCAGGTGGTGAAAACATCGTGAGTTTAGAACATACGCTGCTTGCAAACATAGACAACAAACACAGTCCTCTTATCTCCTCCTTGGCTGGGACACCCACCACGGAGAATGTGACCTTGAAAGCACTTCTAACACTTGTTCAAATCTTCCATCTTCCCTTCTGTCTCCTCTTTATCTCCTCCTCCCTTTTAACTTCGTCCCTCCACCTCCCTGGAGTCGACACCCAGCACCGAGAAGCAACGGAATTTGGTTTTTACTCCTTATTATCCAAATCGTGAATCTCTCATCTTGCTCTTCATCCTTCACAACTCCATTTTTCAATGGAGACAAAACACGCCTCTTCTTCACTTCCTGTCCTCTGCCTCTCCACCTCCACCCCTCAGTTCTTCCTCTAACCCACAATTCCTCCATCCTTACCTCCACCCAGTTTCCATCCACCTCGTGGAAGAGAACACAGAAGGGGTCGGACTTGGATGCTACATCTCGGTCCAGCAGGCTGGCGGCGGTGACGGACATCTCCACCCGGGTGATGCAGCGCTGGGGCCCGACACTGAGCGTCTGGCCCTCGGTGGCTGAGCCCAGAGTGTAGGCCATGATCTGAACTCACAACTAATCACCCTGAAAGAAAAAATACAAACAGAACAATAACTAAAGTAGAAATTAGTTGAACTAAGTGTTGAACACACCCACTCACATCCCACACTGTCTCTTTCTTGGCTGAACAAAAACTCCTGAAAGCTTCCAATGATAAACATGAGGAACATTTGGACTGTTGATCAATGGTGGTGGTTGAAAGTACATTGTTTAAACTAGGATGGCGTGCAATCCTCCGCCAAGCCCAGTGACAGGCCCCTTAATTCAATTAGGCTATTTCATTTTTTCACTGGAGCGGAACTCAGGAAGATTATCTTATCTTCACAGACAAGGCAGAAAAGATTTGCATATATATTTTACATAAAAGAACAAAAATGCTATATTAAACGTATTTGGTTGTATTTGTGGTTTTTCTTATTTCTTTGTAATAAGGTTTTAGGTTAAACTGTAAAATATAAATCCTCAATTACATTTTTTGAAGATTAAAAAATATGATTAATAACAAATAAATAATAATCAATAAATCAGAATTACAATACAGCACATTTGGTTTTAAAGCCCTGAGCATATGAAGGAAATAACCAATGAGACTCACATGTAGAAAACATACACACACACACACACACACACACACACACACACACACACACACACACACACAGATCAAAGCGATGACAGAACCTCCAAAACCCTGACACCTCAATCATTGAGTGCAAGACATGAGGGAAATACACACAAATAGTTTCTTTGTGCATCTGTAAATTGTAACATTTGCTTCTCTGTATATCAAATTTTAAACAATTTTCCACGAGTGTTGAGGACAAATAAAGGTTTTGTTCTCATGCTAAAACGATGCTGTCTGTTGCTAAGATACTAATGTGTCCTAACCAGCGTGCCCCCCCCCTCCTCCCCTCCCCACCCCCCGCCCTGCTCCTGTGATGTCTCGCTGGTAGTTCGGTGGTGCACTGAAAATACCAGTGCAATATTTTCAGCCATTCACTGGATAGCCTGTTTTGACTGACTGAAATATTCTTAATCGCTCACTCATTCATTCGCTCACTGGACTCATTGACTAATTACAGATTAGACAAGCAACAGACACAGGCTTCAGCAGAGGTCTGAATGATCAGGAAAAGACATGATGGACGATATTGGACATGAAAGGGCAGTGCAGAGTAAAAATGAATTGATATATATATATGTATATAAGATGAGCCAATGAAAATGAAAATAAACAAAAAACGAACATTCAGGATTCAGACATGAAGTTGCGATGCATTGGGGAACATGTTACAGGACTTACAACACAAACAATGAATCTTACACCAGGGTTAGGGTTAGGTTCAACATATAAATTGATAGATTGATAATGAATTGTGCGGTTAACATAGTTGATCAGATTTGCGAAGTGTTTGTTTGTCCATGAAGAGTTTAAAACCACAACAATCACTCAAAGAACAACAATTTATCATCATATTTATCGTCATCGACTGGAAGAACCTTGACTTATTTACAGGCTCTGTTGCAAAATTTTAGCCAATGCACATAGAAAAAGAAAGTGAAGATATGCCAGCGTTAATGTAAAAGCTTTTGACACCATCAGCTGCTGCACCGTGTGAAGCAGCTTTAAACAGTCGCAAGAGCCTGTGATGGTACTGACCCTGCTGCTCCACACCTGAGTCCTGAGCATGTGTGTGTGTGTGTGTGTGTGTGTGGGGGTGTGTGTGTGTGTGTGTGTGTGTGTGTGTGTGTGTGTGTGTGTGTGTGTGTGTGTGTGTGTGTCTGTGTGTGTGTGTGTGTGTGTGTGTGTGTGTGTGTGTGTACTAGGGTTAGGGCAGACAGTCATTAAGTGTAATTACAGGTCCTGGTGCCACTCTGGTGCCCAGACAGACTGTAAACAGCAATCCATCACACGACTTCAATTCAACGTGACACTGATAAAAAAAGATGATCAAACTCAATGACCGACACACAAACACGATGTTCACCCAGAGAACAAGATTCTAACTCGGTCCCCTCCTCGGCACGTCTTCCCTTCAGGAAGCATCGACACCCCAGGACCAGGATCTGCTCCCACCTGTGGAACGAACTACCTGAGGTCTGCTGAAACGGTCGGATCATTCAAATCAGGACTGGAAACATGGTGGTTTACTGCAGCTGTCGCATTAAAATCAGTAAAATAACTGTTGATTGTCGTTTTTTGACCATTTTCCTGCCTCTTTAATGCATTTTACTGTCTTCATCTGTTTTAATTCATCTGCTCTGCTGCTGTATCTGTCTGTTGAATAACCTTGTGCATGAACGGTGCCACAGATACATGAGCCTTGAGTGGGCTGATTTTATTTTCATGTTGTTTGTGTTTTTAATTAATTTACAAAGACGTGGACCTTTGTGTTTGCGAAATGTTTAATTGATTTGAGTCAACAGTTAACAATAAAATCAATTTATAGTCTTTTTTGACCATTTTACTGCCTGTATAATGCATTTTACTCTATTGTACTGTTTCCATTCAAGGCTTTGCTGCCATTTTAATTTGATTAGTCTATTGAATTATCTTGTATGATTGTATTTGCATGTTGTTGTTTTTTTATTTTATTTTACTTTATACAAATGTGGATATTTGTTTCTGCAATAAAGTAGAATTCAGTAGATTTATTGCTTTTAATTAGTAACAATTTATTGTCTTTTTTGACCATTTCTGTGTTTCTGAAATACATTTTACTCTCTTATACTGTTTTAATTCAAGGCTTGAACGGAGCTGTACAGATACATGCTCCTTCACTGGGCTGCTAGTGGTTGTATTTACATGTTTGATTGTATTTTATCGAATTTCATACAGATGTGGATCATTTGTTTCTGCATTAAAGTTGATATTGAACGGAGCAAACAGCTGTTGCCAGATGTTTGAACATCTTCTCTGTGTCACAAACATCAAACTCACACACAGATCAGTGGTAAAAATTCTCCATTAATCAGTATTTCCCAGTTTCATCTGCACATATCCACGTTGAACACATTGAAGGTGTGAAAACTCACCTCTGATATCAAAGGAGCAACTTCTCTCTTCAGCTTCAATGGATGAACAGCAGGGAATGCAAATCTCTTTCTTCTGTCTTCTTCTATGAGGGAGTGAAAAGTGCTGCAGCCATGTTCGCAGGAGGGAGACACAGTGTCGCGGGTGTGATTCCTCGTCAGCCCGGATTCACACTATGCCTCAGAGCCGCTGCAGCTCCGACAGCAGACAAGCTAACGGTGCTGGCTCCGCACCGGAAGTACCGTGAGCGTGCCTACAAAATAAAAGCGTCAGGGTCAAAGCACTTCCGCCTTGCTGCATTTATTCCCACATTTTTATTCCTTCTGAGTTTATGAAACTATCTCACAGTGTTTGTTTGTTTAATTCACAGTCTGTTGTGTTATGACTCTTCACCATTTGTTCTCATGAGCTCTATAAATTAAGTTATTATTATATTATTAACATTCAGGGTGTTATAACCATACAGGGATTTTTCTTTTTAATTATGAAAAGTACATGTTTATTCTTCTGCTCTTTTGCGGTAAATGTACTTAAGTGTCTTAATCCCTTTTTTAGCACATTGCATAAACATTAATACAGCTGGAGTACATTTACTACATTGTACTATCTTTGGCTATTTAATGAGTTTTCTACATTTTTTTGGTATTCTAAATATAATATATATCACATCATTATTTTCATATTTAATATATTTATTCGATATTTATATACATTTGAAATATTCTCTTACACTTTGTGTGGTTTTTTAATTAGTTTCTACCACATATGTGTGCGTGTGTGTGTGTGTAACTTCTACACCACTCGAATTCTCGACTTAACCATTCAGATATTTATTGTTAATGTTTATTCTACAAATTATTCAACAGCCACAGTTATAACCAATGTCAAATGATAATATTTATTTGGAACGATCAGCTCATTTTAATAATGTTCATGCACCTGTAACATGTCATGAAGTGCCTCAGGTTCAGGGTGGTTCATTTTAAAAAATTTATATATTCCAGATTTTTTATAATTATATAACAGCTGTTAACGTAATTTACTAAAATATTTAAAGGAATATTAAATTTTGTGTTTTGTCTTGTTCATTTAGCAGAAACAACTTCACTATATCTGTACCACCAGTCTTCACCACGAGGGAGCTCCAGGCCAACATTAATGAATGAGAGTCCCATTAGGCCAGTTTCATCACATGAGCTGCCCTCCACACACACAGAGAGAGGAAAACATACGGAAATGAAAAAGAGAAACAAACAGACTATTTAAACAGAGACCACACCCACGGTCGTGCTTTTGTTTATTCTCAAGTGACGGCTCAGTGCAAGTCAGAATGAATGAATGAATGTCAAGGGAAGCAATTTTTTTACTTGAGAAATTTAAAACTCAACCTGAGCACAAACACTTACAGCAAAATAACTTTAAACATTTCAGCTGCTTCACGACATCTCGTCTCGAGACGATAATTGACCTGAATGAAGTGGAGAAGCTGGACAACAACGCACAGGAACAGGAGAGTAAATAAGATGCAGCAGTTTCCACTTAAGAGATCGGAAGTGAGACCGAATCTTACTGTTGTTTAAACAGAGCTCTCCTGATTCAACAACATAATCTACAATTGCATAAATAAAAAGAAACAATTCATTTCCATGCATGAAATATGCAATTTAAATACGTACATTGTCCAGAGACCACAACCTAAAATGAAGATCAGAGAGGGGATCCTCCATCGTCTTCACTGTGAGTTATTGTGTTTTTTCACCTATGTGGCCTCCAGGCACAGTAAACAACATTTCAGTGCAAAGTGACTCAGAGTCCCAGAGTCTGTCTCCATAAATACATACAATATATACTCATTATTTCATTTGTTTTTTCTCACAGCAGTGTTAGAAATCAAGGAATCCTTATCTCAGGGCCTCTAGCTTCACAGCAGTGTGACACAAATGCTCCCCAGTTTGTATGTTTTAACTCCCTATTCTGACACTAGGGGGCAGAGTTTTTGGCATCAGGACCTCGAGGCTCTGGAATTAACTGCCTGAGGAAATATGGCATCTTCTTTCAAATCTGAGCTTAATCAGACATTTTTCTGGAAGCGTATTCCTAACTTGAGGTGCCTTTGGTCTTTCATCTCTATTATTATTATTATACCCGTTATTATTTACGTACCTCCTTAACAAGTTGTTGTCTTGTTTGAAAGTGCTCTATAACTGATGATGTGAATTCACTGCTGTGGCACTAGACGCTGGTTAGTGCATCGTCAAACATTTTCAATTTCAACTCTTTCGCAAAGACATTCAGCGGAACATTCCCAAGATCAACTCTTAAGACAAAATCTACAGCTCAGAGAAATACTAAAAGGGAATCATTTCATGTACACTAGTGCATAAACCACACAGTGGTGTTTTAAACATTCATGCTGGTACAACACCAGCAGCTGCCGTCGTTGAATACACAACTGACCAGGGCTCAGTACCATTTGAAGTTGGACACATCTTCTGTATGAGCATAGTTTGTGTGTTCTTATGAATATTCTGCAGGGAAAACACATTTTGTGGCACTACCACCACTTTTTAAAGCTCCTCCTGAGAACTACTTCCTTCCCGTTAGGTGGAAGAGAAATTCAGCCTCTTGTCCTTCACAATCAGCCTCTGAGCTTCTACGGAGGACACGTCGTTCCTCCACAGCCTGAACAAGACAACAGAACATTTTATATATATTTCTACATTCTCTATATAACTGATTGGAGGTAAAGAACAGCTACCAGATTCACATTTTTCCGAGATCCTGTCTCAAACATGTCATGAGAGGACGTTTACCTGATGAGCTGCAGAGCGGGACACGACTGTAAGGCTTTAACCAAAGCTTCCACTCCAACAACACTCACACTGTTGGACTCCAGACTGAGACACAAACATGAACATGCATACTGTGTTACTTCCATGTATTAGTGTGAGGGCCAAGGACCTCAACTATATCTTAACTATCTCTTACACATTTTATCAATTGCAATAGAAACCTAAACAGGCTGAATATACCCGCATGAACTTTCCGAAAATACAAAATGACACCACATGAAATCTTCCTCACAGTGAGAGAAATAGAGAAATATTGACATATGAAGACTTGAAACCAGATATTTAGGCAAAAACCAGCATTGATGGTGTGTTTTTATAAACTCACTCTATTCTGGTCAGATTGTGACAGGAGGGTAAAACTCTGGCGAGCTCCAGCACCACGTCATCACCAAAGTTATTCCATCCCAGACTAAACAGAGAGGGAGAAAATTGGTAAAACATGACACTTAAGGTTTTGAATTAGCAAGAGATATGGATTTGAGAATGTATACTTCTGCTGCCAGACGTTTAAGAACATCAGCTATCTGTGAGTTTTGAAGATTAAATTTATATTATGACTTTAATCTCACCCAACATCCTGTATGAGTGGACAGTGAGCCAGACCTGCAGCTACAGCACAAAGCTCAGATGTCCCAACAGAGGTCAAACTGAGAGGCAAGAGAGAAACAATCGGTGAATCTATTCCATCATTAAAAGTGTGAGGAGCTGATGAGTCTTACTGAATCTTGGTGAGGTTCTTCATGCTCTTCATCGCTTCAGACAGATTCACCGACCCTTCATTTCCAATACAGTTGTCTGAAATACTAGAAAAGACATGTGCAGGCAGAAGGAAGAGAAACGTCAGGACAACTATTACTAATATGACAAATATCAATTAGAAAGAATTTAAATGTGTGTGACTTACTCCAGCACTGTGATGTGCGTCAGCAATGGTAGAACAAGAGCCATTCTGGCAGCAGTGATGTCACCAAGATGGTTGCTACTCAGACTGGACGACAGCACAGAGACAAACGTTTCAATTATTGAATTATCAATTATTCTCTTCCACCAAAATTCACCTGATTAAATTAATAAAAGTATAATAAAACAATATATTAGAATAAAAGTGGTTTGATATGTGAGACGGGTTATTTCATGTTCTTACTCGAGCTCCTCCAGATGATGACAGCTGCTCAGAGCCTCCAGCAGCTTGTCTCCTGATTGGTCGCTGATGAGGTTCTTTGACAGACTGGAGGATGGATACAAGAATAAAATAAATTGAAAATTAAACATGTAGTTTGAAGTTTTTCTCTGAAAGCCTTGGTAGTTTCCACTAAGAGGATATTTGATGGGACATTTTGGCATGATGCTGTATTCTTTGACACCACTGGGTGGTGCCAAAGTTACAAATGTTCGCACCCTAACTTTAAGCCATGGATCAATTCACAGCAGAGTCTCCCTCTGCTGGTCATACGAGAGAAAACAGGTGTCAGGCACTCCCGCATTGTCTATTTTTAAATATGGTCTATGATTTCCTTCCACCTCTCCCCCACATTTTTCTCCCCTCTCCCCGGCCAGTCGAGACCCCTCCCCCACCCACAGACTGGCTCTGCTGGTGGTTTCTAACTGTTAAAGGGGAGTTTCTCCTATGTACTATTGCCCGGGGGGACCTGCTGTAAGGTCCTGACCTCACCATGTAAAGTGTCTGCAGATAACACATGGAGTAAATCATTGTTTTCAATACATATGACCGAGCCACGAGACCTTCTGGAACTCTCCAGTCTAACAGGAAGACCCTGCTGACGAATGGGAACAGCTGGTCCCCGAGCAGGAGGTGGCAGGTGCACAACAAAACAGTGAGTGAAGTTCATTCACCACTATTACAATCAAGCAGAGGGGCAGAGCTATGATTACAGGTAGAACAAAACTCTTCTCTAATGCTTTACACACTAAAGCAGGGGTGTCAAACTCATTTTAGTTATGGGGCCACATACTGACCACTTTGATCTCATGTGGGCCAGACCAGTAAAATCATAGCATAATAGCTTCGTAACCCCCCGTTTTTTTTTAACCGCCGCCACCACGCCCCTCCGCCCTGGACGACGTTGTGTCCGAACCGTCTTGGAACACGGACCTAGGAGTCTATCGCACGCATTGAAAGTGAAAGGTGAGGGCCGGCGCGCGCCGGCTGAGGTGGGATTCCAGCCCGCTGGGGCTCCATGCACACCACTGCGTTCTCCCTGAACCACTTTGCGTACCCCGTACTCCAGTTTGGGAACCGATGGTCTATGGCAGGGGTCACCAACCTTTTTGAAACTGAGAGCTACTTCGAAGGTGCTGAGTAGTATGAAGGGCTACTTGTTTGATACAAACTTCCTGAATAACAAAGTTGCAAAGATCACCTTTTAATAATAATAATAATATATGTGAAGAGAATGTCTGATCACATCAATTTTAATTATTTCTCACAATAATTATTAACAATGATTTCCACAACAATGATGGTAGGAAACAGATGTATTAAAACATGTTTTATTTTTTTTGTTAATCTGTTTCAACTTTGCTTAAATTCAACTTAAATGAAGTACGTTTGGTGACATTTATCACTACATTCCTACATCAATCTGTACTTTTTCAAAAATAGAGAAAAAATAAATTAAATTATAATCTCTTTGTCACAACGATGATAAAGTTCAACCAAAAAGAACACATGCATGTGACTGAGGTGTAATGTTTCTAAGTGTCTTCTTAATTTGTTGGGTCTCGTATAGGGCTGAACGATTTGGGAAGATAATCTAATTGCAATTATTTTCCCCCAATATTGCGATTTAATATGCGATTTTTTTATTTGATGCTCTTTTTCCCCCCAAAAAAAGGAATGAATGATTTAAATATGACCAACACAATATTAGATACAGTTAGTGTAACATAATCGCAATCAATCCTCAGACTTTGATTTTTAACCCTTTCGAACACAAGTCACGTAACAGACAGAGTGTGTGTGGAGCCACAACACAGCAGACATGAGGCGGTGTAAAGACCTCGAGCGTCCCGTTCATGTCCCGGTGGTCGTGCAGCGGTGCGGAGGCGCCGGGCCTCAGCAGGAAGACCCCCATGATGAGCACCTCCGTCTCGCAGATGTGCATGTAGGTGACCGGGGGGCTCTGGAGACCCGCCGCCCGGCTTGTTTTTCCGGGGAGCGATTTTCAGGTCCGCCGCCCGCACCGCGGTCACCAGCGAGATGAGCTCGCTCTATGTTTCCGCCACGTCGAAGACTTGAGGCCCCTGTAGGTGATGCAGGTCTGCTTCGCTATCTTCTGGATCAGCGGAGTTTTGTTGTCCCGCAGCATTCTGGCTGCAGGTGAGGACAGCAGCCTGGTGCCCTGCTCTCGTTTGCACGTGATAATCGCGCACTTTGCGATTAGGAAATCGTGTTTTATCATATCGCGATTTTATCGCAAATGCAATTAATCGTTCAGACCTTGTCTCATTCTGTCACCTGCCAGAGTTTTCAGACCTAAATATACACTAGTCTCTGCTCATGTCCTCTTTCATCACTGTGAACCAAAGAGCAAGACAGGCTTCATCGTACTTTATTTTCAACTTGGTTCGCAGTTTGACTTTTTTTATTTTTTATTTAAAATGAAAAAAAAAAAAAAAAATTAAATTTTTTTAAATTTTTTTTTTTTTTAAATTTCGAGCATGCCTTGCATCCGGCGGGCCGAGCTGGACCCCCTGGCGGGCCGTATCCGGCCCGCCGCCCGTATGTTTGACATCCAAGAATAACATCCAAAGAATAACCATATCCTTTAGTGACTAAAGGATATGGTTATTCTTTGGTTTCATGGGGGGGTCTTGAGTTTACATCAGACACAAAGCAAATGTAAGAAAGTTTGTTAAAGATCGGAGAAACTACAACTGGACCAAGGACCATTGAGGAATTTAAAGTGACGATCTGCAGATTTATAATTGTGATGTGTAAATGTGTACACAGGAGGTGGAGCAAGTCATTCACCTCCTTGGATTTGTATTTATGAACATGAACATGTAGCAGCTGTGATGCCCAGTAGTTTGAAAATACAGTATATGTGCTCTGTTAGCCACACCCTCTCAACTGAGGCATCCCTAGAGCCCAGGATGTTGTCTAAACAGAACAGGAAGGCTTAAACATGTTATACAAATTATATATGACTAAATGAAGAGCCTGTGGAAGAAGATAAGTACTTGTGACTTTTTTTCCCACCTGATCTTCCTGAGCTGTGTCCAGAGAGGAAGGAGTCTGATCAGCTGTTCGACTCTATCAGACATCCTCCAGCCGTCCAACCTGAAACCACCAGAGATCACACATCACTGAGGAAGAGTTTTCTGAAAAACTTCAAACTGGTTCATCACATTGAAAATCTCACTCTATCTCCTCCATTAGTGCCAGTTGTTCCAGAGCAGCTAGAAGATCCAGCACACTTTTCTGTTCTGAGGGTTCCCCCACTGCAACAACCTTATTGAGCCTGTCACACACACACACACACACACACACACACACACACACACACACACACACACACACACACACACACACACACACACAATATAAAACAAATAAGAACAAAAAGTTAATAAAATCTACAATGAACAAAGAAATAAATAAAAACTGAACTAAATCTTATCAAATATAAAAATACAACTCATCTGCTTGCAGAACTTAACAGAAATTAAGAACTAAAGAAAATTTCAACACTGCGATTGTTTAAGTCTGCAAATAATTATATTTGTAAAGCGCAAAATCAATATATAAATTATCTTAAGGCTCTTTCCATAGGAGATCAAGACTTTAAAATGAAAAAGAAACAACAGTTCCCACTATGAGCGACTGTGGAGAGAAAAAACTCCCTCATCTACTGGAAGAAACCTCTAGGGGGCGACAATCTGCCTCGACCGGCTGGTGATTAACAGGGAAGAGAGGAGAGATGGGAGGAAAAGAGGGGAGAGAGAGGGAGGGGCTCAGTCAAACTGTTTGTTTCTGCATAGCCAACATGTTAGGAGGATTTAAACTTACAATCATGCAAACATGATCTGTAATAAAGCCCCGTCCAAACCACCCGGACATTTTGGCTTGTGATCTCACAGGTCGTCAGTCAACGTGGCTTTGCAGCCAAACACTACAAGCGCACAGGGGATGTTAGGGGGGGGGGGGGGTCACAATGACAGATCCGCCACACGCTGGTATGACAATGTGGACTGCGGAGCCACAGCTTTGGCAGGGACCCTGTGAGGAAACTCATGTCATAAATAAACCAGATTATCCAAGTAGTTTGAATACGATGTGTCAGCAGTTAAGTAATGGCTGAAAATCAAAGGCCTGAGATAACAGGCTCACATCACTGGATTAAATAAATACCAACAACTAAGTAAGTAAGTGGCAACATCTTACTGGGTCTTCAAAATGACTATGGGATTATACATCTATTTTTATTAAAATGAATTGTCCACAGTTAAATCTTTATATACAACTGTAGTAATGCTGACAGCTTTTCTGAGGTTTGTCCAGCGCCATCTTGAATCTTAAACCAGAAGTAACCAGATTTGAAGGAGCAGGGGGTGGAGCCTAACTGAGAGCTCAAGGACACCCACCTACACCTGCGACCTGCACCCATTGGTTGGTACTAGCTGTCAATCACATGTATCCATGCCCCAAAACATACAGGGCTTTATGGTAAATGGGACTTTAATTTATAAAGTGAGTATTATTCTGTATTGAAGAAGACTTGAAACTAGTGATCGAGACATAAACTCCAAAGGAGAATGATTATTGACGTTTAGATCAGGTGAGAAGTAGAGTTCTTTTCTATTGACCTTTATGAGAACTGACTTAATTTTGCGAACAGTGGTGTCGCCCTCTGCTGGTCAGTCGAGAGAATACAGGTTTAAGGCACTTCCACATTGGCTTCACTTTCTGGAACCAGAGTAAAAGTCCATTTTTAAAGTTTTGTGTATATTAAGTTGTTCTTACTTGAGACTGCGAATAGACGTGATCTTCTTCATAACTTGTGCCAGACACGCCCTGCTGTTTCCATCCAGGTGCACCGAGTCCAGACTTCAGTTAAACACAGAGAGAACATTATAGGAAGTACTCTGAGACGTGTTACTACATGATCCTTGATATGTACGAGTGTCTCACCAAAGAGCTTCCAGACTGACACTCTGCCCCAGTGCTTTGACGAGCTGCAGCCCTGCAGCCGCGGACCACGAACAATGAGACAAACTAGAGACGACAAGTCGAACGGTGACGTTATCAAGTGCTCGACCAATGTGTGACATGACTAAAACACAGTTTATACAGTAAACAGAAGTTGATCTTTTTACGTGTTGATTGTGAACTAAAGTTACACATAGTTTACAACACTGTCTGGATTTTAATGCTTACTTGAGCGATCGTAAACGGGGGAGTATTCTGATCATCGTCTGAGTTGCTGTGTCACTAATCACATGACCTGATAGACTGAGACAGACAGAGAGGAAGACAATGACCATGCTGCACAGGAAGTGATGCAGAAAAATAAAGAACTGTAAATAGTAAAAATGTGAATAAATAAATAATGAATACAAAAATGTGACAATATAAAGAAATATGAAATATTGCAATTATGTGAATATGAACAATATTTGACAATAAGTCTGTGAAATACAAAACACAGGCTTCACACTTTAACAGAAGAGAAACTTTGTGTTTTATAATATTAATTCTTTCAGTTGCTATATTTGTTGAATATTTGTCTCTGTGGGAAATAATAATAATGTGTAATATGAACAGAGCAGCGCTGCTGAATTAGACTCTGTTCAATACACCAGGCATGTAATAATATATGTTTGTGGTTGTGTTGCTCACTTGAGGCACTGAACAGTTGTAGCGTGCAGCAAAGCCTCTGACAGCTTCTCAACCACAGTATTACACGTCTCCTTGGAAACAACACTGTTAAAGATGAGAGCAGATGCTTCACACGTTAAGACTTTAAAACTAGGAAATGGTAAATTATAGTCAACTGCGACATTAGCCTCGAACCTGAGGGAGGTGAGTTTGGGCAGCGAGGGCAGAACAGAGCAGAGAGACTTCACTCCCTCTGCATCCAGGCTGTTGTGGGAAAAACTGAAAATAACAAGAACACAACAAACATCGTTTCTTCCATGAGTACGTCTCCATTTTGCATTCGGCCATGTGCATAATGCAAACACACAAAACTGTGAACTAACTCCAGCTCTGTGAGTAAAGGGCACCTCTGGATGATGCTCTTCAGAGGAGACAGCTGACGTCCCTCAACTGCACAGCCTGCAAGGCTGAGGGGGAGAAGAGAGAGAGACACCTGATCTTAACATCCTCACAACTGATGTGACAACAATATATGAGCTGTTGGTCTTTTTCCTGCTGTCATCAGCTCTGTAGAATAATAATGTTTGCCTCTTTTCCAGGGTTTTAAAGTGAAGACATGAGCCTCCATGTAATGTTTGTTGTAAAGAGTCAGGATTCCAGCAGGACACAGTCTGAAGAACAGCAACTTAATGTTTATTTCAACGAGGCAAATTAACTTTACTATGGAACTTGAATCAATTTAAGATAAAAACTTCACGTTTTATAAAAGGATCATATTTTCTCTTCAGCCATTGATGGAGTAAAAGCAGTGAAGTTGCGAAAATTGCAGCTGGACTACAAAGTGACTGCAGATTCATATTTCACACTTTATTTATAAGTTTATAGTTAATGTGTATTTAAGTTACAGCTTTATAATGTGTTATTTATAACGTATTACCTGACTGAGGTCGGTCCTGTGGATTTCATCAGAAACAGGTGCAGTGTGGTCTGGTGCACCCTGAAGAACAATTTAGTTATCACAAACACATATATTCTACACACTGATTTGGAAAATTCCACAGTGACATTGAATATTAGTCGAGAGTGTTTAGTCCCTGGACGTGTGTTTCTCACCTGATTGTCTGAATGTTGTGTTTGAGCTCCAGACAGCTACTAACCAAACTAACGGCTTTCGCACCTCTGATCCAACACTCGTCAAAACTGACAAGAAAAGAGAAAATGTATATAAATATAAATATAACACAGCAGTTTAACAACAATTAATTCAGCTGTTTGATCAGAAACAATTTGGGACTAATTTTGAAAACTTCTAAAACAGGATAGAATTTTAAGCTGTAGCCTACACAAGTGACCTGCAGCACTCTGACCATTTATACTCATGTTTGAGAATACACTGTCAAATACTAGTTGTCAGTGTGTACTATACTTATTCAGTATAAATTTAAGGGAAAATACTTAGTTGTTAGAATTCTCTGTCTCACCTGATGCTGCATCCACTCTGACCGACGTTCAACTCTCTCACAAAGTCTTCGATCCCCTCAGGCTGCAGTGAATTGTTCTTGAATCTGCAGATCAGCCACAGATAATTAATTACTAACTGTTAGAGGACATTCTCATATCAGTCTGGTGATAAATCTTCTTTCAGCTCAGTACTCACATAAGAATGATACAATTTTTTTCTTTTAAAACAGCCTTTATGTATTTTAGAGAAAAAATAAAGACAGTCTTGACTTTCAGATTAAAACCATGTTTAAAATGCTAATTCCTCAGAAGTAATATCACTTTTTTTCACCCACTGGGTATTGAGCGAGTTTCATAAGATCATACAGTGTCTGTATTTTTCACAGAATTTTCTTATTACAATCTGTGTATCAAGTAATGCTTCAACATAAATGGAACAATTATAGAAGATTATGCCAATTGTAGTATAAACATTTTATTAAAAAAATATGATCTATATCTGTTTTCCGAACTTCCTGAAAAGCTCTAGTTACAGATAAAATCTTTCGTAGGACGAGAGCTACATAAATAATCTTAACATGGAAATGTTACGTACTCCAGTTTGGTCAGACGAGGACAGTGAGACACAATCTCTGCCAATCTGTCCAGATGTTCACGTTCCAAACCGCTGTCCCTGACACTGGTGGAGAAGCAGAGAAGATGGAGGGAACAAACAGATCAAGTATAAACTGTCCAGTGAATTTAAAAGCACTCCTAAGACGACAGAGGAAGGATAACTATTGCTGTTGGTTAGGACACAGAAGGTGAGCATTAACACAGTATCTGATCTGAATTCAAACTCACTGTGTATTCTGGTCTTACCTCAGAGATTTTTCACAACCTCCGTATTGTCTGAACCAGATAAGACACCTCTCCTCTGCCCCCAGACTTCCAGTGGACATCACAGGGATTTCACAGGGATGAGAATTAGCATCATTTTACTATTTCCTTCACACGTGCAACAGTTGATTTTTCCGTCTTGATTCATTTATTTCTACGCTGCACGTGCTCACCTGACTTCTACAGCAGCGACGTCGCCACAGGTACAAAGTGACCCGGCCACATCGAGCAGTCCCTGCTGGGTCAGGCTGTTGTTGCTCAGACTGTGGATGAATCGGTTACATTACTGCCAAAGACTTTCCAATATAAACCAGTTACTGAAGCTGAAGTTGCTGTGAATTCCAATACTGTGGTTAAAGAGTAAAGGATAAAGATTAACAATATATATAAAAAGTGATTAATAACATATAGACATTTTCTCACGTCATAGTATAAAGGCACAGATGGAATTTCTTAAAAATGAAAACACTTTTTCTTCTGACATCTCACATCTGTTTAAAAGATGCCTGCTCCATTAAATAGTCCATTATGTGGTAGTCATTTTAAGTAATCCACAATACCGACCTTCGTGTGGTGTGAAATAAAGTACATTTTTGGGATTATTTGAACTTCAATTCTTCACACAAACCGTTCACTAATGCAGTTCTTCTGAGTGTAAAATGTTAAAAACTTAAATATTATATATCTTACTTGACAAAGCTGTTGATTTTAAGCTTCGGAAGAGAATCAATGAAACGCTTCACTCCTTCATCCCTCAGTTGGTTACTCGATAAACTGCAGTGAGAAGAAAAAGGTTCTCATTGTTCCAACCGACAGTTCAGTGAAGGCTGGTTTCATGTATAAGAGTGTGTGAGCGACATACTCCAGGTGAGACAGCTGAGGAACCCGCTGCAGGATCTTAATCAGCTGCTCCATGTTGTCGCTGGACAGGTTAAAATTAGTTAACCTGCGGAAATCAGTGAATCAGACCGACAGACAAATTACATTAGTCCCAGCCAGATGTGGTGTGTTCACAAAATCTTGTTTCTTTGGTCACACAGCAAAGAGTCAACCGCTGTATGGGAAACAAGTGTTCTTCAATTGATAAATCATAACCTGATAATCATTTACTGATAATTTTATGTAATAAAATCTTTTTCTATGACTCTCAGTGGTTGACAGCTCTTAAACACTTTATATTTTTCCATTTTAACACAAAAAAAAGTTAGCAGCACATACTTTTCTAAATAAATACACAGGGGGAGAATGTGAGAAGCTAAATATGATTTAACTGCGAGGTCTGAAAAACACTCACTAAGCTTTTTTAAACTATCAGTAAGCAAAACCATGTTGGTGATCACAGACCTGCAGCTGACTTGCTCTGCCTTCACTCTGTCAAAATGGATGAAGCTTTCACTCTGAGGCCTGAGGAAAGAGTCACAGCAGGAACCAATTTATAATAAATCCTCATGATTGTTACCCACAACTGCAGGGAACGAACACTTTGACTTTCAAATGTGTTATGGTCACATTAGGGTCACACCTGAGCTCTAGAGCTGTGACGCGTGGAATGTCCATCAAACAACGGACCATGATCACCGCCCCGGCTGCTGAGGTGATGCTGTAGCTGACACTGGATGAAGAGAGGATGGGGTTGATACAAATGAGGGTGATCACATAACTGATGAAAGGATTTAATATCTTTCTTCAATATCTGTTATGGATTTTATGTTTATCATGATACTAAAGTGGATACAACTCATAGATATTTACATTCTTCATGTGTGTGTGTCTTACTTGAGTCTCTGCAGCGACGCCATCTTTGGTAGAACCTTGAGCAGATTCTGGATCGCCCCGTCACTCATTGAACAGCAAGACAAACTGACAGGACAGAGATGTTAATGTCGAAATGTCACGTAATGACAAAGACATAATAACATGTGGATAAACAAGTATTACACTTACTCTAACTCGAGGGCGGAGCCACACTGGATCAGTCTCCTGCACAGTGTGGTTACATCAGAGGGCCGGAGGCTGCTGTTCCTCATCCTTCACAATAAAAGAGGATCACGTTTCTGTATTTTAACTCCCGTAATGACTACTGAAGAATATAGGGTTGCAATCAACCATTAATTTTATTATCATTTAATCTGCTGATTATTATCATTATCAATAAATTGATCAATAAAATATGACATAATGGGAAACACACATAACAGCATCCCGGAATCCACCAATTGTACAAAAGCTCAATCAAATTATTCAATAATTAATTATTATTAATACAAATTATTTTACAGACCGAGAAAATCAACAAGGCTTACATCTGAGAGCCTATACCAGCAACGTTTGTGGATTTCTTTATTAAAAAATTACCAAATGATATGGATTATTAACACAATTGCCAATAAACTAATCCACAAATACCTAGATAAATAATGACCTTATCTAAAGTTTTTTAAACCAACTCTTTATCCGCTGACTTTACCTGAACATCTTCAGCTGCTGTTCGTCATCACTGAAAAATAAGACAAGCACAGGATCCGATAAACACACAAATACAACTATATTCAGATTTGTGTGGTTTTTCATGAATAAAGCTTTTCTACCTTTGGTCAGAGCAGAACTTCAGGATCACCTGCTCCCTCCCCCCATCGCTGTAAAACCAACAGGACAACATCACTCTTCACCATAACACCATCGACCTCGGCACAAATGTTTATGCACATGTGTATTTATTATTATTCATAAACAGACATTTATGTTTAAATGGTGTTGACAGGTGCTCACTCTGCTGCTGCTCTAATATAAACTTTAAATACCTAAAGTGTAAAGCAATAAGTACCTGATGTGGATTTCTGCTAAGTTGTTCCTTGAGCACAAAGCATCAGCCAGCATCACCACACCCTCCATGCTGACGCTGTTGTTACTGGCACTGAAAAACACACACAAACACCATGAGCCAGGTGAAAGGAGAGTTTTATGTCAACATGAGATATTTATACTGAGTAATGCCCCCGGGTTAAATCTAGCACACAGGATCAGCACGTTTTCTTGAAATCTATTTGACGAGAAAACAAGTGAGTCCAGCCTCCTCCAGCATACGAAGATTAGATCAACTCATTCCCCTTTTGCCTTTTTGAATAATAGTTTGAAGCATTTTTATTCTGAAATCTTGTTATGTATTTGTGCACAAGCCTCACTTGATTTCCCGGATGTTGCTAAGACGAGGCAGGACATCCAGCAGCTTCCTCAGACCCTTGTCTCCCAAACAGTTACTGGACAAACTGAAAAAAAATATGTCAGAAGAGTGGGATAAGAACGAAATACACAACAAAACAAGGGTAACATGAACATAAACTGTGTTGATGGAGGAATGTTTAATGTTGCCACACATGTGTCAGTGTGAGAACTTTGTGTCTTACTCTAGCTCAGTGAGATCACAGGACTTCCCCAAACTCCTCCAAACTCTGGTCAGATCCGTATGAAGCAGACCACAGCAGCTGAGACTGACAGAGGCAACAGAAAGACAGGAAATACTGTAATAATGTTTTAGCATTTCAAAAAATAAATGAAAATAACCTCATACATACCAGAGCGTTTTAGTGTTTGCAGGCTTTTTGCTCCCTCCAGAGAAAAGTATAGACACCGGAACAGGATCTGGATCAGACTGAAGTCTTAAATATGAAGAAACATCAGGGTTAATTTGTGTTTCTGTGTTTCCACCTACAGCAATTTAAACAGACAATGTGCTGGTTGTTTCTGCACAGAAGCCACGAGGGTTGCAACAGAAGGACATCATGAAGTTGTTCTCTTGTGGGAACTCTGTGAACTTTAGAAAGGACAACCTTCTTGCTTTGGGGTGAGTGTTTGTACCTGATGTGAAGCTCGGTCACAGCAGGGCAGTGAGACAGCAGAGCAGTCAGAACCACCAGGTCCTCCACCGAAGAGCAGCTGCCGTTGAGACTGAGAAACAACAAACCATCATCAACAACCTGATGAGCACTGTTTTGTTTATTTACCTTTCCTCAACCACAAGGAATGTTAGTGTATTGAAAGCATTTGAGATCACTTTGGATGTATAATCAAATTTAGCAAAATGTTATATTGCATAAGAAACACCATAACAAACGCCATATGCAGCTTTATGTCAGAATAATATCATGTCTTACATGATCTCGTTGGTGACATTAAACTTTGGCAAACACTGAGCCAGTGTCTTTAGAGTTCCCACATTCCACTGGCCTCCAGACAAACTAGGACACAAACACAGACTTTAAATGGCATTTGATTTTCATAAAAAACAAAATACATATAAGAAACTGTGTTGTACTAATTTGTGAAGATCAAAAATGAAACTGTAAATTGCTAACTGGCTACTTTTATTGTATTTATTTATGCATTCTTTTGTCTCATTCTGTTGAATCATTAATATAAATCTGTAAAGATGTATTTACAGTTACTTACTCCAGGACAGACAGAGCAGGACAACAAGTCAATGAATTGGCAACTTTCTGCATATCAGGCTTGTTCCATTTCTGGTTCAACAAGCTGGAAAAATCAAAACAGATTAATAATAATAATGATAATAATAATAATTTCATCAACTGTCTGCATAGAAACTTAACCATTTAATTTAATCAAATAGTAGTAATACAGTAGTAGTACTGAGGTTTCAAGGGTACATGGACTTTGCCTACAAACATAATCAAAGTTCAAAGAGGGAGTAAAGTTCTCCAAGGAAACTGGATCCACACCAAAGTTTTGGAAAGTAGTCAAAATGTGATACAAGGTTTATTGTATCTTACCGGACTGTTGCTTCAGTCTTTTTATGGCTGTAAGTGCATGAAGGAAATGCATAAGACAGAATTTCATTGAGGTCAGCATTTTTTTTATAGATTTATTAGTTTTATCAGACCATAAAAACTCACCCCTCCATATCTGAGGTTTGGGAGAAAGTTACTTGCACTTCTTTCTTCGCACTGCAAAAGGGCAAAAGAAACGTATTATAGGTAAAGGATGTAGGTTACAGCCTCGGTGATACATCATGCAAACTTATAAAGATACCGGTAGCTGTGTGTGTGTGTGTGTGTGTGTGTGTGTGTGTGTGTGTGTTGTGTAGTCATACTCTGCGTGAACCTGCTGGATGTTCGAACACGAAGACATTTTCCCAACGAGATAGTCCACAGTTTTCAGGGAGCTTTTGTTACGACTCAGCCTGTAAGTTGCATAAATCCACACGTTAACCTCCACACAATACAGCTGCCCTGAAAGACAACGATCTTTGAGAAACTGCATTATAGTGGTTAAAAGTAGCTCATCAGAAGTATGGACTTACGTGACAGACACCAGTTTTGGTAGTTTGGTAAAGATGTCAGCCACGTGTTTGATCCCTTCGTCTTTCAAGTTGTTGTCACTGAAACTTTTACCAAAAAAAAATAAAAAGAAGCTTTGTATCAATGGTCTGTGTTTAAATCTGTTATTAACTTTAGTAGTGAAATTTGTGTTTTACATGAAAAATAGAAAATATACTTGATTTCAGTAATGTCTGGACACTTCTGCAGAGCAGAGGCCAAACAAGCTGCTCCGGTGGAAGTCAGACTGGAACCACAAAACCTAGACAAGATATCAGTCAATTACTGATAATAATAAAACGAATAAACTGATTAAAAATGTTTTATTCACACAGAACCTTTAACTAAAAAGTTTCATAGTACTTCACATGGTTGAACCAGATTAAAAATGATTTCACGACTACAATTAATTAATTGTAACATATTAAAAAACACCCAATAACGACATAAGAAGCAATTAATAGTAATACGACATGCTGGGAATAAAACAGTGTGGTAAGTGGGAGGAGTTCGGGGGCTGCCTTTACTTTATTCATCTACTTGGTTGTAATCCCCCTAACTATGTATTATATATGGGAAATTAGCAATTCATAATAATTAATACTCTGCAAATTGTCCTCTTCCATTGTAACTTGTCCTTCCCACACCAAACACCACAATTTACCCTGAATTTAAACTAATTAAATGACAGACTGTAAATGTTACAATGAAATAATCAAAAGAAATATTCTATATCATGGCATACTTTTGATACTGAAAAGCTAAACATTAGTGTGTTTGTAAATAATCCTTACAGTGAAGCTAAGGAAGCGAAAAAACAGGAACAGATCTTACTCTAGTTTCCTCAGGGTTGTGAATTCAGGCAGAACGGAGGACAACTTCTCTGCAAACCTGTCGCCATATTTGCGCCTGCGAAAACTGAAGTTGCACAAGAAGTTAAAAATAGCTTGCATGACACAGAATGACACAAGTCTTCACATGGGACTGGAAGCTGAGGTGCAAGCATGATATGTTGATTTGTAACCAACACTGTCTGTTGAAGATCACCTTCTACAAAGCTCATAGGATAATTGGTATGTTTATATCACCAGATGCATTTGTTGTGTGCTTGTTGGTTATGACGGGGCCCTGCACAGAACTCTTGCCAGCTGGAGGGTAACTTCTCGCCCCTGATCCATGTGACACCAACACTGAGACCAATTGCACAAAGACCCTGAGAACTGAACAGGAGGTGCAGTTGGCAGCTGCTGACCTAATAGTGTTCTGTCCCACGATCCCCTTCCTGTGGACAGATTCCTACGTCTAGCATATAGCTTTGCATGTTGCTGTATAATGTGACCACTGTATTGTATATTTTACACTGAGAATCTGTTTATGTATTTTGGAAGTGTAGTCTGTGCTCTGGCCAGTTTCACTTCAGCTGCCTCTTGCATTTATTGTTTTATGTGTTGATTCTCTCTTGAGTTGGTCTGATAAAATTAACTTTAAGGACCCAGCTGCTGTCTTTCTGGTGTCGCTGTCAGTCTATCTGTCGTGTGGAGGCTCGGCCGACCTCAGAGTCAGACCAGGGAACATGTAGCACCGGATACTTTGACAGTTTGCGAGACAGGTGGCAAATCAGCAGTGGAATGTCGGGGGCAAAGCAGCAGATCTTTCCGGAGCCTCTGTTTAAGTGTTCGCTCAGCAAAGTCTAAACGCAGGTTTTCAGATTCTTGACAACCTAACACCATCCATTTCAAATGCTTCTTTAATGCACTAAACCTTTGAACATAAAAATAGAATAGTTCTCCTCCCTCACATCCACTGAGTATTTTAACTGTACCCTCATCTTGGTATTCTGCCCTTGCACTTTAAATGACTGACTGACTGACACATGTATATCTGCACCAATGATGAGCAAATGGTGAATATCATAGAAAGTGATCCTGAGATCATTTCAAATAACAGACACAGTGATAAACAATGCTATTTGATTTTGATTCTGAAAGTGTGCAGTGCAATGTGTCTTTTTTGTTTGTGTGAGTGTTAGTGCCCGCCTACCTGAGGTGGTTAATGAACTGACACCTTGGCAGGACATCTAAACACTCCGGCTCCATTGAGCACGATCCAAAGTCCAGACCAATACCTCTATCACCTACTGAGTTAACTACAAATGCCAGAGCATCAATATCCTTCGGTAACAGTTGGATGTTGCGCAGCTCCAGAGTGCATCTTGTACCCACAACCTCTTTGGCCAGTTTGTGTTCCTGGCTCTCCTGGACGCACTGGCAGAGCTCCAGTATCTGGGAATATGTCAAATGAAATGGTCGCTGTCAAAATAGGCAGAAAGAGGAAAGGGTAGCCTGAAATTGCCAGAACACTCATATGATGATGCTACCTTGGGTCCAGTCAGGGTGTTGCTGAGGCACAGGTTCTTCAGGAGTTTCAGAACTAGGGCTTGTCGTGTTTGGACCCAACTTTGTGCTCCTGCTCGACCAGAAGCCCTGGCTAACTGAACTAAGGCCTGAGTGCAGTTACAGGAAGCCAGACCACACACGTACAGGTGCAGAGAGTCAGTGAAGACTGTCCTCTGCTCTGACCGGGTCGTCCAACGAGTTTTCAGACTGAATCTGAGAGAGCAATGAGGCATAAAGTCAATGTTTTCATCAGTTTATGATTGAGGTTTACATCTACATAATATTCCTGTGGATAAGACGGTTTCTACCTTCTCCAGCCATATGAAAATAATCCACATGATGCATTGACGAGTTTGGCCTAAAGAATCAAACCAGTTGACACTTTTTGCACTGACATTTTAAGGGTTTTTTGGCTTTGTTGGATATTGTGAATGAGTCTAAGTTGGTTTAGACTGAGGGAATTTTGTGTTTAACGTTAAGATTTTTAATTAATTGAATTCAACATGTGACTTGGGAAGGTTTCTAACAGCCTCTGGAACACACAACACACGTTAAAGTCTTTTGAGGGTGCCCCACAGTATTCTAAGCAGCATAAGACAGAGTGAAGACGGGAGACTGGTATTTTTAAAGGAGACAGGACAGCCTTTACTGGTTGACACTGGATACCTCCTGCTGCGTCACACTCACATCTCAATTTCGATACAACCTTCTATGCTTCCAAAGCCCCCCCCCCCTTTCGGAAATCCCCTGCTAATCTCCTTTAAGGGAGAAGGGTAATTCACGTCTCAGTGTACTCAACTTACACAGCTTCCATTGCTTCCATGTGAAATGTATTCCGGGAATACAGTGTGACTTTATATGGTCAAAATCTATTAAACCCCCTCTGATGGTGTTAATACCCTGATTGTCCAAAAATGTCTTGGCACACACGCAGATTAAGTTACCACTTTGAAATTTGGTTTAGACACTCTTGCAATAGGTTTATGGTATTTGAATATATTTCAATTTTTTTACTATTCACTTGTTTTTGATAGGGTCATATTTCAAGGTTAAGCTACAAGGGTCTATTTTTATTATCTGAGAAAAGGCTCATGTAAGCATCACAGCGACAGGTTGTTAATTACCTGACCTGATTTGAATTCCTTGTCCATTTGATGTTTTGTTACCAGCAAAGATCTAACAGCACAAAGATGTAACACATGTGCAGACCTCATTCAGGGGAGGGAAAGAAAATTGTGCATTTGGAAAATTGAGTCATACATGTAAATAAAAATCAGTTTGAACCTGATCTGTTTGAAAGGAAATGGACATAAATTATATAATAATGTTTTTATAATGGTTTGTTTGTTTGTTTGTTGATCTGTTTTACGGAGGAATATGGGATCTGAATAAACGCGTAGATCCGGGAATCTTTTTCTCCTTTCCTAACATGGTGGGAGGCGGAATTCGAGTTGTAATTGTAACTGACTGAATACACCAGGCTCAGTTTAAGTCACTGGTCACTAAAATAGAGCCCACACCTTCAATACCAGAGGGACGGCTTGAAAGCTCCTTGGAGGAAAACTCACATGGTCTTAATGTTAATTCCTCTATTTGTCTTCCTCAAATTCATTTCCTCACCTTTTCGTGAGCTGCTGGTCACTGACATCTTTACTGGTCATGATCCTGAGTGCAGCCAAAAATTCCTGTATTGTCAGATGAATGAAACAGTAGGCGGGCGTCCCGTTGTCAAGTCTGAGCTCCACCTTCCAGGAAGACAGGGACCACCCAGTTATTTATTGTGACATGTGCTCTGTGAAGATGGACTTGAAGAAAGTTACGATCGAATCTTTGTCATTATTGTTCATCAGTCACTTTAAAGTTAATGTAGAACTGGCCACAGGCTGAAAGAAAAGTTATTTGGGTTAATACAGATCTTTTGAGTATTTAAGTGTTATAAGATGTGTCCACAGGCTTCGATATTTATGCTACAGCATAATGCAGATATTCCACATTGTTACTAAACTATTTGGCCATGGTAGAGTATTTTAACTCTTTGAATGCCAAACAAAACAAAGTGTTCTAAATTCCTTGTTTTCAAACAAACCAAGTCATAAAACAAAGACGGTACACTACAAGCCAAACACACTTCAGTTCGACCTTCAACAAGAACGATCAGCCTGAATGAAGATTGTGAGTCTGACCTGTGAGAGGAGCCCGGTCCTGATGGCAAAATCCAAAACATTGTGAGGAACATCTTCTTTCAAGAAGAGGATCTTGCTCTCCTCTAAACCTTTCCAGGCCAATCGACTTAGCTCACATAACTCTGATCGATACTGACCCAGAGCTGAAGGCCGACAGACAGTTCTGCACAAAGACACAGAAAACAAATTCATTTAACTTAACCTATTACAGCGCTTTAATAAATAATGTAATTATATGGAAGTGAGAACTGGATTTAAACTCAAAGATAATGTAAAAAATAACATGTTATACTTCTTTACAACTTTTCTTAACTCAGTGTTTGCACTTAAGTAGGAAGCACCTCTTTCCCTTTTTGTTTTAAGACTAAGGAAAAAGGGATATTATGTGTTGGTGTGAAACAGTATAAATAAATACTCTACTTGGTCTGCACCTCTGTGGAGATTTTGAGGATTTCGTGGTCTTTGCTTTGACAGTTTTTCTTCTTTCATCAGAGCCACGGCTCAGAAATGCACACAGAACATTGAGGTAGACCTGGGTGAGAGTGGCGGGTATCAGGACTTGTGTGGGAGGTGACTGGTCTCTGTCATTCGTCCCACCAGTGGCAAAGTCTTCTCTTCCTCCTCTTGGTTCCGGTCCTGTACCTTTTCTTCTTGTCTCGTTTCCTCCCTCTTCTTCTCTGGAATGTATTGTTGTTGTTCCCAACTCTTTAGCTTCCAGCAGCAGATGCTTCAGACAGATGCAGCAGATGTTGCAGAGGGCTGGGAGGTTCGACAGGGATAGGAGGTGTCGGCTAGAAAGGAGGAGGTCTGCAGCCTGCAATCCCAGGGCTCTGTCTGTGGAGTCACCTTTGGAGATGAGTGAAAAACTAGTTTCAACTCAGAGAAACTCAAGACAGATTTTAAACAGAGATGTAACTGATTCAACATCTTCAAAAAACATTGTAGTTCTGTTCAAGCTGAGATTGATTCACATCTGCCTGAACCTGCTCTTCTTTTTGTTGCATCTGGAATGATTCTTGTTATTTCCTGAAGTTCGGGTATCTCATGTCTCATTTCAAGCTGAGGTCAGCCTCACTAACTTTAAACTGTCTGTTTTGCAATCCAAAACCTACCTTTTTTACCAATTTTTATACCTACTATTTACAATTGTTAGTCATTATGCATGAATATACTGTATTATACTGAGGTCACAGAGATATCTGTATTCTGATTGTTTGCAAGTTGTGTGGTTCAAGTTTATAAACCTTATGTGACCGGACACCATTTATAAAGTGTTTGTTTGCTTATTTAAATTAATAGTCTATTAACTTAAGTGAACTTTTGTTGAGTAATGGTCAAAAATGTGTTTTATTAGGTTTCAGGTAAATTTACTTTTAACCATCAAATTCTTATCAGTTCATCCTCAAGTCCGAGGGAACAACTTGCTTTTGAGATATTGTGTTTGCAAGAAAGGGACAGACGGTCAAACTGAAAACATGATGACACTTACAGCGGCTGCAACAGACTCTCATTATGAAGAGATGTGGAGAAGTCACAGTTGATATAATAAAATAAAACCAGTAATAGAGCTGTCAGTGTGTCTGTGATAAAGAGGTAGCCTGTGTATGTGAAATGGCAACATAATGTTATCTCCACTGGACAGACAGTATAAATTATATATTATAATAATAGGTATAATTAACCTACATGATAATGTCTCTGTATGAATTATATGGAATAAAAAATACAACTTCATGTAAAAGCATGAACATTCTTTACCTTTTACTCCAAAGAAGTTGTCCACATACTCCTTGATCTGATGGCAGTCCCATCCCATCAGCTGCCCCGATTTATCTGATACGTCGTCCAAATCCATGACATCACGTACGCGACAGGTGACCAGCACAGTGCATCCTGGGAGAAGCTGACGATATAATAGTGCTGAGATGAGCTTGGCGACAGGCAAGGGGTTTTCTGGGTCCAACCGTTCTCCCGGCACCTCATGTCTGGTGAGTTTGCTGTTAAACTCATCGTAGCCATCGAGCACCCAACAGCTTTGCTCTGGATTGGAAAGGAGGTAATCCACAACGGCTCTCTGCCCAAACAGACAATACATGCAGACGTTTAGAAAATAAGCATTAGTTACCTAAATTACAAGTGTTAGTGTCTGTTATTCATTAGTAACAGTTGTTTAATCAGTTTGGTTTACTAGTGAAGCAGAAAAATCCCTCACAAAGCAAAGCTTGAGTTATATCTGCTGGTGCAGCTCTTCACAGACGTCCTCCAGAGAGAAGGTGCTTAGTCTATATCCCCTTATCTCCCCATTTTCCGGTCCAAATGAAAAATCATTTAAAAAAAAGCTACTTTAGCATATAATGCCATGAAATTCCTGATTTATGAAGGTATTGTTCTGGTATGGCTGAACCCATACCTTTTCCTCGTCGCCCCCTTTTGGAGGGAGGTAGTGTTGGAACAGCAGCTCTGACAGGGAGAGAGGGCTGGACAAGAGATTGAGCAAACGAAACTCTAACAGGACAAACAGGCGGGATGAAGGGATTGGGCCCTGGATGATGAAAGAGAGGACAGAAACACAGGTAAGGCAGGATGTCAGAGATAGAATAGAATACTCAAAGGGGCGGCTAGTCAATACACCCCACCACTCTTCACACCGCACAAGCTCTCGCCTATATGCTCTCCTCTGGGGAATGGAGCTGCTCCTGATGACATGATTCACACGTAGCTGACAATTAAGTATCAATCGATCAATTGGGCTCCCTCTTGACAATAATAATTTTATCTGCCCCAGCCCCAAACCACAGATTATCCGTCATAATGCAAATATCTACAAAAAATAACTCTATTAAATAGTGGGGAAGTATTTGCACTTACAAGACCGCGTGCCCACTCCCGACCTAAACAAGACGTCAGCAGAGTCTTTCCTGATCCAGCCGGGCCAACGAGGACCGTCACCTTTCCTGCACATCCCTGGAGGAAGGTCTCCAGTGTCACTCTGGACTCCAAAGACCCAAAATCTCCATCAGGCTCTGAGTTCAGTGAAGGAAATGTGTTTATTAAGTGGACAACAACATTTTGTTATAAATGATTAGAAAATGCTTTTATCTCTTTCACTCTCTTAATTTTTGTATTCAGTTCAACGAGATGCTATATTTTCAAATGAAAATCGAATTCAAACTAGATAATAATCAAATAAATGAATCAGACACTTTGAGAGGAAGTCGTGCGGACCTGGTGTTCTGCTCCCTCTGTCTGTCGGTCCCGGGGTTTGATCAGGTCTGTCCCTGCCTCTAGTTGCCGTCCTGAGGTTGACCCACACATTTTCCAGCTGGACCTCCTTCACAAGGCCCTCACTCAGTCGCTCCCACCTCCTCAGCAGTAAAATCATCACTGCAGCAACGTACTGCTCCCAGTAGTCTGTAGAACATATAGTAAAAAATACACATTATTTGCAGAGGGCAATTTCTTTGAGAATAATTCTTTATTGTTATTGTTTAATTTGGAAATTTCGGCGTGTGTACTTGAGGAATGAAGTAACTTCTAAACACTTTTCCAACAAGACACTTTATCAAGTGCTGGTTACGTATATAAACACATTTTAACAAGAGATCTGGTTAACCCTAGTAATTTAATACCCATTAAAAGAAAAATAGTTAACATGCCTTTTTTTACTGGCAACTTTCTCTTTCGATTTTTACTATTTGAACAAACTCAGGTTGCGGTTTCACGGTTATGTGCTGATGTTGGTGGCGGCTCATGACACAATTCTGTGTCTCCGTCTCTCTCTCTGCTAACTCATCACTTAGACTTTATTTTAAGAAAAAATCTTTTCACAAGTTTGACAATTCACAAACAAACGTTCGTAAATGTTGTGTTCATTGTGCTTTGCTGACATTTTTAATTACATTACTATAATTTCCACTCTCACAAAGTGATAACACAGCTGGTTCTTCTACACCATATTCAATCCTCTTTCAAATTCCATGGATTTAAATCAGTCAGTGACATTTTGCCAGGTTAGCTTGTGAATGTGGCTGTAATGAAACAAAGTTGAGTTGCGGTGTGAATGTTCTACCAATCCGTGGGCGTTTGATAAGCTGCGGCTCTGAATGCGATGATGACGACTCCTCATACGTTACAGCGGGGCTGGAATTTTCACAAACGTCTAAAGTGCAGAAAAACACATACAAGACACACAGTATAAAATACAGAGCAATACTAGAAAATAAATACAAAAAGACTACTGCACTGCAAGAGTTTGACATGTTTTGTACTCTTACACTCACACTCTCAAATTTTTAAAAAAGGGAAATATTGGGGATTCCCAAAGTGAAAGAACAAAAATAGTTATAAGATTTACTGAATAACGGCTGCTGCTCCTCCCACAGCTACCTTTTCACTTTCACTTTTCCACTTTAGCATTTCTGTCTGACTACATCTGTTGTTGAGCATTTACTGGCCATCGAATAAAGACAATAGAAACATTTTAAATATTAAAACAATAATTAAATTCTGTCTTCATTGATTGTACTGGGGCTGGCATTAAGAGATTATTTGTTATTTTTCAATCATACAAGGAAAATAAATGGGTGAATGTTAATCAGGAATTTCTTATATCTAATTAGTGTATTAAATGTGTGTCATCTACGGGGTAAACTACATTTTATTTTGAAAGCTGAATTTGTTGCTGTGTGATACAGTCCTGCATGCAAAGGCCACCTTAATTAAAAGACTGATGCTCTCAGAACAGTAACCTTTCAACATTTGAATCTTCATTTCATACTCACTATTTGCATTTCCAGCCGCTGACATTAGCCTAGATTCCAGGCGCATGGGGATATTCTCACACAGCATGCACATGCTTTGGAGGAAATTGCGGCAATCCACGGCCTCGGCCATGCTGAAATAGTCCAACACATCTTTGATACCTGCTGCAGAGGAGCGAGGGGGGGCTTCGAGCTGAGCATCAACGCTCCACATATCACCACCGGGCATCATTAGGCACAACTTCTTTATGACGTCGGGCGACTGACTGCTGAGGATGTGGAACAGTTCGGAGGATTCCTGAGCCAAGACGACGTTTACATTTTCATCGCCAGGGTCAAGGTCCTCATCCATGGTCAGACTCCATCAGCTGAGGCACAAAACAAAGACACATGGACACAAGCACAAAACAAATTGACACATATTCGCCTAAAAGGTTTTTCTGCCTTAAATATTGACTTTATGTATTTCAAGTACATATCTAAGTTCCACGTAACTTTATTGCCTAAGTTTAATGTTCAAATAAAGTTAAACTCATACATTAAACACACAAAATATTTAATCAAACCACTGTGATGTTTCTTGATTCATTCACAGTAACTCAACATGATAGAAAACACTTCCTTAAATGGGACCCATTACATTGAACTTTAACATGTAATTAAAATATATAAAGTCAACATTTGGTTGAGTGGGTGGAAGAATCTCCAACAAAAATAAAACCCTGTCTAAACTGACAGGAGATATACCTGGACCCATATAGTCCCTATAAGTCAATAAGACACACACACACACACACACACGCTTCACAGTTTGCACAATGGATTCATGGGTATGAATCATTCATCTGTAGACGTAGACGATTATTAAATCTGAGTTATTTACTTCTTGAAGGCCCTCAAGTTCAGTCACACATAATTTGCCTCCTTCAATGACTTGCAGCACATGTTTGCTTTCATTAATAACAGTTACAACGTTTCTCCTTTTTCAAAGACTTCAAATTACCAAATGTTTCCATTGGCTTAAGTATCACGTTGTGTTTTTTCAGCCACAATATTGAATTAAAATGCGAAAGTGAAAGAGTAATTATAAAGAAATAGACTCATATAACACTAATGACAGTTTCACGCATTATATTATCCATACATATAAATAGAAGATTATTATACGTTAAATATGCCTAAATAACAACATATTATCACACAGTATATATTTATCATTGGGTGGTTAATCATATTATATGTGTGTGTGTGTGTGTGTGTTCCCAGTGTATTAAGAGTTTATTTCTGACATCGAATAAGGAGCATGTGCATTTGTTTTGAACGCATGTACCCGGAGAGTTTCTTATATGTTGCGCACATGTTGTATTTCACCGCTGTAATCATCGTTAAACTTCTCGTTTCTTCCGTATAAATATGTTTTAGGGCAAAACTCAATGAGACAGGGCGTCTATGTTTTCTGCTCATTTCCTCCATCGTGTCCCTGAAGCGTCAGCGAGGTCATTTAAGGACACGGAGTCTGCGGAGTCTTCACGCCGTAAATCCGCACAAACACGTTTCATGGTGAACACAACGACGCATTTGCGTTTATTGGGTTAAATTCACAGTAGTTACGTATCGTAAAATCAACACTTACCAACAGCCGGTGTCGTTCACCGCATCTCTCTGCAGCCACGGTCTATTATTGTAAAACGAAACCAAGGCAGCGGACTTTTGGTTTCGCTTTTACGTAAACAAAACTGCCATTAGTTCTGCCGGAGCCGACATGTCTTTAATAACTAACAATACGTGCACACTTTATTAAACTTGTGCGCAAAAGACAATGATCTAGTAAAAACAAGATATTTTACTCGTGTGTACAACTTCATTATCTTGTGTGCACAAGATAAATTAATACATTGTGCACACAGTCCTTCCAGCTGAGCAAAAACAATTTCATTGTGTGAACTGCAGGTGCATTAAAACTTTCAGTTTTTAGATTAGCTGAATTTTATCCAACTATTGTACAAATCTGATGGCTGTGTGCATCTGAGTGATTAAAACACTAACATCTTCTTCAATAAATATCTTGTGCTATAGTAACTTGATAATAACTTGTGCAAACAAGATGAAAAATACATCTTTTGGGATGTCAAGGGGCTCTGTAGGAGACAGATCAGGTGGCTGCTGCTTAAAGTATCTTGTTAATGCAACCAACACTTAAAAAATAAAATTTTAATTAAATTGTGGGATTGTGCCTCAGATTAACGTTTGGTAAAGCCCCTTCGCTAATGATGAGCTCTTCATTGTGTACATGGAAACAAATGATCCTGCATGGCTACGACAATGATTCTTACTGAAGCCTGTACAAGTGTGTGAGGTACATTCTGGGCATGGATTAATATAATTGAGCTGTAAGTATTAAATAATTGAATTAGTTTGGTTTAAATAAACAGCTCTTTCTGAAAAACAGGAATATCTATCAGAGAAGGAGGGAGAGAGCAAGGAGACTGGTTGTCTGTCTTGTGCCATTAAGGGAGCATTACCCAGAAAAGAGCTGGTGCCTGCTGTACTGAACAGTTAAAATAAAATACTTAATAGCTGATGGCATCCTTTTCATATGATCCCCGGGAAACTCACTCAGGATTCACAATAAAAATGAATCAACACAACTGAAGTCCAACGCTCCAAGCTGAGTTGTAACTGAGTTAGACAGAATGAACGAGACGCCTCACCTGTCTGTTTACTCTCTGTCTGCCCACTGTGGATTGCAGTCTCTTTTATCCTCATTTTTTTGGACGCAAATAACTCACACCATTAGTGGTCACAGCATTTACACTATTTCACTATGGTAACAATTCTGCTGACTGGCTTTTACAAAACCCTTAGCAACTGCCCTGTGCCTCAAACCACCGACATCGTGACATAACACCACTTCAACTCTGACCTCCCAGTTCCCACCTTTATTCTTAGTGTCCTGACACATATCTCATTACATTGAACAGGCGTAATTGGATAGATGCAGCATTTTCAATTGTAGGTGATCCTAAATGAAAAGATGTAAAGAAAGAAGTTTAAAACATGTCTATTAAGATAATAATTGTTTCAAATGGATTTATACTCATTCCAGACACACTTCTACACACAGGCGATACCCATCCTTGTGATTTATTTTCCTTGAGGAACATCACAAAAAATATTCTAAAACTAATTTACCCAATTTTAAAACCGTCATGGACTGATTACACCGATTTTTTCAGTGACAACTGGGTTTTCTGGGCTGACTGAAGAGCAGCTAGTTAAACATCTTACATGCTTTTCGACCTAGCATCCCTGTACTAATTGTGTCAGATTCTCTACAGCTTGTAGTATTAATCTTGCAACTGACATTTATTTTCTAAGTATACAACTATTTGGGTTTGGATTATTACCTACATGTTTTTCAAATAATTACATTAAAATGAAATATTAATAAAGATATATTTAATTAATTAACTTTTTGGCACCCAAGTGAAAACCACCATTGTTCTCACTAAACTTTAGATATTGCTTTTAACCGCATTCAACCAATTCAGAGTAAGCCCATCACCCCTTTACTGTTCAATGACAAGACAACTTTGGTAAACCCCATACTTTGCAACTGCTCAAGTTACATGATGGATTATGACATGGGGCCCCTGACAAATGTAGCTCAAAGAAACGTAGCATGTGCTGGACCCCAAGTTAGGTGACAAATGTCACATAATACATACTGAGTTAATGTGCACAGTAAAGATACCAATAACAATTTGATTAAAATTAAATTCTTAGTATTCATACTATTCAGAGGAAATGATTAAGATTTTTCTTTGAGAAAAATACGGGTTTAAACTTTAATGGATCATTGATTGCTTTCTAAGAATCCCTGCTTTTACTGGACATTCACTTTATCGACGAAATGCAGCATTATGTCAAAACAAGTTTTCCCAAACTTTCCCTCTGATCTATAAAAAGGAAACAATCGGTTCCCGACTTCAAAATAACAAGAAATTATCAAACAAGTATAAGCAAAACAACATCAGCTGCATCTGCTCATAAGACAGTGACACCCACAAAACTGTCGCCCCCTCGTTTTTCTTTATGAACAGCAGCTATTAAATTCAACACAAGTTTGCATTTCTCCTAAAGTCGTAAAATCTCACCACATAACTTAAAACCTGAAAGCAAAGGACATGATAATTAACCATTTAAAAGCTTAATTGGTTTCCAAGGTTTCATCACAGTGTCAAATAATGACAAATATTTATGTGTCATGTTTTGAAACTTCGAAGTGAAAACCATAACTTAAAAAAATATCCCTAGTGAACCCAGAACGTTTTATTGGGCTACATTACACACACACACACACACACCTTACAGCTGTTCACACCTTAAGGTCAAGGTATTTATATGAAACCATTAATCCATTATTATAAATGTATGAATACAGTATATATGTTTGACTGTTTGAAAATAATTCACAAGTCACATTAGAAAGGGATTCTCCGATATTTAGTGACACCAAAATACTTCAAATGCCTACAGACTCAACTGTCAGTCTAACCGTATTTGGAGGGGGGCCAAGCTTAGACCTCTGCTTTGCAAGCAAACGGTTTTGTATATAAGGGGCCCTGCAGACACCTACAGAGTTTGTGGACTGGTGAGGCTCCCATCTCTGGTGAGGACATCTACTATTGAGTGTTGTAACATTCACATGTAATCCTCATATTATAAATTAGTTTAAAATATATGTAATGTAAAAGTTCAAAGATGTATGAAGTTATTATTAAGTGCAAACTGTGCTTTTGGTTGTTTCTTCCTTTAAACTTTGTTAATATTTGATTATATTGTATTTTGTACAGTTCATTTTGTTCATGTCCTGCTCTAAAATACTACCTTTTTGACAGGATTCTGGAATATAGCATTATTTTCTCAAAGGGAAAGGGGAAGGTATGTATGGATTTTTTCAATTGATTGATTGGCTTATTTACATTTGTACAGGGAAGGTGTGTATTAGTCAGTTTGTCAATGGCCCCAGATGTTATTCATCCAGTTTGGATAAAACCAATGTAATGGTTAGTGTTAACAAGTTTAAAAACCTGTACCAAGCCGAGGGCCATCTGTAGATGTGCAAATACATTCTTTGCAATAGATAAGCAAACAGTTCAGTAAAAAAAATAAACAATGCACTTTGCTAGTGGTGTAATTTAAGATTTTTGTTTTTTGACATTCTACACAGACATAAGCCGCCACCATGAGTACGGACGCAGAAATGGCCTTATACGGCAAAGCAGCCATTTACCTGCGTAAGCCAGAGAAGGAGAGAATTGAGGCTCAAAACGCACCTTTTGATGCCAAGACTGCCTGCTATGTGGCCGATGTCAAAGAGCTGTACTTGAAGGGAACAATCATGAAGAAGGATGGTGGCAAAGTCACCGTCAAACTCCTGCTGGACCAGGAGGTTTGTATCATAAAATAAAACTTAACTGAAAGTAAAGTATGTGTTCTCAGTTGTAATTGCAACCAATGTCCTGTTGCAGGAGAAGGTATATAAAGAAGAAGACGTCCATCCAATGAACCCTCCCAAGTACGACAAAATTGAGGACATGGCCATGATGACCCATCTCAATGAAGCCTCTGTCCTGTATAACCTCAAAGAGCGTTATGCAGCATGGATGATCTACGTAAGAATATCTTTATAGTGCAATAAGTTATATTGAAATCAAAAACTAAACATGGAGTTAACTGTTTATCTCTATGTTCACTTTCAGACCTACTCTGGGTTGTTCTGTGCCACTGTTAACCCTTACAAATGGCTCCCAGTGTACGATCAAGAAGTTGTAAGTGCCTACAGAGGCAAGAAGCGTATGGAGGCTCCACCCCATATCTTCTCCGTCTCTGACAACGCTTATCAGTTCATGCTATGTGGTATGTCCATATTGTAGAATTTGTATACAGTATACAGAATAATGTTTCACTGAAGGAAATGTGTTGAATTCATTTGGTTTCTATGTTTACAGATAGGGAGAACCAGTCTGTCTTGATCACGTAAGTTCATATCTGTAGATTTTTTTTGAGAGTCAAACATGTTGAGCAAATTCTAATGAGTCTGTTTTTCATACCCAGTGGAGAATCTGGTGCTGGAAAGACTGTGAACACGAAACGTGTCATCCAGTACTTCGCCACAATCGCAGTGGCAGGAGGGGACAAAAAGAGTCAGGGCGAAAAAAAGTATCAGGTATGTTGTGATGACATCATTGAGCCCAAGTGAAGTAGAGTATATGTTCAGCAAGAAAGTTATTTTCTGATTTAATTTCGAAACTTGGATTATAGGGGTCACTGGAGGATCAGATTATTGCAGCCAATCCCCTGCTGGAGGCCTACGGTAATGCCAAAACTGTGAGGAATGACAACTCTTCTCGCTTTGTAAGTATGGGGTTATTTTGTACAGACTAAATTCTTGTTAGACATTGGTTATGTGGGGAGATTACAACAATTTATATCTTCTAAACAGGGTAAATTCATCAGAATCCATTTCGGCACAACTGGCAAACTGGCCAGTGCTGACATTGAGACATGTAAGTAATAATCCTCATAGCAAGTGTAGATGACTGAAATTCAGGACTGACCAGGTTGTGACTGATGATAAACAATTGTAGATCTGCTGGAGAAGTCAAGAGTGACATACCAGCTTTCTGCTGAGAGAGGCTACCACATCTTCTACCAGATGATGACAAACCACATACCGGGGATCATTGGTAAGCAGATTGAGACTTGCACAATTGTAAATGTACATGAAAGTTATACGGTGAAAAACTCCAACTAAACTTTTTTTGATTTTCAGAAATGGCACTCATCTCAACCAACCCCTACGACTTCCCCTTGATCAGCATGGGTCAGATCACTGTGGCCAGCATTGATGACAAAGTTGAGCTGGAAGCTACTGATGTGAGTGATCGAGGTTTTAATATTTAACATATTGCAATCATCTGATGTTTATCATATCTAAATTAATCTTATGAATGTATTTTCCAAAGTGGAGATGTTTTGTAAAAAAGAAATCTTCTGAACACAGAATGCTATTGATATCCTGGGCTTCACTGGTGAGGAGAAGATGGCCATCTACAAGATGACTGGTGCTGTGCTCCACCATGGTAACATGAAGTTCAAGCAAAAGCAGCGTGAGGAGCAGGCTGAACCCGATGGCACAGAAGGTGACTATTTGATATCTTATCAAAGTGAACAACAGAAGTTCTCAATCACACTGGTTTTGTTTTGTCATGAACACACATATATACAATACTACATAATTAATAATAAAACCATTTTCAGATGCTGACAAGGTTGCTTACCTGTTGGGTCTGAACTCCGCTGACATGCTGAAGGGTCTGTGCTATCCCAGAGTGAAGGTCGGAAATGAGTTTGTCACCAAGGGACAGACTGTACCTCAGGTAAAGTAGTCACAATGGTTTTATTGGGTTGTATTTTGAAAGTAACTTTTATAATTGTGTTTTAAAATTTGTTATATTTGAACTTATTCCAAAAATATGTAATTATGCATTTAACAATTATGCACATATGTGCTGTGTATTATTAAGTGAATGAATATCGCATACATTATTTTTGACAAAATTAATTCAAACTAAAATTAAGTTTATTTCATTTATCTCATTAAACATGAAACAGATAGAAATTATTTTTATTTGATTTGTGGTCTGAATTTCAAGATGCATTAATTATGGATAAAATAAGTATAAATAATGTGAAAGGTTAATAAGGGAAGGGAATATCCAACATTGATGTAACAGGCAACCGCTTGCGAATTAATTTGCCAAGACTGATAAATAGTGAGGTTATATTAATGATTTAAAGATTGTTCTGGGAAGTGTTCAAAAAACGTATAATCAATGCAGCTTTAGTCAAAACAAATATCATCTTCTTTTCTGTAGGCGAACAACTCAGTGACTGCCCTGGCCAAGTCCATCTATGAGAGGATGTTCTTGTGGATGGTCGTCCGTATCAACCAGATGTTGGACACTAAGCAGCAGAGAAATTACTATATTGGTGTTCTGGATATTGCCGGCTTTGAAATCTTTGATGTAAGCTACATACACTGCAACTCATTATTAAAATATGACAAAGCCTTTCCTGTTGTCTATGAGCAATCAGGCTGATTATTTGTCACCTCACAGTTCAACACCTTGGAGCAACTGTGCATCAACTTCACCAATGAGAAACTGCAACAGTTCTTCAACCACACCATGTTCGTCCTGGAGCAAGAGGAGTACAAGAAGGAGGGTATTATCTGGGAGTTCATTGACTTCGGTATGGACTTGGCCGCCTGCATTGAGCTGATTGAAAGGGTAAACACCAATTTTATGATTCTATTGTATGTAATTCTCCTAAAATACACCAGTCACTTCATGATATACTTTATCTCTCTGTTTTTTCATCTAGCCCATGGGCATCTTCTCCATCCTTGAAGAGGAGTGCATGTTCCCTAAGGCTGATGACACATCCTTCAAGAATAAGCTCTATGATCAGCATCTTGGCAAAAACAAAGCATTTGAGAAGCCAAAACCTGCAAAGGGCAAGGCTGAGGCCCACTTCTCCCTGGTGCACTATGCTGGTACAGTGGACTACAATATCAGTGGCTGGCTGGACAAGAACAAGGACCCCCTGAATGAGTCTGTTCTGCAGCTGTACCAGAAGTCATCAGTGAAACTGCTGGCTCTCCTGTATCCACCTGTTGTTGAGGGTATGACAAACAATTAACTGGTCAATAAAAACATATTTTAATATTGTATTACTCTTTATTAAATGTAGCCATTTGTCTCTGTATGTATTCAGTTTCTCAAAAAAATAATTCTACTTGAAATGATCAACAGAAGCTACAAAGAAGGGAGGCAAGAAGAAGGGAGGCTCTATGCAGACTGTGTCTTCGCAGTTCAGGGTAAGCTTTGGCATTGTACACCAAGAAATAGCATCACACATTACGTTATACACAAACTAACTAACTCTTTTGCATCTACAGGAAAACTTGGGCAAGCTGATGACTAACTTGAGGAGCACCCATCCTCACTTTGTGCGTTGTCTGATTCCCAATGAGTCAAAGATTCCAGGTAAGATTTGAACTCTTTGGGAAATGGCTTATTTTTTTGTCAGTATGGTTTCAGTTCACTGCTAGTTCAATGAGGAGTATAACTATTCACAAAAACTAATGATGAAATTTCTTATAAAATAGGTTTGATGGAGAACTTCCTGGTCATCCACCAGCTGAGGTGTAACGGTGTGCTGGAGGGTATCAGAATCTGCAGGAAAGGTTTCCCCAGCAGAATCCAATATGGTGACTTCAAGCAGAGGTACCAATGACTATATTTATGACGTCCAAAAATGTTGTCACAAACTCCAAAAAATACTTACAGAGACCAATAACTTTTGTGTTAAAGGTACAAGGTATTGAATGCCAGTGTCATTCCTGAGGGCCAGTTCATTGACAACAAGAAGGCTTCAGAAAAGCTGCTTGGATCGATTGATGTTAATCATGACGAGTACAGATTTGGACACACAAAGGTAAGAACCATGCTCCCTTGTTCATTGTTGGTATAATTACAAAGGAGGATGATTTTTCTTATTAATTTTGTTTGTTTGTCTGAAAATCAACATTGTACCTCAAGGTTTATTATGTTTGAAGGGATTTGGAACAAAATCAGACCATGTAGCTGGAGAAATTACTTATAAATTGTATATTTTGAAAGAATGTATCTTATGTGTACATTTATAAAGCATCTTTGCCTTGCGAGTCTTTAACAATTTAGGATACCTGAAAGTTAATTAAAATTTTCTGTTCATTCAGGTGTTCTTCAAGGCTGGTCTGCTGGGTACCCTTGAGGAGATGAGAGATGAAAAGCTTGCAGCTCTAGTCACAATGACTCAGGCTCTCTGCCGTGCTTACCTCATGAGAAAGGAGTTTGTGAAGATGACGGAGAGGAGGCAAGTTGAAAACAATAAATTCTGGACACAAAGACATGGGGGAAAAATCAGCAAAAATATTCATGACAACAATTTCTCCTTCACAGGGAAGCCGTGTACACCGTCCAGTACAACGTGCGCTCATTCATGAATGTCAAACATTGGCCATGGATGAAGGTTTACTACAAGATCAAGCCTCTGCTGCAGAGTGCTGAAACTGAGAAGGAGCTGTCTGCGATGAAGGAAAACTATGAAAAGATGACAACTGACTTGGCTACTGCCCTGGCCAAGAAGAAGGAACTAGAGGAGAAGATGGTGTCTCTTCTGCAAGAGAAGAACGATCTGCAGCTCCAAGTGGCATCCGTAAGTAAATCTCATACCGTACCTGCAATTGTTCATGTGTTGTAGGTCAAATAATGATGGGCTCACACTTGATGTGTTCATACAATGACACAGGAAGGAGATAATCTCTCAGATGCTGAAGAAAGATGTGAGGGACTTATCAAGAGCAAGATTCAGCTGGAGGCCAAACTCAAAGAAACAACTGAGAGACTTGAGGATGAAGAGGAAATGAATTCTGAGCTTACTGCTAAGAAGAGAAAGCTGGAAGATGAATGTTCTGAGCTCAAGAAGGATATTGACGATCTGGAGCTTACATTGGCCAAGGTGGAGAAAGAGAAACATGCCACTGAGAACAAGGTTCGTAAATTTAAAAATGTGTAGCATATCAAGTAAATTCATGGTTGCTATGTGTTTAATAACATTTTACTTGCAAACATAGGTTAAGAACCTGACAGAGGAGATGGCCTCTCAAGATGAGAGCATTGCTAAGCTGAGCAAGGAGAAGAAAGCCCTTCAGGAGGCTCATCAACAGACTCTTGATGACCTGCAGGCTGAGGAAGACAAAGTCAACACTCTGACCAAGGCCAAGACAAAGCTTGAGCAGCAAGTCGATGATGTAAGTTTACAAAGTCACTTAGGTTGACAAAACAAGATTCTTTAGCATAACATTCACAATCTCAATGTCTCAATGTTCAGCTTGAGGGTTCTCTGGAACAAGAGAAGAAACTGCGTATGGACCTTGAGAGAGCCAAGAGGAAGCTCGAGGGAGATCTCAAACTGGCCCAGGAATCCATCATGGATCTTGAGAATGACAAGCAGCAGTCTGATGAGAAACTTAAAAAGTATAAAAAAAAAATTCCCTCCCTATTATATAATAACCATCATGTTTCTAGTAATGTTCAATAGCATGAATGAACTCTTACCATAAACTTTGTCACTCTCACAGGAAAGACTTTGAAATCAGCCAACTCCTGAGCAAGATTGAGGATGAGCAGTCTATGGGATCTCAGCTTCAGAAGAAGATCAAGGAGCTTCAGGTAATCAACATATTCCTTTAAACACAACACAACATGCTTTCATGTTTCTGTGTTTCACATTTAATGTTCACTCAACAATAAAACATATACTTGAAACAGGCCCGTACTGAGGAACTGGAGGAGGAGATTGAGGCTGAGCGTGCTGCTCGTGCCAAGGTTGAGAAGCAGAGGGCTGACCTCTCCAGGGAACTTGAGGAGATCAGTGAGAGGCTAGAGGAGGCTGGAGGTGCCACTGCTGCTCAGATTGAGATGAGCAAGAAGCGGGAAGCTGAGTTCCAGAAGCTCCGTCGTGACCTTGAGGAGTCCACTCTGCAGCATGAAGCCACTGCTTCCGCTCTTCGCAAGAAGCAGGCTGACAGCGTTGCTGAGCTGGGAGAGCAGATCGACAACCTCCAGCGTGTCAAGCAGAAGCTTGAAAAGGAAAAGAGTGAATACAAAATGGAGATTGATGACCTGTCCAGCAACATGGAGGCTGTTGCCAAAGCAAAGGTACAAAATAAATGAAATATTGGAGTATTAAATGCATTTTTTATACATTAAAAAAACAATAAATGGCTTAATTGTGTTAAAAATTACATATTTCTTTTCTGTTACTTTTTTCTCAAGGGAAATCTTGAAAAGATGTGCCGTACTCTTGAGGACCAATTTAGTGAGCTGAAGACCAAGAATGATGAAACTGTTCGTCAAGCGAATGACTTGGGTGCACAGAAAGCCCGTCTCCTGACAGAAAATGGTATGCAAATGACAGCCATCTTCAGTTTGACACAGATCAAACAGAAACTGAGAAGAAACTAATGTTTGATCTTAATTTTCACACAAGGTGAGTTCGGCCGTCAAATTGAAGAGAAAGAGGCTCTTGTTTCCCAGCTGACCAGAGGCAAACAGGCCTACACTCAACAGATTGAAGAGCTGAAGAGACAGATTGAAGAGGAGGTTAAGGTAAGAAAACTCTAAGTGTGTCCTTGCCTCGTTGAATGAGATTTAAAAGTTTTACACATTCAATAATATTTCTTATTCTAGGCCAAGAATGCTCTTGCCCATGGACTGCAATCAGCCCGCCACGACTGTGACCTGCTGAGGGAACAGTTTGAGGAGGAGCAGGAGGCCAAGGCCGAGCTGCAGCGTGGAATGTCCAAGGCCAACAGTGAGGTGGCTCAGTGGAGAACTAAGTATGAAACTGATGCTATTCAGCGCACTGAGGAGCTTGAGGAGTCCAAGTGAGTAACATTCAAACAATTAAATTACCCAATTTTTTCTTTGCATATACTTTGTGCATTTAGCTGTGCAACATTACATTAGTGTCTTTACATTTTTATTGAGAGAAAATTTGCAAATGTTTCAAAGGAAAAAGCTGGCTCAGCGTCTTCAGGAGGCTGAGGAGCAGATTGAGGCTGTGAACTCCAAGTGTGCTTCTCTGGAGAAAACCAAACAGAGGCTGCAGAGTGAGGTGGAGGACCTCATGATTGATGTGGAGAGGGCTAATGGGCTGGCTGCTAACCTGGACAAGAAGCAGAGGAACTTCGACAAGGTGGCCAATTCATACAACGTTTCTTTACTTGTATTTTTTTTGCTGAATATCTATCATAACACAATAAATTGTGTTATTTAGGTGTTGGCAGACTGGAAGCAGAAGTATGAGGAGGGTCAGTCAGAGCTTGAGGGAGCTCTGAAGGAGGCTCGTTCTCTCGGCACTGAGCTGTTCAAGATGAAGAACTCTTATGAGGAAGCTCTGGATCAGCTGGAGACCATGAAGCGTGAAAACAAGAATCTGCAACGTGAGTTCTCACCTGACAACGAGAATAATGTATTCATATTTTTGTGTTTGAGTTCCTACCTGATTGTCTTTGATTAAAATCAATGCATTTTGTGTTGGTGTTCCTATTTTACATTTGGCTTGACGATATATAATGTTTCTTTTTGCAGAGGAGATCTCTGATCTGACTGAACAGATTGGTGAGACTGGCAAGAGCATCCATGAGCTGGAGAAGTCCAAGAAGCAGGTGGAGACAGAGAAATCTGAGATCCAGACAGCTCTTGAGGAGGCTGAGGTATGTTTGTTTTATCAAGGGAGATTTTCTGAGGGGTAAAATATTACAAATCTAGGACAATGCAGTATATTGGGCTAAAAGGCCTGAAGGTAAGGTCAAAAATCTAACTCTATGATGTCATCAGGGAACTCTGGAACACGAAGAGTCTAAAATCCTGCGTGTTCAGCTGGAGCTCAACCAGATCAAGGGTGAGGTGGACAGGAAGCTGGCAGAAAAAGATGAGGAGATGGAGCAGATCAAGAGAAACAGCCAGCGGGTGACTGACTCTATGCAGAGCACTTTGGATTCTGAGGTCAGGAGCAGGAACGATGCCCTGAGAATCAAGAAGAAGATGGAGGGAGACCTGAATGAGATGGAGATTCAGCTGAGCCATGCCAATCGCCAGTCGGCTGAGTCCCAGAAGCAGCTGAGGAATGTGCAGGCACAGCTGAAGGTATTGTCAGACATACTGCTGTTGTACAAACTACAGTATAGTGAGTGCACCTACAGTTCATTTTGTGTTTCATTCGTATATTTTCCTGCTATCATTTCACTAGGATGCTCAACTGCACCTTGATGATGCTGTCAGAGCCGCGGAGGACCTTAAGGAACAAGCTGCTATGGTGGATCGCAGGAACGGTCTGATGGTGGCTGAAATTGAGGAACTTAGAGTGGCTCTGGAACAGACAGAGAGAGGTCGCAAAGTCGCTGAACAGGAGCTGGTGGATGCCAGTGAGCGTGTTGGACTGCTGCACTCTCAGGTGAACAAATATACAGTACTTCAATATATGAAACGTTAAACTACTGAAATGTTGATTACTTAAGAAACTTCATCTTGTCATCCTTTAGAACACAAGCCTTCTGAACACCAAGAAGAAGCTTGAGTCTGACCTGGTTCAGGTCCAGAGTGAAGTTGATGACACTGTTCAGGAAGCAAGGAATGCAGAGGATAAGGCTAAGAAAGCCATCACTGATGTACGCTTAAGTTTTTACTTATTATCAATACTTTCTACTTATTGATTTTTGACATTTCTAAACCAAATATTGTGTTTTCCAGGCTGCGATGATGGCTGAGGAGCTGAAGAAGGAGCAGGATACTAGCTCTCACCTGGAGAGGATGAAGAAGAACCTGGAGGTTGCTGTTAAGGACCTGCAGCACCGCCTGGATGAGGCTGAGAACCTGGCCATGAAGGGTGGAAAGAAGCAGCTCCAGAAACTGGAGTCTAGGGTAAGAGAATCATGTTTGAATTATACACATATAAACAAAGTTTAAAAAAAACATCAAAACACTTCTAACGTAAACTGTGAATGCATTTGTCTTTTTTCCAAAAGGTGCGTGAGCTTGAGTCAGAGATTGACGCTGAGCAGAGACGTGGAGCAGATGCTGTTAAGGGTGTCCGCAAGTACGAGAGGAGAGTGAAGGAGCTCACCTACCAGGTAGAGTCACTTTGACATTAAATGTGTATAGTACAAAACAAGCAAATATAATTATATACTTCCCTTTAAAACATGCAAATCTATGTGTTTTCAACTACAGACTGAAGAGGACAAGAAAAACGTTTCCAGGCTGCAGGATCTGGTTGACAAGTTGCAGCTCAAGGTGAAGGCCTACAAGAGGCAGTCTGAGGAAGCGGTAAGGGCAAAACCTTAATTTTTAAACAATGACAACTCTATACGACATAATTTGTCATGTGCAGCATATCTGCTGGTCATTTAACCATTTGCCCTGTATTGTCTTCCAGGAGGAGCAGGCCAATGTCCACCTGTCCAAGTGCAGGAAGGTCCAGCATGAGCTGGAGGAGGCTGAGGAGCGTGCTGACATTGCAGAGTCCCAGGTCAACAAACTGAGAGCCAAGACCCGTGACTCTGGAAAGGTAAATATCTATCAGTCTGGTGTAACAAAAGAACAAAAATTCTGTCATCATTCCTTTACTTTATATGTTAATTTGTAAGCTCAGATAGATTAGATTATAAATGAAGTTTATTTTTTATGAGGTTTAAAATTAGAAAATCAGATCAAAATGAATTGTCCCTGAGTCTTGTTAAAACTCTTCCTAACACCAACCTTGTATCTGTTTTACAGGGAAAAGAAGTCGCTGAGTAAAGCACACTGAAGATTTTGCTTTGTTGATTCATATAATATGATAAAATGCTGACACAATAAAGATTAAGTTGTTACTCCTAAACTTGCTGTCTTTCATGTCTTTGCTTAAAATAAAATAGCTAATTTGAGATTTTAATATTTTGCAATGTCGAAATGGAAAAAATGGATATTTTTCCGAATCCTTAAATGATCTAGACTATTTCAGTGAGTGAAAAATCAATTAAATTGTTTCATAACACAATTAGATAATACTGTTATGAAATGTTAAATTCAAATTTTAAACGGGAGTCAAAAACTAGAAAACAATGTTTTGAGGTTATGGGTAGCCAAAATGTTTGTCATAGCACCAAATGGCCAGTAAAGATTTACAGAAACAGACTTGGGTTAAAAAAAAAAAATCAAATGTGCGTAACACAGTGTGTAGTCACTTTATTTCTAACCAGGACAATAGGCATAACCTAATACCTAGTACCTTATCCAAAAATAAATTTTCACCGGGTAGTTTTCTTGGGAGTTCACAAACAGGACTTAAAACAGCAAAACAAACTCTATTATCTCAGAATCGCATGTTGTAAATATATTTGGCTCGGATCGAAAAGCATTCAGCTGCAAGACTAATAACAATATATTCAATCGGGTTGTATTAATATGAAATACATAGGCAGAAGGCAAACTTAACAGCTGTTATGAAGTGCCTTGACCAGTCTTTAAAACAATAACATAATCACACAAATTTAAGTCACAAAGGACTTGCAACTTGTTTTGCAACAGCAGAGCAGTGCAGTGAAGTGACCTTCACTGTCCACTTATGAGCATGAGCCAAAAATGAACTCTGCTATGTCTGCAGACTCAGTTAAGGTGTTAATAGCTTGACATATGAGTGTGAATATCACAAACATATCTGTTACACTTAATCAAAAGTACTAGAAATATAACTTGTATTATTTATTCATTGTGAAGATGTTTCAAATTTATTGTTGGTATTAATACTATCTTAAATTTTTGGAATTTGTTTTGTTAACCACATTTATGTCATATAACTTTTATTTAGAATTATTCTATTCAAAGTCATTAATTCATTATTGAAATAACTATTTAATGAAAAAATTAACAAAAGATTAAAACTGTTGAATGTCTCCAGAATAACAAAAATTTAAACAAACTGTTTTGAGTGCGGTTGCAAACTCAAGATCTTCCTTTACTGATGGGAACCTGAGATGTAGAATGGCTGCACCAGCAACAAATGTCAATCTCATGTGACCATCAGCTGTCTCCCTAACCATATTTGGCAAGTGTCCCTTTTTAACTTCTGCTTCGTAGGCATAGCACATTCGATGCAAGCATTCCAATCCAGGTCTGTGAGAGTGGTAGACGACATATTGAACTCATGTTTTGTGAAATTAAATGATCTAGTCTAATGCATCAGATCACAAAATTCCAAACATAGAGTAGTGATATATTGCATGTTTATAAGGAGAATATTATTTTTAATTAATTAAATATTTTTTGCATCTAAATATATGTAATTCACAATGACCCATTTTTTAAAATGTATTTCAACTTCAACATATTTTCCAAATAATCAATGATTAAAAGATGAAATTGAAAAGTTGTTTCTATAAGGTATATGTGTTTTTAGGTCATTACTTAGGACATAACAATTTTGTCCATTAAAGGGAATCAAATTAAATTAAAATCACACACAAATAGTCTGGCACGGGGTGCATCATGTTTGAACAGCTGGTGATGCCAATGACTATGATGGACTTCAGAATCAAACCTTTTTTCAGTTTAAAAAATCTAGTATAAAAAGCTTGAGTGAAGTAGATGATCCTGTGCACAAAACATTGTGTATTACTTCGCAGAGGACAACAACAGCTGTTGTAAACTAGGATGTATAAGAGGAGTGATGAAAAAAACACAGATATATCAAAATGTTCATTGGAGATAAACTGAAAGTTTCATTATCTTTAGTATAGCGTCAAGCATGACTGAAAAAAAAGCCACTATGAAGCCCATGTGCATATTAAAACCAAAGCAAATCTGTATGAACTTTGAAAAATGGTACTGAAAGGCCATTTGAATGTTACAATGTTAAACATGGCCAAGGCCGCAACACTGATATGGGCTATGTGTAGAGGCCTCATAAAAGATGTATGGCCTCCCTGACATCTAAAATATTAAATATTTTAATTAAGACTACAGCCATAGCGATATCAACACCACATTTGGAAATCTCCCCCTTATAACTTTGGCATCAATCGCAACATGAAACCAATATAAGGAGTGGAATCAAACCTAAGAGTGTTAGTGGAGGACCCCTGAAGACTCCTGCTACTGGTAGGTGTATCGTCAATCTGCTTTAGAGCATTTATTGTTTATTATAAAGATATGAGAACTTTCTTTGATACTAGTTAAACAGCAATATCAACACATCTTAGATAAACATTCATGAACTTTCATAGAAGACTAAATATATGTTTTATGATTTCCACAGGATTGTGAAATATAAAGGAAGTTTGACATAGAAAGGGGCAGGTATGAACTACTTTTTTATTGTGGTCCAGTTTGTGTGTAACATAGAATTTAACTGCATAGTTTTGTCAAAACTAGGATTAGTGTGACTCTAATCACAATAACTTCAAGTCATGTCACGTGTGATGGACAAAATCAAATAGAGATATTAAATGAAGTGTCTGTGAAGACTCTCAGTCATGGTATCTTCAAAAGTCGCACAGAAGTGTCTGTGGGCAACTGGACATGCTTGAGTTGTTTGAAGAAGTTTCACCTCTCATTCAAGAGGTTTCTTCATTTCTAAACTTAATAAGAATGTTGGTGAGAGGCAAAACTAACCATTCAAGAACCTCAAGCAAGTCAAGTTGCCTATGATCACTTGCAGCTCCTGAAGAAAATTAAATAGTAACTCAGTTTTTTGGTGAGCTACATGAACTTAAGGTAGCAGCTCTAACACAGAGGCGTCCAAGGCCGTTTGTAATGATGAAAGTATAGTCTTCAATGAGTACGGATGCACTTAGCCAGTGTTAAATCACATTGAGAGTCAGTCATCAGTTTAAGATTTTTGTTTTTTGACTTTCAGACATAACCCGGCACCATGAGTACGGACGCCGAGATGGCCGCTTACGGCAAAGCAGCCATATACTTGCGTAAGCCAGAGAGGGAGAGAATTGAGGCTCAAGCCGCACCTTTTGATGCTAAGGCTGCCTGCTATGTGGCCGATGTCAAAGAGCTGTACTTGAAGGGAACAATCATCAAGAAAGACGCTGGCAAAGTCACCGTCAAAGTCCTGGACACTCAAGAGGTTTGTATCATGAAACAAGACTCAACTGAAAGTCAAGTATGTGTTCTCAGTTGTAATTGCAACCAATGTCCTGTTGCAGGAGAAGGTATTTAAAGAAGACGACGTCCATCCAATGAACCCTCCCAAGTATGACAAAATTGAGGACATGGCCATGATGACCCATCTCAATGAAGCCTCTGTCCTGTATAACCTCAAAGAGCGTTATGCAGCATGGATGATCTACGTAAGACTATCTTTAAAGTGCAATAAGTTATATTTAAATCAAAACTAAACATGGAGTTAACTGTTTATCTCTATGTTCACTTTCAGACCTACTCTGGGTTGTTCTGTGCCACTGTTAACCCTTACAAATGGCTCCCAGTGTACGATGCTGAAGTTGTTAATGCCTACAGAGGCAAGAAGCGTATGGAGGCTCCACCCCACATCTTCTCTGTCTCTGACAACGCTTATCAGTTCATGCTCACTGGTATGTTCTTATTGTAGAATTTGTATACATTAAACAGAATGTTGTTTCACTGAAAGGAATGTGTTTAATTAATTTGGTTTCTATGTTTACAGATAGGGAGAACCAGTCTGTCTTGATCACGTAAGTTCATATCTGTTGACTTTTCTTTAGAATAAAATATGTTGAGCAAATTCATATAAGTCTGTGTTTATACCCAGTGGAGAATCTGGTGCTGGAAAGACTGTGAACACGAAACGTGTCATCCAGTACTTCGCCACAATCTCAGTGTCAGGAGGGGACAAAAAAGGGGGGGGTGGCGAAAAAAAGTATCAGGTATGTTGTGATGACACCATTGAGTTCAAGTAAAGTTGAGAAAGAGTTATTATCTGATTTAATTTAAAAACTTGGATTATAGGGGTCACTGGAGGATCAGATTATTGCAGCCAATCCCCTGCTGGAGGCCTATGGTAATGCCAAAACTGTGAGGAATGACAACTCATCTCGCTTTGTAAGTATGGGGTTATTTTGTACGAGACAAATTTTTTATGTTATGTTATGTGGGGAGATTACAACAATGTCTATCTTCTAAACAGGGTAAATTCATCAGAATCCATTTCGGCACAACTGGCAAACTGGCCAGTGCTGACATTGAGACATGTAAGTAATAATCATCATAGCAGGTGTAGATGACTGAAATTCAGGACTGACCAGGTTTTGACTGATAACCAACATTTATAGATCTGCTGGAGAAGTCAAGAGTGACATACCAGCTTTCTGCTGAGAGAGGCTACCACATCTTCTACCAGATGATGACAAACCACATACCGGGGATAGTTGGTAAACAGATTAAGCTATTGCATGATTTTAAACATATGCTGATTGTTTTTTGTGAAACTCTGTATTTAATCTTCATCACGTTATTAATATTCAGAGGCGTCACTCATCACAACCAACCCCTACGACTACCCCTTGATCAGCATGGGTCAGATCACTGTGGCCAGCATTGATGACAAAGTTGAGCTGGAAGCTACTGATGTGAGTGATCGAGGTTTTAATATTTAACATATTGCATACATCTGATGTGTATGATATGCAAAGTGATTTTTATGAATGTATTTTCCAAAGTGGAGATGTTTTGTAAAAAATAAATCTTCTGAACACAGGCTGCTATTGATATCCTGGGATTCACTGGTGAGGAGAAGATGGCCATCTGGAAGTTTACTGGTGCTGTGATCCACCATGGTAACATGAAGTTCAAGCAAAAGCAGCGTGAGGAGCAGGCTGAACCCGATGGCACAGAAGGTGACTATTTGATATCATATCAAAGTGAACAACAGAAGTTCTATATCACACTGGTTTTGTTTTGTCATGAAAACACATATATACAATACTACATTATAAATAATGAAACCATTTTCAGATGCTGACAAGGTTGCTTACCTGTTGGGTCTGAACTCCGCTGACATGCTGAAGGGTCTGTGCTATCCCAGAGTGAAGGTCGGAAATGAGTATGTCACAAAGGGACAGACTGTAAATCAGGTAAACATAAAGTATTCATTTCAAGTATCACGGTAAATATTTTTTTTTTTATAATGACACACCCATATATATATATATATATATATATAAAAAGAAAAGAGTAATTTGTACAAAACATGATATAATTAAACAGCACTAATGACACGGTGGAGCATAAACTGAGGCCGAAGGCCTCAGAGAACAGGGGGTGTTTGAGTAGTTTTTTTAAGCTGTCTAGAGATGTAAAGTTGCGGATTTTGGCAGGGAGAAAGTTCCAGAGGGTAGGGGTTGCAACACAGATAGCTCTGTCCCCCAAAGTCTGCGTTTAGTGTTAGGCATGGAGAGCAATCCAGAGTTTGAGGACCACAGCCTTCTTAGCGGAGTGTATGGGTGGAGGAGAGAGCCTTAAATATAGTTGGGCTACGGCAATTAATAGGTGAGAATGAGGAGTTTGTATTTAATGTTTCTAACACTGGTGACAGGGATTGAGATGTACTGGGTGTGTTATGTTTGTATTGACTATAAATTGCAAAAATAAAGTTTTATACCTATATAGGGTATAGAGTAGCACAGCATTTTACAAAACAACTATACAGAAGCGTACAGGAAAATTTATTTTTACATTCTTCTTCAGGTGAACAACTCAGTGACTGCCCTCTCTAAGTCCGTCTATGAGAGGATGTTCTTGTGGATGGTCATCCGTATCAACCAGATGTTGGACACGAAGCAGTCAAGGAACTCCTATATTGGTGTCCTGGACATCGCCGGCTTTGAAATCTTTGATGTAAGCTTTATACACTGCAACTCATTATTAAAAAACGACAAAGCCTTTCCTGTTGTCTATGAGCAATCAGGCTAATTATTTGTCATCTCACAGTTCAACACCTTGGAGCAACTGTGCATCAACTTCACCAATGAGAAACTGCAACAGTTCTTCAACCACACCATGTTCGTCCTGGAGCAAGAGGAGTACAAGAAGGAGGGTATTATCTGGGAGTTCATTGACTTCGGTATGGACTTGGCCGCCTGCATTGAGCTGATTGAAAGGGTAAACACCAATTTTATGATTCTATTGTATGTAATTCTACTAAAATACACCAGTCACTTCATGATATACTTTATCTCTCCGTTCTTTCATCTAGCCCATGGGCATCTTCTCCATCCTTGAAGAGGAGTGCATGTTCCCTAAGGCTGATGACACATCCTTCAAGAATAAGCTCTATGATCAACATCTTGGCAAAAACAAAGCATTTGAGAAGCCAAAACCTGCAAAGGGCAAGATTGAGGCCCACTTCTCCCTGGTGCATTATGCTGGTACAGTGGACTACAATATCACTGGCTGGCTGGACAAGAACAAGGACCCCCTGAATGATTCTGTTGTGCAGCTGTACCAGAAGTCATCAGTGAAACTGCTGTCTGGCCTGTATCCCGCTGTTGTTGAGGGTATGATACACAATTAACTGGTCAATTAAAACATATTTTAATATTGTATTACTCTTTATCAAATGTAGCAAGTTGTCTCTGTATATATTCAGTTTCTCACAAAAATAATTCTTCTTGAAATGATTAACAGAGGCTGGAAAGAAGGGAGGCAAGAAGAAGGGAGGCTCTATGCAGACTGTGTCTTCACAGTTCAGGGTAAGCTATGGCATTGTAAACTAAGAAATAGCATCACACATTGCGTTATACACAACTAACTTACTCTTTTATATCTACAGGAAAACTTGGGCAAGCTGATGACTAACTTGAGGAGCACCCATCCTCACTTTGTGCGTTGTCTGATTCCCAATGAGTCAAAGACTCCAGGTAAGATTTGAACTCTTTGGGGAATAGCATGTTTTTTTGTTAATATGATTTCAGTTCAGTGCTGGTTCAATGAGGAGTATAACTATTCACAAAAGTAATAATGAAATGTCTTATGAAATAGGACTGATGGAGAACTTCCTGGTCATCCACCAGCTGAGGTGTAACGGTGTGCTGGAGGGTATCAGAATCTGCAGGAAAGGTTTCCCCAGCAGAATCCAATATGGTGACTTCAAGCAGAGGTACCAATGACTATATTTTTGACGTCCAAAAATGTTGCCACAAACGCCAAAAAATACTTACAGAGACCAATAAATTTTGTGTTAAAGGTACAAGGTATTGAATGCCAGTGTCATTCCTGAGGGCCAGTTCATTGACAACAAGAAGGCTTCAGAAAAGCTGCTCGGATCGATTGATGTTAATCATGATGAGTACAGATTTGGACACACAAAGGTAAGAACCATGCTCCCTTGTTTATTGTTGGTATAATTACAAAGGAGGTTGATTTTTCTTCTTCATTTTGTTTTTTGTTTGTCTGAAAATCAACATTGTACCTCAAGGTTTATTATGTTTGAAGAGATTTGGAACAAAATCAGACCATGTACAGGGAGAAATTACTTATAAATTGTATATTTTGAAAGAATGTATCTTATGTGTACATTTATAAAGAATCTTTGCCTTGCGAGTCTTAACAATTTAGGATACCTGAAAGTTTATTTAAATTTTCTGTTCATTCAGGTGTTCTTCAAGGCTGGTCTGCTGGGTACCCTTGAGGAGATGAGAGATGAAAAGCTTGCAACTCTGGTCACAATGACTCAGGCTCTCTGCCGTGCTTTTGTCATGAGAAAGGAGTTTATGAAGATGATGGAGAGGAGGCATGTTGAAAACAATAAATTCTAGACAAAAAGACATACAAAGAAAAATAACCAGGAACATTTTTCATGACAACAATTTCTCCTTCACAGGGAAGCCATCTACACCATCCAGTACAACGTGCGCTCATTCATGAATGTCAAACATTGGCCATGGATGAAGGTTTACTACAAGATCAAGCCTCTGCTGCAGAGTGCTGAAACTGAGAAGGAGCTGGCTGCGATGAAGGAAAACTATGAAAAGATGACAACTGACTTGGCTACTGCCCTGGCCAAGAAGAAGGAACTAGAGGAGAAGATGGTGTCTCTTCTGCAAGAGAAGAATGATCTGCAGCTCCAAGTGGCATCCGTAAGTAAATCTCAGACCGTACCTGCAATTGTCCATGTGTTGTAGGTCAAATAATGATGGGCTCACACTTGATGTGTTCATACAATGACACAGGAAGGAGATAATCTCTCAGATGCTGAGGAAAGATGTGAGGGACTTATCAAGAGCAAGATTCAGATGGAGGCCAAACTCAAAGAAACAACTGAGAGACTTGAGGATGAAGAGGAAATGAATGCTGAGCTTACTGCTAAGAAGAGAAAGCTGGAAGATGAATGTTCTGAGCTCAAGAAGGATATTGACGATCTGGAGCTCACATTGGCCAAGGTGGAGAAGGAGAAACATGCCACTGAGAACAAGGTTTGTAAATTTTAAAATGCGTAGCATATCAAGTAAATTCATTGTTACTATGTGTTTAATAACATTTTACCTGCACACATAGGTCAAGAACCTGACAGAGGAGATGGCCTCTCAAGATGAGAGCATTGCTAAGCTGAGCAAGGAGAAGAAAGCCCTTCAGGAGGCTCATCAACAGACTCTTGATGACCTGCAGGCTGAGGAAGACAAAGTCAACACTCTGACCAAGGCCAAGACAAAGCTTGAGCAGCAAGTTGATGATGTAAGTTTACAAAGTCAATTAGCTTGACAAAACAAGATTCTTTAGCATAATATTCACAATCTCAATGTCTCAATGTTCAGCTGGAGGGTTCTCTGGAACAAGAGAAGAAACTGCGTATGGACCTTGAGAGAGCCAAGAGGAAGCTCGAGGGAGATCTGAAACTGGCCCAGGAATCCATAATGGATCTTGAGAATGACAAGCAGCAGTCTGATGAGAAAGGGAAAAAGTATCCGAATTTTGTTTCCCTCCTTATGACAAATAACCATCATGTTTCTAGTCATGTTCAATAGCATGAATGAACTCTTACCATGAATTTTGTCGCTCTCACAGGAAAGACTTTGAAATCAGCCAACTCCTGAGCAAGATTGAGGATGAGCAGTCTATGGGATCTCAGCTTCAGAAGAAGATCAAGGAGCTTCAGGTAATCAACATATTGCTTTAAACACAACACAACATGCTTTCATGTTTTTGTGTTTCACATTTAATGGTCAATAAACAATAAAACATATACCTGAAACAGGCCCGTATTGAGGAACTGGAGGAGGAGATTGAGGCTGAGCGTGCTGCTCGTGCCAAGGTTGAGAAGCAGAGGGCTGACCTCTCCAGGGAACTTGAGGAGATCAGTGAGAGGCTAGAGGAGGCTGGAGGTGCCACTGCTGCTCAGATTGAGATGAGCAAGAAGCGGGAAGCTGAGTTCCAGAAGCTCCGTCGTGACCTTGAGGAGTCCACTCTGCAGCATGAAGCCACTGCTTCTGCTCTTCGCAAGAAGCAGGCTGACAGCGTTGCTGAGCTGGGAGAGCAGATCGACAACCTCCAGCGTGTCAAGCAGAAGCTTGAAAAGGAAAAGAGTGAATACAAAATGGAGATTGATGACCTGTCCAGCAACATGGAGGCTGTTGCCAAAGCAAAGGTACAAAATACATGAAATATTGGAGTATTAATTGCATTTTTTTATACATAGAAAAAACATAAATTAAATAATTGTGAAAAAAAATTAAATCTTTCTTTTCTGTTCCTTTTTCACTCAAGGGAAATCTTGAAAAGATGTGCCGTACTCTTGAGGACCAATTCAGTGAACTAAAGACCAAGAATGATGAAACTGTTCGTCAAGCGAATGACTTGGGTGCACAGAAAGCCCGTCTCCTGACAGAAAATGGTATGCAAATGACAGCCATCTTCAGTTTGACACAGATCAAACAGAAACTGAGAAGAAACTAATCTTTGATCTTAATTTTCACACAAGGTGAGTTCGGCCGTCAAATTGAAGAGAAAGAGGCTCTTGTCTCCCAGCTGACCAGAGGCAAACAGGCCTTCACTCAACAGATTGAAGAGCTGAAGAGACAGATTGAAGAGGAGGTTAAGGTAAGAAAACTCTCAGTGTGTCCTTGTCTCGTTGAATAAGATGTAAACGTCCTACACTTTCAATAATATTTCTTATCCTAGGCCAAGAATGCTCTTGCCCATGGACTGCAATCAGCCCGCCATGACTGTGACCTGCTGAGGGAACAGTTTGAGGAGGAGCAGGAGGCCAAGGCTGAGCTTCAGCGTGGAATGTCCAAGGCCAACAGTGAGGTGGCTCAGTGGAGAAGCAAGTATGAAACTGATGCTATACAGCGCACTGAGGAGCTTGAGGAGTCCAAGTGAGTAACATTCAAACAATTCAATTACCAGATATTTTCTTTGCATTTATTTTGTACATTTAGCTGTTATCATCACTTTAGTGTCTTTATTTGATTTGATATATATAAGAATATCTGTAAAAGTTGACAAGATATTGACATTTTTATTGAGAGAAAATATGCAAATGTTTTAAAGGAAAAAGCTGGCTCAGCGTCTCCAGGAGGCTGAGGAGCAGATTGAGGCTGTGAACTCCAAGTGTGCTTCTCTGGAGAAAACCAAACAGAGGCTGCAGAGTGAGGTGGAGGACCTCATGATTGATGTGGAGAGGGCTAATGGGCTGGCTGCTAACCTGGACAAGAAGCAGAGGAACTTCGACAAGGTGGCCAATTCATACAAGGTTTTTTTTACTTGTCTTTGTTTTGCTGAATATCTTTCTGATCACAATAAATTGTGTTATTTAGGTGTTGGCAGACTGGAAGCAGAAGTATGAGGAGGGTCAGTCAGAGCTTGAGGGATCTCTGAAGGAGGCTCGTTCTCTCGGCACTGAGCTGTTCAAGATGAAGAACTCTTATGAGGAAGCTCTGGATCAGCTGGAGACCATGAAGCGTGAAAACAAGAACCTGCAACGTGAGTTCCCACCTGACAACGAGAAAAATGTATTCATACTTTAGTGTTTGAGTTCCTACCTGATTGTTTTTGATTATATTCATCGCATTTTGTGTTGATAATAATTTATCAACGTTCATAATTTACATTTCAGGCTTGACGATATATAATATGTTTCTTTCTGCAGAGGAGATCTCTGATCTGACTGAACAGATTGGTGAGACTGGCAAGAGCATCCATGAGCTGGAGAAGTCAAAGAAGCAGACGGAGACAGAGAAATCTGAGATCCAGACAGCTCTTGAGGAGGCTGAGGTATGTTTGTTTAATCAAGGGAGATTGTCTGTGGTGAAAATATTACAAATCTAGGACAATGCAGTATATTGGGCTAAAAGGCCTGAATGTAAGGTCAAAAATCTTACTCTATGATGTCATCAGGGAACTCTGGAACATGAAGAGTCTAAGATTCTGCGTGTTCAGCTGGAGCTCAACCAGATCAAGGGTGAGGTGGACAGGAAACTGGCAGAAAAAGATGAGGAGATGGAGCAGATCAAGAGAAACAGCCAGAGGGTGATTGACTCTATGCAGAGCACTCTGGATTCTGAGGTCAGGAGCAGGAACGATGCCCTGAGAATAAAGAAGAAGATGGAGGGAGACCTGAATGAGATGGAGATTCAGCTGAGCCATTCCAATCGCCAGGCTTCTGAGTCCCAGAAGCAGCTGAGGAATGTGCAGTCACAGCTGAAGGTATTGTCTTTAAAACTGCTGTTGTACAAACTACAGTATAGTGAGTGCACCTACAGTTCATTATGAGTTTCATTCGTATATTTTCCTGCTATCATTTCACTAGGATGCTCAACTGCACCTTGATGACGCTGTCAGAGCCGCGGAGGACCTTAAGGAACAAGCTGCTATGGTGGATCGCAGGAACGGTCTGATGGTGGCTGAAATTGAGGAACTTAGAGTGGCTCTGGAACAGACAGAGAGAGGTCGCAAAGTCGCTGAACAGGAGCTGGTGGATGCCAGTGAGCGTGTTGGACTGCTGCACTCTCAGGTGATCAAATATACAGTACTTCAATATATAAAACCAATAAAACGTTAAACTACTGAAATGTTGATTACCTAAGAAACTTAATTTTGTCATCCTCTAGAACACAAGCCTTCTGAACACCAAGAAGAAGCTTGAGTCTGACCTGGTTCAGGTCCAGAGTGAAGTTGATGACACTGTTCAGGAAGCAAGGAATGCAGAGGATAAGGCTAAGAAAGCCATCACTGATGTACGCTTAAGTTTTTACTTATTATAAATACTTTTTACTCATTGATTTTTGACATTTCTAAATCAAATATTGTGTTTTCCAGGCTGCAATGATGGCTGAGGAGCTGAAGAAGGAGCAGGATACTAGCTCTCACCTGGAGAGGATGAAGAAGAACCTGGAGGTTGCTGTTAAGGACCTGCAGCACCGCCTGGATGAGGCTGAGAACCTGGCCATGAAGGGTGGCAAGAAGCAGCTCCAGAAACTGGAGTCTAGGGTAAAACATTTATTAAAGATAGTTACATGGATGACGAAATGTATGAAAACATACAAAATACTTGTATTCTAAACATTTTTCTGAAGGTGCGTGAACTTGAGTCAGAGATTGAGGCTGAGCAGAGACGTGGAGTAGATGCTGTTAAGGGTGTCCGCAAGTATGAGAGGAGAGTGAAGGAGCTCACCTACCAGGTATAGTCACTTTATTACATTTAATGTGTACAAATCAATCTCATTTGCCATGTTAACAATGTATATTTAAATCTATAATCTATGTATAACAGACTGAAGAGGACAAGAAAAACGGTGCCAGGCTGCAGGATCTGGTTGACAAGTTGCAGCTCAAGGTGAAGGCGTACAAGAGGCAGTCTGAGGAAGCGGTAAGCAAAAGCTTTATTTAAAAATGATTAGAGATACGTCATATTGCATTTGCAGTATAACTGCTGGTCATCTAAACATTTTACTATGCATTGTCTTCCAGGAGGAGCAGGCCAATGTCCACCTGTCCAAGTGCAGGAAGGTCCAGCATGAGCTGGAGGAGGCTGAGGAGCGTGCTGACATAGCAGAGTCCCAGGTCAACAAACTGAGAGCCAAGACCCGTGACTCTGGAAAGGTAAATATACAATACTTTGTCGTAAACAAATTAAATGAAAAAAATTGCAAGTTAAAGGTGTTTGAAAGGAACATGATCAAAGCTCTGGCAAAGTACACATTTATGGTTATACGTTCATGGTAATGGTGAATTTTAGAGTAGACACAGTAATTCATAAAATCCAGAACAGACGAAAATTGTATATCTGCACGAAGCGTGTTGTTTCTTTGCACATATGTAACCTCAGTATTTCTTTTTCTCTTGTTACAGGGAAAGGAGGCAGCAGAGTAAAGGACTATTGAGTTGTTTTCAGTCATATAATATGATGTGAAATATACTACAATAAAATACCTTTTCTTCTTAAATTACTCTGTGTTATTTACAACTCATTGTGTGTTGTGAGAGCAAATGAGTTATGGATGATTTGCAACACAGTTAGAAAACATCCTACACACAGTTAGACAACCTTCTACACTTTATACACTATAAATTGCATTCTGGGTACTGTCTTGAAGTCACGAATGACCAAAAATATTAATCCAATGTTGTCATTTCCAAAACCTTTGACATTTAGGGTATCAATAACAATTCAGCATTTATTTCATTGTGTATATATATATTACAGAATCTTACAAATGCAGCAACAAATGTGTCAATTGGGATTTGAATAAACCTTGAAAGAAATCAACAGCTGTCAAAATATACTGTAAATTCATCTTAACTGTCTTTATATGGTATGAGCCTTTTGCCATGACGGATCAAAAATAACTATTTCAAATAATTCATGATGCTTTTTCTGTGGGGTAGCATTATTATATACTATACTGTTTTACTCACGTAATTTCATGGGCACATACATTTAACAGTGAATTTGGCAGCAACCAAATTCCTTTTTTTGGAAAAACAACTGCTTAAAGGAAACTATATTACCAAACATCTACATTTTAAGTTTACCAATCATACATTGAAAAGATTACTTTACATTCCTGCTCTATTTGGCATATCAGAAGAAGATATTTTGGACTTGTTGGAAAAGAATCATTACAATTATACAAATACTCAAAGAACGATATGTCCAAATAAAATGTCAGATTTACCATCAAAATATAATAACAATAATTAATAATGAATTACTTCTAATTAGACTTCCAATTAAATTAAATTCCAACCAAAGGAGTAACATTCTGGACTGGTGGAACTTGACCTTGTAAACAGGCAGAAAATACACATGAAGCCCTTAAAATTGATCTAATGCCAACCAAATACTTATACAGAAGGTCATCTTCAAAATAATTGGTTTAAATGGTAAATGGAATTGTATTTATATAGCGCTTTTCTAGTCTGATGATGACCACTCAAAGCGCTTTACAGTACAGTTTCACATTCACCCATTCACACACACATTCATACAGTGCATCTACTTGCAGCACTTTTGTTATTCTATGGGGGGCCATTCAGGGTTCAGCATCTTGCCCAAGGACACTTTGGCACGCAGATGGTTCAGAATGGGGATCGAACCACCGACTTCAGGTTGGAGGACGACCGCACTACCTCTCAGCCACACCTGCCCATGAAGGATTTAAAAAAAAATGTTTAGATTAATGCAGATTAATACCTGCTGAGAAAGGAATTTTAACACTTGAATGAGAAAACTTGAAACTCAGAAAATCATGTTTAACACAAAACTTTGCATTCTTCAGAATAAAAGTTAGCTGTAACTACAAGTCTATAAATCATCTAAAATATTAGCTTAATTTCAAGCTGCCATTAAAGAATAAAAGTTTTCTTCTACTAATAACTGAGAGTAATCCTGCATCAAAGCCGAATCTAACCTGTGTCACTGCACTACAATATACTTAACCCACCACCCGTGGGCAACAGCTGTTGCCAACTTCCATTCTTTGCAGTAAATATAGATTCCTAACCTTGAGTTAAAAAAAACAAAAGTCAAGGCCCTCAGGATCTCAAAGCATTCCTGCAGCTTGAGCTACTCAAATGTGTGTTAATTATAGCTTTTTTTTTATATACTATTATATTATAGTTGTGGAACTAAAACTTGTAAAAATACAGAAACAGACATTTCACTTGTCGTTATTGTCATTAATATCCCAAGCAAACATTGATGGGATTTTTTTCCCCATCAATGTTTGACTAACATCCACGTTGTAGTTATGCTTTTAAATATAACAATTACACATTAGTATCAAATTACGATATTGAAAATTATTAAAACTTGGCTTCCTTCTAACCAAAAAGGTAACACTCAGGACTGGTGGAATTCAAACTCGTAAAAAGGCAGAAAATAGACATGAAGCTCATAAAGATGCTATAGATTGTCCCTCTTGTAAACCTGAGTGAAATGAGAGCCTGTGAATAAAGCTGTTTTGATTGAAATTAAAGAATATCTGCTCCTTCATTTGTGCGTAAGGGGGTAAATGGAAAATAGATCTTGCAGGCTGTGACATTCACATCGCCTCAAGGGTAAAACACCAAAGGCAGCCACTGGGAAATGATCAGAGGGAACAGAATTTTTTCTATAAATAATGTTATACAACTATAACTCATATTATAAAAGATACCACTGCATCTTGTGCACCTATGCTCCTATGTATTTCTTATGTGTTGTGCTAAAAACAAAATCTTTGGATTGACAAGAAAAGATTTCAAAATTGTTAAAATTTAAATAAAATGTTAAACAAACAAATAAAGAATTTGGCGACATGGGCTGGTATGTATGCACAATAACTGTTTGAGGACTGTTTCAATATATGTCACCTGAAACTCCCATCCACACCCTATTTGGCATCAGTCCCATATATAGCTTCAAGTCAGTTCCAATATAAAGGGTCCAACAGGACACAACAGTGTGGTAGCAGACCCCCGAAGACTCCTGCTTGAGGTAGACTCATCTTCTGTCAGTAAGCCAGCATTTAAATATTTATGGACAATGTCTTTAAAATACTAAGAAATCAGCAGTGGTTGTTTAACAAATGTAGGTTTAACACTATCACCATTAACTGAAAATGTATTCTATGATTTCAACAGGATAGTGGAATATAACCAATCTTCAAAGAGGGAGGGTCAGGTAAGGGCAACCGTTTTTTTAATAAACTTTTAACTCATTTCATACAAAAGCTTTCTGCAAGTTTTCCAGTTTTTGTTAAAACAGTTATACAGGTCAATATTAACTTAACACAGGTAAAGTCACTTGTGGGGATGTCCAGACATTAGTTAAATATAGATAGGTTAATTAAGAAGTTCAATGCAGTTTTTCATTTAGTTCAGTTATACAGCTGAAGAAAGGACGTTTTACACAAATAAATAACATTACTCTTATTTGTTATTGCCTCACAGAAGTAAACTGTCACCATGAGTACGGACGCGGAGATGGCCATTTATGGCAAAGCAGCCATATACCTGCGTAAGCCGGAGAGGGAGAGACTTGAGGCTCAAAGCGCACCTTTTGATGCCAAGACTGCCTGCTATGTGGCCGATGTCAAAGAGCTGTACTTAAAGGGAACAATCATGAAGAAAGACGCTGGCAAAGTCACCGTCAAACTCCTCGACCTTCAGGAGGTTTGTATGATAAGGTCAGACTCAGATGAAAGTAAAGTATGTGTTCTCAGTTGTAATTGTAACCAATGTCCTGTTGCAGGAGAAGGTATATAAAGAAGCAGACGTCCATCCAATGAACCCTCCCAAGTACGACAAAATTGAGGACATGGCCATGATGACCCATCTCAATGAAGCCTCTGTCCTGTATAACCTCAAAGAGCGTTATGCAGCATGGATGATCTACGTAAGACTATCTTTAAAGTGCAATAAGATATATTGAAATCAAAACTAAACATGGAGTTAACTGTTTATCTCTATGTTCACTTTCAGACCTACTCTGGGTTGTTCTGTGCCACTGTTAACCCTTACAAATGGCTCCCAGTGTACGATGCTGATGTTGTAAGTGCCTACAGAGGCAAGAAGCGTATGGAGGCTCCACCCCATATCTTCTCCGTCTCTGACAACGCTTATCAGTTCATGCTCACTGGTATGTCCATGTTGTAGAATTTGTATACAGTATACACAATGTTGTTTCACTGAAAGAAGTGTGATTAATTAATTTGGTTTCTATATTCACAGATAGGGAGAACCAGTCTGTCTTGATCACGTAAGTTCATATCTGTAGACTTTTTTTGAGAGATAAATATGTTATATATATATAAGCATATTCTTATAAATCTGTGTTCATACCCAGTGGAGAATCTGGTGCTGGAAAGACTGTGAACACGAAACGTGTCATCCAGTACTTCGCCACAATCGCAGTGGCAGGAGGAGAAAAGAAGAAGGATACAAGCAAGATTCAGGTATGTTGTGATGAAAGCATTGAGTCCAAGTAAAATAGAGTATATGTCGTGAAAGAAGGTTATTTTCTGATTTAATTTCAAAACTTGGAATATAGGGGTCGCTGGAGGATCAGATTATTGCAGCCAATCCCCTGCTGGAGGCCTATGGTAATGCCAAAACTGTGAGGAATGACAACTCTTCTCGCTTTGTAAGTATGGGGTTATTTTGTATAGACTAAATTCTTGTTAGACATTGTTTATGTGGGGAGATTACAACAATTTCTATCTTCTAAACAGGGTAAATTCATCAGAATCCATTTCGGCACAACTGGCAAACTGGCCAGTGCTGACATTGAGACATGTAAGTAATAATCCTCATAGCAAGTGTAGATGACTGAAATTCAGGACTGACCAGGTTGTGACTGATAATCAACATTTGTAGATCTGCTGGAGAAGTCAAGAGTGACATACCAGCTTTCTGCTGAGAGAGGCTACCACATCTTCTACCAGATGATGACAAACCACATACCGGGGATAGTTGGTAAACAGATTAAGCTATTGCATGATTTTATACATATGCTGATTGTATTTTGGGAAAAACTGTATTTAATCTTCATTACGTTTTTAATCTTCAGAGGGGGCACTCATCACAACCAACCCCTACGACTACCCCTTGATCAGCATGGGTCAGATCACTGTGGCCAGCATTGATGACAAAGTTGAGCTGGAAGCTACTGATGTGAGTGATCGAAGTTCTAATATTTAACATATTGCATACATCTGATGTGTATGATATCGAAAGTGATTTTATGAATGTACATTTCCAAAGTGGAGATGTTTTGTAAAATATTTATGTTCTGAACACAGAATGCTATTGATATCTTGGGCTTCACTGGTGAGGAGAAGATGGCCATCTACAAGTTTACTGGTGCTGTGATCCACCATGGTAACATGAAGTTCAAGCAAAAGCAGCGTGAGGAGCAGGCTGAACCCGATGGCACAGAAGGTGACTATTTGATATCATATCAAAGTGAATAATTTTTGTCAAGTTTGTCAAAAATCGTACCGGATTTCACCTGCCACAGATCAAGACCTAAAACTCCAATGTTATCGAACTTGTAGATGCTGGAATCTGCGCTGTATTCAGGATTGTCAATCTCGGGATTTTATTTTAATGAAACCATTTTCAGATGCTGACAAGGTTGCTTACCTGTTGGGTCTGAACTCCGCTGACATGCTGAAGGGTTTGTGCTATCCCAGAGTGAAGGTCGGAAATGAGTATGTCACAAAGGGACAGACTGTACCTCAGGTAAACATAAAGTATTCATTTCAAATATCCTAGTGAATAGTTTTTTCTATAATGACACACACATATATATATAAATACAAAGAAAAAAGTAATTTGTACAAAACATGATATAAATAAACAGCACTAATGGCAAGGTGGAGCATTAACTGAGGCCAAAGGCTGTCCTGAAAAGTAAAGAGATTGAGATGTACTGGGTGTGTTATGTTTTTATTGACTATTAATCGCCAAAATCTAGTTTTATACCTATATAGGGTATACAGTAGCACAGGATTTTATAAAACAACTATGCAGAAGCGTACAGGAAAAAAACTATTTTTACATTCTTCTTCAGGTGAACAACTCAGTGACTGCCCTGGCCAAATCCATCTATGAGAGGATGTTCTTGTGGATGGTCGTCCGTATCAACCAGATGTTGGACACTAAGCAGTCAAGGAACTCCTATATTGGTGTCCTGGATATCGCCGGCTTTGAAATCTTTGATGTAAGCGTCAAACAGTGCATTTTATTATTAAAATAAGACAAAGCCTTTCCTGTTGTCTATGAGCAATCAGGCTGATTATTTGTCATCTCACAGTTCAACACCTTGGAGCAACTGTGCATCAACTTCACCAATGAGAAACTGCAACAGTTCTTCAACCACACCATGTTTGTCCTGGAGCAAGAGGAGTACAAGAAGGAGGGTATTATCTGGGAGTTCATTGACTTCGGTATGGACTTGGCCGCCTGCATTGAGCTGATTGAAAAGGTAAACACCAATTTTATGATTCTATTGTACGTAATTCTCCTAAAAAACACCAGTCACTTCATGATATACTTTATCTCTCTGTACTTCCATCTAGCCCATGGGCATCTTCTCCATCCTTGAAGAGGAGTGCATGTTCCCTAAGGCTGATGACACATCCTTCAAGAATAAGCTCTATGATCAGCATCTTGGCAAAAACAAAGCATTTGAGAAGCCAAAACCTGCAAAGGGCAAGGCTGAGGCCCACTTCTCCCTGGTGCACTATGCTGGTACAGTGGACTACAATATCGCTGGCTGGCTGGACAAGAACAAGGACCCACTGAATGAGTCTGTTCTGCAGCTGTACCAGAAGTCATCAGTGAAACTGCTGGCTGGCCTGTATCCACCTATTGTTGAGGGTATGATACACAATTAACTGCTCAATTAAAACATATTTTAATATTGTATTACTCTTTATCAAATGTAGCAAGTTGTCTCTGTATGTATTCAGTTTCTCACAAAAATAATTCTACTTGAAATGATCAACAGAGGCTGGAAAGAAGGGAGGCAAGAAGAAGGGAGGCTCTATGCAGACTGTGTCTTCACAGTTCAGGGTAAGCTTTGGCATTGTAAACTAAGAAATAGCATCACACATTACGTTATACACAACTAACTTACTCTTTTGTATCTACAGGAAAACTTGGGCAAGCTGATGACTAACTTGAGGAGCACCCATCCTCACTTTGTGCGTTGTCTGATTCCCAATGAGTCAAAGACTCCAGGTAAGATTTGAACTCTTTGGGGAATAGCATGTTTTTTTGTTAGTATGATTTCAGTTCAGTGCTGGTTCAATGAGGAGTATAACTATTCACAAAAGTAATAATGAAATGTCTTATGAAATAGGACTGATGGAGAACTTCCTGGTCATCCACCAGCTGAGGTGTAACGGTGTGCTGGAGGGTATCAGAATCTGCAGAAAAGGTTTCCCCAGCAGAATCCAATATGGTGACTTCAAGCAGAGGTACCAATGACTATATTTTTGACGTCCAAAAATGTTGCCACAAACGCCAAAAAATACTTACAGACACCAATAACTTTTGTGTTAAAGGTACAAGGTATTGAATGCCAGTGTCATTCCTGAGGGCCAGTTCATTGACAACAAGAAGGCTTCAGAAAAGCTGCTCGGATCGATTGATGTTAATCATGACGAGTACAGATTTGGTCACACAAAGGTAAGAACCATGCTCCCTTGTTTATTGTTGGTATAATTACAATGGAGGTTGATTTTTCTTATTCTTTTTGTTTGTTTGTCTGATAATCAGCATTGTACCTCAACGTTTATTAAATGTTTGAAGTAATTTGGTGTAAAATTAGACCATGTACCTGGAGCAATTACTCATCAATGGAATAGTTTCAAAGCGTCTATCTTATGTGTACATTTATAAAGCATCGTTGCCTTGTGAGTGTTGAACAAGTTAGGATACCTGAAAGTTCATTTATATTTTCTGTTTATTCAGGTGTTCTTCAAGGCTGGTCTGCTGGGTACCCTTGAGGAGATGAGAGATGAAAAGCTTGCAGCTCTGGTCACAATGACTCAGGCTCTCTGCCGTGCTTACCTCATGAGAAAGGAGTTTATGAAGATGATGGAGAGGAGGCATGTTGAAAACAATAAATTCTGGACAGAAAGACATGGGATGAAAATTTTTTCGAAAATTCTCATGAAAACAATTTCTCCTTCTCAGGGAAGCCGTGTACACCATCCAGTACAACGTGCGCTCGTTCATGAATGTCAAACATTGGCCATGGATGAAGGTTTACTACAAGATCAAGCCTCTGCTGAAGACTGCTGAAACTGAGAAGGAGCTGTCTAAAATGAAGGAAAACTATGATAAGATGACCACTGACTTGGCTACTGCCCTGGCCAAGAAGAAGGAACTAGAGGAGAAGATGGTGTCTCTTCTGCAAGAGAAGAATGATCTGCAGCTCCAAGTGGCATCCGTAAGTAAATCTCAGACCCTACCTGCAATTGTCCATGTGTTGTGCGTCAAATAATGATGGGCTCACACTTGATGTGTTCATACAATGACACAGGAAGGAGATAATCTCTCAGATGCTGAGGAAAGATGTGAGGGACTTATCAAGAGCAAGATTCAGCTTGAGGCCAAACTCAAAGAAACAACTGAGAGACTTGAGGATGAAGAGGAAATGAATGCTGAGCTTACTGCTAAGAAGAGAAAGCTGGAAGATGAATGTTCTGAGCTCAAGAAGGATATTGACGATCTGGAGCTTACATTGGCCAAGGTGGAGAAGGAGAAACATGCCACTGAGAACAAGGTTTGTCAATTTTAAAATGTGTAGCATATCAAGTAAATTCATGGTTGCTATGTGTTAAATAACATTTTACTTGCAAACATAGGTTAAGAACCTGACAGAGGAGATGGCCTCTCAAGATGAGAGCATTGCTAAGCTGACCAAGGAGAAGAAAGCTCTTCAGGAGGCTCATCAACAGACTCTTGATGACCTGCAGGCTGAGGAAGACAAAGTCAACACTCTGACCAAGGCCAAGACAAAGCTTGAGCAGCAAGTTGATGATGTAAGTTTACAAAGTCACTTAGGTTGGCAAAACAAGATTCTTTAGCAGAACATTCACAATCTCAATGTCTCAATGTTCAGCTTGAGGGTTCTCTGGAACAAGAGAAGAAACTGCGTATGGACCTTGAGAGAGCCAAGAGGAAGCTCGAGGGAGATCTGAAACTGGCCCAGGAATCCATCATGGATCTTGAGAATGACAAGCAGCAGTCTGATGAGAAAGGGAAAAAGTATCTGAATTTTGTTCCCTCCCCATTACAAATTACCATCATGTTTCTAGTAATATTCAATAGCATGAATGAACTCTTACTGTGAACTTTGTTGCTCTCACAGGAAAGACTTTGAAATCAGCCAACTCCTGAGCAAGATTGAGGATGAGCAGTCTATGGGATCTCAGCTTCAGAAGAAGATCAAGGAGCTTCAGGTAATCAACATATTGCTTTAAACAAAGCACAACATGCTTTCAAGTTTTTGTGTTTCACATTTAATGTTCACTAAACAATAAAATCAACACTTGAAACAGGCCCGTATTGAGGAACTGGAGGAGGAGATTGAGGCTGAGCGTGCTGCTCGTGCCAAGGTTGAGAAGCAGAGGGCTGACCTCTCCAGGGAACTTGAGGAGATCAGTGAGAGGCTAGAGGAGGCTGGAGGTGCCACTGCTGCTCAGATTGAGATGAGCAAGAAGCGGGAAGCTGAGTTCCAGAAGCTCCGTCGTGACCTTGAGGAGTCCACTCTGCAGCATGAAGCCACTGCTTCCGCTCTTCGCAAGAAGCAGGCTGACAGCGTTGCTGAGCTGGGAGAGCAGATCGACAACCTCCAGCGTGTCAAGCAGAAGCTTGAAAAGGAAAAGAGTGAATACAAAATGGAGATTGATGACCTGTCCAGCAACATGGAGGCTGTTGCCAAAGCAAAGGTACAAAATAAATGAAATATTGGAGTATTAAATGCATTTTTTGTACATTAAAAAAACAATAAATTACATAATTGTGTTAAAAATTAAATCTTTCTTTTTTGTTACTTTTTTCTCAAGGGAAATCTGGAAAAGATGTGCCGTACTCTTGAGGACCAACTTAGTGAACTGAAGACCAAGAATGATGAAACTGTTCGTCAAGCGAATGACTTGGGTGCACAGAAAGCCCGTCTCCTGACAGAAAATGGTATGCAAATGACAGCCATCTTCAGTTTGACACAGATCAACCAGAAACTGAAAAGAAACTAATGTTTGATCTTAATTTTCACACAAGGTGAGTTCGGCCGTCAAATTGAAGAGAAAGAGGCTCTTGTCTCCCAGCTGACCAGAGGCAAACAGGCCTACACTCAACAGATTGAAGAGCTGAAGAGACAGATTGAAGAGGAGGTTAAGGTAATAAAACTCTCAGTGTGTCCTTGTCTCGTTGAATAAGATGTAAACGTTCTACACTTTCAATAATATTTCTTATTCTAGGCCAAGAATGCTCTTGCCCATGGACTGCAATCAGCCCGCCACGACTGTGACCTGCTGAGGGAACAGTTTGAGGAGGAGCAGGAGGCCAAGGCTGAGTTGCAGCGTGGAATGTCCAAGGCCAACAGTGAGGTGGCTCAGTGGAGAACTAAGTATGAAACTGATGCTATTCAGCGCACTGAGGAGCTTGAGGAGTCCAAGTGAGTAACATTCAAATTAAATTACCCGATATTTTCTTTACATATACTTTGTACATTTAGCTGTGCAACATTACATTGGTGTCTTTAGTTTATTTTATATATGTAAGAATATCTGTAAAAGTTTACAAGATATTGACATTTTTATTGAGAGAAAATTTGCAAATATTTCAAAGGAAAAAGCTGGCCCAGCGTCTCCAGGAGGCTGAGGAGCAGATTGAGGCTGTGAACTCCAAGTGTGCTTCTCTGGAGAAAACCAAACAGAGGCTGCAGAGTGAGGTGGAGGACCTCATGATTGATGTGGAGAGGGCTAATGGGCTGGCTGCTAACCTGGACAAGAAGCAGAGGAACTTCGACAAGGTGGCCAATTCATACAAGTTTTTTTTTACTTGTCTTTGTTTTGCAGAATATCTATCTGAACACAATAAATTGTCTTATTTAGGTGTTGGCAGACTGGAAGCAGAAGTATGAGGAGGGTCAGTCAGAGCTTGAGGGATCTCTGAAGGAGGCTCGTTCTCTCGGCACTGAGCTGTTCAAGATGAAGAACTCTTATGAGGAAGCTCTGGATCAGCTGGAGACCATGAAGCGTGAAAACAAGAACCTGCAACGTGAGTTCTCACCTGACAACGAGAATAATGTATTCATATTTTAGTGTTGAGCTCCTACCTGATTGTCTTTGATTATATTCAACGCATTTTGTGTTAGTGTTCCTATTTTACATCTCAGGCTTGACAATATGTAATATGTGTCTTTCTGCAGAGGAGATCTCTGATCTGACTGAACAGATTGGTGAGACTGGCAAGAGCATCCATGAGCTGGAGAAGTCAAAGAAGCAGGTGGAGACAGAGAAATCTGAGATCCAGACAGCTCTTGAGGAGGCTGAGGTATGTTTGTTTTATCAAGGGAGATTTTCTGAGGAGAAAAACATTACAAATCTAGGACAATGCAGTATATCGGGCTAAAAGGCCTGAAGGTAAGGTCAAAAATCTTACTCTATGATGTCATCAGGGAACTCTGGAACATGAAGAGTCTAAGATTCTGCGTGTTCAGCTGGAGCTCAACCAGATCAAGGGTGAGGTGGACAGGAAACTGTCAGAAAAAGATGAGGAGATGGAGCAGATCAAGAGAAACAGCCAGAGGGTGACTGACTCTATGCAGAGCTCTCTGGATTCTGAGGTCAGGAGCAGGAATGATGCCCTGAGAATCAAGAAGAAGATGGAGGGAGACCTGAATGAGATGGAGATTCAGCTGAGCCATGCCAATCGCCAGGCTTCTGAGTCCCAGAAGCAGCTGAGGAATGTGCAGGCACAGCTGAAGGTATTGTCAGACAAACTGCTGTTGTACAAACTACAGTATAGTGTGTGCACCTACAGTCCATTTTGAGTTACATTCGTATATTTTCCTGCTATCATTTCACTAGGATGCTCAACTGCACCTTGATGACGCTGTCAGAGCCGCGGAGGACCTTAAGGAACAAGCTGCTATGGTGGATCGCAGGAACGGTCTGATGGTGGCTGAAATTGAGGAACTTAGAGTGGCTCTGGAACAGACAGAGAGAGGTCGCAAAGTTGCTGAACAGGAGCTGGTGGATGCCAGTGAGCGTGTTGGACTGCTGCACTCTCAGGTGAACAAATATACAGTACTTCAATATATAAAACCAATGAAACGTTAAACAACATGAAATGTTGATAACTTTAGAAACTTCATTTTGTCATCCTTTAGAACACAAGCCTTCTGAACACCAAGAAGAAGCTTGAGTCTGACCTGGTTCAGGTCCAGAGTGAAGTTGATGACACTGTTCAGGAAGCAAGGAATGCAGAGGATAAGGCTAAGAAAGCCATCACTGATGTACGCTTAAGTTTTTACTTATTATCAATACTTTTTACTCATTGATTTTTGACATTTCTAAACCAAATATTGTGTTTTCCAGGCTGCGATGATGGCTGAGGAGCTGAAGAAGGAGCAGGATACTAGCTCTCACCTGGAGAGGATGAAGAAGAACCTGGAGGTTGCTGTTAAGGACCTGCAGCACCGCCTGGATGAGGCTGAGAACCTGGCCATGAAGGGTGGCAAGAAGCAGCTCCAGAAACTGGAGTCTAGGGTAAGAGAATTATGATAGAATTATACATATATAAACACAGTTTAAAAAAAACATCAAAACACTTGTAACATAAACTGTGAATGCATTTGTCTTTTTTCCAAAAGGTGCGCGAGCTTGAGTCAGAGATTGACGCTGAGCAGAGACGTGGAGCAGATGCTGTTAAGGGTGTCCGCAAGTATGAGAGGAGAGTGAAGGAGCTCACCTACCAGGTAGAGTCACTTTGACATTAAATGTGTATAGTACAAAACAAGCAAATGTAATGATATAATTTCCTTTAAAACATGCAAATCTATGTATTTTCAACTACAGACTGAGGAGGACAAGAAAAATGTTTCCAGGCTGCAGGATCTGGTTGACAAGTTGCAGCTCAAGGTGAAGGCCTACAAGAGGCAGTCTGAGGAAGCGGTAAGGGCAAAACATTAATATTTAAACAATGGCAACTCTATACGACATCATATCTCATGTGCAGTATATCTGCTGATAATTTAACCATTTGCCCTGTATTGTCTTCCAGGAGGAGCAGGCCAATGTCCACCTGTCCAAGTGCAGGAAGGTCCAGCATGAGCTGGAGGAGGCTGAGGAGCGTGCTGACATTGCAGAGTCCCAGGTCAACAAACTGAGAGCCAAGACCCGTGACTCTGGAAAGGTAAATCTACAATTCTGTGTAGTAAACAAATAAAAATTGAAAATTATTGTGGCAGAAAGTCACTATAAGTTAAAGGTGTTTGAAAGGAACCTAATCAATAATTTTTGTTTGTTGGTGTTTTTCAGGGTAAAGAGGCAGCTGAATAAAGCTCATCGGCTGATCGCCTGTTTCAAATCATATAATATGAGGTGAAATATGCTGTTCAAATAAATTGTATTTTTTGCTCTGAAATTGATGTCTCTAATATTATTTTCATCTGCCTGTTTCTTCTGAGACATAATTTGTCCGTCCACTCTTTTAAAGTCTCTTCCTGGGTTTTACCATCTCCATCAGATAAGAAAACTTTTTCAGGTAGTTTTTCTTTACCTTCATCATTCAGTCATTCCCCGTTTAATGTCCCTTTTTCACTGTCTAATACATGACGAATATGGGCATAATCAGCCGTAGTTATTTAGATGCATATGAGCAACATTTAATCACCAATAATTTTCCAGGTCAACTTTTACCTGCATGTCGCAAGTTTATCAGGTTTTACCTTGCTAGCAGTGCGGTTAAAACTCACGGCAGCTACGGATTCTTTTACAAGTGGCAAACAGGCAAACTATACTGTACATATGAATACATTCTTAATAATAATAAGAATCTTTAATAATACAAAATGTTATTTAATCACATATAACATCACTGTATTGAACATATTTAGATACCTTATCCTGTCTGTCAAGCCTTTCCATAATTTATTCATATTACCAATAATGTTATTTGATCACATATTACAAAACAGTTTAGAACATTTTAAGATTTGTCAAACCTTTTCTGGATGAGGTGAGGAAGATGGTGGATAATGATTATGATGAAATTAAACACCAGCAGCATCGGACGCACGTTGAAAACTGCCACACCATAGTTTCCAATGTAAAATCAACAGTGTCTCGTCCTATTCCACCCCCAATATTAGCAGATCCCAACTAACCCCTCCTTAAAACAACTGTCTACATATTATATTATATAGCCTGATCTATTATATATTGAAACATTAACAGGCTTTGTTAAAACTAACAATTTACCCTTCAATGTTAAGCAGGATCTGCTAGCTAGCTAGCTGCTGGATGGCTAAAGAAGCAGCTGAACTTTGCTAGCTAGCCACCTAGCTTAAATCGAAATAATGGATAACTGCATTTATACGGCACTAAGCTTAGTCATAGTTAGAAATTATTAAAAGTATGAAGCCCACTGTCCTTAATACTAATATATCAAATAGCATGTTTAGCTTAGTGATACTACACCAAAGTCTGGAGCCTTGTTGGTCAGTTGGCTCCTTCGAGGTCAAATTGTGATGCAGCTCGACAGAAAATACAACAGCACGTGGTCCTATATAGCGCCCTCTAGTGTTTACACACAAACCTAATATGACGCTTTACTTCAGCATTCAAAGCTATATCTCCATCTATTTGTGGCGTCACTATTAAAACATTATAACAACAATCAAATAATTGCTGTTGATCAAAACAGAAGTTTATGGATCATGGAATTCCGATCATGCAACACTAAACTTGTTTTGTTTCATTGTTTGTAGTTAACACACTTACTTCTAATGATTAATTTTAATATTGAAAATAATGCAAGTACAAACTCTAGTCCTAATTTAGGTTATTAGTAGCTCACAGGTCAGAATTAATATTGCACAGTTGAAAAGGGAACCTGACTTGAAAAGCAGTCCATAATGGGTGCGTGTAATTATACTGATTAAATAATATATTTCAAAAATCGTAGTAACAATAATTTTATTTATATCCGTCATTTCAAATTTAACCATTACAAAATGCTGCACTTGGGACAAATTAAGAAAACCCAAGACGAACAGAATAATAAAACATCATGGAAAATCAGTCAATAAATAATATGATATAAATTGTTGACTATAAGCATAAAGATTTATATTATATTGTGTTGAGCTGGAGTATAAAGATTTAATGATCTTTCAGTAGAGCAGTTACAATAGTACAACACAGCTTAAAGATAAATATGTCAACAACACAAACAACAGGTATTCACCTCGTTGAAGAAGTTCACCCGGCACCGGGCCTCCACCGAGGTCTTCTGCGACCTGAGCTTGCAATGGTTACACTGGACACTGATCCTGACGTAAACGGCTGTACAACACAAGAAACAGCAAATCAGTAACCCTATACGTTACAATGTGTGTGTGTATGGTTTCTGATGGTTTTCTATTTGTCAAGAGGTTTGTTATTTACCGGCATCTGAGGATATCTCAGTGGGGACTGTTCTGACCTTTAGCAGACCAATTTCAAGCCTCTGAGAAGTTGGAAGAAACTTCAGTGACAGCAGCAGCTCTCCGACACGATCCTGTCCAGAGTGAGAGGATCAACACTTCATAAACCTTTTATGTGATTTAAAAGACAGATTCTGCCTATTTGTAGTTGGAATTCAAATCATTCTCTGGTTTCAGCTTCAGTTAAGGATTTGCCGTTTCTGTTCTTTCCTTTCCCCCCTCATACAAATTTTCACTCATTGCAGCAATGATAGATTCTAATAGTGCCCTTGAGTTTAAAAAAAAAAAAAAAAGTCAAGGCTCTCAGGATCTTAAAGCATTCCGGCAGTTTGAGCTTCTCAAATGTGTGTTGATTATAGCTTTTTATTTGATATACTGTTATAGTTGTGAAACTACAACTTGTAAAAATGCAGACACAGACATTTCGCTTGTGGTTACTGTCATTAACATACCAATCAAACATTGATGGGATTTTTTTCCCCCATCAATGTTAGACTAGCATCCACGTTGTGTTTATGCTTTTAGATATACCAATTACACATTAGGATCAAATTACGATATTGACAATTAATATCACTTTGCTTCCTTCCAACCAAAAGGGTAACACTCAGGACTGGTGGCAATCAAACTCATAAAAAGGCAGAAAATAGATATGAAGCCCATAAAGATGCTATAGGTTGTCACTCTTGTAAAAACCTGATTGAAATGAGAGCCTGTGAATAAGGCTGTATTAATTGAAATTAAAGAATATCTGCTCCTTCATTTGTGCTTAGGAAGGTAAATGGAAAATAGATCTTGCAGGCTGGGGCATTCACTGTTGACTCAGTGGTAATAACATCCAAGGTAGCCACTTGGACATGGTCAGAGGGAACATAATACTTTCTATAAATAAAACATGTTACACAACTATAACACATATGATAAAGATGCCACTGCATCATGTGCAACTATGCCCCTATGTATTTCTTATGTGTTGTGCTAAAAACAAAATCCTTGGATTGACAGGAAAAGATTTCAAAATTGTTAAATTTAAATAAAATGTTTACAAATAATCAATGATTAAAAGATGAAATTGAAAAGTTGTTACTATAAGGTATATGTGTTTTTAGGTCATTACTTGTTGTGTCTGAAAAAACATTCCGCTAAAATCCAACTATAATAAAGAGAATACATTATTTTGTCCATTAAAGGGAATCAAATTAAAGTCACACACAAATAGTCTGGCACGGGGTGCATCATGTTTGAACAGCTGGTGATGCCAATGACTATGATGGACTTCAGAATCAAACCTTTTTTCAGTTTAAAAAATCTAATATAAAAAGCTTGAGTGAAGTAGATGATCCTGTGCACAAAACATTGTGTATTACTTCGCAGAGGACAACAACAGCTGTTGTAAACCAGGATGTATAAGAGGAGTGATGAAAAAAACACAAATACATCAAAATGTTCATTGGAGATAAACTGAAAGTTTCATTATCTTTAGTATAGCGTCAAGCATGACTGAAAAAAAGCCACTATGAAGACCATGTGCATATTAAAACCAAAGCAAATCTGTATGAACATTGAAAAATGGTACTGAAAGATCATTTTAATGTTACAATGTTAAAAATGTCCAAGGCAGCAACACAGATATGGGCTATCTGTAGATGCCTCATAAAAGATGTATGGCCTCCCTGACATCTAAAATATTAGATATATTAATTAAGACTACAGCTGTAGGGGATAGCAACACCACATTTGGAAATCTCCCCCTTATAACTTTGGCATCAATCGCAACATGAAACCAATATAAGGAGTGGATTCAAACCTAAGAGTGTTAGTAGAGGACCCCTGAAGACTCCTGCTACTGGTAGGTGTATCGTCAATCTGCTTTAGAGCATTTATTGTTTATTATAAAGATAAGAGAACTTTCTTTGATACTAGTTAAACAGCAATATCAACAAATCTTAGATAAACATTCATGAACTTTCATAGACTAAATATATGTTTTATGATTTCCACAGGATTGTGAAATATAAAGGAAGTTTGTCATAGAAAGGGGCAGGTATGAACTACTTTTTATATTGTGGTCCAGTTTGAGTGAAACATTGAATTTAACTGCATAGTTTTGTCAAAACTAGGATTAGTGTGACTAATCACAACTACTTCGAGTCATGTCACATGTAATGGACAAAATCAATTAGAGATATTATAGTAAGTGTCTGTGAAGACTCTCAGTCATGGTATCTTCAAAAGTCGCACAGAAGTGTCTGCGGGCAACTGGACATGCTTGAGTTGTTTGAAGAAGTTTCACCTCTCATTCAAGAGGTTTCTTCATTTCTAAACTTAATAAGAATGTTGGTGAAAGGCAAAACTAACCATTCAAGAACCTTAAGCAAGTCAAGTTGCCTATAATCAGTTGCAGCTCCTGAAGAAAATTAAATAGTTACTCAGTTTTTTGGTCAGTTACATGAACTTAAGGTAGCAGCTCTAAAGCATAGGCTTTAGAGGCGTCCAAGGCCATAATGATGAAAGTATAATCTTCAATGAGTACGGATGCACTTAGCCAGTGTTAAATCACATTGAGAGTCAGTCATCAGTTTAAGATTTTTGTTTTTTGACTTTCAGACATAACCCGCCACCATGAGTACAGACGCGGAGATGGCCGCTTACGGCAAAGCAGCCATATACCTTCGTAAGCCAGAGAGGGAGAGAATTGAGGCTCAAACCGCACCTTTTGATGCTAAGGCTGCCTGCTATGTGGCCGATGCCAAAGAGCTGTACTTGAAGGGAATGATCATCAAGAAAGACGCTGGCAAAGTCACCGTCAAAGTCTTGGAGACTCAGGAGGTTTGTATAATAAAACAAGACTCAACTGAAAGTTAAGTATGTGTTCTCAGTTGTAATTGTAACCAATGTCCTGTTGCAGGAGAAGGTATTTAAAGAAGACGACGTCCATCCAATGAACCCTCCCAAGTACGACAAAATTGAGGACATGGCCATGATGACCCATCTCAATGAAGCCTCTGTCCTGTATAACCTCAAAGAGCGTTATGCAGCATGGATGATCTATGTAAGACTATCTTTAAAATGCAATAAGTTATATTGAAATCAAAAACTAAACATGGAGTTAACTGTTTATCTCTATGTTCACTTTCAGACCTACTCTGGGTTGTTCTGTGCCACTGTTAACCCTTACAAATGGCTCCCAGTGTACGATCAAGAAGTTGTTAATGCCTACAGAGGCAAGAAGCGTATGGAGGCTCCACCCCACATCTTCTCCGTCTCTGACAACGCTTATCAGTTCATGCTCACTGGTATGTTCTTATTGTAGAATTTGTATACATTAAACAGAATGTTGTTTCACTGAAAGGAATGTGTTTAATTAATTTGGTTTCTATGTTTACAGATAGGGAGAACCAGTCTGTCTTGATCACGTAAGTTCATATCTGTTGACTTTTCTTTAGAATCAAATATGTTGATCAAATTCATATAAGTCTGTGTTTATACCCAGTGGAGAATCTGGTGCTGGAAAGACTGTGAACACGAAACGTGTCATCCAGTACTTCGCCACAATCTCAGTGGCAGGAGGGGACAAAAAAGGGGGGGGCGGCGAAAAAAAGTATCAGGTATGTTGTGATGACACCATTGAGTTCAAGTAAAGTTGAGAAAGAGTTATTTTCTGATTTAATTTCGAAACTTGGATACATATAGGGATCACTGGAGGATCAGATTATTGCAGCCAATCCCCTGCTGGAGGCCTACGGTAATGCCAAAACTGTGAGGAATGACAACTCTTCTCGCTTTGTAAGTATGGGGTTATTTTGTACGAGACAAATTTTTTGTTAGACATTGGTTATGTGGGGAGATTACAACAATTTCTATCTTCTAAATAGGGTAAATTCATCAGAATCCATTTCGGCACAACTGGCAAACTGGCCAGTGCTGACATTGAGACATGTAAGTTATAATCCTCATAGCAAGTGTAGATGACTGAAATTCAGGACTGACCAGGTTTTGACTGATAATCCACATTTATAGATCTGCTGGAGAAGTCAAGAGTGACATACCAGCTTTCTGCTGAGAGAGGCTACCACATCTTCTACCAGATGATGACAAACCACATACCGGGGATAGTTGGTAAACAGATTAAGCTATTGCATGATTTTAAACATATGGTGATTGTTTTTTGTGAAACTCTGTATTTAATCTTCATCACGTTTTTAATATTCAGAGGCGTCACTCATCACAACCAACCCCTACGACTACCCCTTGATCAGCATGGGTCAGATCACTGTGGCCAGCATTGATGACAAAGTTGAGCTGGAAGCTACTGATGTGAGTGATCGAAGTTTTAATATTTAACATATTGCATACATCTGATGTGTATGATATGCAAAGTGATTTTTATGAATGTATTTTCCAAAGTGGAGATGTTTCGTAAAAAATAAATCTTCTTAACACAGGCTGCTATTGATATCCTGGGCTTCAGTGGTGAGGAGAAGATGGCCATCTGGAAGTTTACTGGTGCTGTGATCCACCACGGTAACATGAAGTTCAAGCAAAAGCAGCGTGAGGAGCAGGCTGAACCTGATGGCACAGAAGGTGACTATTTGATATCATATCAAAGTGAACAACAGAAGTTCTCAATCACACTGGTTTTGTTTTGTCATGAAAACACATATATACAATACTACATTTTAAATAATGAAACCATTTTCAGATGCTGACAAGGTTGCTTACCTGTTGGGTCTGAACTCCGCTGACATGCTGAAGGGTCTGTGCTATCCCAGAGTGAAGGTCGGAAATGAGTATGTCACAAAGGGACAGACTGTAAATCAGGTAAACATAAAGTATTCATTTCAAGTATCACGGTAAATATTTTTTTTTTTATAATGACACACCCATGTATATATATATATATATATATATAAAAAGAAAAGAGTAATTTGTACAAAACATGATATAATTAAACAGCACTAATGACACGGTGGAGCATAAACTGAACAGGGGGTGTTTGAGTAGTTTTTTTAACCTGTCCAGAGATGTAAAGTTGCAGATTTTGGCAGGGAGAAAGTTCCAGAGGGTGGGGCAACAAGATAGGTCCCCAAAAGTCTGCGTTAAGTGTTAGGTATGGAGAGCAATCCAGAGTTTGAGGACCACAGCCTTCTTAGCGGAGTGTATGGGTGGAGGAGAGAGCCTTAAATATAGTTGGGCTACGGCAATTAATAGGTGAGAATAAGGAGTTTGTATTTAATGTTTTTAACACTGGTGACAGGGATTTAGATGTACTGGGTGTGTTATGTTTGTATTGACTATAAATTGCAAAAATAAAGTTTTATACCTATATAGGGTATAGAGTAGCACAGCATTTTACAAAACAACTAAACAGAAGCGTACAGAAAAAAATATTTTTACATTCTTCTTCAGGTGAACAACTCAGTTACTGCCCTGTCTAAGTCCGTCTATGAGAGGATGTTCTTGTGGATGGTCATCCGTATCAACCAGATGTTGGACACGAAGCAGTCAAGGAACTCCTATATTGGTGTCCTGGATATCGCCGGCTTTGAAATCTTTGATGTAAGCTTTATACACTGCAACTCATTATTAAAATATGACAAAGCCTTTCCTGTTGTCTATGAGCAATCAGGCTAATTATTTGTCATCTCACAGTTCAACACCTTGGAGCAACTTTGCATCAACTTCACCAATGAGAAACTGCAACAGTTTTTCAACCACACCATGTTCGTCCTGGAGCAAGAGGAGTACAAGAAGGAGGGTATTATCTGGGAGTTCATTGACTTCGGTATGGACTTGGCCGCCTGCATTGAGCTGATTGAAAGGGTAAACACCAATTTTATGATTCTATTGTATGTAATTCTCCTAAAAAACACCAGTCACTTCATGATATACTTTATCTCTCTGTTTTTTCATCTAGCCCATGGGCATCTTCTCCATCCTTGAAGAGGAGTGCATGTTCCCTAAGGCTGATGACACATCCTTCAAGAATAAGCTCTATGATCAGCATCTTGGCAAAAACAAAGCATTTGAGAAGCCAAAACCTGCAAAGGGCAAGATTGAGGCTCACTTCTCCCTGGTGCACTATGCTGGTACAGTGGACTACAATATCACTGGCTGGCTGGACAAGAACAAGGACCCCCTGAATGATTCTGTTCTGCAGCTGTACCAGAAGTCATCAGTGAAACTGCTGGCTGGCCTGTATCCCGCTGTTGTTGAGGGTATGACACACAATTAACTGGTCAATTAAAACATATTTTAATATTGTATTACTCTTTATCAAATGTAGCAAGTTGTCTCTGTATATATTCAGTTTCTCACAAAAATAATTCTACTTGAAATGATCAACAGAGGCTGGAAAGAAGGGAGGCAAGAAGAAGGGAGGCTCTATGCAGACTGTGTCTTCACAGTTCAGGGTAAGCTTTGGCATTGTAAACTAAGAAATAGCATCACACATTACGTTATACACAACTAACTTACTCTTTTGTATCTACAGGAAAACTTGGGCAAGCTGATGACTAACTTGAGGAGCACCCATCCTCACTTTGTGCGTTGTCTGATTCCCAATGAGTCAAAGACTCCAGGTAAGATTTGAACTCTTTGGGGAATAGCATGTTTTTTTGTTAGTAGTGTTTCAGTTCAGTGCTGGTTCAATGAGGAGTATAACTATTCACAAAAGTAATAATGAAATGTCTTATGAAATAGGACTGATGGAGAACTTCCTGGTCATCCACCAGCTGAGGTGTAACGGTGTGCTGGAGGGTATCAGAATCTGCAGAAAAGGTTTCCCCAGCAGAATCCAATATGGTGACTTCAAGCAGAGGTACCAATGAATACATTTTTAACGTCCAAAAATGTTGTCACAAACTCCAAAAAATACTTACAGAGACCAATAACTTTTGTGTTAAAGGTACAAGGTATTGAATGCCAGTGTCATTCCTGAGGGCCAGTTCATTGACAACAAGAAGGCTTCAGAAAAGCTGCTCGGATCGATTGATGTTAATCATGACGAGTACAGATTTGGACACACAAAGGTAAGAACCATGCTCCCTTGTTCATTGTTGGTATAATTACAAAGGAGGAGGATTTTTCTTATTAATTTTGTTTGTTTGTCTGAAAATCAACCTGTACCTCAAGGTTTATTATGTTTGAAGGGATTTGGAACAAAATCAGACCATGTACCTGGAGAAATTATTTATAAATTGTATATTTTGAAAGAATGTATCTTATGTGTACATTTATGAAGCATCTTTGCCTCAGGATACCTGAAAGTTTATTTATATTTTCTGTTCATTCAGGTGTTCTTCAAGGCTGGTCTGCTGGGTACCCTTGAGGAGATGAGAGATGAAAAGCTTGCAACTCTGGTCACAATGACTCAGGCTCTCTGCCGTGCTTATGTCATGAGAAAGGAGTTTGTGAAGATGACGGAGAGGAGGCATGTTGAAAACAATAAATTCTAGACAAAAAGACATAAAAAGAAAAATAAACCAGGAACATTTTTCATGACAACAATTTCTCCTTCACAGGGAAGCCATCTACACAATCCAGTACAACGTGCGCTCATTCATGAATGTCAAACATTGGCCATGGATGAAGGTTTACTACAAGATCAAGCCTCTGCTGCAGAGTGCTGAAACTGAGAAGGAGCTGGCTTCGATGAAGGAAAACTATGAAAAGATGACAACTGACTTGGCTACTGCCCTGGCCAAGAAGAAGGAACTAGAGGAGAAGATGGTGTCTCTTCTGCAAGAGAAGAATGATCTGCAGCTCCAAGTGGCATCCGTAAGTAAATCTCAGACCGTACCTGCAATTGTCCAAGTGTTGTAGGTCAAATAATGATGGGCTCACACTTGATGTGTTCATACAATGACACAGGAAGGAGATAATCTCTCAGATGCTGAGGAAAGATGTGAGGGACTTATCAAGAGCAAGATTCAGATGGAGGCCAAACTCAAAGAAACAACTGAGAGACTTGAGGATGAAGAGGAAATGAATGCTGAGCTTACTGCTAAGAAGAGAAAGCTGGAAGATGAATGTTCTGAGCTCAAGAAGGATATTGACGATCTGGAGCTTACATTGGCCAAGGTGGAGAAGGAGAAACATGCCACTGAGAACAAGGTTTGTAAATTTTAAAATGTGTAGCATATCAAGTAAATTCATTGTTACTATGTGTTTAATAACATTTTACTTGCAAACATAGGTTAAGAACCTGACAGAGGAGATGGCCTCTCAAGATGAGAGCATTGCTAAACTGAGCAAGGAGAAGAAAGCCCTTCAGGAGGCTCATCAACAGACTCTTGATGACCTGCAGGCTGAGGAAGACAAAGTCAACACTCTGACCAAGGCCAAGACAAAGCTTGAGCAGCAAGTTGATGATGTAAGTTTACAAAGTCACTTAGGTTAACAAAACAAGATTCTTTAGCATAATATTCACAATCTCAATGTCTCAATGTTCAGCTTGAGGGTTCTCTGGAACAAGAGAAGAAACTGCGTATGGACCTTGAGAGAGCCAAGAGGAAGCTCGAGGGAGATCTGAAACTGGCCCAGGAATCCATCATGGATCTTGAGAATGACAAGCAGCAGTCTGATGAGAAAGGGAAAAAGTATCCGAATTTTGTTTCCCTCCTTATGACAAATAACCATCATGTTTCTAGTAATATTCAATAGCATGAATTAACTCTTACTGTGAATTTTGTCGCTCTCACAGGAAAGACTTTGAAATCAGCCAACTCCTGAGCAAGATTGAGGATGAGCAGTCTATGGGATCTCAGCTTCAGAAGAAGATCAAGGAGCTTCAGGTAATCAACATATTGCTTTAAACACAACACAACATGCTTTCATGTTTTTGTGTTTCACATTTAATGTTCAATAAACAATAAAACATATACCTGAAACAGGCCCGTATTGAGGAACTGGAGGAGGAGATTGAGGCTGAGCGTGCTGCTCGTGCCAAGGTTGAGAAGCAGAGGGCTGACCTCTCCAGGGAACTTGAGGAGATCAGTGAGAGGCTAGAGGAGGCTGGAGGTGCCACTGCTGCTCAGATTGAGATGAGCAAGAAGCGGGAAGCTGAGTTCCAGAAGCTCCGTCGTGACCTTGAGGAGTCCACTCTGCAGCATGAAGCCACTGCTTCCGCTCTTCGCAAGAAGCAGGCTGACAGCGTTGCTGAGCTGGGAGAGCAGATCGACAACCTCCAGCGTGTCAAGCAGAAGCTTGAAAAGGAAAAGAGTGAATACAAAATGGAGATTGATGACCTGTCCAGCAACATGGAGGCTGTTGCCAAAGCAAAGGTACAAAATACATGAAATATTGGAGTATTAAATGCATTTTTTTATACATTGAAAAAACATAAATTAAATAATTGTGTAAAAAAAATTAAATCTTTCTTTTCTGTTCCTTTTTCACTCAAGGGAAATCTTGAAAAGATGTGCCGTACTCTTGAGGACCAATTCAGTGAACTAAAGACCAAGAATGATGAAACTGTTCGTCAAGCGAATGACTTGGGTGCACAGAAAGCCCGTCTCCTGACAGAAAATGGTATGCAAATGACAGCCATCTTCAGTTTGACACAGATCAACCAGAAACAGAAAAGAAACTAATCTTTGATCTTAATTTTCACACAAGGTGAGTTCGGCCGTCAAATTGAAGAGAAAGAGGCTCTTGTCTCCCAGCTGACCAGAGGCAAACAGGCCTTCACTCAACAGATTGAAGAGCTGAAGAGACAGATTGAAGAGGAGGTTAAGGTAAGAAAACTCTAAATGTGTCCTTGCCTCGTTGAATGAGATTTAAACGTTCTACACTTTCAATAATATTTCTTATCCTAGGCCAAGAATGCTCTTGCCCATGGACTGCAATCAGCCCGCCATGACTGTGACCTGCTGAGGGAACAGTTTGAGGAGGAGCAGGAGGCTAAGGCTGAGCTTCAGCGTGGAATGTCCAAGGCCAACAGTGAGGTGGCTCAGTGGAGAAGCAAGTATGAAACTGATGCTATTCAGCGCACTGAGGAGCTTGAGGAGTCCAAGTGAGTAACATTCAAACAATTCAATTACCAGATATTTTCTTTGCATATATTTTGTACATTTAGCTGTTCAACATCACTTTAGTGTCTTTATTTAATTTGATATATATATATATATAAGAATATCTGTAAAAGTTGACAAGATATTATACATTTTTATTGAGAGAAAATTTGCAAATGTTTTAAAGGAAAAAGCTGGCTCAGCGTCTCCAGGAGGCTGAGGAGCAGATTGAGGCTGTGAACTCCAAGTGTGCTTCTCTGGAGAAAACCAAACAGAGGCTGCAGAGTGAGGTGGAGGACCTCATGATTGATGTGGAGAGGGCTAATGGGCTGGCTGCTAACCTGGACAAGAAGCAGAGGAACTTCGACAAGGTGGCCAATTCATACAAGGTTTTTTTGACTTGCCTTTGTATTGCTGAATATCTTTCTGAACACAATAAATTGTGTTATTTAGGTGTTGGCAGACTGGAAGCAGAAGTATGAGGAGGGTCAGTCAGAGCTTGAGGGATCTCTGAAGGAGGCTCGTTCTCTCGGCACTGAGCTGTTCAAGATGAAGAACTCTTATGAGGAAGCTCTGGATCAGCTGGAGACCATGAAGCGTGAAAACAAGAACCTGCAACGTGAGTTCCCACCTGACAACGAGAAAAATGTATTCATACTTTAGTGTTTGAGCTCCTACCTGATTGTCTTTGATTATATTCATCGCATTTTGTGTTAGTGTTCATAATTTACATTTCAGGCTTGACGATATATAATATGTTTCTTTCTGCAGAGGAGATCTCTGATCTGACTGAACAGATTGGTGAGACTGGCAAGAGCATCCATGAGCTGGAGAAGTCCAAGAAGCAGACGGAGACAGAGAAATCTGAGATCCAGACAGCTCTTGAGGAGGCTGAGGTATGTTTGTTTAATCAAGGGAGATTGTCTGTGCTGAAAATATTACAAATCTAGGACAATGCAGTATATCGGGCTAAAAGCCCTGAAGGTAAGGTGAAAAATCTTACTCTATGATGTCATCAGGGAACTCTGGAACATGAAGAGTCTAAGATTCTGCGTGTTCAGCTGGAGCTCAACCAGATCAAGGGTGAGGTGGACAGGAAACTGGCAGAAAAAGATGAGGAGATGGAGCAGATCAAGAGAAACAGCCAGAGGGTGACTGACTCTATGCAGAGCACTCTGGATTCTGAGGTCAGGAGCAGGAATGATGCCCTGAGAATCAAGAAGAAGATGGAGGGAGACCTGAATGAGATGGAGATTCAGCTGAGCCATGCCAATCGCCAGGCTTCTGAGTCCCAGAAGCAGCTGAGGAATGTGCAGTCACAGCTGAAGGTATTGTCAGTAAAACTGCTGTTGTACAAACTACAGTATAGTGAGTGCACCTACAGTTCATTATGAGTTTCATTCGTATATTTTCCTGCTATCATTTCACTAGGATGCTCAACTGCACCTTGATGATGCTGTCAGAGCCGCGGAGGACCTTAAGGAACAAGCTGCTATGGTGGATCGCAGGAACGGTCTGATGGTGGCTGAAATTGAGGAACTTAGAGTGGCTCTGGAACAGACAGAGAGAGGTCGCAAAGTCGCTGAACAGGAGCTGGTGGATGCTAGTGAGCGTGTTGGACTGCTGCACTCTCAGGTGATCAAATATACAGTACTTCAATATATAAAACCAATAAAACGTTAAACTACTGAAATGTTGATTACCTAAGAAACTTTTTTCATCCTCTAGAACACAAGCCTTCTGAACACCAAGAAGAAGCTTGAGTCTGACCTGGTTCAGGTCCAGAGTGAAGTTGATGACACTGTTCAGGAAGCAAGGAATGCAGAGGATAAGGCTAAGAAAGCCATCACTGATGTACGCTTAAGTTTTTACTTATTATAAATACTTTTTACTCATTGATTTTTGACATTTCTAAACCAAATATTGTGTTTTCCAGGCTGCGATGATGGCTGAGGAGCTGAAGAAGGAGCAGGATACTAGCTCTCACCTGGAGAGGATGAAGAAGAACCTGGAGGTTGCTGTTAAGGACCTGCAGCACCGCCTGGATGAGGCTGAGAACCTGGCCATGAAGGGTGGAAAGAAGCAGCTCCAGAAACTGGAGTCTAGGGTAAAACATTTATTAAAGATAGTTACATGGATGACGAAATGTATGAAAACATACAAAATACTTGTATTCTAAACATTTTTCTGAAGGTGCGTGAACTTGAGTCAGAGATTGAGGCTGAGCAGAGACGTGGAGTAGATGCTGTTAAGGGTGTCCGCAAGTATGAGAGGAGAGTGAAGGAGCTCACCTACCAGGTATAGTCACTTTATTACATTTAATGTGTACAAATCAATCTCATTTGCCATGTTAACAATGTATATTTAAATCTATAATCTATGTATAACAGACTGAAGAGGACAAGAAAAACGGTGCCAGGCTGCAGGATCTGGTTGACAAGTTGCAGCTCAAGGTGAAGGCGTACAAGAGGCAGTCTGAGGAAGCGGTAAGCAAAAGCTTTATTTAAAAATGATTAGAGATACGTCATATTGCATTTGCAGTATATCTGCTGGTCATCTAAACATTTTAATATGCATTGTCTTCCAGGAGGAGCAGGCCAATGTCCACCTGTCCAAGTGCAGGAAGGTCCAGCATGAGCTGGAGGAGGCTGAGGAGCGTGCTGACATAGCAGAGTCCCAGGTCAACAAACTGAGAGCCAAGACCCGTGACTCTGGAAAGGTAAATATACAATTCTTTGTCGTAAACAAATTAAATGAAAAAAATTGCAAGTTAAAGGTGTTTGAAAGGAACATGATCAAAGCTCTGGCAAAGTACACATTTATGGTTATACGTTCATGGTAATGGTGAATTTTAGAGTAGACACAGTAATTCATAAAATCCAGAACAGACGAAAATTGTATATCTGCACGAAGCGTGTTGTTTCTTTGCACATATGTAACCTCAGTATTTCTTTTTCTCTTGTTACAGGGAAAGGAGGCAGCAGAGTAAAGGACTATTGAGTTGTTTTCAGTCATATAATATGATGTGAAATATACTACAATAAAATACCTTTTCTTCTTAAATTACTCTGTGTTATTTACAACTCATTGTGTGTTGTGAGAGCAAATGAGTTATGGATGATTTGCAACACAGTTAGAAAACATCCTACACACAGTTAGACAACCTTCTACACTTTATACACTATAAATTGCATTCTGGGTACTGTCTTGAAGTCACGAATGACCAAAAATATTAATCCAATGTTATCATTTCCAAAACCTTTGACATTTAGGGTATCAATAACAATTCAGCATTAATTTCATTGTGTATATATATATTACAGAATCTTACAAATGCAGCAACAAATGTGTCAATTGGGATTTGAATAAACCTTGAAAGAAATCAACAGCTGTCAAAATATACTGTAAATTCATCTTAACTGTCTTTATATGGTATGAGCCTTTTGCCATGACGGATCAAAAATAACTATTTCAAATAATTCATGATGCTTTTTCTGTGGGGTAGCATTATTATATACTATACTGTTTTACTCACGTAATTTCATGGGCACATACATTTAACAGTGAATTTCGCAGCAACCAAATTCCTTTTTTTGGAAAAACAACTGCTGAAAGGAAACTATATTACCAAACATCTACTGTTTAAGTTTACCAATCATACATTGAAAAGATTACTTTACATTCCTGCTCTATTTGGCATATCAGAAGAAGATATTTTGGACTTGTTGGAAAAGAATCATTACAATTATACAAATACTCAAAGAACGATATGTCCAAATAAAATGTCAGATTTACCATGAAAATATAATAACAATAATTAATAATGAATTACTTCTAATTAGACTTCCAATTAAATTAAATTCCAACCAAAGAAGTAACATTCTGGACTGGTGGAACTTGACCTTGTAAACAGGCAGAAAATACACATGAAGCCCTTAAAATTGATCTAATGCCAACCAAATACTTATACAGAAGGTCATCTTCAAAATAATTGGTTTAAATGGTAAATGGAATTGTATTTATATAGCGCTTTTCTAGTCTGATGATGACCACTCAAAGCGCTTTACAGTACAGTTTCACATTCACCCATTCACACACACATTCATACAGTGCATCTACTTGCAGCACTTTTGTTATTCTATGGGGGGCCATTCAGGGTTCAGCATCTTGCCCAAGGACACTTTGGCACGCAGATGGTTCAGAATGGGGATCGAACCACCGACTTCAGGTTGGAGGACGACCGCACTACCTCTCAGCCACACCTGCCCATGAAGGATTTAAAAAAAAATGTTTAGATTAATGCAGATTAATACCTGCTGAGAAAGGAATTTTAACACTTGAATGAGAAAACTTGAAACTCAGAAAATCATGCTTAACACAAAACTTTGCATTCTTCAGAATAAAAGTTAGCTGTAACTACAAGTCTATAAATCATCTAAAATATTAGCTTCATTTCAAGCTGCCATTAAAGAATAAAAGTTTTCTTCTACTAATAACTGAGAGTAATCCTGCATCAAAGCCGAATCTAACCTGTGTCACTGCACTACAATATACTTAACCCACCACCCGTGGGCAACAGCTGTTGCCAACTTCCATTCTTTGCAGTAAATATAGATTCCTAACCTTGAGTTAAAAAAAACAAAAGTCAAGGCCCTCAGGATCTCAAAGCATTCCTGCAGCTTGAGCTACTCAAATGTGTGTTAATTATAGCTTTTTTTTTTATATACTATTATATTATAGTTGTGGAACTAAAACTTGTAAAAATACAGAAACAGCATTTCACTTGTCGTTATTGTCATTAATATCCCAATCAAACATTGATGGGATTTTTTTCCCCATCAATGTTTGACTAACATCCACGTTGTAGTTATGCTTTTAAATATAACAATTACACATTAAGATCAAATTACGATATTGAAAATTATTAAAACTTGGCTTCCTTTTAACCAAAAAGGTAACACTCAGGACTGGAGGAATTCAAACTCGTAAAAAGGCAGAAAATAGACATGAAGCTCATAAAGATGCTATAGATTGTCCCTCTTGTAAACCTGAGTGAAATGAGAGCCTGTGAATAAAGCTGTTTTGATTGAAATTAAAGAATATCTGCTCCTTCATTTGTGCGTAAGGGGGTAAATGGAAAATAGATCTTGCAGGCTGTGACATTCACATCGACTCAAGGGTAAAACACCAAAGGCAGCCACTGGGAAATGATCAGAGGGAACAGAATATTTTCTATAAATAATGTTACACAACTATAACTCATATTATAAAATATACCACTGCATCTTGTGCACCTATTCCCCTATGTATTTCTTATGTGTTGTGCTAAAAACAAAATCTGTGACTTCCGGTGTTGCAGCTAATGGAGTAGGACGTGTTTCTCAGAGCTCCTGCAACAACTTTTTAAAAAACTATTTTACGTACACCTTTTCCATCTTTCTTCGATGTGTGTTTTCCCCACCTCCATAATCTAAATTTAACGCCGTCTTTTCGCCGACCAAAATGCCTCAAAAAGCCAAACCACATGTACAACCGCCGCGGCCTGCTTCGCACACTGCATCCCCGCCTCGTAGTGATCCCCCCTCCTGCCTGGTCGAGGCCACAGGTGGGGCTCCATCACACGACTTCAAGGCCGAACTGCTATCGTCACTCCGTGTTGAAATGGCAGTTATTTTCAGAGCTGAACTTCAGGCTGCCTCGGCCGAGACCTTGTCAAGCATCAAGACTGAACTACAGGCAGTGAAATCGGAGTTATCCAGCAGCATTGCAAACATCCAGTCTGAGGTGCGCACTCTGAAGAACACCGTAGGTGAAATGGAAGCATCGCTCTCCTCCTGCACCGATGACATTGCTACCATACAGGCTAAAGTGGTGCACCTGACAACTGAGCTGACAAGACTGGACAATAAATGCGAAGATCTGGAGGCGAGATCCCGGCGTAATAACATACGGTTAGTGGGAATTCCCGAAGATTTTTCCAACTTTTCTGCTGCTGCGGATGTTTCCTCTCTGCTCAAGGAGGCTTTTGAGCTGGAGAAAGAGCCGCTCATGGACCGCGCACATCGTACCCTCCAGCCGAAGCCGAAGCCGGGAGAGCGCCCTCGACCCATAATCGCTCGTCTTCACTATCATACAGACTGTGTGGACATATTGTGCCGAGCCAGAACCCAGCAGCGGATCAAGGTTGGAGAGCTGAGTTTCTCCGTCTTTCCCGATCACACCCCGATCACACGCCTTTAATGATGTTCGTCGCCGGCTCCGGGAGATACCAGGGATCCGCTATGGTCTGCTCTACCCGGCGCGGCTCCGGATCACACACAACGGTGCGGAGAAGAGGTTTGACTCGGCGGAGGAGGCCAGCGCATTCATCAGGTCGCTCAACTTGTAAGAGATCCGTGAGGTGATACACACCGGTGAGGAAGCAGTGACAGTTCATATTGACATTTATTACTTTTTTCAGTTAATCTGTTTCCTCTTATTTTCATAAACACACAGTATGTGGTTTTCAGTTTAACTTGGTCTTGATTGGCTGTACCTTCTTGTCAAATGTTGCTAGACTTGCAGGAGCTTAACCCGAAGTTTGATAGTTATGCAAAAAGCCGAAAGTGTTCGCTTTAGGGATCTGTCTCCTTGTGGAGTTAGCACTGGGTTCTCCATCGTTTGGGGATGGGGAAGTTGTAAGTGCAATTGGGGGGTGGGGGGGTGGTTCAATGTGTGTGTTTTGTTTTTTTTGTGTTTTTGTGTGTTTTTTCTTTCTTTTTTCTTTCTCTTCTTCTCCCTTTTTCTTCTTCTTCCTTCCTTGGGGATCCGCATTCAGTCTATTTCTATCTCTAGGGATTTAACATATGGCCACCAATACTAATACTTCTGATGTCCCACTCACTGGATCCTCTGTGAGACTCTTGAGCTGGAATATTAAAGGTATGGGGAGTCCAATTAAGAGATCAAAGATATTTGCCCATTTGAAACGTCTTAAAGCGGACTTAGTGTTCCTGCAGGAAACCCACATGCGTACTAAAGATCAGGTCAGACTTAAATGTCCCTGGGTTTCTGAGGTGTTTCACTCTAATTTCAACTCTAAGGCCAGAGGGGTCGCTATTTTAATTGGTAAGTCAATTCAGTTTTCAGCTTCTAAGGTGATATCAGACAAAAACGGCAGATACTTAATTGTTGCAGGTACGTTATTCCATATTCCCATTTTATTAGTTAACATATATGCCCCCAATTTCGATGATCCACACTTTATGAATAAGCTATTTGAACGTCTTCCCTCATTGAACAACAGCCTCCTCATAATTGGCGGGGACATGAACTGTGTAATTGATCCCAACTTAGACCGCTCCAACCCACGTACTCTGACTCCTTCTTCAATGGCGAGGTCACTTTCAGATTTTGTGTCCAGGAACAGTTGCACTGATCCTTGGAGATTTAATAACCCTCATAACAAGGAATATTCCTTCTTTTCTTAGATGCATCAATCTTTCTCTCGGATTGATTATTATTTTATTGATGCTAAACTAATTCCCAAAGTACTGTCTGTTAATTATCATCCTATTGTTATTTCTGACCATGCCCCTCTTTCTTTAGATATTCAGTTCTCTTCACAACCCCGGTACTCAACACCTTGGAGGTTTAATACATTACTTCTCTCAGATGATAAGTTCACCAAATTTATTACAACTAAAATAGATGATTATATCTCTCTAAATCAAAATGATATGGAACCAGTTTCATGTTCACTGCTATGGGAATCATTAAAAGCATACTTGAGTGGACAAATTATTTCTTACTCTGCTCACTTAAATAAGTCCCGCAAAGCCAAATTGCAAGAAATCTCTATCAATATCACCAAACATGACCAACAACTCGCTACTTGCTCCTCTCCCAGTTTACTTAAACAGCGTGTCGATTTACAGACTGAATTTGATCTCATCACCACTAGTGATGCAGAGCGACTTCTTTTACGATCACGCTCCACATATTATGAACATGGTGACAAGGCAAGTCGTCTTCTAGCTCATCAACTACGCCGCCAAGCTGCTTCACGTATGATCCCTCAAATAAAAGATTCATCTGGCTCATTGCATAAGGACCCCACCACCATTAATTCGGTCTTTCACTCATTCTATCCCTCTTTATATAAGTCTGAATCTCCACCTGACACCACTGAATTGAATTTATTCCTAGATAGCCTCATCTTCCCTGTGATAAGCCCAGATGCTGCAAAAGAACTTGACTAAACCATTAACAGTAGAAGAAATCACTTTCGCTGCGAGAGGTATGCAAAATAACAAGGCTCCTGGCCCTGATGGATTTCCAGTGAAATTTTTTAAGAGATTTCAGGATAAATTGTCCCCTTTGCTACATGCTGTTTATAAGGAATCACTTGAACATTACACTCTCCCTCCCACCTTAAGGCAAGCCTCCATAAGTCTCCTCTTAAAAAAAGATAAAGATCCGAATCTCTGCGGCTCATACAGACCTCTTTCATTGATAAATGTAGATGCTAAGATTCTTGCTAAAGCTTTGGCCTATCGCCTGGAGAACATTGTACCAACTATTGTCTCACATGAGCAAACCGGATTTGTTAAGGGGCGACAGTTATTCTTTAACGTCCGAACACTCCTAAATATTATTTATTCTAAAACTGCCACAACAACACCTGAGGTAGTGATCTCGGTCGATGCTGAAAAAGCATTCGATAGGGTTGAATGGGACTATTTATTTACTGTACTAAAGAAGTTTGGACTGGGTAATGGGTTCATTTCGTGGATACGTCTCCTTTACACATCACCACAAGCAAACATTTCCACTAATGGCATTCAGTCCAATTTTTTTACTCTAACCCGTGGCACCAGACAAGGGTGTCCCCTATCTCCTCTATTGTTTGCGCTAGCTATAGAGCCCCTGTCAATCTTTCTGAGGTCCTCCTCCACTTTTACTGGGATCTCACGATTGGGCACAGAATTTAAATTGTCACTTTATGCTGATGACTTATTGTTGTATGTCTCAGATCCTGTCCTTTCGATTCCCACAATCTTATCTGCTTTCCAGAGATTTGGTTCTTTCTCAGGCTATAAAGTGAATACTTCTAAAAGCGAATGCTATCCTGTCAATGCTTCAGCATTACGGCTCACACAATCAGATGTCCCTTTCAAAATGAGCCTTTCTGGCTTTAAGTATCTCGGGATCAACGTAACCAGAACGTTAAACTCTCTTTTTTCTGCTAATTTCTCACCTTTAATGTCTAAAATTAAGTCTGACCTCCAAAGATGGAAGAGCTTGCCTCTCTCGTTAATTGGAAGAATTAACGCGGTTAAAATGAATATTCTGCCCAAATTCTTTTTTTGTTCCATTGTCTCCCACTTTTCCTGCCAAAGCAGTTTTTTAAAACAATCGATCAGACTATTTCTGACTTCTTGTGGTGTGGAAAGGCTCCTAGGATCCGCAAATCCACACTTCAGAGATGTAAATTCAATGGCGGATTAGCACTTCCGAATTTTCAACTGTATTATTGGGCGACACACATTAAAAAAATGTCATTTTGGTTCAAGTCAATGAATCTGCCATGGTGCCACCTAGAGGCACAGTCATGTGTTTCATCCTCCTTACCTGCTCTACTTACCTCTTCTATTCCATCCAACCTCTCAGGCTTCACAAATAATCAAGTGGTTCACTCCACACTTAAAATTTGGTATCAGTTTAGGAAACACTTCAAATTTAAATCAACGTCTACTTTAGCTCCTTTACTGAACAATCATTTATTTCGACCTCCACTTACAGATTCAACCTTTCTCACATGGCATAATAGAGGCCTGAAATGTTTTAAAGATCTTTACAAAGATGGTATTTTTCGCAGCTTTACAAATCTCTCAGGAGAATTTCATCTCCCAACTTCTCATCTATTTCGTTACTTTCAAATTAGACACAGCGCTAAAGCTTTGTTTCCATTTTTTCCCTCCTCGCCGCCGACCCTACAATGGGAGGTGCTTTTAAATCACGATCCACTTCAGAAATCACTCATCTCTAAAGTTTATAATGAACTTCTGTCTTTTGATTGCTCTCCAGTTACAAAAGTTAGGGCTGCCTGGGAAGATGAACTGGATCTAAATTTGGAGGATGACTGGTGGGACACCGCTCTTAAGAAAATTCATACAAGTTCATCCTGCGCTCGTCTCACACTTTTACACAATTTAAAGTTCTGTTTAGAGTCCACTTTTCTAAAGCGCGACTGTCGCAAATCTACCCCAGTATCACTGACAAATGTGACAAATGTCATGCTTCATCCTGCAATTTAACCCATATGTTCTACTCTTGTCCGCTACTCTCTTGCTTTTGGCTGAACTATTTTGATACCGAAATCAGCAGTGGTTGTTTAACAAATGTAGGTTTAACACTATCACCATTAACTGAAAATGTGTTCTATGATTTCAACAGGATAGTGGAATATAACCAATCTTCAAAGAGGGAGGGTCAGGTAAGGGCAACCGTTTTTTTAATGAACTTTTAACTCATTTCATACGAAAGCTTTCTGCAAGTTTTCCAGTTTTTGTTAAGACAGTTGTACAGGTTATAGTTATTCAGATCAATATTAACTTAACACAGGTAAAGTCACTTGTGGGGATGTCCAGACATTAGTTAAATATAGATAGGTTAATTAAGAAGTTCAATGCAGTTTTTCATTCAGTTCAGTTACATCAGCTGAAGATAGAAGCTTTGACACAGATAAATAACATTACTCTTATTTGTTATTGCCTCACAGAAGTAAACTGTCACCATGAGTACGGACGCGGAGATGGCCATTTATGGCAAAGCAGCCATATACCTGCGTAAGCCGGAGAGGGAGAGAATTGAGGCTCAAAGCGCACCTTTTGATGCCAAGACAAAGAGCTGTACTTAAAGGGAACAATCATGAAGAAAGACGCTGGCAAAGTCACCGTCAAACTCCTCGACCTTCAGGAGGTTTGTATGATAAGGTCAGACTCAGATGAAAGTAAAGTATGTGTTCTCAGTTGTAATTGTAACCAATGTCCTGTTGCAGGAGAAGGTATATAAAGAAGCAGACGTCCATCCAATGAACCCTCCCAAGTACGACAAAATTGAGGACATGGCCATGATGACCCATCTCAATGAAGCCTCTGTCCTGTATAACCTCAAAGAGCGTTATGCAGCATGGATGATCTACGTAAGACTATCTTTAAAGTGCAATAAGATATATTGAAATCAAAACTAAACATGGAGTTAACTGTTTATCTCTATGTTCACTTTCAGACCTACTCTGGGTTGTTCTGTGCCACTGTTAACCCTTACAAATGGCTCCCAGTGTACGATGCTGATGTTGTAAGTGCCTACAGAGGCAAGAAGCGTATGGAGGCTCCACCCCACATCTTCTCCGTCTCTGACAACGCTTATCAGTTCATGCTCACTGGTATGTCCATGTTGTAGAATTTGTATACAGTATACACAATGTTGTTTCACTGAAAGAAGTGTGATTAATTAATTTGGTTTCTATATTCACAGATAGGGAGAACCAGTCTGTCTTGATCACGTAAGTTCATATCTGTAGACTTTTTTTGAGAGATAAATATGTTATATATATATAAGCATATTCTTATAAATCTGTGTTCATACCCAGTGGAGAATCTGGTGCTGGAAAGACTGTGAACACGAAACGTGTCATCCAGTACTTCGCCACAATCGCAGTGGCAGGAGGAGAAAAGAAGAAGGATACAAGCAAGATTCAGGTATGTTGTGATGAAAGCATTGAGTCCAAGTAAAATAGAGTATATGTCGTGAAAGAAGGTTATTTTCTGATTTAATTTCGAAACTTGGATTATAGGGGTCGCTGGAGGATCAGATTATTGCAGCCAATCCCCTGCTGGAGGCCTATGGTAATGCCAAAACTGTGAGGAATGACAACTCTTCTCGCTTTGTAAGTATGGGGTTATTTTGTATAGACTAAATTCATGTTAGAAATTGTTTATGTGGGGAGATTACAACAATTTCTATCTTCTAAACAGGGTAAATTCATCAGAATCCATTTCGGCACAACTGGCAAACTGTCCAGTGCTGACATTGAGACATGTAAGTAATAATCCTCATAGCAAGTGTAGATGACTGAAATTCAGGACTGACCAGGTTGTGACTGATGATCAACATTTGTAGATCTGCTGGAGAAGTCAAGAGTGACATACCAGCTTTCTGCTGAGAGAGGCTACCACATCTTCTACCAGATGATGACAAACCACATACCGGGGATAGTTGGTAAACAGATTAAGCTATTGCATGATTTTATACATATGCTGATTGTTTTTTGGGAAAAACTGTATTTAATCTTCATTCCGTTTTAAATCTTCAGAGGGGGCACTCATCACAACCAACCCCTACGACTACCCCTTGATCAGCATGGGTCAGATCACTGTGGCCAGCATTGATGACAAAGTTGAGCTGGAAGCTATTGATGTGAGTGATCAAGGTTTTAATATTTAACATATTCCATACATCTGATGTGTATGATATCGAAAGTGATTTTATGAATGTACATTTCCAAAGTGGAGATGTTTTGTAAAATATTTATGTTCTGAACACAGAATGCTATTGATATCTTGGGCTTCACTGGTGAGGAGAAGATGGCCATCTACAAGTTTACTGGTGCTGTGATCCACCATGGTAACATGAAGTTCAAGCAAAAGCAGCGTGAGGAGCAGGCTGAACCCGATGGCACAGAAGGTGACTATTTGATATCATATCAAAGTGAACAACAGAAGCTCTATATCACACTGGTTTTGGTCTTTCATGAACACACATATATACAAAACTACATTATAAATAATGAAACCATTTTCAGATGCTGACAAGGTTGCTTACCTGTTGGGTCTGAACTCCGCTGACATGCTGAAGGGTTTGTGCTATCCCAGAGTGAAGGTCGGAAATGAGTATGTCACAAAGGGACAGACTGTACCTCAGGTAAACATAAAGTATTCATTTCAAATATCCTAGTGAATAGTTTTTTCTATAATGACACACGCATATATATATAAATACAAAGAAAAAAGTAATTTGTACAAAACATGATATAAATAAACAGCACTAATGGCAAGGTGGAGCATTAACTGAGGCCAAAGGCTGTCCTGAGAAGTAAAGAGATTGAGATGTACTGGGTGTGTTATCTTTTTATTGACTATTAATCGCCAAAATCTAGTTTTATACCTATATAGGGTATACAGTAGCACAGGATTTTATAAAACAACTTTGCAGAAGCGTACAGGAAAAAAACTATTTTTAGATTCTTCTTCAGGTGAACAACTCAGTGACTGCCCTGGCCAAATCCATCTATGAGAGGATGTTCTTGTGGATGGTTGTCCGTATCAACCAGATGTTGGACACTAAGCAGTCAAGGAACTCCTATATTGGTGTCCTGGATATCGCCGGCTTTGAAATCTTTGATGTAAGCGTCATACAGTGCATTTTATTATTAAAATATGACAAAGCCTTTCCTGTTGTCCATGAGCAATCAGGCTGATTATTTGTCACCTCACAGTTCAACACCTTGGAGCAACTGTGCATCAACTTCACCAATGAGAAGCTGCAACAGTTCTTCAACCACACCATGTTTGTCCTGGAGCAAGAGGAGTACAAGAAGGAGGGTATTATCTGGGAGTTCATTGACTTCGGTATGGACTTGGCCGCCTGCATTGAGCTGATTGAAAAGGTAAACACCAATTTTATGATTCTATTGTATGTAATTCTCCTAAAATACACCAGTCACTTAATGATATACTTTATCTCTCTGTACTTTCATCTAGCCCATGGGCATCTTCTCCATCCTTGAAGAGGAGTGCATGTTCCCTAAGGCTGATGACACATCCTTCAAGAATAAGCTCTATGATCAGCATCTTGGCAAAAACAAAGCATTTGAGAAGCCAAAACCTGCAAAGGGCAAGGCTGAGGCCCACTTCTCCCTGGTGCACTATGCTGGTACAGTGGACTACAATATCGCTGGCTGGCTGGACAAGAACAAGGACCCACTGAATGAGTCTGTTCTGCAGCTGTACCAGAAGTCATCAGTGAAACTGCTGGCTGGCCTGTATCCACCTATTGTTGAGGGTATGATACACAATTAACTGGTCAATTAAAACACATTTTAATATTGTATTACTCTTTATCAAATGTAGCAAGTTGTCTCTGTATATATTCAGTTTCTCACAAAAATAATTCTACTTGAAATGATCAACAGAGGCTGGAAAGAAGGGAGGCAAGAAGAAGGGAGGCTCTATGCAGACTGTGTCTTCACAGTTCAGGGTAAGCTTTGGCATTGTAAACTAAGAAATAGAATCACACATTACGTTATACACAACTAACTTACTCTTTTGTATCTACAGGAAAACTTGGGCAAGCTGATGACTAACTTGAGGAGCACCCATCCTCACTTTGTGCGTTGTCTGATTCCCAATGAGTCAAAGACTCCAGGTAAGATTTGAACTCTTTGGGGAATAGCATGTATTTTTTGTTAGTATGGTTTCAGTTCAGTGCTGGTTCAATGAAGAGTATAACTATTCACAAAAGTAATAATGAAATGTCTTATGAAATAGGACTGATGGAGAACTTCCTGGTCATCCACCAGCTGAGGTATAACGGTGTGCTGGAGGGTATCAGAATCTGCAGGAAAGGTTTCCCCAGCAGAATCCAATATGGTGACTTCAAGCAGAGGTGCCAATGACTATATTTTTGACGTCCAAAAATGTTGCCACAAACGCCAAAAAATACTTACAGAGACCAATAACTTTTGTATTAAAGGAACAAGGTATTGAATGCCAGTGTCATTCCTGAGGGCCAGTTCATTGACAACAAGAAGGCTTCACAAAAGCTGCTTTGATCGATTGATGTTAATCATGACGAGTACAGATTTGGACACACAAAGGTAAGAACCATGCTCCCTTGTTGATTGTTGGTATAATTACAAAGGAGGTTGATTTTTCTTATTCTTTTTGTTTGTTTGTCTGATAATCAGCATTGTACCTCAACGTTTATTAAATGTTTGAAGTAATTTGGTGTAAAATTAGACCATGTACCTGGAGCAATTACTCATCAATGGAATAGTTTCAAAGCGTCTATCTTATGTGTACATTTATAAAGCATCTTTGCCTTGTGAGTGTTGAACAAGTTAGGATACCTGAAAGTTAATTTATATTTTCTGTTTATTCAGGTGTTCTTCAAGGCTGGTCTGCTGGGTACCCTTGAGGAGATGAGAGATGAAAAGCTTGCAGCTCTGGTCACAATGACTCAGGCTCTCTGCCGTGCTTACCTCATGAGAAAGGAGTTTATGAAGATGATGGAGAGGAGCCATGTTGAAAACAATAAATTCTGGACAGAAAGACATGGGATGAAAATTTTTCAAAAATTCTCATGTAAACAATTTCTCCTTCACAGGGAAGCCATGTACACCATCCAGTACAACGTGCGCTCGTTCATGAATGTCAAACATTGGCCATGGATGAAGGTTTACTACAAGATCAAGCCTCTGCTGAAGACTGCTGAAACTGAGAAGGAGCTGTCTGCGATGAAGGAAAACTATGAAAAGATGACAACTGACTTGGCTACTGCCCTGGCCAAGAAGAAGGAACTAGAGGAGAAGATGGTGTCTCTTCTGCAAGAGAAGAATGATCTGCAGCTCCAAGTGGCATCCGTAAGTAAATTCAGATGGTACCTGCAACTGTTCATGTGTTGTGCGACAAATAATGATGGGCTCACACTTGATGTGTTCATATAATGACACAGGAAGGAGATAATCTCTCAGATGCTGAGGAAAGATGTGAGGGACTTATCAAGAGCAAGATTCAGCTTGAGGCCAAACTCAAAGAAACAACTGAGAGACTTGAGGATGAAGAGGAAATGAATGCTGAGCTTACTGCTAAGAAGAGAAAGCTGGAAGATGAATGTTCTGAGCTCAAGAAGGATATTGACGATCTGGAGCTTACATTGGCCAAGGTGGAGAAGGAGAAACATGCCACTGAGAACAAGGTTCGTAAATTTAAAAATGTGTAGCATATAGAGTAAATTCATGGTTGCTATGTGTTAAATAACATTTTACCTGCACACATAGGTCTAGAACCTGACAGAGGAGATGGCCTCTCAAGATGAGAGCATTGCTAAGCTGAGCAAGGAGAAGAAAGCTCTTCAGGAGGCTCATCAACAGACTCTTGATGACCTGCAGGCTGAGGAAGACAAAGTCAACACTCTGACCAAGGCCAAGACAAAGCTTGAGCAGCAAGTTGATGATGTAAGTTTACAAAATCACTTAGGTTGGCAAAACAAGATTCTTTAGCATAATATTACAATCTCAATGTCTCAATGTTCAGCTTGAGGGTTCTCTGGAACAAGAGAAGAAACTGCGTATGGACCTTGAGAGAGCCAAGAGGAAGCTCGAGGGAGATCTGAAACTGGCCCAGGAATCCATAATGGATCTTGAGAATGACAAGCAGCAGTCTGATGAGAAAGGGAAAAAGTATCTGAATTTTTTTTCCCTCCCCATTACAAATTACCATCATGTTTCTAGTAATATTCAATAGCATGAATTAACTCTTACTGTGAACTTTGTTACTCTCACAGGAAAGACTTTGAAATCAGCCAACTCCTGAGCAAGATTGAGGATGAGCAGTCTATGGGATCTCAGCTTCAGAAGAAGATCAAGGAGCTTCCGGTAATCAACATATTGCTTTAAACAAAGCACAACATGCTTTCAAGTTTTTGTGTTTCACATTTAATGTTCACTAAACAATAAAATCAACACTTGAAACAGGCCCGTATTGAGGAACTGGAGGAGGAGATTGAGGCTGAGCGTGCTGCTCGTGCCAAGGTTGAGAAGCAGAGGGCTGACCTCTCCAGGGAACTTGAGGAGATCAGTGAGAGGCTAGAGGAGGCTGGAGGTGCCACTGCTGCTCAGATTGAGATGAACAAGAAGCGGGAAGCTGAGTTCCAGAAGCTCCGTCGTGACCTTGAGGAGTCCACTCTGCAGCATGAAGCCACTGCTTCCGCTCTTCGCAAGAAGCAGGCTGACAGCGTTGCTGAGCTGGGAGAGCAGATCGACAACCTCCAGCGAGTCAAGCAGAAGCTTGAAAAGGAAAAGAGTGAATACAAAATGGAGATTGATGACCTGTCCATCAACATGGAGGCTGTTGCCAAAGCAAAGGTACAAAATAAATGTAATATTAGAGTATTAAATGCATTTTTTGTACATTAAAAAAACAATAAATGACATAATTGTGTTAAAAATTAAATCTTTCTTTTCCGTTACTTTTTTCTCAAGGGAAATCTGGAAAAGATGTGCCGTACTCTTGAGGACCAACTTAGTGAACTGAAGACCAAGAATGATGAAACTGTTCGTCAAGCGAATGACTTGGGTGCACAGAAAGCCCGTCTCCTGACAGAAAATGGTATGCAAATGGCAGCCATCTTCAGTTTGACACAGATCAACCAGAAACTGAAAAGAAACTAATGTTTGATCTTAATTTTCACACAAGGTGAGTTCGGCCGTCAAATTGAAGAGAAAGAGGCTCTTGTCTCCCAGCTGACCAGAGGCAAACAGGCCTACACTCAACAGATTGAAGAGCTGAAGAGACAGATTGAAGAGGAGGTTAAGGTAAGAAAACTCAAACAGGTCCTTGCCTCGTTGAATGAGATTTAAAAGTTTTACACATTCAATAATATTTCTTATTCTAGGCCAAGAATGCTCTTGCCCATGGACTGCAATCAGCCCGCCACGACTGTGACCTGCTGAGGGAACAGTTTGAGGAGGAGCAGGAGGCCAAGGCTGAGTTGCAGCGTGGAATGTCCAAGGCCAACAGTGAGGTGGCTTAGTGGAGAACTAAGTATGAACCTGATGCTATTCAGCGCACTGAGGAGCTTGAAGAGTCCAAGTGAGTAACATTCAAATTAAATTACCCAATATTTTCTTTGCATATAGATTGTACATTTAGCTGTGCAACATCACATTGGTGTCTTTAGTTTATTTTATATATGTAAGAATATCTGTAAAAGTTTACAAGATATTGACATTTTTATTGAGAGAAAATTTGCAAATGTTTCAAAGGAAAAAGCTGGCTCAGCGTCTCCAGGAGGCTGAGGAGCAGATTGAGGCTGTGAACTCCAAGTGTGCTTCTCTGGAGAAAACCAAACAGAGGCTGCAGCGTGAGGTGGAGGACCTCGTGATTGATGTGGAGAGGGCTAATGGGCTGGCTGCCAACCTGGACTAGAAGCAGAGGAACTTCGACAAGGTGGCCAATTCATACAAATTTTTTTTTACTTGTCTTTGTTTTGCAGAATATCTATCTGATCACAATAAATTGTCTTATTTAGGTGTTGGCAGACTGGAAGCAGAAGTATGAGGAGGGTCAGTCAGAGCTTGAGGGATCTCTGAAGGAGGCTCGTTCTCTCGGCACTGAGCTGTTCAAGATGAAGAACTCTTATGAGGAAGCTCTGGATCAGCTGGAGACCATGAAGCGTGAAAACAAGAACCTGCAACGTGAGTTCTCACCTGACAACGAGAATAATGTATTCATATTTTAGTGTTGAGCTCCTACCTGATTGTCTTTGATTATATTCAACGCATTTTGTGTTAGTGTTCCTATTTTACATCTCAGGCTTGACAATATGTAACATGTGTCTTTCTGCAGAGGAGATCTCTGATCTGACTGAACAGATTGGTGAGACTGGCAAGAGCATCCATGAGCTGGAGAAGTCAAAGAAGCAGGTGGAGACAGAGAAATCTGAGATCCAGACAGCTCTTGAGGAGGCTGAGGTATGTTTGTTTTATCAAGGGAGATTTTCTGAGGAGAAAAACATTACAAATCTAGGACAATGCAGTATATCGGGCTAAAAGGCCTGAAGGTTAGGTCAAAAATCGTACTCTATGATGTCATCAGGGAACTCTGGAACATGAAGAGTCTAAGATTCTGCGTGTTCAGCTGGAGCTCAACCAGATCAAGGGTGAGGTGGACAGGAAACTGTCAGAAAAAGATGAGGAGATGGAGCAGATCAAGAGAAACAGCCAGAGGGTGACTGACTCTATGCAGAGCTCTCTGGATTCTGAGGTCAGGAGCAGGAATGATGCCCTGAGAATCAAGAAGAAGATGGAGGGAGACCTCAATGAGATGGAGATTCAGCTGAGCCATGCCAATCGCCAGTCGGCTGAGTCCCAGAAGCAGCTGAGGAATGTGCAGGCACAGCTGAAGGTATTGTCAGACAAACTGCTGTTGTACAAACTACAGTATAGTGAGTGCACCTACAGTTCATTATGAGTTTGGCTCTGGAACAGACAGAGAGAGGTCGCAAAGTCGCTGAACAGGAGCTGGTGGATGCCAGTGAGCGTGTTGGACTGCTGCACTCTCAGGTGAACAAATATACAGTACTTCAATATATAAAACCAATGAAACGTTAAACAACATGAAATGTTGATAACTTAAGAAACTTCATTTTGTCATCCTTTAGAACACAAGCCTTCTGAACACCAAGAAGAAGCTTGAGTCTGACCTGGTTCAGGTCCAGAGTGAAGTTGATGACACTGTTCAGGAAGCAAGGAATGCAGAGGATAAGGCTAAGAAAGCCATCACTGATGTACGCTTAAGTTTTTACTTATTATCAATACTTTTTACTCATTGATTTTTGACATTTCTAAACCAAATATTGTGTTTTCCAGGCTGCGATGATGGCTGAGGAGCTGAAGAAGGAGCAGGATACTAGCTCTCACCTGGAGAGGATGAAGAAGAACCTGGAGGTTGCTGTTAAGGACCTGCAGCACCGCCTGGATGAGGCTGAGAACCTGGCCATGAAGGGTGGCAAGAAGCAGCTTCAGAAACTGGAGTCTAGGGTAAGAGAATTATGATAGAATTATACATATATAAACACAGTTTAAAAAAAACATCAAAACACTTGTAACATAAACTGTGAATGCATTGGTCTTTTTTCCAAAAGGTGCGCGAGCTTGAATCAGAGATTGACACCGAGCAGAGACGTGGAGCAGATGCTGTTAAGGGTGTCCGCAAGTATGAGAGGAGAGTGAAGGAGCTCACCTACCAGGTAGAGTCACTTTGACATTAAATGTGTATAGTACAAAACAAGCAAATGTAATGATATAATTTCCTTTAAAACATGCAAACCTATGTATTTTCAACTACAGACTGAGGAGGACAAGAAAAATGTTTCCAGGCTGCAGGATCTGGTTGACAAGTTGCAGCTCAAGGTGAAGGCCTACAAGAGGCAGTCTGAGGAAGCGGTAAGGGCAAAACATTAATATTTAAAAAATGACAACTCTATACGACATCATATCTCATGTGCAGTATATCTGCTGATAATTTAACCATTTGCCCTGTATTGTCTTCCAGGAGGAGCAGGCCAATGTCCACCTGTCCAAGTGCAGGAAGGTCCAGCATGAGCTGGAGGAGGCTGAGGAGCGTGCTGACATTGCAGAGTCCCAAGTCAACAAACTGAGAGCCAAGACCCGTGACTCTGGAAAGGTAAATCTACAATTCTGTGTAGTAAACAAATAAAAATTGAAAATTATTGAGGCAGAAAGTCACTAGTTAAAGGTGTTTGAAAGGAACCTAATCAATAATTTTTGTTTGTTGGTGTTTTTCAGGGTAAAGAGGCAGCTGAATAAAGCTCATCGGCTGATCGCCTGTTTCAAATCATATAATATGAGGTGAAATATGCTGTTCAAATAAATTGTATTTTTTGCTCTGAAATTGATGTCTCTAATATTATTTTCATCTGCCTGTTTCTTCTGAGACATATTTTGTCCGTCCACTCTTTTAAAGTCTCTTCCTGGGTTTTACCATCTCCATCAGATAAGAAAACTTTTTCAGGTAGTTTTTCTTTACCTTCATCATTCAGTCATTCCCCGTTTAATGTCCCTCTTTCACTGTCTAATACATGACAAATATGGGCATAATCAGCTGTAGTTATTTAGATGCATATGAGCAAAATGTAATCACCAATAATTGTCCAGGTCAACTTTTACCTGCATGTCACAAGTTTATCAGGTTTTACCTTGCTAGCAGTGCGGTTAAAACTCACGGTAGCTACAGATTCTTTTACAAGTGGCAAACAGGCAAAATATACTGTACATATGAATAACTTATCTTTAATAATACAAAATATTATTTAATCACATATAACATCACTGTATATACTGTAAATATTTAGATACCTTATTTTGTCTGTGAAGCCTTTCCATAATTCATTCATATTACCAATAATGTTATTTGATCACATATTACAAAACGATTACAGAAAGATTTGTCAAACCTTTTCTGGATGAGGAGAGGAAGATGGTGGATGATGATTATGATGAAATTAAACTAGCAGCATCGGACGCACTTTGAAAACCGCCACACCATAGTTTCCAATGTAAAATCAACAGTGTCTCGTCCTATTCCACCCCCAATATTAGCAAATCCCAACTAACCCCTCCTTAAAACAACTGTCTACATATTATATTCTATAGCCTGATCTATTATATATTGAAACATTAACAGGCTTTGTTAAAACTAACAATTTACCCTTCAATGTTAAGCAGGATCTGCTAGCTAGCTAGCTGCTGGATGGCTAAAGAAGCAGCTGAACTTTGCTAGCTAGCCACCTAGCTTAAATCGAAATAATGGATAACTGCATTTATACGGCACTAAGCTTAGTCATAGTTAGAAATGATTAAAAGTATGAAGCCCACTGTCCTTAATACTAATATATCAAATAGCATGTATAGCTTAGCATTACTACACCAAAGTCTGGAGCCTTGTTGGTCAGTTGGCTCCTGCAAGGTCAAATTGTGATGCAACTGGACAGGAACCACAACAGCACGTGGTCCTATATAGCGCCCTCTAGTGTTTACAGACGAACCTAATATGACGCTTTACTTCAGCATTCAAAGCTATATCTCCATCTCTTTGTGGCGTCACTATTAAACATTATAAGAACAATCAAATAATTGCTGTTGATCAAAACAGAAGTTTATGGATCATGGAATTCCGATAGAATTTATCATGCAAAACTAAACTTGTTTTGTTTCATTGTTTGTAGTTAACACACTTACTTCTAATGATTAATTTTAATATTGAAAATAATGCAAGTACAAACTCTAGTCCTAATTTAGGGTATTAGTAGCTCACAGGTCAGAATTAATATTGCACAGTTGAAAAGGGAACCTGACTTGAAAAGCAGTCCATAATGGGTTCGTGTAGTTATACTGATTAAATAATATATTTCAAAAATCGTAGTAACAACAATTTTATTTATATCCGTCATTTCAAATTTAGCCATTACAAAATGCTGCACTTGGGACAAATTAAGAAAACCCAAGACGAACAGAATAATAAAACATCATGGAAAATCAGTCAATAAATAATATGATATAAATTGTTGACTATAAGCATAAAGATTTATATTATATTGTGTTGAGCTGGAGTATAAAGATTTAATGATCTTTCAGTAGAGCAGTTACAATAGTACAACACAGCTTAAAGATAAATATTTCAACAACACAAACAACAGGTATTCACTGATTACAGTAAGTACAACACTCAAGTAATCTTGATGAAAGGAGTGAAAAAGTCAGATAATAAGAGCCTTTTCAATAAAATGTGATTTGAAAATAAAACGAAAGAAAGACGCGATGTAAGCGAATGAGTAGATTGTGAAACCTGAAGTTCCAGCTTAGTAGTGACTCCTCTTTCCTGATTGAAGCAGGAAGAACTCTTTGTTAAATCACTTGGGAATCGACAGTAAAGGAGTCCGTGTTTGTCCTTCAGTTCAACAGCTGCCCATCTCTCAACAGCTTTAAACACAGCAGACAGGGAGATTTAAGAAGTGGGTTTATGAACTGCAGCTCAGATCAGCAGGCCGTGCCACTTTGCTACAGGCTGGCGGACTGAGCGCATCATCCAGTTCCAGTGCTCGTCTTCCGTACTCCTCTCCTTCCCCACAGTCAACTGTCCTATCAGATGTTTGGGTGATTTCCAGGTCGTGTGAGTCTCATACACAGAGATTATGATTTTACACTGCTCCACAGGAAACTCGGGCAGCGAGAATATGAGCACCTCGTTGAAGAAGTTCACCCGGCACCGGGCCTCCACCGAGGTCTTCTGCGACCTGAGCTTGCAATGGTTACACTGGACACTGATCCTGACGTAAACGGCTGTACAACACAAGAAACAGCAAATCAGTAACCCTATACGTTACAATGTGTGTGTGTATGGTTTCTGATGGTTTTCTATTTGTCAGGAGGTTTGTTATTTACCGGCATCTGAGGATATCTCAGTGGGGACTGTTCTGACCTTTAGCAGACCAATTTCAAGCCTCTGAGAAGTTGGAAGAAACTTCAGTGACAGCAGCACCTCTCCGACACGATCCTGTCCAGAGTGAGAGGATCAACACTTCATAAACCTTTTATGTGATTCAAAAGACAGATTCTGCCTATTTGTAGTTGGAATTCAAATCATTCTCTGGTTTCAGCTTCAGTTAAGGATTTGCCGTTTCTGTTCTTTCCTTTCCCCCCTCATACAAATTTTCACTCATTGCAGCAATGATAGATTCTAATAGTGCCCTTGAGTTTAAAAAAAAAAAAAAAAGTCAAGGCTCTCAGGATCTTAAAGCATTCCGGCAGTTTGAGCTTCTCAAATGTGTGTTGATTATAGCTTTTTATTTGATATACTGTTATAGTTGTGAAACTACAACTTGTAAAAATGCAGACACAGACATTTCGCTTGTGGTTACTGTCATTAACATACCAATCAAACATTGATGGGATTTTTTTCCCCCATCAATGTTAGACTAGCATCCACGTTGTGTTTATGCTTTTAGATATACCAATTACACATTAGGATCAAATTACGATATTGACAATTAATATCACTTTGCTTCCTTCCAACCAAAAGGGTAACACTCAGGACTGGTGGCAATCAAACTCATAAAAAGGCAGAAAATAGATATGAAGCCCATAAAGATGCTATAGGTTGTCACTCTTGTAAAAACCTGATTGAAATGAGAGCCTGTGAATAAGGCTGTATTAATTGAAATTAAAGAATATCTGCTCCTTCATTTGTGCTTAGGAAGGTAAATGGAAAATAGATCTTGCAGGCTGGGGCATTCACTGTTGACTCAGTGGTAATAACATCCAAGGTAGCCACTTGGACATGGTCAGAGGGAACATAATACTTTCTATAAATAAAACATGTTACACAACTATAACACATATGATAAAGATGCCACTGCATCATGTGCAACTATGCCCCTATGTATTTCTTATGTGTTGTGCTAAAAACAAAATCCTTGGATTGACAGGAAAAGATTTCAAAATTGTTAAATTTAAATAAAATGTTTACAAATAATCAATGATTAAAAGATGAAATTGAAAAGTTGTTACTATAAGGTATATGTGTTTTTAGGTCATTACTTGTTGTGTCTGAAAAAACATTCCGCTAAAATCCAACAATAATAAAGAGAATACATTATTTTGTCCATTAAAGGGAATCAAATTAAAGTCACACACAAATAGTCTGGCACGGGGTGCATCATGTTTGAACAGCTGGTGATGCCAATGACTATGATGGACTTCAGAATCAAACCTTTTTTCAGTTTAAAAAATCTAATATAAAAAGCTTGAGTGAAGTAGATGATCCTGTGCACAAAACATTGTGTATTACTTCGCAGAGGACAACAACAGCTGTTGTAAACCAGGATGTATAAGAGGAGTGATGAAAAAAACACAAATACATCAAAATGTTCATTGGAGATAAACTGAAAGTTTCATTATCTTTAGTATAGCGTCAAGCATGACTGAAAAAAAGCCACTATGAAGACCATGTGCATATTAAAACCAAAGCAAATCTGTATGAACATTGAAAAATGGTACTGAAAGATCATTTTAATGTTACAATGTTAAAAATGTCCAAGGCAGCAACACAGATATGGGCTATCTGTAGATGCCTCATAAAAGATGTATGGCCTCCCTGACATCTAAAATATTAGATATATTAATTAAGACTACAGCTGTAGGGGATAGCAACACCACATTTGGAAATCTCCCCCTTATAACTTTGGCATCAATCGCAACATGAAACCAATATAAGGAGTGGATTCAAACCTAAGAGTGTTAGTAGAGGACCCCTGAAGACTCCTGCTACTGGTAGGTGTATCGTCAATCTGCTTTAGAGCATTTATTGTTTATTATAAAGATAAGAGAACTTTCTTTGATACTAGTTAAACAGCAATATCAACAAATCTTAGATAAACATTCATGAACTTTCATAGACTAAATATATGTTTTATGATTTCCACAGGATTGTGAAATATAAAGGAAGTTTGTCATAGAAAGGGGCAGGTATGAACTACTTTTTTTATTGTGGTCCAGTTTGAGTGAAACATTGAATTTAACTGCATAGTTTTGTCAAAACTAGGATTAGTGTGACTAATCACAACTACTTCGAGTCATGTCACATGTAATGGACAAAATCAATTAGAGATATTATAGTAAGTGTCTGTGAAGACTCTCAGTCATGGTATCTTCAAAAGTCGCACAGAAGTGTCTGCGGGCAACTGGACATGCTTGAGTTGTTTGAAGAAGTTTCACCTCTCATTCAAGAGGTTTCTTCATTTCTAAACTTAATAAGAATGTTGGTGAAAGGCAAAACTAACCATTCAAGAACCTTAAGCAAGTCAAGTTGCCTATAATCAGTTGCAGCTCCTGAAGAAAATTAAATAGTTACTCAGTTTTTTGGTCAGTTACATGAACTTAAGGTAGCAGCTCTAAAGCATAGGCTTTAGAGGCGTCCAAGGCCATAATGATGAAAGTATAATCTTCAATGAGTACGGATGCACTTAGCCAGTGTTAAATCACATTGAGAGTCAGTCATCAGTTTAAGATTTTTGTTTTTTGACTTTCAGACATAACCCGCCACCATGAGTACAGACGCGGAGATGGCCGCTTACGGCAAAGCAGCCATATACCTTCGTAAGCCAGAGAGGGAGAGAATTGAGGCTCAAACCGCACCTTTTGATGCTAAGGCTGCCTGCTATGTGGCCGATGCCAAAGAGCTGTACTTGAAGGGAATGATCATCAAGAAAGACGCTGGCAAAGTCACCGTCAAAGTCTTGGAGACTCAGGAGGTTTGTATAATAAAACAAGACTCAACTGAAAGTTAAGTATGTGTTTTCAGTTGTAATTGTAACCAATGTCCTGTTGCAGGAGAAGGTATTTAAAGAAGACGACGTCCATCCAATGAACCCTCCCAAGTACGACAAAATTGAGGACATGGCCATGATGACCCATCTCAATGAAGCCTCTGTCCTTTATAACCTCAAAGAGCGTTATGCAGCATGGATGATCTACGTAAGACTATCTTTAAAATGCAATAAGTTATATTGAAATCAAAAACTAAACATGGAGTTAACTGTTTATCTCTATGTTCACTTTCAGACCTACTCTGGGTTGTTCTGTGCCACTGTTAACCCTTACAAATGGCTCCCAGTGTACGATCAAGAAGTTGTTAATGCCTACAGAGGCAAGAAGCGTATGGAGGCTCCACCCCACATCTTCTCCGTCTCTGACAACGCTTATCAGTTCATGCTCACTGGTATGTTCTTATTGTAGAATTTGTATACATTAAACAGAATGTTGTTTCACTGAAAGGAATGTGTTTAATTAATTTGGTTTCTATGTTTACAGATAGGGAGAACCAGTCTGTCTTGATCACGTAAGTTCATATCTGTTGACTTTTCTTTAGAATCAAATATGTTGATCAAATTCATATAAGTCTGTGTTTATACCCAGTGGAGAATCTGGTGCTGGAAAGACTGTGAACACGAAACGTGTCATCCAGTACTTCGCCACAATCTCAGTGGCAGGAGGGGACAAAAAAGGGGGGGGCGGCGAAAAAAAGTATCAGGTATGTTGTGATGACACCATTGAGTTCAAGTAAAGTTGAGAAAGAGTTATTTTCTGATTTAATTTCGAAACTTGGATACATATAGGGGTCACTGGAGGATCAGATTATTGCAGCCAATCCCCTGCTGGAGGCCTACGGTAATGCCAAAACTGTGAGGAATGACAACTCTTCTCGCTTTGTAAGTATGGGGTTATTTTGTACGAGACAAATTTTTTGTTAGACATTGGTTATGTGGGGAGATTACAACAATTTCTATCTTCTAAATAGGGTAAATTCATCAGAATCCATTTCGGCACAACTGGCAAACTGGCCAGTGCTGACATTGAGACATGTAAATTATAATCCTCATAGCAAGTGTAGATGACTGAAATTCAGGACTGACCAGGTTTTGACTGATAATCCACATTTATAGATCTGCTGGAGAAGTCAAGAGTGACATACCAGCTTTCTGCTGAGAGAGGCTACCACATCTTCTACCAGATGATGACAAACCACATACCGGGGATAGTTGGTAAACAGATTAAGCTATTGCATGATTTTAAACATATGGTGATTGTTTTTTGTGAAACTCTGTATTTAATCTTCATCACGTTTTTAATATTCAGAGGCGTCACTCATCACAACCAACCCCTACGACTACCCCTTGATCAGCATGGGTCAGATCACTGTGGCCAGCATTGATGACAAAGTTGAGCTGGAAGCTACTGATGTGAGTGATCGAAGTTTTAATATTTAACATATTGCATACATCTGATGTGTATGATATGCAATGTGATTTTTATGAATGTATTTTCCAAAGTGGAGATGTTTCGTAAAAAATAAATCTTCTTAACACAGGCTGCTATTGATATCCTGGGCTTCAGTGGTGAGGAGAAGATGGCCATCTGGAAGTTTACTGGTGCTGTGATCCACCACGGTAACATGAAGTTCAAGCAAAAGCAGCGTGAGGAGCAGGCTGAACCTGATGGCACAGAAGGTGACTATTTGATATCATATCAAAGTGAACAACAGAAGTTCTCAATCACACTGGTTTTGTTTTGTCATGAAAACACATATATACAATACTACATTTTAAATAATGAAACCATTTTCAGATGCTGACAAGGTTGCTTACCTGTTGGGTCTGAACTCCGCTGACATGCTGAAGGGTCTGTGCTATCCCAGAGTGAAGGTCGGAAATGAGTATGTCACAAAGGGACAGACTGTAAATCAGGTAAACATAAAGTATTCATTTCAAGTATCACGGTAAATATTTTTTTTTTTATAATGACACACCCATGTATATATATATATATATATATAAAAAGAAAAGAGTAATTTGTACAAAACATGATATAATTAAACAGCACTAATGACACGGTGGAGCATAAACTGAGGCCAAAGGCCTCAGTGAACAGGGGGTGTTTGAGTAGTTTTTTTAACCTGTCCAGAGATGTAAAGTTGCAGATTTTGGCAGGGAGAAAGTTCCAGAGGGTGGGGGTTGCAACAAGATAGGTCCCCAAAAGTCTGCGTTAAGTGTTAGGCATGGAGAGCAATCCAGAGTTTGAGGACCACAGCCTTCTTAGCGGAGTGTATGGGTGGAGGAGAGAGCCTTAAATATAGTTGGGCTACGGCAATTAATAGGTGAGAATAAGGAGTTTGTATTTAATGTTTTTAACACTGGTGACAGGGATTTAGATGTACTGGGTGTGTTATGTTTGTATTGACTATTAATTGCAAAAATAAAGTTTTATACCTATATAGGGTATACAGTAGCACAGCATTTTACAAAACAACTAAACAGAAGCGTACAGAAAAAAATATTTTTACATTCTTCTTCAGGTGAACAACTCAGTTACTGCCCTGTCTAAGTCCGTCTATGAGAGGATGTTCTTGTGGATGGTCATCCGTATCAACCAGATGTTGGACACGAAGCAGTCAAGGAACTCCTATATTGGTGTCCTGGATATCGCCGGCTTTGAAATCTTTGATGTAAGCTTTATACACTGCAACTCATTATTAAAATATGACAAAGCCTTTCCTGTTGTCTATGAGCAATCAGGCTAATTATTTGTCATCTCACAGTTCAACACCTTGGAGCAACTTTGCATCAACTTCACCAATGAGAAACTGCAACAGTTTTTCAACCACACCATGTTCGTCCTGGAGCAAGAGGAGTACAAGAAGGAGGGTATTATCTGGGAGTTCATTGACTTCGGTATGGACTTGGCCGCCTGCATTGAGCTGATTGAAAGGGTAAACACCAATTTTATGATTCTATTGTATGTAATTCTCCTAAAAAACACCAGTCACTTCATGATATACTTTATCTCTCTGTTTTTTCATCTAGCCCATGGGCATCTTCTCCATCCTTGAAGAGGAGTGCATGTTCCCTAAGGCTGATGACACATCCTTCAAGAATAAGCTCTATGATCAGCATCTTGGCAAAAACAAAGCATTTGAGAAGCCAAAACCTGCAAAGGGCAAGATTGAGGCTCACTTCTCCCTGGTGCACTATGCTGGTACAGTGGACTACAATATCACTGGCTGGCTGGACAAGAACAAGGACCCCCTGAATGATTCTGTTCTGCAGCTGTACCAGAAGTCATCAGTGAAACTGCTGGCTGGCCTGTATCCCGCTGTTGTTGAGGGTATGACACACAATTAACTGGTCAATTAAAACATATTTTAATATTGTATTACTCTTTATCAAATGTAGCAAGTTGTCTCTGTATATATTCAGTTTCTCACAAAAATAATTCTACTTGAAATGATCAACAGAGGCTGGAAAGAAGGGAGGCAAGAAGAAGGGAGGCTCTATGCAGACTGTGTCTTCACAGTTCAGGGTAAGCTTTGGCATTGTAAACTAAGAAATAGCATCACACATTACGTTATACACAACTAACTTACTCTTTTGTATCTACAGGAAAACTTGGGCAAGCTGATGACTAACTTGAGGAGCACCCATCCTCACTTTGTGCGTTGTCTGATTCCCAATGAGTCAAAGACTCCAGGTAAGATTTGAACTCTTTGGGGAATAGCATGTTTTTTTGTTAGTAGTGTTTCAGTTCAGTGCTGGTTCAATGAGGAGTATAACTATTCACAAAAGTAATAATGAAATGTCTTATGAAATAGGACTGATGGAGAACTTCCTGGTCATCCACCAGCTGAGGTGTAACGGTGTGCTGGAGGGTATCAGAATCTGCAGGAAAGGTTTCCCCAGCAGAATCCAATATGGTGACTTCAAGCAGAGGTACCAATGACTATATTTTTGACGTCCAAAAATGTTGCCACAAACGCCAAAAAATACTTACAGAGACCAATAAATTTTGTGTTAAAGGTACAAGGTATTGAATGCCAGTGTCATTCCTGAGGGCCAGTTCATTGACAACAAGAAGGCTTCAGAAAAGCTGCTCGGATCGATTGATGTTAATCATGATGAGTACAGATTTGGACACACAAAGGTAAGAACCATGCTCCCTTGTTTATTGTTGGTATAATTACAAAGGAGGTTGATTTTTCTTCTTCATTTTGTTTTTTGTTTGTCTGAAAATCAACATTGTACCTCAAGGTTTATTATGTTTGAAGAGATTTGGAACAAAATCAGACCATGTACAGGGAGAAATTACTTATAAATTGTATATTTTGAAAGAATGTATCTTATGTGTACATTTATAAAGAATCTTTGCCTTGCGAGTCTTAACAATTTAGGATACCTGAAAGTTTATTTAAATTTTCTGTTCATTCAGGTGTTCTTCAAGGCTGGTCTGCTGGGTACCCTTGAGGAGATGAGAGATGAAAAGCTTGCAACTCTGGTCACAATGACTCAGGCTCTCTGCCGTGCTTATGTCATGAGAAAGGAGTTTGTGAAGATGACGGAGAGGAGGCATGTTGAAAACAATAAATTCTAGACAAAAAGACATAAAAAGAAAAATAAACCAGGAACATTTTTCATGACAACAATTTCTCCTTCACAGGGAAGCCATCTACACAATCCAGTACAACGTGCGCTCATTCATGAATGTCAAACATTGGCCATGGATGAAGGTTTACTACAAGATCAAGCCTCTGCTGCAGAGTGCTGAAACTGAGAAGGAGCTGGCTTCGATGAAGGAAAACTATGAAAAGATGACAACTGACTTGGCTACTGCCCTGGCCAAGAAGAAGGAACTAGAGGAGAAGATGGTGTCTCTTCTGCAAGAGAAGAATGATCTGCAGCTCCAAGTGGCATCCGTAAGTAAATCTCAGACCGTACCTGCAATTGTCCAAGTGTTGTAGGTCAAATAATGATGGGCTCACACTTGATGTGTTCATACAATGACACAGGAAGGAGATAATCTCTCAGATGCTGAGGAAAGATGTGAGGGACTTATCAAGAGCAAGATTCAGATGGAGGCCAAACTCAAAGAAACAACTGAGAGACTTGAGGATGAAGAGGAAATGAATGCTGAGCTTACTGCTAAGAAGAGAAAGCTGGAAGATGAATGTTCTGAGCTCAAGAAGGATATTGACGATCTGGAGCTTACATTGGCCAAGGTGGAGAAGGAGAAACATGCCACTGAGAACAAGGTTTGTAAATTTTAAAATGTGTAGCATATCAAGTAAATTCATTGTTACTATGTGTTTAATAACATTTTACTTGCAAACATAGGTTAAGAACCTGACAGAGGAGATGGCCTCTCAAGATGAGAGCATTGCTAAGCTGAGCAAGGAGAAGAAAGCCCTTCAGGAGGCTCATCAACAGACTCTTGATGACCTGCAGGCTGAGGAAGACAAAGTCAACACTCTGACCAAGGCCAAGACAAAGCTTGAGCAGCAAGTTGATGATGTAAGTTTACAAAGTCACTTAGGTTAACAAAACAAGATTCTTTAGCATAATATTCACAATCTCAATGTCTCAATGTTCAGCTTGAGGGTTCTCTGGAACAAGAGAAGAAACTGCGTATGGACCTTGAGAGAGCCAAGAGGAAGCTCGAGGGAGATCTGAAACTGGCCCAGGAATCCATCATGGATCTTGAGAATGACAAGCAGCAGTCTGATGAGAAAGGGAAAAAGTATCCGAATTTTGTTTCCCTCCTTATGACAAAAAACCATCATGTTTCTAGTAATATTCAATAGCATGAATTAACTCTTACTGTGAATTTTGTCGCTCTCACAGGAAAGACTTTGAAATCAGCCAACTCCTGAGCAAGATTGAGGATGAGCAGTCTATGGGATCTCAGCTTCAGAAGAAGATCAAGGAGCTTCAGGTAATCAACATATTGCTTTAAACACAACACAACATGCTTTCATGTTTTTGTGTTTCACATTTAATGGTCAATAAACAATAAAACATATACCTGAAACAGGCCCGTATTGAGGAACTGGAGGAGGAGATTGAGGCTGAGCGTGCTGCTCGTGCCAAGGTTGAGAAGCAGAGGGCTGACCTCTCCAGGGAACTTGAGGAGATCAGTGAGAGGCTAGAGGAGGCTGGAGGTGCCACTGCTGCTCAGATTGAGATGAGCAAGAAGCGGGAAGCTGAGTTCCAGAAGCTCCGTCGTGACCTTGAGGAGTCCACTCTGCAGCATGAAGCCACTGCTTCCGCTCTTCGCAAGAAGCAGGCTGACAGCGTTGCTGAGCTGGGAGAGCAGATCGACAACCTCCAGCGTGTCAAGCAGAAGCTTGAAAAGGAAAAGAGTGAATACAAAATGGAGATTGATGACCTGTCCAGCAACATGGAGGCTGTTGCCAAAGCAAAGGTACAAAATACATGAAATATTGGAGTATTAAATGCATTTTTTTATACATTGAAAAAACATAAATTAAATAATTGTGTAAAAAAAATTAAATCTTTCTTTTCTGTTCCTTTTTCACTCAAGGGAAATCTTGAAAAGATGTGCCGTACTCTTGAGGACCAATTCAGTGAACTAAAGACCAAGAATGATGAAACTGTTCGTCAAGCGAATGACTTGGGTGCACAGAAAGCCCGTCTCCTGACAGAAAATGGTATGCAAATGACAGCCATCTTCAGTTTGACACAGATCAACCAGAAACAGAAAAGAAACTAATCTTTGATCTTAATTTTCACACAAGGTGAGTTCGGCCGTCAAATTGAAGAGAAAGAGGCTCTTGTCTCCCAGCTGACCAGAGGCAAACAGGCCTTCACTCAACAGATTGAAGAGCTGAAGAGACAGATTGAAGAGGAGGTTAAGGTAAGAAAACTCTAAATGTGTCCTTGCCTCGTTGAATGAGATTTAAACGTTCTACACTTTCAATAATATTTCTTATCCTAGGCCAAGAATGCTCTTGCCCATGGACTGCAATCAGCCCGCCATGACTGTGACCTGCTGAGGGAACAGTTTGAGGAGGAGCAGGAGGCTAAGGCTGAGCTTCAGCGTGGAATGTCCAAGGCCAACAGTGAGGTGGCTCAGTGGAGAAGCAAGTATGAAACTGATGCTATTCAGCGCACTGAGGAGCTTGAGGAGTCCAAGTGAGTAACATTCAAACAATTCAATTACCAGATATTTTCTTTGCATATATTTTGTACATTTAGCTATTCAACATCACTTTAGTGTCTTTATTTAATTTGATATATATATATATATATATATATATATATATATATATATATAAGAATATCTGTAAAAGTTGACAAGATATTATACATTTTTATTGAGAGAAAATTTGCAAATGTTTTAAAGGAAAAAGCTGGCTCAGCGTCTCCAGGAGGCTGAGGAGCAGATTGAGGCTGTGAACTCCAAGTGTGCTTCTCTGGAGAAAACCAAACAGAGGCTGCAGAGTGAGGTGGAGGACCTCATGATTGATGTGGAGAGGGCTAATGGGCTGGCTGCTAACCTGGACAAGAAGCAGAGGAACTTCGACAAGGTGGCCAATTCATACAAGGTTTTTTTGACTTGCCTTTGTATTGCTGAATATCTTTCTGAACACAATAAATTGTGTTATTTAGGTGTTGGCAGACTGGAAGCAGAAGTATGAGGAGGGTCAGTCAGAGCTTGAGGGATCTCTGAAGGAGGCTCGTTCTCTCGGCACTGAGCTGTTCAAGATGAAGAACTCTTATGAGGAAGCTCTGGATCAGCTGGAGACCATGAAGCGTGAAAACAAGAACCTGCAACGTGAGTTCCCACCTGACAACGAGAAAAATGTATTCATACTTTAGTGTTTGAGCTCCTACCTGATTGTCTTTGATTATATTCATCGCATTTTGTGTTAGTGTTCATAATTTACATTTCAGGCTTGACGATATATAATATGTTTCTTTCTGCAGAGGAGATCTCTGATCTGACTGAACAGATTGGTGAGACTGGCAAGAGCATCCATGAGCTGGAGAAGTCCAAGAAGCAGACGGAGACAGAGAAATCTGAGATCCAGACAGCTCTTGAGGAGGCTGAGGTATGTTTGTTTAATCAAGGGAGATTGTCTGTGCTGAAAATATTACAAATCTAGGACAATGCAGTATATCGGGCTAAAAGCCCTGAAGGTAAGGTGAAAAATCTTACTCTATGATGTCATCAGGGAACTCTGGAACATGAAGAGTCTAAGATTCTGCGTGTTCAGCTGGAGCTCAACCAGATCAAGGGTGAGGTGGACAGGAAACTGGCAGAAAAAGATGAGGAGATGGAGCAGATCAAGAGAAACAGCCAGAGGGTGACTGACTCTATGCAGAGCACTCTGGATTCTGAGGTCAGGAGCAGGAATGATGCCCTGAGAATCAAGAAGAAGATGGAGGGAGACCTGAATGAGATGGAGATTCAGCTGAGCCATGCCAATCGCCAGGCTTCTGAGTCCCAGAAGCAGCTGAGGAATGTGCAGTCACAGCTGAAGGTATTGTCAGTAAAACTGCTGTTGTACAAACTACAGTATAGTGAGTGCACCTACAGTTCATTATGAGTTTCATTCGTATATTTTCCTGCTATCATTTCACTAGGATGCTCAACTGCACCTTGATGATGCTGTCAGAGCCGCGGAGGACCTTAAGGAACAAGCTGCTATGGTGGATCGCAGGAACGGTCTGATGGTGGCTGAAATTGAGGAACTTAGAGTGGCTCTGGAACAGACAGAGAGAGGTCGCAAAGTCGCTGAACAGGAGCTGGTGGATGCTAGTGAGCGTGTTGGACTGCTGCACTCTCAGGTGATCAAATATACAGTACTTCAATATATAAAACCAATAAAACGTTAAACTACTGAAATGTTGATTACCTAAGAAACTTTTTTCATCCTCTAGAACACAAGCCTTCTGAACACCAAGAAGAAGCTTGAGTCTGACCTGGTTCAGGTCCAGAGTGAAGTTGATGACACTGTTCAGGAAGCAAGGAATGCAGAGGATAAGGCTAAGAAAGCCATCACTGATGTACGCTTAAGTTTTTACTTATTATAAATACTTTTTACTCATTGATTTTTGACATTTCTAAACCAAATATTGTGTTTTCCAGGCTGCGATGATGGCTGAGGAGCTGAAGAAGGAGCAGGATACTAGCTCTCACCTGGAGAGGATGAAGAAGAACCTGGAGGTTGCTGTTAAGGACCTGCAGCACCGCCTGGATGAGGCTGAGAACCTGGCCATGAAGGGTGGAAAGAAGCAGCTCCAGAAACTGGAGTCTAGGGTAAAACATTTATTAAAGATAGTTACATGGATGACGAAATGTATGAAAACATACAAAATACTTGTATTCTAAACATTTTTCTGAAGGTGCGTGAACTTGAGTCAGAGATTGAGGCTGAGCAGAGACGTGGAGTAGATGCTGTTAAGGGTGTCCGCAAGTATGAGAGGAGAGTGAAGGAGCTCACCTACCAGGTATAGTCACTTTATTACATTTAATGTGTACAAATCAATCTCATTTGCCATGTTAACAATGTATATTTAAATCTATAATCTATGTATAACAGACTGAAGAGGACAAGAAAAACGGTGCCAGGCTGCAGGATCTGGTTGACAAGTTGCAGCTCAAGGTGAAGGCATACAAGAGGCAGTCTGAGGAAGCGGTAAGCAAAAGCTTTATTTAAAAATGATTAGAGATACGTCATATTGCATTTGCAGTATATCTGCTGGTCATCTAAACATTTTAATATGCATTGTCTTCCAGGAGGAGCAGGCCAATGTCCACCTGTCCAAGTGCAGGAAGGTCCAGCATGAGCTGGAGGAGGCTGAGGAGCGTGCTGACATAGCAGAGTCCCAGGTCAACAAACTGAGAGCCAAGACCCGTGACTCTGGAAAGGTAAATATACAATTCTTTGTCGTAAACAAATTAAATGAAAAAAATTGCAAGTTAAAGGTGTTTGAAAGGAACATGATCAAAGCTCTGGCAAAGTACACATTTATGGTTATACGTTCATGGTAATGGTGAATTTTAGAGTAGACACAGTAATTCATAAAATCCAGAACAGACGAAAATTGTATATCTGCACGAAGCGTGTTGTTTCTTTGCACATATGTAACCTCAGTATTTCTTTTTCTCTTGTTACAGGGAAAGGAGGCAGCAGAGTAAAGGACTATTGAGTTGTTTTCAGTCATATAATATGATGTGAAATATACTACAATAAAATACCTTTTCTTCTTAAATTACTCTGTGTTATTTACAACTCATTGTGTGTTGTGAGAGCAAATGAGTTATGGATGATTTGCAACACAGTTAGAAAACATCCTACACACAGTTAGACAACCTTCTACACTTTATACACTATAAATTGCATTCTGGGTACTGTCTTGAAGTCACGAATGACCAAAAATATTAATCCAATGTTATCATTTCCAAAACCTTTGACATTTAGGGTATCAATAACAATTCAGCATTTATTTCATTGTGTATATATATATTACAGAATCTTACAAATGCAGCAACAAATGTGTCAATTGGGATTTGAATAAACCTTGAAAGAAATCAACAGCTGTCAAAATATACTGTAAATTCATCTTAACTGTCTTTATATGGTATGAGCCTTTTGCCATGACGGATCAAAAATAACTATTTCAAATAATTCATGATGCTTTTTCTGTGGGGTAGCATTATTATATACTATACTGTTTTACTCACGTAATTTCATGGGCACATACATTTAACAGTGAATTTCGCAGCAACCAAATTCCTTTTTTTGGAAAAACAACTGCTGAAAGGAAACTATATTACCAAACATCTACTGTTTAAGTTTACCAATCATACATTGAAAAGATTACTTTACATTCCTGCTCTATTTGGCATATCAGAAGAAGATATTTTGGACTTGTTGGAAAAGAATCATTACAATTATACAAATACTCAAAGAACGATATGTCCAAATAAAATGTCAGATTTACCATCAAAATATAATAACAATGATTAATATTGAATTAGAATCCCAATTAAATTAAATTCCAACCAAAGAAGTAACATTCTGGACTGGTGGAACTTGACCTTGTAAACAGGCAGAAAATACACATGAAGCCCTTAAAATTGATCTAATGCCAACCAAATATTTATACAGAAGGTCATCTTCAAAATAATTGGTTTAAATGGTATTGTATTTATATAGCGCTTTTCTAGTCTGATGATGACCACTCAAAGCGCTTTACAGTACAGTTTCACATTCACCCATTCACACACACATTCATACAGTGCATCTACTTGCAGCACTTTTGTTATTCTATGGGGGGCCATTCAGGGTTCAGCATCTTGCCCAAGGACACTTCGGCACGCAGATGGTTCAGAATGGGGATCGAACCGCCGACTTCAGGTTGGAGGACGACTGCACTACCTCTCAGCCACAGCTGCCCATGAAGGATTTAAAAAAAAATGTTTATATTAATGCAGATTAATACCTGCTGAGAAAGGAATTTTAACACTTGAATGAGAAAACTTGAAACTCAGAAAATCATGTTTAACACAAAACTTTGCATTCTTCAGAATAAAAGTTAGCACCTATTCCTCTATGTATTTCTTATGTGTTGTGCTAAAAACAAAATCTGTGACTTCCGGTGTTGCAGCTAATGGAGTAGGACGTGTTTCTCAGAGCTCCTGCAACAACTTTTTAAAAAATTATTTTACGTACACCTTTTCCATCTTTCTTCGATGTGTGTTTTCCCCACCTCCATAATCTAAATTTAACGCCGTCTTTTGTTAAGGCGTTTTTGTTTATCCTATATAATGAGAGAAGCCGATCCAAGATTTTGGTTCAATCAAATGTTTTATTTAAAGATACAATGAAAAGTTATTCATAGCTATGGACAATTATCACAGCCTATGCTAATTAAGTTAGCAGTAGGAAGATGAAAATGGCCCCGAACAGCAGGGGGTTGGTATAGTTATAACAGTAGATTTGATGTGATTGGTTATGAATATTTGGAGGGGAGTCAACGCAAATCACTTTGGATCTCCCTTATTGGTCCAGCCGCAGTCCCACGCCTCTTGTCACCGAATCCAGGAAGTGACAGCGAGCAGCTCTCCGTCATGCACCTACGCTACTCTACCGGTTGCTAGGGCAACTCTATCTACCCTGACAGTCTGATGTTGTCTCGTAATTCAGCCTTGAGTAGAAAGTGTCTTGCTCTAGCCATCTTGGCTGCACCAACTTATCCATAACAAACCTCTCTTCGACTCTCCTATCAGGACAGCTGTTAGACTGGCCATCCTTGTGACGTACAAACATTATTAGCAAATTCCAAATATTAAATATGATAAGCGAAAGGTTGAAAATAATGATTTGTATAAATCCCCTTCCGCCTTTATGAAAAGAGTCTGTGCCATTATGGTTTGAGAACCTTGTGTTATTGAGTGTCTGCTCCATCAAAACAATCTTGACTGTGAATCTGTAAACATTCGCATCCTCGAAACTAAACAATGTCATACTGACTTTGCCCCAGAAAGGACAGCTCCTTGAATTCTGTCTAATGTTGAATACAGCTAATGAAAATATGCTTTAATATCCAAGAAGTTAATTATGAGGACAACTAAAAGATACATTATTGGCACTAAACAGCAACGGTTATTAAATTAATTTGTATGTGCATTATATCTAGCTAAAACTACCTCTAGCTTTTTATAAGAGTTCTTTCAGACACAACCTATAGTTAAAAGTTTGAAATTCCTAACACTTTTCGCCGACCAAAATGCCTCAAAAAGCCAAACCACATGTACAACCGCCGCGGCCTGCTTCGCACACTGCATCCCCGCCTCGTAGTGATCCCCCCTCCTGCCTGGTCGAGGCCACAGGTGGGGCTCCATCACACGACTTCAAGGCCGAACTGCTATCGTCACTCCGTGTTGAAATGGCAGTTATTTTCAGAGCTGAACTTCAGGCTGCCTCGGCCGAGACCTTGTCAAGCATCAAGACTGAACTACAGGCAGTGAAATCGGAGTTATCCAGCAGCATTGCAAACATCCAGTCTGAGGTGCGCACTCTGAAGAACACCGTAGGTGAAATGGAAGCATCGCTCTCCTCCTGCACCGATGACATTGCTACCATACAGGCTAAAGTGGTGCACCTGACAACTGAGCTGACAAGACTGGACAATAAATGCGAAGATCTGGAGGCGAGATCCCGGCGTAATAACATACGGTTAGTGGGAATTCCCGAAGATTTTTCCAACTTTTCTGCTGCTGCGGATGTTTCCTCTCTGCTCAAGGAGGCTTTTGAGCTGGAGAAAGAGCCGCTCGTGGACCGCGCACATCGTACCCTCCAGCCGAAGCCGAAGCCGGGAGAGCGCCCTCGACCCATAATCGCTCGTCTTCACTATCATACAGACTGTGTGGACATATTGTGCCGAGCCAGAACCCAGCAGCGGATCAAGGTTGGAGAGCTGAGTTTCTCCGTCTTTCCCGATCACACCCCGAAGACGGCTCGTGCCCGAGCCGCCTTTAATGATGTTCATCGCCGGCTCCGGGAGATACCAGGGATCCGCTACGGTCTGCTCTACCCGGCGCGGCTCCGGATCACACACAACGGTGCGGAGAAGAGGTTTGACTCGGCGGAGGAGGCCAGCGCATTCATCAGGTCGCTCAACTTGTAAGAGATCCGTGAGGTGATACACACCGGTGAGGAAGCAGTGACAGTTCATATTGACATTTATTACTTTTTTCAGTTAATCTGTTTCCTCTTATTTTCATAAACACACAGTATGTGGTTTTCAGTTTAACTTGGTCTTGATTGGCTGTACCTTCTTGTCAAATGTTGCTAGACTTGCAGGAGCTTAACCCGAAGTTTGATAGTTATGCAAAAAGCCGAAAGTGTTCGCTTTAGGGATCTGACTCCTTGTGGAGTTAGCACTGGGTTCTCCATCGTTTGGGGATGGGGATGTTGTAAGTGCAATTGGGGGGTGGGGGGGTGGTTCAATGTGTGTGTTTTGTTTTTTTTGTGTTTTTGTGTGTTTTTTCTTTCTTTTTTCTTTCTCTTCTTCTCCCTTTTTCTTCTTCTTCCTTCCTTGGGGATCCGCATTCAGTCTATTTCTATCTCTAGGGATTTAACATATGGCCACCAATACTAATACTTCTGATGTCCCACTCACTGGATCCTCTGTGAGACTCTTGAGCTGGAATATTAAAGGTATGGGGAGTCCAATTAAGAGATCAAAGATATTTGCCCATTTGAAACGTCTTAAAGCGGACTTAGTGTTCCTGCAGGAAACCCACATGCGTACTAAAGATCAGGTCAGACTTAAATGTCCCTGGGTTTCTGAGGTGTTTCACTCTAATTTCAACTCTAAGGCCAGAGGGGTCGCTATTTTAATTGGTAAGTCAATTCAGTTTTCAGCTTCTAAGGTGATATCAGACAAAAACGGCAGATACTTAATTGTTGCAGGTACGTTATTCCATATTCCCATTTTATTAGTTAACATATATGCCCCCAATTTCGATGATCCACACTTTATGAATAAGCTATTTGAACGTCTTCCCTCATTGAACAACAGCCTCCTCATAATTGGCGGGGACATGAACTGTGTAATTGATCCCAACTTAGACCGCTCCAACCCACGTACTCTGACTCCTTCTTCAATGGCGAGGTCACTTTCAGATTTTGTGTCCAGGAACAGTTGCACTGATCCTTGGAGATTTAATAACCCTCATAACAAGGAATATTCCTTCTTTTCTCAGATGCATCAATCTTTCTCTCGGATTGATTATTATTTTATTGATGCTAAACTAATTCCCAAAGTACTGTCTGTTAATTATCATCCTATTGTTATTTCTGACCATGCCCCTCTTTCTTTAGATATTCAGTTCTCTTCACAACCCCGGTACTCAACACCTTGGAGGTTTAATACATTACTTCTCTCAGATGATAAGTTCACCAAATTTATTACAACTAAAATAGATGATTATATCTCTCTAAATCAAAATGATATGGAACCAGTTTCATGTTCACTGCTATGGGAATCATTAAAAGCATACTTGAGGGGACAAATTATTTCTTACTCTGCTCACTTAAATAAGTCCCGCAAAGCCAAATTGCAAGAAATCTCTATCAATATCACCAAACATGACCAACAACTCGCTACTTGCTCCTCTCCCAGTTTACTTAAACAGCGTGTCGATTTACAGACTGAATTTGATCTCATCACCACTAGTGATGCAGAGCGACTTCTTTTACGATCACGCTCCACATATTATGAACATGGTGACAAGGCAAGTCGTCTTCTAGCTCATCAACTACGCCGCCAAGCTGCTTCACGTATGATCCCTCAAATAAAAGATTCATCTGGCTCATTGCATAAAGACCCCACCACCATTAATTCGGTCTTTCACTCATTCTATCCCTCTTTATATAAGTCTGAATCTCCACCTGACACCACTGAATTGAATTTATTCCTAGATAGCCTCATCTTCCCTGTGATAAGCCCAGATGCTGCAAAAGAACTTGACTCACCATTAACAGTAGAAGAAATCACTTTCGCTGCGAGAGGTATGCAAAATAACAAGGCTCCTGGCCCTGATGGATTTCCAGTGGAATTTTTTAAGAGATTTCAGGATAAATTGTCCCCTTTGCTACATGCTGTTTATAAGGAATCACTTGAACATTGCACTCTCCCTCCCACCTTAAGGCAAGCCTCCATAAGTCTCCTCTTAAAAAAAGATAAAGATCCGAATCTCTGCGGCTCATACAGACCTCTTTCATTGATAAATGTAGATGCTAAGATTCTTGCTAAAGCTTTGGCCTATCGCCTGGAGAACATTGTACCAACTATTGTCTCACATGAGCAAACCGGATTTGTTAAGGGGCGACAGTTATTCTTTAACGTCCGAACACTCCTAAATATTATTTATTCTAAAACTGCCACAACAACACCTGAGGTAGTGATCTCGGTCGATGCTGAAAAAGCATTCGATAGGGTTGAATGGGACTATTTATTTACTGTACTAAAGAAGTTTGGACTGGGTAATGGGTTCATTTCGTGGATACGTCTCCTTTACACATCACCACAAGCAAACATTTCCACTAATGGCATTCAGTCCAATTTTTTTACTCTAACCCGTGGCACCAGACAAGGGTGTCCCCTATCTCCTCTATTGTTTGCGCTAGCTATAGAGCCCCTGTCAATCTTTCTGAGGTCCTCCTCCACTTTTACTGGGATCTCACGATTGGGCACAGAATTTAAATTGTCACTTTATGCTGATGACTTATTGTTGTATGTCTCAGATCCTGTCCTTTCGATTCCCACAATCTTATCTGCTTTCCAGAGATTTGGTTCTTTCTCAGGCTATAAAGTGAATACTTCTAAAAGCGAATGCTATCCTGTCAATGCTTCAGCATTACGGCTCACACAATCAGATGTCCCTTTCAAAATGAGCCTTTCTGGCTTTAAGTATCTCGGGATCAACGTAACCAGAACGTTAAACTCTCTTTTTTCTGCTAATTTCTCACCTTTAATGTCTAAAATTAAGTCTGACCTCCAAAGATGGAAGAGCTTGCCTCTCTCGTTAATTGGAAGAATTAACGCGGTTAAAATGAATATTCTGCCCAAATTCTTTTTTTGTTCCATTGTCTCCCACTTTTCCTGCCAAAGCAGTTTTTTAAAACAATCGATCAGACTATTTCTGACTTCTTGTGGTGTGGAAAGGCTCCTAGGATCCGCAAATCCACACTTCAGAGATGTAAATTCAATGGCGGATTAGCACTTCCGAATTTTCAACTGTATTATTGGGCGACACACATTAAAAAAATGTCATTTTGGTTCAAGTCAATGAATCTGCCATGGTGCCACCTAGAGGCACAGTCATGTGTTTCATCCTCCTTACCTGCTCTACTTACCTCTTCTATTCCATCCAACCTCTCAGGCTTCACAAATAATCAAGTGGTTCACTCCACACTTAAAATTTGGTATCAGTTTAGGAAACACTTCAAATTTAAATCAACGTCTACTTTAGCTCCTTTACTGAACAATCATTTATTTCGACCTCCACTTACAGATTCAACCTTTCTCACATGGCATAATAGAGGCCTGAAATGTTTTAAAGATCTTTACAAAGATGGTATTTTTCGCAGCTTTACAAATCTCTCAGGAGAATTTCATCTCCCAACTTCTCATCTATTTCGTTACTTTCAAATTAGACACAGCGCTAAAGCTTTGTTTCCATTTTTTCCCTCCTCGCCGCCGACCCTACAATGGGAGGTGCTTTTAAATCACGATCCACTTCAGAAATCACTCATCTCTAAAGTTTATAATGAACTTCTGTCTTTTGATTGCTCTCCAGTTACAAAAGTTAGGGCTGCCTGGGAAGATGAACTGGATCTAAATTTGGAGGATGACTGGTGGGACACCGCTCTTAAGAAAATTCATACAAGTTCATCCTGCGCTCGTCTCACACTTTTACACAATTTAAAGTTCTGTTTAGAGTCCACTTTTCTAAAGCGCGACTGTCGCAAATCTACCCCAGTATCACTGACAAATGTGACAAATGTCATGCTTCATCCTGCAATTTAACCCATATGTTCTACTCTTGTCCGCTACTCTCTTGCTTTTGGCTGAACTATTTTGATACCGAAATCAGCAGTGGTTGTTTAACAAATGTAGGTTTAACACTATCACCATTAACTGAAAATGTGTTCTATGATTTCAACAGGATAGTGGAATATAACCAATCTTCAAAGAGGGAGGGTCAGGTAAGGGCAACCGTTTTTTTAATGAACTTTTAACTCATTTCATACGAAAGCTTTCTGCAAGTTTTCCAGTTTTTGTTAAGACAGTTGTACAGGTTATAGTTATTCAGATCAATATTAACTTAACACAGGTAAAGTCACTTGTGGGGATGTCCAGACATTAGTTAAATATAGATAGGTTAATTAAGAAGTTCAATGCAGTTTTTCATTCAGTTCAGTTACATCAGCTGAAGATAGAAGCTTTGACACAGATAAATAACATTACTCTTATTTGTTATTGCCTCACAGAAGTAAACTGTCACCATGAGTACGGACGCGGAGATGGCCATTTATGGCAAAGCAGCCATATACCTGCGTAAGCCGGAGAGGGAGAGAATTGAGGCTCAAAGCGCACCTTTTGATGCCAAGACAAAGAGCTGTACTTAAAGGGAACAATCATGAAGAAAGACGCTGGCAAAGTCACCGTCAAACTCCTCGACCTTCAGGAGGTTTGTATGATAAGGTCAGACTCAGATGAAAGTAAAGTATGTGTTCTCAGTTGTAATTGTAACCAATGTCCTGTTGCAGGAGAAGGTATATAAAGAAGCAGACGTCCATCCAATGAACCCTCCCAAGTACGACAAAATTGAGGACATGGCCATGATGACCCATCTCAATGAAGCCTCTGTCCTGTATAACCTCAAAGAGCGTTATGCAGCATGGATGATCTACGTAAGACTATCTTTAAAGTGCAATAAGATATATTGAAATCAAAACTAAACATGGAGTTAACTGTTTATCTCTATGTTCACTTTCAGACCTACTCTGGGTTGTTCTGTGCCACTGTTAACCCTTACAAATGGCTCCCAGTGTACGATGCTGATGTTGTAAGTGCCTACAGAGGCAAGAAGCGTATGGAGGCTCCACCCCACATCTTCTCCGTCTCTGACAACGCTTATCAGTTCATGCTCACTGGTATGTCCATGTTGTAGAATTTGTCTACAGTATACAGAATGTTGTTTCACTGAAAGAAGTGTGATTAATTAATTTGGTTTCTATATTCACAGATAGGGAGAACCAGTCTGTCTTGATCACGTAAGTTCATATCTGTAGACTTTTTTTGAGAGATAAATATGTTATATATATATAAGCATATTCTTATAAATCTGTGTTCATACCCAGTGGAGAATCTGGTGCTGGAAAGACTGTGAACACGAAACGTGTCATCCAGTACTTCGCCACAATCGCAGTGGCAGGAGGAGAAAAGAAGGATACAAGCAAGATTCAGGTATGTTGTGATGAAAGCATTGAGTCCAAGTAAAATAGAGTATATGTCGTGAAAGAAGGTTATTTTCTGATTTAATTTCGAAACTTGGATTATAGGGGTCGCTGGAGGATCAGATTATTGCAGCCAATCCCCTGCTGGAGGCCTATGGTAATGCCAAAACTGTGAGGAATGACAACTCTTCTCGCTTTGTAAGTATGGGGTTATTTTGTATAGACTAAATTCATGTTAGACATTGTTTATGTGGGGAGATTACAACAATTTCTATCTTCTCAACAGGGTAAATTTATCAGAATCCATTTCGGCACAACTGGCAAACTGTCCAGTGCTGACATTGAGACATGTAAGTAATAATCCTCATAGCAAGTGTAGATGACTGAAATTCAGGACTGACCAGGTTGTGACTGATGATCAACATTTGTAGATCTGCTGGAGAAGTCAAGAGTGACATACCAGCTTTCTGCTGAGAGAGGCTACCACATCTTCTACAAGATGATGACAAACCACATACCGGGGATAGTTGGTAAACAGATTAAGCTATTGCATGATTTTATACATATGCTGATTGTTTTTTGGGAAAAACTGTATTTAATCTTCATTACATTTTAATCTTCAGAGGGGGCACTCATCACAACCAACCCCTACGACTACCCCTTGATCAGCATGGGTCAGATCACTGTGGCCAGCATTGATGACAAAGTTGAGCTGGAAGCTACTGATGTGAGTGATCAAGGTTTTAATATTTAACATATTGCATACATCTGATGTGTATGATATCGAAAGTGATTTTATGAATGTACATTTCCAAAGTGGAGATGTTTTGTAAAATATTTATGTTCTGAACACAGAATGCTATTGATATCTTGGGCTTCACTGCCGAGGAGAAGATGGCCATCTACAAGTTTACTGGTGCTGTGATCCACCATGGTAACATGAAGTTCAAGCAAAAGCAGCATGAGGAGCAGTCTGAACCCGATGGCACAGAAGGTGACTATTTGATATCGTATCAAAGTGAACAACAGAAGCTCTATATCACACTGGTTTTGGTCTTTCATGAACACACATATATACAAAACTACATTATAAATAATGAAACCATTTTCAGATGCTGACAAGGTTGCTTACCTGTTGGGTCTGAACTCCGCTGACATGCTGAAGGGTTTGTGCTATCCCAGAGTGAAGGTCGGAAATGAGTATGTCACAAAGGGACAGACTGTACCTCAGGTAAACATAAAGTATTCATTTCAAATATCCTAGTGAATAGTTTTTTCTATAATGACACACACATATATATATAAATACAAAGAAAAAAGTAATTTGTACAAAACATGATATAAATAAACAGCACTAATGGCAAGGTGGAGCATTAACTGAGGCCAAAGGCTGTCCTGAGAAGTAAAGAGATTGAGATGTACTGGGTGTGTTATGTTTTTATTGACTATTAATCGCCAAAATCTAGTTTTATACCTATATAGGGTATACAGTAGCACAGGATTTTATAAAACAACTATGCAGAAGCGTACAGAAAAAAAACTATTTTTAGATTCTTCTTCAGGTGAACAACTCAGTGACTGCCCTGGCCAAATCCATCTATGAGAGGATGTTCTTGTGGATGGTTGTCCGTATCAACCAGATGTTGGACACTAAGCAGTCAAGGAACTCCTATATTGGTGTCCTGGATATCGCCGGCTTTGAAATCTTTGATGTAAGCGTCATACAGTGCATTTTATTATTAAAATATGACAAAGCCTTTCCTGTTGTCTATGAGCAATCAGGCTGATTATTTGTCACCTCACAGTTCAACACCTTGGAGCAACTGTGCATCAACTTCACCAATGAGAAACTGCAACAGTTCTTCAACCACACCATGTTTGTCCTGGAGCAAGAGGAGTACAAGAAGGAGGGTATTATCTGGGAGTTCATTGACTTCGGTATGGACTTGGCCGCCTGCATTGAGCTGATTGAAAAGGTAAACACCAATTTTAGGATTCTATTGTATGTAATTCTCCTAAAATACACCAGTCACTTAATGATATACTTTATCTCTCTGTACTTTCATCTAGCCCATGGGCATCTTCTCCATCCTTGAAGAGGAGTGCATGTTCCCTAAGGCTGATGACACATCCTTCAAGAATAAGCTCTATGATCAGCATCTTGGCAAAAACAAAGCATTTGAGAAGCCAAAACCTGCAAAGGGCAAGGCTGAGGCCCACTTCTCCCTGGTGCACTATGCTGGTAAAGTGGACTACAATATCGCTGGCTGGCTGGACAAGAACAAGGACCCACTGAATGAGTCTGTTCTGCAGCTGTACCAGAAGTCATCAGTGAAACTGCTGGCTGGCCTGTATCCACCTATTGTTTAGGGTATGATACACAATTAACTGGTCAATTAAAACACATTTTAATATTGTATTACTCTTTATCAAATGTAGCAAGTTGTCTCTGTATATATTCAGTTTCTCACAAAAATAATTCTACTTGAAATGATCAACAGAGGCTGGAAAGAAGGGAGGCAAGAAGAAGGGAGGCTCTATGCAGACTGTGTCTTCACAGTTCAGGGTAAGCTTTGGCATTGTAAACTAAGAAATAGAATCACACATTACGTTATACACAACTAACTTACTCTTTTGTATCTACAGGAAAACTTGGGCAAGCTGATGACTAACTTGAGGAGCACCCATCCTCACTTTGTGCGTTGTCTGATTCCCAATGAGTCAAAGACTCCAGGTAAGATTTGAACTCTTTGGGGAATAGCATGTATTTTTTGTTAGTATGGTTTCAGTTCAGTGCTGGTTCAATGAGGAGTATAACTACTCACAAAAGTAATAATGAAATGTCTTATGAAATAGGACTGATGGAGAACTTCCTGGTCATCCACCAGCTGAGGGATAACGGTGTGCTGGAGGGTATCAGAATCTGCAGGAAAGGTTTCCCCAGCAGAATCCAATATGGTGACTTCAAGCAGAGGTACCAATGACTATATTTTTGACGTCCAAAAATGTTGCCACGAACGCCAAAAAATACTTACAGAGACCAATAACTTTTGTATTAAAGGAACAAGGTATTGAATGCCAGTGTCATTCCTGAGGGCCAGTTCATTGACAACAAGAAGGCTTCAGAAAAGCTGCTCGGATCGATTGATGTTAATCATGACGAGTACAGATTTGGACACATAAAGGTAAGAACCATGCTCCCTTGTTTATTGTTGGTATAATTACAAAGGAGGTTGATTTTTCTTATTCTTTTTGTTTGTTTGTCTGATAATCAGCATTGTACCTCAACGTTTATTAAATGTTTGAAGTAATTTGGTGTAAAATTAGACCATGTACCTGGAGCAATTACTCATCAATGGAATAGTTTCAAAGCGTCTATCTTATGTGTACATTTATAAAGCATCTTTGCCTTGTGAGTGTTGAACAAGTTAGGATACCTGAAAGTTAATTTATATTTTCTGTTTATTCAGGTGTTCTTCAAGGCTGGTCTGCTGGGTACCCTTGAGGAGATGAGAGATGAAAAGCTTGCAGCTCTGGTCACAATGACTCAGGCTCTCTGCCGTGCTTACCTCATGAGAAAGGAGTTTATGAAGATGATGGAGAGGAGGCATGTTGAAAACAATAAATTCTGGACAGAAAGACATGGGATGAAAATTTTTTTCAAAAATTCTCATGTAAACAATTTCTCCTTCACAGGGAAGCCGTGTACACCATCCAGTACAACGTGCGCTCGTTCATGAATGTCAAACATTGGCCATGGATGAAGGTTTACTACAAGATCAAGCCTCTGCTGAAGACTGCTGAAACTGAGAAGGAGCTGGCTGCGATGAAGGAAAACTATGAAAAGATGACAACTGACTTGGCTACTGCCCTGGCCAAGAAGAAGGAACTAGAGGAGAAGATGGTGTCTCTTCTGCAAGAGAAGAATGATCTGCAGCTCCAAGTGGCATCCGTAAGTAAATTCAGATGGTACCTGCAACTGTTCATGTGTTGTGCGACAAATAATGATGGGCTCACACTTGATGTGTTCATATAATGACACAGGAAGGAGATAATCTCTCAGATGCTGAGGAAAGATGTGAGGGACTTATCAAGAGCAAGATTCAGCTTGAGGCCAAACTCAAAGAAACAACTGAGAGACTTGAGGATGAAGAGGAAATGAATGCTGAGCTTACTGCTAAGAAGAGAAAGCTGGAAGATGAATGTTCTGAGCTCAAGAAGGATATTGACGATCTGGAGCTTACATTGGCCAAGGTGGAGAAGGAGAAACATGCCACTGAGAACAAGGTTCGTAAATTTAAAAATGTGTAGCATATAGAGTAAATTCATGGTTGCTATGTGTTAAATAACATTTTACCTGCACACATAGGTCTAGAACCTGACAGAGGAGATGGCCTCTCAAGATGAGAGCATTGCTAAGCTGAGCAAGGAGAAGAAAGCCCTTCAGGAGGCTCATCAACAGACTCTTGATGACCTGCAGGCTGAGGAAGACAAAGTCAACACTCTGACCAAGGCCAAGACAAAGCTTGAGCAGCAAGTTGATGATGTAAGTTTACAAAATCACTTAGGTTGGCAAAACAAGATTCTTTAGCATAATATTACAATCTCAATGTCTCAATGTTCAGCTTGAGGGTTCTCTGGAACAAGAGAAGAAACTGCGTATGGACCTTGAGAGAGCCAAGAGGAAGCTCGAGGGAGATCTGAAACTGGCCCAGGAATCCATAATGGATCTTGAGAATGACAAGCAGCAGTCTGATGAGAAAGGGGAAAAGTATCTGAATTTTTTTTCCCTCCCCATTACAAATTACCATCATGTTTCTAGTAATATTCAATAGCATGAATTAACTCTTACTGTGAACTTTGTTACTCTCACAGGAAAGACTTTGAAATCAGCCAACTCCTGAGCAAGATTGAGGATGAGCAGTCTACGGGATCTCAGCTTCAGAAGAAGATCAAGGAGCTTCAGGTAATCAACATATTGCTTTAAACAAAGCACAACACAACATGCTTGTTGAGATTGAGATGAGCAAGAAGCGGGAAGCTGAGTTCCAGAAGCTCCGTCGTGACCTTGAGGAGTCCACTCTGCAGCATGAAGCCACTGCTTCCGCTCTTCGCAAGAAGCAGGCTGACAGCGTTGCTGAGCTGGGAGAGCAGATCGACAACCTCCAGCGAGTCAAGCAGAAGCTTGAAAAGGAAAAGAGTGAATACAAAATGGAGATTGATGACCTGTCCATCAACATGGAGAGGAAAAGTACAAAATAAATGTAATATTAGAGTATTAAATGCATTTTTTGTACATTAAAAAAACAATAAATGACATAATTGTGTTAAAAATTAAATCTTTCTTTTCTGTTACTTTTTTCTCAAGGGAAATCTGGAAAAGATGTGCCGTACTCTTGAGGACCAACTTAGTGAACTGAAGACCAAGAATGATGAAACTGTTCGTCAAGCGAATGACTTGGGTGCACAGAAAGCCCGTCTCCTGACAGAAAATGGTATTCAAATGGCAGCCATATTCAGTTTGACACAGATCAACCAGAAACTGAAAAGAAACTAATGTTTGATCTTAATTTTCACACAAGGTGAGTTCGGCCGTCAAATTGAAGAGAAAGAGGCTCTTGTCTCCCAGCTGACCAGAGGCAAACAGGCCTTCACTCAACAGATTGAAGAGCTGAAGAGACAGATTGAAGAGGAGGTTAAGGTAAGAAAACTCAAACAGGTCCTTGCCTCGTTGAATGAGATTTAAAAGTTTTACACATTCAATAATATTTCTTATTCTAGGCCAAGAATGCTCTTGCCCATGGACTGCAATCAGCCCGCCACGACTGTGACCTGCTGAGGGAACAGTTTGAGGAGGAGCAGGAGGCCAAGGCTGAGTTGCAGCGTGGAATGTCCAAGGCCAACAGTGAGGTGGCTCAGTGGAGAACTAAGTATGAAACTGATGCTATTCAGCGCACTGAGGAGCTTGAAGAGTCCAAGTGAGTAACATTCAAATTAAATTACCCAATATTTTCTTTGCATATAGTTTGTACATTTAGCTGTGCAACATCACATTGGTGTCTTTAGTTTATTTTATATATGTAAGAATATCTGTAAAAGTTTACAAGATATTGACATTTTTATTGAGAGAAAATTTGCAAATGTTTCAAAGGAAAAAGCTGGCTCAGCGTCTCCAGGAGGCTGAGGAGCAGATTGAGGCTGTGAACTCCAAGTGTGCTTCTCTGGAGAAAACCAAACAGAGGCTGCAGAGTGAGGTGGAGGACCTCATGATTGATGTGGAGAGGGCTAATGGGCTGGCTGCCAACCTGGACAAGAAGCAGAGGAACTTCGACAAGGTGGCCAATTCAAACAAATTTTTTTTTACTTGTCTTTGTTTTGCAGAATATCTATCTGAACACAATAAATGGTCTTATTTAGGTGTTGGCAGACTGGAAGCAGAAGTATGAGGAGGGTCAGTCAGAGCTTGAGGGATCTCTGAAGGAGGCTCGTTCTCTCGGCACTGAGCTGTCAAGATGAAGAACTCTTATGAGGAAGCTCTGGATCAGCTGGAGACCATGAAGCGTGAAAACAAGAACCTGCAACGTGAGTTCTCACCTGACAACGAGAATAATGTATTCATATTTTAGTGTTGAGCTCCTACCTGATTGTCTTTGATTATATTCAACGCATTTTGTGTTAGTGTTCCTATTTTACATCTCAGGCTTGACAATATGTAATATGTGTCTTTCTGCAGAGGAGATCTCTGATCTGACTGAACAGATTGGTGAGACTGGCAAGAGCATCCATGAGCTGGAGAAGTCAAAGAAGCAGGTGGAGACAGAGAAATCTGAGATCCAGACAGCTCTTGAGGAGGCTGAGGTATGTTTGTTTTATCAAGGGAGATTTTCTGAGGAGAAAAACATTACAAATCTAGGACAATGCAGTATATCGGGCTAAAAGGCCTGAAGGTTAGGTCAAAAATCGTACTCTATGATGTCATCAGGGAACTCTGGAACATGAAGAGTCTAAGATTCTGCGTGTTCAGCTGGAGCTCAACCAGATCAAGGGTGAGGTGGACAGGAAACTGTCAGAAAAAGATGAGGAGATGGAGCAGATCAAGAGAAACAGCCAGAGGGTGACTGACTCTATGCAGAGCACTCTGGATTCTGAGGTCAGGAGCAGGAATGATGCCCTGAGAATCAAGAAGAAGATGGAGGGAGACCTGAATGAGATGGAGATTCAGCTGAGCCATGCCAATCGCCAGGCTTCTGAGTCCCAGAAGCAGCTGAGGAATGTGCAGGCACAGCTGAAGGTATTGTCAGACAAACTGCTGTTGTACAAACTACAGTATAGTGAGTGCACCTACAGTTCATTATGAGTTTGGCTCTGGAACAGACAGAGAGAGGTCGCAAAGTCGCTGAACAGGAGCTGGTGGATGCCAGTGAGCGTGTTGGACTGCTGCACTCTCAGGTGAACAAATATACAGTACTTCAATATGTAAAACCAATGAAACGTTAAACAACATGAAATGTTGATAACTTAAGAAACTTCATTTTGTCATCCTTTAGAACACAAGCCTTCTGAACACCAAGAAGAAGCTTGAGTCTGACCTGGTTCAGGTCCAGAGTGAAGTTGATGACACTGTTCAGGAAGCAAGGAATGCAGAGGATAAGGCTAAGAAAGCCATCACTGATGTACGCTTAAGTTTTTACTTATTATCAATACTTTTTACTTATTGATTTTTGACATTTCTAAACCAAATATTGTGTTTTCCAGGCTGCGATGATGGCTGAGGAGCTGAAGAAGGAGCAGGATACTAGCTCTCACCTGGAGAGGATGAAGAAGAACCTGGAGGTTGCTGTTAAGGACCTGCAGCACCGCCTGGATGAGGCTGAGAACCTGGCCATGAAGGGTGGCAAGAAGCAGCTCCAGAAACTGGAGTCTAGGGTAAGAGAATTATGATAGAATTATACATATATAAACACAGTTTAAAAAAAACATCAAAACACTTGTAACATAAACTGTGAATGCATTTGTCTTTTTTCCAAAAGGTGCGCGAGCTTGAGTCAGAGATTGACACTGAGCAGAGACGTGGAGCAGATGCTGTTAAGGGTGTCCGCAAGTATGAGAGGAGAGTGAAGGAGCTCACCTACCAGGTAGAGTCACTTTGACATTAAATGTGTATAGTACAAAACAAGCAAATGTAATGATATAATTTCCTTTAAAACATGCAAACCTATGTATTTTCAACTACAGACTGAGGAGGACAAGAAAAATGTTTCCAGGCTGCAGGATCTGGTTGACAAGTTGCAGCTCAAGGTGAAGGCCTACAAGAGGCAGTCTGAGGAAGCGGTAAGGGCAAAACATTAATATTTAAACAATGGCAACTCTATACGACATCATATCTCATGTGCAGTATATCTGCTGATAATTTAACCATTTGCCCTGTATTGTCTTCCAGGAGGAGCAGGCCAATGTCCACCTGTCGAAGTGCAGGAAGGTCCAGCATGAGCTGGAGGAGGCTGAGGAGCGTGCTGACATTGCAGAGTCCCAAGTCAACAAACTGAGAGCCAAGACCCGTGACTCTGGAAAGGTAAATCTACAATTCTGTGTAGTAAACAAATAAAAATTGAAAATTATTGAGGCAGAAAGTCACTAGTTAAAGGTGTTTGAAAGGAACCTAATCAATAATTTTTGTTTGTTGGTGTTTTTCAGGGTAAAGAGGCAGCTGAATAAAGCTCATCGGCTGATCGCCTGTTTCAAATCATATAATATGAGGTGAAATATGCTGTTCAAATAAATTGTATTTTTTGCTCTGAAATTGATGTCTCTAATATTATTTTCATCTGCCTGTTTCTTCTGAGACATAATTTGTCCGTCCACTCTTTTAAAGTCTCTTCCTGGGTTTTACCATCTCCATCAGATAAGAAAACTTTTTCAGGTAGTTTTTCTTTACCTTCATCATTCAGTCATTCCCCGTTTAATGTCCCTCTTTCACTGTCTAATACATGACAAATATGGGCATAATCAGCTGTAGTTATTTAGATGCATATGAGCAAAATGTAATCACCAATAATTGTCCAGGTCAACTTTTACCTGCATGTCACAAGTTTATCAGGTTTTACCTTGCTAGCAGTGCGGTTAAAACTCACGGTAGCTACAGATTCTTTTACAAGTGGCAAAACAGGCAAAATATACTGTACATATGAATAACTTATCTTTAATAATACAAAATATTATTTAATCACATATAACATCACTGTATTGAAAATATTTAGATACCTTATTTTGTCTGTGAAGCCTTTCCATAATTCATTCATATTACCAATAATGTTATTTGATCACATATTACAAAACGATTACAGAAAGATTTGTCAAACCTTTTCTGGATGAGGTGAGGAAGATGGTGGATGATGATTATGATGAAATTAAACCAGCAGCATCGGACGCACTTTGAAAACCGCCACACCATAGTTTCCAATGTAAAATCAACAGTGTCTCGTCCTATTCCACCCCCAATATTAGCAAATCCCAACTAACCCCTCCTTAAAACAACTGTCTACATATTATATTATATAGCCTGATCTATTATATATTGAAACATTAACAGGCTTTGTTAAAACTAACAATTTACCCTTCAATGTTAAGCAGGATCTGCTAGCTAGCTAGCTGCTGGATGGCTAAAGAAGCAGCTGAACTTTGCTAGCTAGCCACCTAGCTTAAATCGAAATAATGGATAACTGCATTTATACGGCACTAAGCTTAGTCATAGTTAGAAATGATTAAAAGTATGAAGCCCACTGTCCTTAATACTAATATATCAAATAGCATGTATAGCTTAGCATTACTACACCAAAGTCTGGAGCCTTGTTTGTCAGTTGGCTCCTGCAAGGTCAAATTGTGATGCAACTGGACAGGAACCACAACAGCACGTGGTCCTATATAGCGCCCTCTAGTGTTTACAGACGAACCTAATATGACGCTTTACTTCAGCATTCAAAGCTATATCTCCATCTCTTTGTGGCGTCACTATTAAACATTATAAGAACAATCAAATAATTGCTGTTGATCAAAACAGAAGTTTATGGATCATGGAATTCCGATAGAATTTATCATGCAAAACTAAACTTGTTTTGTTTTATTGTTTGTAGTTAACACACTTACTTCTAATGATTAATTTTAATATTGAAAATAATGCAAGTACAAACTCTAGTCCTAATTTAGGGTATTAGTAGCTCACAGGTCAGAATTAATATTGCACAGTTGAAAAGGGAACCTGACTTGAAAAGCAGTCCATAATGGGTTTGTGTAGTTATACTGATTAAATAATATATTTCAAAAATCGTAGTAACAATAATTTTATTTATATCCGTCATTTCAAATTTAGCCATTACAAAATGCTGCACTTGGGACAAATTAAGAAAACCCAAGACGAACAGAATAATAAAACATCATGGAAAATCAGTCAATAAATAATATGATATAAATTGTTGACTATAAGCATAAAGATTTATATTATATTGTGTTGAGCTGGAGTATAAAGATTTAATGATCTTTCAGTAGAGCAGTTACAATAGTACAACACAGCTTAAAGATAAATATGTCAACAACACAAACAACAGGTATTCACTGATTACAGTAAGTACAACACTCAAGTAATCTTGATGAAAGGAGTGAAAAAGTCAGATAATAAGAGCCTTTTCAATAAAATGTGATTTGAAAATAAAACGAAAGAAAGACGCGATGTAAGCGAATGAGTAGATTGTGAAACCTGAAGTTCCAGCTTAGTAGTGACTCCTCTTTCCTGATTGAAGCAGGAAGAACTCTTTGTTAAATCACTTGGGAATCGACAGTGAAGGAGTCCGTGTTTGTCCTTCAGTTCAACAGCTGCCCATCTTTCAACAGCTTTAAACACAGCACACAGGGAGATTTAAGAAGTGGGTTTATGAACTGCAGCTCAGATCAGCAGGCCGTGCCACTTTGCTACAGGTTGGCGGACTGAGCGCATCATCCAGTTCCAGTGCTCGTCTTCCGTACTCCTCTCCTTCCCCTCAGTCAACTGTCCTATCAGATGTTTGGGTGATTTCCAGGTCGTGTGAGTCTCATACACAGAAATTATGATTTTTCACTGCTCCTTAGGAAACTCGGGCAGCGAGAATATGAGCACCTCGTTGAAGAAGTTCACCCGGCACCGGGCCTCCACCGAGGTCTTCTGCGACCTGAGCTTGCAATGGTTACACACACTGGACACTGATCCTGACGTAAACGGCTGTACAAAACAAGAAACAGCAAATCGGTAACCCTATACGTTACAATGTGTGTGTGTATGGTTTCTGATGGTTTTCTATTTGTCAAGAGGTTTGTTATTTACCGGCATCTGAGGATATCTCAGTGGGGACTGTTCTGACCTTTAGCAGACCAATTTCAAGCCTCTGAGAAGTTGGAAGAAACTTCAGTGACAGCAGCACCTCTCCGACACGATCCTGTCCAGAGTGAGAGGATCAACACTGTTGGGGAAGAGGCCCCAGTGATCTGAGTTTTCAACAATGGGTCATAAAGCTTGATACTAGCCTAGGGAAACCCCTCACATAAAATTCCAGCATGGAGATCTTATCTCCATGTGAGAGAAAATCACTTCCTGGGTCCCCCACTGTAAGCCGCTCCCTGAGACCCAAATCCTGACCTTCAATTGGCTGATAGCCCCACTCACCCTTGACCCCTCCTCCAGGGGGCTGGTACCTCCCAGGTACTACAAAACCGTTGTGCTCCCAGAAACCTTTCTCTTTTTCACTCCAGCACTGATGTTCCAGCTAGGCCTCTCCCAGTCTGACCCAAGGTTCCAGTCGCTAAAGGAGACGACTAACACTCTCTTTGTCCTCAGATGCTCAGGTCGTATCCAGACCCTCCAGGGGCCTAAACACACGACTCAGTAACTAATTAGGTGATTAGACGTTTGTTTAATTCAATTTATTTGATTTGATTTCTTCTTTTATCTCAGTCGTTTTGTGTTACAGTGAATAAGCGCCGCGAGAAAAAGCCTCCGGCCACGCTGTTAACGTCTGTGAGTCTGCAGTGATTTTACCGATCAGGACCTCAGCCCACAACGTTCGCTTGAGGGCTGAGGGTTGAACCACTGTTAACTTATCTATGGCATATTTTTAATAGCTTTGTTCTCTCCTTGCATGCGCTCTCTCTCTCTCTCTCTCTCCTTCTAAACCGACCTATACACCCGTTCCGATCTGTATTTAGAATACAGTTCATGTAACATAGTTAAATCTATATTTAAAGGGCCTGAACGCATCTGGCCGCCATTTTGAAGCCAAAGCTAAACTAGAACAAAGAATCCTTTGTTCCACCTACTCCTTTGTGTCTCACACGTGGTCCGGCGGCCATTGGAGATTATTCATCTCTAGACCCGCCCTCCATTCTGGCTCTAAATTCATAACAGCTCCGCCATCTTGTTTTGTAGTCACAACCATTTTGAGAGTTTTTAGGCCTTGATTCCACGAATCATGATCGGCCGCCATCTTAGATGTGACGTCACGACGTGACTGCGTCATCGCCACGCCCCCTTCTTTTTCTCTCTCTCTCTCTCGCTCTCTCACACACACACACACACCCACACACACCCACACAGACACATTGATAGACACAGACAGATACACACACACAGATACACATAGATGAATACATGTGTTTTCTAAATGGTGATAAGTTGCTGCTGTTGTTATCTTTGAAATATCGGAGTTTGTTAAAATGATGAATCATTAAATAACACTAACTTTATTTCACATGCACACACATAGACACACACACACAGAGAGAGACACTTTGACACAGACACACACACACACAGACAGACATACATAGGTAGACCGCAGTTTTACATGTATTTTCTGAATTGTGATAAGTGCTGCTGCTGTGTTTATCTTTGAAATATTGGAGTCTGTTAAAATGATGAATCATTAAATAACATTAACGGTATTTCCCCTTTTTAATAAATGCTTTTGTAATTAAAGTATCTGTAGTCTGTGATAATTTGTGCATAAGTGTGTGAATACAGCTGGATTATGATTGCCTGTGCTCGAACTTAGAAGCCTTCACTGTTTATTAAATAATCATTAGTATTAACTATTAAGATTATTAATTTAACCCATATCATATGAGACTGATATTTATAGCTTGATTTTGTTGGTCCCTGTAACCAGGGTGGTGCCCCTCTACGATAAGTTATGGCCTTATCATTTTTTTTAATTATTTTTAATAAATAATCTTTTATTATTTTAATAATCATATTTCATGATTATTAATAATTAGCCAACGTCAAGTCTACTCCTATTGCACAACAACACTTCATAAACCTTGTAAGTGATTCAAAAGACAGATTCTGCCTATTTGTAGTTGGAATTCAAATCATTCTCTGGTTTCAGCTTCAGTTAAGGATTTGCCTTTCTGTTCTTTCCTTTCCCCCCTCATACAAATTTTCACTCATTGCAGCAAATATAGATTCTAATAGTGCCCTTGAGTTTAAAAAAAAAAAAAAAAGTCAAGGCTCTCAGGATCTTAAAGCAGTCCGGCAGTTTGAGCTTCTCAAATGTGTGTTGATTATAGCTTTTTATTTGATATACTGTTATAGTTGTGAAACTACAACTTGTAAAAATGCAGACACAGACATTTCGCTTGTGGTTACTGTCATTAACATACCAATCAAACATTTATGGGATTTTTTCCCCCATCAATGTTAGACTAGCATCCACGTTGTGTTTATGCTTTTAGATATACCAATTACACATTAGGATCAAATTACGATATTGACAATTAATATCACTTTGCTTCCTTCTAACCGAAAGGGTAACACTCAGGACTGGTGGCAATCAAACTCATAAAAAGGCAGAAAATAGATATGAAGCCCATAAAGATGCTATAGGTTGTCACTCAAGAATATCTGCTCCTTCATTTGTGCATAGGAAGGTAAATGGAAAATAGATCTTGCAGGCTGGGGCATTCACTGTTGACTCAGTGGTAATAACATCCAAGGCAGCCACTTGGACATGGTCAGAGGGAACATAATACTTTCTATAAATAAAACATGTTACACAAATATAACGCATATGATAAAGATGCCACTGCATCATGTGCAACTATGCCCCTATGCATTTCTTATGTGTTGTGCTAAAAACAAAATCCTTGGGTGACAGGAAAAGATTTCAAAATTGTTAAATTTAAATAAAATGTTTACAAATAATCAATGATTAAAAGATGAAATTGAAAAGTTGTTACTATAAGGTATATGTGTTTTTAGGTCATATCTTGTGTCTGAAAAAACATTCCGCTAAAATCCAACTATAATAAAGAGAATACATTATTTTGTCCATTAAAGGGAATCAAATTAAAGTCACACACAAATAGTCTGGCACGGGGTGCATCATGTTTGAACAGCTGGTGATGCCAATGACTATGATGGACTTCAGAATCAAACCTTTTTCAGTTTAAAAAATCTAATATAAAAAGCTTGAGTGAAGTAGATGATCCTGTGCACAAAACATTGTGTATTACTTCGCAGAGGACAACAACAGCTGTTGTAAACCAGGATGTATAAGAGGAGTGATGAAAAAAACACAAATACATCAAAATGTTCATTGGAGATAAACTGAAAGTTTCATTATCTTTAGTATAGCGTCAAGCATGACTGAAAAACAAGCCACTATGAAGCCCATGTGCATATTAAAACCAAAGCAAATCTGTATGAACATTGAAAAATGGTACTGAAAGGCCATTTGAATGTTACAATGTTAAACATGTCCAAGGCAGCAACACTGATATGGGCTATCTGTAGATGCCTCATAAAAGATGTATGGCCTCCCTGACATCTAAAATATTAGATATATTAATTAAGACTACAGCTGTACGGGATAGCAACACCACATTTGGAAATCTCCCCTTTATAACTTTGGCATCAATCGCAATGTGAAACCAATATAAGGAGTGGATTCAAACCTAAGAGTGTTAGTAGAGGACCCCTGAAGACTCCTGCTACTGGTAGGTGTATCGTCAATCTGCTTTAGAGCATTTATTGTTTATTATAAAGATATGAGAACTTTCTTTGATACAAGTTAAACAGATCTTAGATAAACATTCATGAACTTTCATAGAAGACTAAATATATGTTTTATGATTTCCACAGGATTGTGAAATATAAAGGAAGTTTGTCATAGAAAGGGGCAGGTATGAACTACTTTTTTTATTGTGGTCCAGTTTGAGTGAAACATTGAATTTAACTGCATAGTTTTGTCAAAACTAGGATTAGTGTGACTAATCACAACTACTTCAAGTCATGTCACATGTAATGGACAAAATCAATTAGAGATATTATATTAAGTGTCTGTGACGACTCTCAGTCATGGTATCTTCAAAAGTCGCACAGAAGTGTCTGCGGGCAACTGGACATGCTTGAGTTGTTTGAAGAAGTTTCACCTCTCATTCAAGAGGTTTCTTCATTTCTAAACTTAATAAGAATGTTGGTGAAAGGCAAAACTAACCATTCAAGAACCTTAAGCAAGTCAAGTTGCCTATTATCAGTTGCAGCTCCTGAAGAAAATTAAATAGTAACTCAGTTTTTTGGTCAGTTACATGAACTTAAGGTAGCAGCTCTAAAGCATAGGCTTTAGAGGCGTCCAAGGCCATAATGATGAAAGTATAATCTTCAATGAGAACGGATGCACTTAGCCAGTGTTAAATCACATTGAGAGTCAGTCATCAGTTTAAGATTTTTGTTTTTTGACTTTCAGACATAACCCGCCACCATGAGTACAGACGCGGAGATGGCCGCTTACGGCAAAGCAGCCATATACCTACGTAAGCCAGAGAGGGAGAGAATTGAGGCTCAAAGCGCACCTTTTGATGCAAAGGCTGCCTGCTATGTGGCGGATGCCAAAGAGCTTTACTTGAAGGGAATGATCATCAAGAAAGATGGTGGCAAAGTCACCGTCAAAGTCTTGGACACTCAGGAGGTTTGTATAATAAAACAAGACTCAACTGAAAGTAAAGTATGTGTTCTCAGTTGTAATTGTAACCAATGTCCTGTTGCAGGAGAAGGTATTTAAAGAAGACGACGTCCATCCAATGAACCCTCCCAAGTACGACAAAATTGAGGACATGGCCATGATGACCCATCTCAATGAAGCCTCTGTCCTGTATAACCTCAAAGAGCGTTATGCAGCATGGATGATCTACGTAAGACTATCTTTAAAATGCAATAAGTTATATTGAAATCAAAAACTAAACATGGAGTTAACTGTTTATCTCTATGTTCACTTTCAGACCTACTCTGGGTTGTTCTGTGCCACTGTTAACCCTTACAAATGGCTCCCAGTGTACGATCAAGAAGTTGTTAATGCCTACAGAGGCAAGAAGCGTATGGAGGCTCCACCCCACATCTTCTCCGTCTCTGACAACGCTTATCAGTTCATGCTATGTGGTATGTTCTTATTGTAGAATTTGTATACATTAAACAGAATGTTGTTTCACTGAAAGGAATGTGTTTAATTAATTTGGTTTCTATGTTTACAGATAGGGAGAACCAGTCTGTCTTGATCACGTAAGTTCATATCTGTTGACTTTTCTTTAGAATCAAATATGTTGAGCAAATTCATATAAGTCTGTGTTTATACCCAGTGGAGAATCTGGTGCTGGAAAGACTGTGAACACGAAACGTGTCATCCAGTACTTCGCCACAATCTCAGTGGCAGGAGGGGACAAAAAAGGGGGGGGCGGCGAAAAAAAGTATCAGGTATGTTGTGATGACACCATTGAGTTCAAGTAAAGTTGAAAAAGAGTTATTTTCTGATTTAATTTCGAAACTTGGATTATAGGGGTCACTGGAGGATCAGATTATTGCAGCCAATCCCCTGCTGGAGGCCTATGGTAATGCCAAAACTGTGAGGAATGACAACTCTTCTCGCTTTGTAAGTATGGGGTTATTTTGTACGAGACAAATTTTTTGTTAGACATTGGTTATGTGGGGAGATTACAACAATTTCTATCTTCTAAATAGGGTAAATTCATCAGAATCCATTTCGGCACAACTGGCAAACTGGCCAGTGCTGACATTGAGACATGTAAGTTATAATCCTCATAGCAAGTGTAGATGACTGAAATTCAGGACTGACCAGGTTTTGACTGATAATCCACATTTATAGATCTGCTGGAGAAGTCAAGAGTGACATACCAGCTTTCTGCTGAGAGAGGCTACCACATCTTCTACCAGATGATGACAAACCACTTACCGGGGATAGTTGGTAAACAGATTAAGCTATTGCATGATTTTAAACATATGGTGATTGTTTTTTGTGAAACTCTGTATTTAATCTTCATCACGTTTTTAATATTCAGAGGCGTCACTCATCACAACCAACCCCTACGACTACCCCTTGATCAGCATGGGTCAGATCACTGTGGCCAGCATTGATGACAAAGTTGAGCTGGAAGCTACTGATGTGAGTGATCGAGGTTTTAATATTTAACATATTGCATACATCTGATGTGTATGATATGCAAAGTGATTTTTATGAATGTATTTTCCAAAGTGGAGATGTTTTGTAAAAAATAAATCTTCTGAACACAGGCTGCTATTGATATCCTGGGCTTCAGTGGTGAGGAGAAGATGGCCATCTGGAAGTTTACTGGTGCTGTGATCCACCATGGTAACATGAAGTTCAAGCAAAAGCAGCGTGAGGAGCAGGCTGAACCCGATGGCACAGAAGGTGACTATTTGATATCATATCAAAGTGAACAACAGAAGTTCTCAATCACACTGGTTTTGTTTTGTCATGAAAACACATATATACAATACTACATTATAAATAATGAAACCATTTTCAGATGCTGACAAGGTTGCTTACCTGTTGGGTCTGAACTCCGCTGACATGCTGAAGGGTCTGTGCTATCCCAGAGTGAAGGTCGGAAATGAGTATGTCACAAAGGGACAGACTGTACCTCAGGTAAACATAAAGTATTCATTTTAAGTATCACGGTAAATATTTTTTTTTTTATAATGATACACCCATATATATATATATATATATATATAAAAAGAAAAGAGTAATTTGTACAAAACATGATATAATTAAACAGCACTAATGACACGGTGGAGCATAAACTGAGGCCAAAGGCAGTGAACAGGGGGTGTTTGAGTAGTTTTTTTAACCTGTCCAGAGATGTAAAGTTGCGGATTTTGGCAGGGAGAAAGTTCCAGAGGGTGGGGGTTGCAACACAGATAGCTCTGTCCCCAAAAGTCTGCGTTAAGTGTTAGGCATGGAGAGCAATCCAGAGTTTGAGGACCACAGCCTTCTTAGCGGAGTGTATGGGTGGAGGAGAGAGCCTTAAATATAGTTGGGATACGGCAATTAATAGGTGAGAATAAGGAGTTTGTATTTAATGTTTTTAACACTGGTGACAGGGATTGAGATGTACTGGGTGTGTTATGTTTGTATTGACTATAAATTGCAAAAATAAAGTTTTATACCTATATAGGGTATACAGTAGCACAGCATTTTACAAAACAACTAAACAGAAGCATACAGGAAAAAATATTTTTACATTCTTCTTCAGGTGCAAAACTCAGTTACTGCCCTGTCTAAGTCCATCTATGAGAGGATGTTCTTGTGGATGGTCATCCGTATCAACCAGATGTTGGACACGAAGCAGTCAAGGAACTCCTATATTGGTGTCCTGGATATCGCCGGCTTTGAAATCTTTGATGTAAGCTTTATACACTGCAACTCATTATTAAAATATGACAAAGCCTTTCCTGTTGTCTATGAGCAATCAGGCTAATTATTTGTCATCTCACAGTTCAACACCTTGGAGCAACTTTGCATCAACTTCACCAATGAGAAACTGCAACAGTTTTTCAACCACACCATGTTCGTCCTGGAGCAAGAGGAGTACAAGAAGGAGGGTATTATCTGGGAGTTCATTGACTTCGGTATGGACTTGGCCGCCTGCATTGAGCTGATTGAAAGGGTAAACACCAATTTTATGATTCTATTGTATGTAATTCTCCTACAAAACACCAGTCACTTCATGATATACTTTATCTCTCTGTTTTTTTCATCTAGCCCATGGGCATCTTCTCCATCCTTGAAGAGGAGTGCATGTTCCCTAAGGCTGATGACACATCCTTCAAGAATAAGCTCTATGATCAGCATCTTGGCAAAAACAAAGCATTTGAGAAGCCAAAACCTGCAAAGGGCAAGATTGAGGCCCACTTCTCCCTTGTGCACTATGCTGGTACAGTGGACTACAATATCACTGGCTGGCTGGACAAGAACAAGGACCCCCTGAATGATTCTGTTCTGCAGCTGTACCAGAAGTCATCAGTGAAACTGCTGGCTGGCCTGTATCCCGCTGTTGTTGAGGGTATGACACACAATTAACTGGTCAATTAAAACATATTTTAATATTGTATTACTTTATTAAATGTATCAATTTGTATGTATTCAGTTTCTCACAAAAATAATTCTACTTGAAATGATCAACAGAGGCTGGAAAGAAGGGAGGCAAGAAGAAGGGAGGCTCTATGCAGACTGTGTCTTCACAGTTCAGGGTAAGCTTTGGCATTGTTAACCAAGAAATAGCATCACACATTACGTTATACACAACTAACTTACTCCTTTGTATCTACAGGAAAACTTGGGCAAGCTGATGACTAACTTGAGGAGCACCCATCCTCACTTTGTGCGTTGTCTGATTCCCAATGAGTCAAAGACTCCAGGTAAGATTTGAACTCTTTGGGGAATAGCTTGTATTTTTTGTTAGTATGGTTTCAGTTCAGTGCTGGTTCAATGAGGAGTATAACTATTCACAAAAGTAATAATGAAATGTCTTATGAAATAGGACTGATGGAGAACTTCCTGGTCATCCACCAGCTGAGGTGTAACGGTGTGCTGGAGGGTATCAGAATCTGCAGAAAAGGTTTCCCCAGCAGAATCCAATATGGTGACTTCAAGCAGAGGTACCAATGAATACATTTTTGACGTCCAAAAATGTTGTCACAAACTCCAAAAATACTTACAGAGACCAATAACTTTTGTGTTAAAGGTACAAGGTATTGAATGCCAGTGTCATTCCTGAGGGCCAGTTCATTGACAACAAGAAGGCTTCAGAAAAGCTGCTCGGATCGATTGATGTTAATCATGACGAGTACAGATTTGGACACACAAAGGTAAGAACCATGCTCCCTTGTTCATTGTTGGTATAATTACAAAGGAGGTTGATTTTTCTTATTATTTTGTTTGTTTGTCTGAAAATCAACATTGTACCTCAAGGTTTATTATGTTTGAAGGGATTTGGAACAAAATCAGACCATGTACCTGGAGAAATCACTTATAAATTGTATATTTTGAAAGAATGTATCTTATGTGTACATTTATGAAGCATCTTTGCCTCAGGATACCTGAAAGTTTATTTATATTTTCTGTTCATTCAGGTGTTCTTCAAGGCTGGTCTGCTGGGTACCCTTGAGGAGATGAGAGATGAAAAGCTTGCAACTCTGGTCACAATGACTCAGGCTCTCTGCCGTGCTTATGTCATGAGAAAGGAGTTTGTGAAGATGACGGAGAGGAGGCATGTTGAAAACAATAAATTCTAGACAAAAAGACATAAAAAGAAAAATAACCAGGAACATTTTTCATGACAACAATTTCTCCTTCACAGGGAAGCCATCTACACCATCCAGTACAACGTGCGCTCATTCATGAATGTCAAACATTGGCCATGGATGAAGGTTTACTACAAGATCAAGCCTCTGCTGCAGAGTGCTGAAACTGAGAAGGAGCTGGCTGCGATGAAGGAAAACTATGAAAAGATGACAACTGACTTGGCTACTGCCCTGGCCAAGAAGAAGGAACTAGAGGAGAAGATGGTGTCTCTTCTGCAAGAGAAGAATGATCTGCAGCTCCAAGTGGCATCCGTAAGTAAATCTCAGACCGTACCTGCAATTGTCCATGTGTTGTAGGTCAAATAATGATGGACTCAAACTTGATGTGTTCATACAATGACACAGGAAGGAGATAATCTCTCAGATGCTGAGGAAAGATGTGAGGGACTTATCAAGAGCAAGATTCAGATGGAGGCCAAACTCAAAGAAACAACTGAGAGACTTGAGGATGAAGAGGAAATGAATGCTGAGCTTACTGCTAAGAAGAGAAAGCTGGAAGATGAATGTTCTGAGCTCAAGAAGGATATTGACGATCTGGAGCTTACATTGGCCAAGGTGGAGAAGGAGAAACATGCCACTGAGAACAAGGTTTGTAAATTTTAAAATGTGTAGCATATCAAGTAAATTAATTGTTACTATGTGTTAAATAACATTTTACTTGCAAACATAGGTTAAGAACCTGACAGAGGAGATGGCCTCTCAAGATGAGAGCATTGCTAAGCTGAGCAAGGAGAAGAAAGCCCTTCAGGAGGCTCATCAACAGACTCTTGATGACCTGCAGGCTGAGGAAGACAAAGTCAACACTCTGACCAAGGCCAAGACAAAGCTTGAGCAGCAAGTTGATGATGTAAGTTTACAAAGTCACTTAGGTTAACAAAACAAGATTCTTTAGCATAAAGAACGATAATGTAAGTTTACAAAGTCACTTAGGTTAACAAAACAAGATTCTTTAGCATAATATTCACAATCTCAATGTCTCAATGTTCAGCTTGAGGGTTCTCTGGAACAAGAGAAGAAACTGCGTATGGACCTTGAGAGAGCCAAGAGGAAGCTCGAGGGAGATCTGAAACTGGCCCAGGAATCCATAATGGATCTTGAGAATGACAAGCAGCAGTCTGATGAGAAAGGGAAAAAGTATCCGAATTTTGTTTCCCTCCTTATGACAAATAACCATCATGTTTCTAGTAATGTTCAGTAGCATGAATGAACTCTTACCATGAATTTTGTCGCTCTCACAGGAAAGACTTTGAAATCAGCCAACTCCTGAGCAAGATTGAGGATGAGCAGTCTATGGGATCTCAGCTTCAGAAGAAGATCAAGGAGCTTCAGGTAATCAACATATTGCTTTAAACACAACACAACATGCTTTCATGTTTTTGTGTTTCACATTTAATGTTCAATAAACAATAAAACATATACCTGAAACAGGCCCGTATTGAGGAACTGGAGGAGGAGATTGAGGCTGAGCGTGCTGCTCGTGCCAAGGTTGAGAAGCAGAGGGCTGACCTCTCCAGGGAACTTGAGGAGATCAGTGAGAGGCTAGAGGAGGCTGGAGGTGCCACTGCTGCTCAGATTGAGATGAGCAAGAAGCGGGAAGCTGAGTTCCAGAAGCTCCGTCGTGACCTTGAGGAGTCCACTCTGCAGCATGAAGCCACTGCTTCTGCTCTTCGCAAGAAGCAGGCTGACAGCGTTGCTGAGCTGGGAGAGCAGATCGACAACCTCCAGCGTGTCAAGCAGAAGCTTGAAAAGGAAAAGAGTGAATACAAAATGGAGATTGATGACCTGTCCAGCAACATGGAGGCTGTTGCCAAAGCAAAGGTACAAAATACATGAAATATTGGAGTATTAAATGCATTTTTTTATACATAGAAAAAACATAAATTAAATAATTGTGTAAAAAAATTAAATCTTTCTTTTCTGTTCCTTTTTCACTCAAGGGAAATCTTGAAAAGATGTGCCGTACTCTTGAGGACCAATTCAGTGAACTGAAGACCAAGAATGATGAAACTGTTCGTCAAGCGAATGACTTGGGTGCACAGAAAGCCCGTCTCCTGACAGAAAATGGTATGCAAATGACAGCCATCTTCAGTTTGACACAGATCAACCAGAAACTGAAAAGAAACTAATCTTTGATCTTAATTTTCACACAAGGTGAGTTCGGCCGTCAAATTGAAGAGAAAGAGGCTCTTGTCTCCCAGCTGACCAGAGGCAAACAGGCCTACACTCAACAGATTGAAGAGCTGAAGAGACAGATTGAAGAGGAGGTTAAGGTAATAAAACTCTCAGTGTGTCCTTGCCTCGTTGAATAAGATGTAAACGTTCTACACTTTCAATAATATTTCTTATCCTAGGCCAAGAATGCTCTTGCCCATGGACTGCAATCAGCCCGCCACGACTGTGACCTGCTGAGGGAACAGTTTGAGGAGGAGCAGGAGGCTAAGGCTGAGCTTCAGCGTGGAATGTCCAAGGCCAACAGTGAGGTGGCTCAGTGGAGAAGCAAGTATGAAACTGATGCTATTCAGCGCACTGAGGAGCTTGAGGAGTCCAAGTGAGTAACATTCAAACAATTCAATTACCAGATATTTTCTTTGCATTTATTTTGTACATTTAGCTGTTATCATCACTTTAGTGTCTTTATTTGATTTAATATATATATATATATATATATATATATATATATATATATATATATATATATATATATCTGTAAAAGTTGACAAGATATTGACATTTTTAATGAGAGAAAATTTGCAAATGTTTTAAAGGAAAAAGCTGGCTCAGCGTCTCCAGGAGGCTGAGGAGCAGATTGAGGCTGTGAACTCCAAGTGTGCTTCTCTGGAGAAAACCAAACAGAGGCTGCAGAGTGAGGTGGAGGACCTCATGATTGATGTGGAGAGGGCTAATGGGCTGGCTGCTAACCTGGACAAGAAGCAGAGGAACTTCGACAAGGTGGCCAATTCATACAAGGTTTTTTTGACTTGCCTTTGTATTGCTGAATATCTTTCTGAACACAATAAATTGTGTTATTTAGGTGTTGGCAGACTGGAAGCAGAAGTATGAGGAGGGTCAGTCAGAGCTCGAGGGATCTCTGAAGGAGGCTCGTTCTCTTGGCACTGAGCTGTTCAAGATGAAGAACTCTTATGAGGAAGCTCTGGATCAGCTGGAGACCATGAAGCGTGAAAACAAGAACCTGCAACGTGAGTACCCACCTGACAACGAGAAAAATGTAATCATACTTTAGTGTTTGAGTTCCTACCTGATTGTCTTTAATTATATTCATCGCATTTTGTGTTAGTGTTCATAATTTACATTTCAGGCTTGACGATATATAATATGTTTCTTTCTGCAGAGGAGATCTCTGATCTGACTGAACAGATTGGTGAGACTGGCAAGAGCATCCATGAGCTGGAGAAGTCCAAGAAGCAGACGGAGACAGAGAAATCTGAGATCCAGACAGCTCTTGAGGAGGCTGAGGTATGTTTGTTTAATCAAGGGAGATTGTTTGTGGTGAAAATATTACAAATCTAGGACAATGCAGTATATCGGGCTAAAAGCCCTGAAGGTAAGGTGAAAAATCTTACTCTATGATGTCATCAGGGAACTCTGGAACATGAAGAGTCTAAGATTCTGCGTGTTCAGCTGGAGCTCAACCAGATCAAGGGTGAGGTGGACAGGAAACTGGCAGAAAAAGATGAGGAGATGGAGCAGATCAAGAGAAACAGCCAGAGGGTGACTGACTCTATGCAGAGCACTCTGGATTCTGAGGTCAGGAGCAGGAACGATGCCCTGAGAATCAAGAAGAAGATGGAGGGAGACCTGAATGAGATGGAGATTCAGCTGAGCCATGCCAATCGCCAGGCTTCTGAGTCCCAGAAGCAGCTGAGGAATGTGCAGTCACAGCTGAAGGTATTGTCAGACATACTGCTGTTGTACAAACTACAGTATAGTGTGTGCACCTACAGTCCATTATGAGTTTCATTCGTATATTTTCCTGCTATCATTTCACTAGGATGCTCAACTGCACCTTGATGACGCTGTTAGAGCCGCGGAGGACCTTAAGGAACAAGCTGCTATGGTGGATCGCAGGAACGGTCTGATGGTGGCTGAAATTGAGGAACTTAGAGTGGCTCTGGAACAGACAGAGAGAGGTCGCAAAGTCGCTGAACAGGAGCTGGTAGATGCCAGTGAGCGTGTTGGACTGCTGCACTCTCAGGTGATCAAATATACAGTACTTCAATATAAAAAACCAATAAAACGTTAAACTACTGAAATGTTGATTACCTAAGAAACTTAATTTTGTCATCCTCTAGAACACAAGCCTTCTGAACACCAAGAAGAAGCTTGAGTCTGACCTGGTTCAGGTCCAGAGTGAAGTTGATGACACTGTTCAGGAAGCAAGGAATGCAGAGGATAAGGCTAAGAAAGCCATCACTGATGTACGCTTAAGTTTTTACTTATTATAAATACTTTTTACTCATTGATTTTTGACATTTCTAAACCAAATATTGTGTTTTCCAGGCTGCGATGATGGCTGAGGAGCTGAAGAAGGAGCAGGATACGAGCTCTCACCTGGAGAGGATGAAGAAGAACCTGGAGGTTGCTGTTAAGGACCTGCAGCACCGCCTGGATGAGGCTGAGAACCTGGCCATGAAGGGTGGCAAGAAGCAGCTCCAGAAACTGGAGTCTAGGGTAAAACATTTATTAAAGATAGTTACATGGATGACGAAATGTATGAAAACATACAAAATACTTGTATTCTAAACATTTTTCTGAAGGTGCGTGAACTTGAGTCAGAGATTGAGGCTGAGCAGAGACGTGGAGTAGATGCTGTTAAGGGTGTCCGCAAGTATGAGAGGAGAGTGAAGGAGCTCACCTACCAGGTATAGTCACTTTATTACATTTAATGTGTACAAATCAATCTCATTTGCCATGTTAACAATGTATATTTAAATCTATAATCTATGTATAACAGACTGAAGAGGACAAGAAAAACGGTGCCAGGCTGCAGGATCTGGTTGACAAGTTGCAGCTCAAGGTGAAGGCGTACAAGAGGCAGTCTGAGGAAGCGGTAAGCAAAAGCTTTATTTAAAAATGATTAGAGATATGTCATATTGCATTTTCAGTATATCTGCTGGTCATCTAAACATTTTACTATGCATTGTCTTCCAGGAGGAGCAGGCCAATGTCCACCTGTCCAAGTGCAGGAAGGTCCAGCATGAGCTGGAGGAGGCTGAGGAGCGTGCTGACATAGCAGAGTCCCAGGTCAACAAACTGAGAGCCAAGACCCGTGACTCTGGAAAGGTAAATATACAATTCTTTGTCGTAAACAAATTTTAAAAAAAAATTGCAAGTTAAAGGTGTTTGAAAGGAACATGATCAAAGCTCTGGCAAAGTACACATTTATGGTTATACGGTCATGGTAATGGTGAATTTTAGAGTAGACACAGTAATTCATAAAATCCAGAACAGACGAAAATTGTATATTCATGAAGCGTGTTGTTTCTTTGCACATATGTAACCTCAGTATTTCTTTTTCTCTTGTTACAGGGAAAGGAGGCAGCAGAGTAAAGGACTATTGAGTTGTTTTCAGTCATATAATATGATGTGAAATATATTACAATAAAATACCTTTTCTTCTTAAATTACTCTGTGTTATTTACAACTCATTGTGTGTTGTGAGAGCAAATGAGTTATGGATGATTTGCAACACAGTTAGAAAACATCCTACACACAGTTAGACAACCTTCTACACTTTATACACTATAAATTGCATTCTGGGTACTGTCTTGAAGTCACGAATGACCAAAAATATTAATCCAATGTTGTCATTTCCAAAACCTTTGACATTTAGGGTATCAATAACAATTCAGCATTTATTTCATTGTGTATATATATATTACAGAATCTTACAAATGCAGCAACAAATGTGTCAATTGGGATTTGAATAAACCTTGAAAGAAATCAACAGCTGTCAAAATATACTGTAAATTCATCTTAACTGTCTTTATATGGTATGAGCCTTTTGCCATGACGGATCAAAAATAACTATTTCAAATAATTCATGATGCTTTTTCTGTGGGGTAGCATTATTATATACTATACTGTTTTACTCACGTAATTTCATGGGCACACATTTAACAGTGAATTTCGCAGCAACCAAATTCCTTTTTTTGGAAAAACAACTGCTGAAAGGAAACTATATTACCAAACATCTACTGTTTAAGTTTACCAATCCATTGAAAAGATTACTTTACATTCCTGCTCTATTTGGAATATCAGAAGAACATATTTTGGACTTGTTGGAAAAGAATCATTACAATTATACAAATACTCAAAGAACGATATGTCCAAATAAAATGTCAGATTTACTATCAAAATATAATAACAATGATTAATATTGAATTAGACTCCCAATTAAATTAAATTCCAACCAAAGAAGTAACATTCTGGACTGGTGGAACTTGACCTTGTAAACAGGCAGAAAATACACATGAAGCCCTTAAAATTGATCTAATGCCAACCAAATATTTATACAGAAGGTCATCTTCAAAATAATTGGTTTAAATGGTATTGTATTTATATAGCGCTTTTCTAGTCTGATGATGACCACTCAAAGCGCTTTACAGTACAGTTTCACATTCACCCATTCACACACACATTCATACAGTGCATCTACTTGCAGCACTTTTGTTATTCTATGGGGGGCCATTCAGGGTTCAGCATCTTGCCCAAGGACACTTTGGCACGCAGATGGTTCAGAATGGGGATCGAACCACCGACTTCAGGTTGGAGGACGACCGCACTACCTCTCAGCCACACCTGCCCATGAAGGATTTAAAAAAAAATGTTTAGATTAATGCAGATTAATACCTGCTGAGAAAGGAATTTTAACACTTGAATGAGAAAACTTGAAACTCAGAAAATCATGTTTAACACAAAACTTTGCATTCTTCAGAATAAAAGTTAGCTGTAACTACAAGTCTATAAATCATCTAAAATATTAGCTTCATTTCAAGCTGCCATTAAAGAATAAAAGTCTTCTTCTACTAATAACTGAGAGTAATCCTGCATCAAAGCCGAATCTAACCTGTGTCACTGCACTACAATATACTTAACCCACCACCCGTGGGCAACAGCTGTTGCCAACTTCCATTCTTTGCAGTAAATATAGATTCCTAACCTTGAGTTAAAAAAAAACAAAAGTCAAGGCCCTCAGGATCTCAAAGCATTCCTGCAGCTTGAGCTACTCAAATGTGTGTTAATTATAGCTTTTTTTTTTTATATATACTATTATATTATAGTTGTGGAACTAAAACTTGTAAAAATACAGAAACAGACATTTCACTTGTCTTTATTGTCATTAATATCCCAATCAAACATTGATGGGATTTTTTTCCCCATCAATGTTTGACTAACATCCACGTTGTAGTTATGCTTTTAGATATAACAATTACACATTAGGATCAAATTACGATATTGAAAATTATTAAAACTTGGCTTCCTTCTAACCAAAAAGGTAACACTCAGGACTGGTGGAATTCAAACTCGTAAAAAGGCAGAAAATAGACATGAAGCTCATAAAGATGCTATAGATTGTCCCTCTTGTAAACCTGAGTGAAATGAGAGCCTGTGAATAAAGCTGTTTTGATTGAAATTAAAGAATATCTGCTCCTTCATTTGTGCGTAAGGGGGTAAATGGAAAATAGATCTTGCAGGCTGTGACATTCACATCGACTCAAGGGTAAAACACCAAAGGCAGCCACTGGGAAATGATCAGAGGGAACAGAATATTTTCTATAAATAATGTTACACAACTATAACTCATATTATAAAAGATACCACTGCATCTTGTGCACCTATGCTCCTATGTATTTCTTATGTGTTGTGCTAAAAACAAAATCTTTGGATTGACAAGAAAAGATTTCAAAATTGTTAAAATTTAAATAAAATGTTAAACAAACAAATAAAGAATTTGGCAACATGGGCTGGTATGTATGAACAATAACTGTTTGAGGACTGTTTCAATATATGTCCACTGAAACTCCCATCCACACCCTATTTGGCATCACTCCCATATATAGCTTCAAGTCAGTTCCAATATAAAGGGTCCAACAGGACACAACAGTGTGGTAGCAGACCCCCGAAGACTCCTGCTTGAGGTAGACTCATCTTCTGTCAGTAAGCCAGCGTTTAAATATTTATGGACAATGTCTTTAAAATACTAAGATATCAGCAGTGGTTGTTTAACAAATGTAGGTTTAACACTATCGCCATTAACTGAAAATGTGTTCTATGATTTCAACAGGATAGTGGAATATAACCAATCTTCAAAGAGGGAGGGTCAGGTAAGGGCAACCGTTTTTTTAATGAACTTTTAACTCATTTAATACAAAAGCTTTCTGCAAGTTTTCCAGTTTTTGTTAAAACAGTTGTACAGGTTATAGTTATTCAGATCAATATTAACTGAACACAGGTCAAGTCACTTGTGGGGATGTCCAGACATTAGTTAAATATAGATAGGTTAATTAAAAAGTTCAATGCAGTTTTTCATTCAGTTCAGTTACATCAGCTGAAGAAAGGAGGTTTTACACAAATAAATAACATTACTCTTATTTGTTATTGCCTCACAGAAGTAAACTGTCACCATGAGTACGGACGCGGAGATGGCCATTTATGGCAAAGCAGCCATATACCTGCGTAAGCCGGAGAGGGAGAGACTTGAGGCTCAAAGCGCACCTTTTGATGCCAAGACTGCCTGCTATGTGGCCGATGTCAAAGAGCTGTACTTGAAGGGAACAATCATGAAGAAAGAGGGTGGCAAAGTCACCGTCAAACTCCTGGACCTTCAGGAGGTTTGTATGATAAGGTCAGACTCAGATGAAAGTAAAGTATGTGTTCTCAGTTGTAATTGTAACCAATGTCCTGTTGCAGGAGAAGGTATATAAAGAAGCAGACGTCCATCAAATGAACCCTCCCAAGTACGACAAAATTGAGGACATGGCCATGATGACCCATCTCAATGAAGCCTCTGTCCTGTATAACCTCAAAGAGCGTTATGCAGCATGGATGATCTACGTAAGACTATCTTTAAAGTGCAATAAGATATACTGAAATCAAAACTAAACATGGAGTTAACTGTTTATCGCTATGTTCACTTTCAGACCTACTCTGGGTTGTTCTGTGCCACTGTTAACCCTTACAAATGGCTCCCAGTGTACGATGCTGATGTTGTAAGTGCCTACAGAGGCAAGAAGCGTATGGAGGCTCCACCCCATATCTTCTCCGTCTCTGACAACGCTTATCAGTTCATGCTCACTGGTATGTCCATGTTGTAGAATTTGTATACAGTATACAGAATGATGTTTCACTGAAAGAAGTGTGATTAATTAATTTGGTTTCTATGTTCACAGATAGGGAGAACCAGTCTGTCTTGATCACGTAAGTTCATATCTGTAGACTTTTTTTGAAAGACAAATATGTTATATATATATATATAAGCATATTCTTATAAATCTGTGTTCATACCCAGTGGAGAATCTGGTGCTGGAAAGACTGTGAACACGAAACGTGTCATCCAGTACTTCGCCACAATCGCAGTGGCAGGAGGAGAAAAGAAGAAGGATACAAGCAAGATTCAGGTATGTTGTGATGAAAGCATTGAGTCCAAGAAAAATAGAGTATATGTCGTGAAAGAAGGTTATTTTCTGATTTAATTTCAAAACTTGGATTATAGGGGTCACTGGAGGATCAGATTATTGCAGCCAATCCCCTGCTGGAGGCCTATGGTAATGCCAAAACTGTGAGGAATGACAACTCTTCTCGCTTTGTAAGTATGGGGTTATTTTGTATAGACTAAATTCTTGTTAGACATTGTTTATGTGGGAAGATTACAACAATTTCTAATCTTCTAAACAGGGTAAATTCATCAGAATCCATTTCGGCACAACTGGCAAACTGGCCAGTGCTGACATTGAGACATGTAAGTAATAATCCTCATAGCAAGTGTAGATGACTGAATTCAGGACTGACCAGGTTGTGACTGATGATCAACATTTGTAGATCTGCTGGAGAAGTCAAGAGTGACATACCAGCTTTCTGCTGAGAGAGGCTACCACATTTTCTACCAGATGATGACAGACCACATACCAGGGATAGTTGGTAAACAGATTAAGCTATTGCATGATTTTAAACATATGCTGATTGTTTTTCGGGAAAAACTGTATTTAATCTTCATTACGTTTTTAATCTTCAGAGGGGGCACTCATCACAACCAACCCCTACGACTACCCCTTGATAAGCATGGGTCAGATCACTGTGGCCAGCATTGATGACAAAGTTGAGCTGGAAGCTACTGATGTTAGTGATCGAGGTTTTAATATTTAACATATTGCATACATCTGATGTGTATGATATCGAAAGTGATTTTATGAATGTACATTTCCAAAGTGGAGATGTTTTGTAAAATATTTATGTTCTGAACACAGAATGCTATTGATATCTTGGGCTTCACTGGTGAGGAGAAGATGGCCATCTACAAGTTTACTGGTGCTGTGATCCACCATGGTAACATGAAGTTCAAGCAAAAGCAGCGTGAGGAGCAGGCTGAACCCGATGGCACAGAAGGTGACTATTTGATATCATATCAAAGTGAACAACAGAAGTTCTATGTCATACTGGTTTTGGTCTTTCATGAACACACATATATACAAAACTACATTATAAATAATGAAACCATTTTCAGATGCTGACAAGGTTGCTTACCTGTTGGGTCTGAACTCCGCTGACATGCTGAAGGGTTTGTGCTATCCCAGAGTGAAGGTCGGAAATGAGTATGTCACAAAGGGACAGACTGTACCTCAGGTAAACATAAAGTATTCATTTCAAATATCCTAGTGAATAGTTTTTTCTATAATGACACACACATATATATATAAATACAAAGAAAAAAGTAATTTGTACAAAACATGATATAAATAAACAGCACTAATGGCAAGGTGGAGCATTAACTGAGGCCAAAGGCTGTCCTGAGAAGTAAAGAGATTGAGATGTACTGGGTGTGTTATGTTTTTATTGACTATTAATCGCCAAAATCTAGTTTTATACCTATATAGGGTATACAGTAGCACAGGATTTTATAAAACAACTATGCAGAAGCGTACAGGAAAAAAACTATTTTTACATTCTTCTTCAGGTGAACAACTCAGTGACTGCCCTGGCCAAATCCATCTATGAGAGGATGTTCTTGTGGATGGTTGTCCGTATCAACCAGATGTTGGACACTAAGCAGTCAAGGAACTCCTATATTGGTGTCCTGGATATCGCCGGCTTTGAAATCTTTGATGTAAGCGTCATACAGTGCATTTTATTATTAAAATATGACAAAGCCTTTCCTGTTGTCTATGAGCAATCAGGCTGATTATTTGTCACCTCACAGTTCAACACCTTGGAGCAACTGTGCATCAACTTCACCAATGAGAAACTGCAACAGTTCTTCAACCACACCATGTTTGTCCTGGAGCAAGAGGAGTACAAGAAGGAGGGTATTATCTGGGAGTTCATTGACTTCGGTATGGACTTGGCTGCCTGCATTGAGCTGATTGAAAAGGTAAACACCAATTTTATGATTCTATTGTATGTAATTCTCCTAAAATACACCAGTCACTTAATGATATACTTTATCTCTCTGTACTTTCATCTAGCCCATGGGCATCTTCTCCATCCTTGAAGAGGAGTGCATGTTCCCTAAGGCTGATGACACATCCTTCAAGAATAAGCTCTATGATCAGCATCTTGGCAAAAACAAAGCATTTGAGAAGCCAAAACCTGCAAAGGGCAAGGCTGAGGCCCACTTCTCCCTGGTGCACTATGCTGGTACAGTGGACTACAATATCGCTGGATGGCTGGACAAGAACAAGGACCCCCTGAATGAGTCTGTTCTGCAGCTGTACCAGAAGTCATCAGTGAAACTGCTGGCTGGCCTGTATCCACCTATTGTTGAGGGTATGATACACAATTAACTGGTCAATTAAAACATATTTTAATATTGTATTACTCTTTATCAAATGTAGCAAGTTGTCTCTGTATATATTCAGTTTCTCACAAAAATAATTCTACTTGAAATGATCAACAGAGGCTGGAAAGAAGGGAGGCAAGAAGAAGGGAGGCTCTATGCAGACTGTGTCTTCACAGTTCAGGGTAAGCTTTGGCATTGTAAACTAAGAAATAGCATCACACATTACGTTATACACAACTAACTTACTCTTTTGTATCTACAGGAAAACTTGGGCAAGCTGATGACTAACTTGAGGAGCACCCATCCTCACTTTGTGCGTTGTCTGATTCCCAATGAGTCAAAGACTCCAGGTAAGATTTGAAATCTTTGGGGAATAGCATGTTTTTTTGTTAGTATGGTTTCAGTTCAGTGCTGGTTCAATGAGGAGTATAACTATTCACAAAAGTAATAATGAAATGTCTTATGAAATAGGACTGATGGAGAACTTCCTGGTCATCCACCAGCTGAGGTGTAACGGTGTGCTGGAGGGTATCAGAATCTGCAGGAAAGGTTTCCCCAGCAGAATCCAATATGGTGACTTCAAGCAGAGGTACCAATGACTATATTTTTGACGTCCAAAAATGTTGCCACAAACTCCAAAAAATACTTACAGAGACCAATAACTTTTGTGTTAAAGGTACAAGGTATTGAATGCCAGTGTCATTCCTGAGGGCCAGTTCATTGACAACAAGAAGGCTTCAGAAAAGCTGCTTGGATCGATTGATGTTAATCATGACGAGTACAGATTTGGACACACAAAGGTAAGAACCATGCTCCCTTGTTTATTGTTGGTATAATTACAAAGGAGGTTGATTTTTCTTCTTCATTTTGTTTGTTTGTCTGATAATCAGCATTGTACCTCAACGTTTATTAAATGTTTGAAGTAATTTGGTGTAAAATTAGACCATGTACCTGGAGCAATTACTCATCAATGGAATAGTTTCAAAGCGTCTATCTTATGTGTACATTTATAACGCATCTTTGCCTTGTGAGTGTTGAACAAGTTAGGATACCTGAAAGTTAATTTATATTTTCTGTTTATTCAGGTGTTCTTCAAAGCTGGTCTGTTGGGTACCCTTGAGGAGATGAGAGATGAAAAGCTTGCAGCTCTGGTCACAATGACTCAAGCTCTCTGCCGTGCTTACCTCATGAGAAAGGAGTTTATGAAGATGATGGAGAGGAGGCATGTTGAAAACAATAAATTCTGGACAGAAAGACATGGGATGAAAATTTTTCGAAAATTCTCATGAAAACAATTTCTCCTTCACAGGGAAGCCGTGTACACCATCCAGTACAACGTGCGCTCATTCATGAATGTCAAACATTGGCCATGGATGAAGGTTTACTACAAGATCAAGCCTCTGCTGCAGAGTGCTGAAACTGAGAAGGAGCTGTCTAAAATGAAGGAAAACTATGATAAGATGACAACTGACTTGGCTACTGCCCTGGCCAAGAAGAAGGAACTAGAGGAGAAGATGGTGTCTCTTCTGCAAGAGAAGAATGATCTGCAGCTCCAAGTGGCATCCGTAAGTAAATTCAGATGGTACCTGCAACTGTTCATGTGTTGTGCGTCAAATAATGATGGGCTCACACTTGATGTGTTCATACAATGACACAGGAAGGAGATAATCTCTCAGATGCTGAGGAAAGATGTGAGGGACTTATCAAGAGCAAGATTCAGCTTGAGGCCAAACTCAAAGAAACAACTGAGAGACTTGAGGATGAAGAGGAAATGAATGCTGAGCTTACTGCTAAAAAGAGAAAGCTGGAAGATGAATGTTCTGAGCTCAAGAAGGATATTGACGATCTGGAGCTTACATTGGCCAAGGTGGAGAAAGAGAAACATGCCACTGAGAACAAGGTTCGTAAATTTAAAAATGTGTAGCATATCAAGTAAATTCATGGTTGCTATGTGTTTAATAACATTTTACTTGCAAACATAGGTTAAGAACCTGACAGAGGAGATGGCCTCTCAAGATGAGAGCATTGCTAAGCTGAGCAAGGAGAAGAAAGCCCTTCAGGAGGCTCATCAACAGACTCTTGATGACCTGCAGGCTGAGGAAGACAAAGTCAACACTCTGACCAAGGCCAAGACAAAGCTTGAGCAGCAAGTTGATGATGTAAGTTTACAAAGTCACTTAGGTTGGCAAAACAAGATTCTTTAGCATAATATTACAATCTCAATGTCTCAATGTTCAGCTTGAGGGTTCTCTGGAACAAGAGAAGAAACTGCGTATGGACCTTGAGAGAGCCAAGAGGAAGCTCGAGGGAGATCTGAAACTGGCCCAGGAATCCATAATGGATCTTGAGAATGACAAGCAGCAGTCTGATGAGAAAGGGAAAAAGTATCTGAATTTTGTTTCCCTCCCTATTACAAATTACCATCATGTTTCTAGTAATATTCAATAGCATGAATGAACTCTTACTGTGAACTTTGTTGCTCTCACAGGAAAGACTTTGAAATCAGCCAACTCCTGAGCAAGATTGAGGATGAGCAGTCTATGGGATCTCAGCTTCAAAAGAAGATCAAGGAGCTTCAGGTAATCAACATATTGCTTTAAACAAAGCACAACATGCTTTCAAGTTTTTGTGTTTCACATTTAATGTTCACTAAACAATAAAATCTACACTTGAAACAGGCCCGTATTGAGGAACTGGAGGAGGAGATTGAGGCTGAGCGTGCTGCTCGTGCCAAGGTTGAGAAGCAGAGGGCTGACCTCTCCAGGGAACTTGAGGAGATCAGTGAGAGGCTAGAGGAGGCTGGAGGTGCCACTGCTGCTCAGATTGAGATGAGCAAGAAGCGGGAAGCTGAGTTCCAGAAGCTCCGTCGGGACCTTGAGGAGTCCACTCTGCAGCATGAAGCCACTGCTTCCGCTCTTCGCAAGAAGCAGGCTGACAGCGTTGCTGAGCTGGGAGAGCAGATCGACAACCTCCAGCGTGTCAAGCAGAAGCTTGAAAAGGAAAAGAGTGAATACAAAATGGAGATTGATGATCTGTCCAGCAACATGGAGGCTGTTGCTAAAGCAAAGGTACAAAATAAATGAAATATTAGAGTATTAAATGCATTTTTTGTACATTAAAAAAACAATAAATGACATAATTGTGTTAAAAATTAAATCTTTCTTTTCTGTTACTTTTTTCTCAAGGGAAATCTGGAAAAGATGTGCCGTACTCTTGAGGACCAACTTAGTGAACTGAAGACCAAGAATGATGAAACTGTTCGTCAAGCGAATGACTTGGGTGCACAGAAAGCCCGTCTCCTGACAGAAAATGGTATGCAAATGACAGCCATCATCAGTTTGACACAGATCAAACAGAAACTGAGAAGAAACTAATGTTTGATCTTAATTTTCACACAAGGTGAGTTCGGCCGTCAAATTGAAGAGAAAGAGGCTCTTGTCTCCCAGCTGACCAGAGGCAAACAGGCCTACACTCAACAGATTGAAGAGCTGAAGAGACAGATTGAAGAGGAGGTTAAGGTAAGAAAACTCGAACAGGTCCTTGCCTCGTTGAATGAGATTTAAAAGTTTTACACATTCAATAATATTTCTTATTCTAGGCCAAGAATGCTCTTGCCCATGGACTGCAATCAGCCCGCCACGACTGTGACCTGCTGAGGGAACAGTTTGAGGAGGAGCAGGAGGCTAAGGCTGAGTTGCAGCGTGGAATGTCCAAGGCCAACAGTGAGGTGGCTCAGTGGAGAACTAAGTATGAAACTGATGCTATTCAGCGCACTGAGGAGCTTGAGGAGTCCAAGTGAGTAACATTCAAATTAAATTACCCGATATTTTCTTTGCATATAGTTTGTACATTTAGCTGTGCAACATCACATTGGTGTCTTTAGTTTATTTTATATATGTAAGAATATCTGTAAAAGTTTACAAGATATTGACATTTTTATTGATTGAAAATTTGCAAATATTTCAAAGGAAAAAGCTGGCTCAGCGTCTTCAGGAGGCTGAGGAGCAGATTGAGGCTGTGAACTCCAAGTGTGCTTCTCTGGAGAAAACCAAACAGAGGCTGCAGAGTGAGGTGGAGGACCTCATGATTGATGTGGAGAGGGCTAATGGGCTGGCTGCTAACCTGGACAAGAAGCAGAGGAACTTCGACAAGGTGGCCAATTCATACAAGTTTTTTTTACTTGTCTTTGTTTTGCAGAATATCTATCTGAACACAATAAATTGTCTTATTTAGGTGCTGGCAGACTGGAAGCAGAAGTATGAGGAGGGTCAGTCAGAGCTTGAGGGATCTCTGAAGGAGGCTCGTTCTCTCGGCACTGAGCTGTTCAAGATGAAGAACTCTTATGAGGAAGCTCTGGATCAGCTGGAGACCATGAAGCGTGAAAACAAGAACCTGCAGCGTGAGTTCTCACCTGACAACGAGAATAATGTATTCATACTTTAGTGTTGAGCTCCTACCTGATTGTCTTTGATTATATTCAACTCATTTTGTGTTAGTGTTCCTATTTTACATCTCAGGCTTGACAATATGTATTATGTGTCTTTCTGCAGAGGAGATCTCTGATCTCACTGAACAGATTGGTGAGACTGGCAAGAGCATCCATGAGCTGGAGAAGTCAAAGAAGCAGGTGGAGACAGAGAAATCTGAGATCCAGACAGCTCTTGAGGAGGCTGAGGTATGTTTGTTTTATCGAGGGAGATTTTCTGAGGAGAAAAACATTACAAATCTAGGACCATGCAGTATATCGGGCTAAAAGGCCTGAAGGTAAGGTCAAAAATCTTACTCTATGATGTCATCAGGGAACTCTGGAACATGAAGAGTCTAAAATCCTGCGTGTTCAGCTGGAGCTCAACCAGATCAAGGGTGAGGTGGACAGGAAACTGTCAGAAAAAGATGAGGAGATGGAGCAGATCAAGAGAAACAGCCAGAGGGTGACTGACTCTATGCAGAGCTCTCTGGATTCTGAGGTCAGGAGCAGGAATGATGCCCTGAGAATCAAGAAGAAGATGGAGGGAGACCTGAATGAGATGGAGATTCAGCTGAGCCATGCCAATCGCCAGGCTTCTGAGTCCCAGAAGCAGCTGAGGAATGTGCAGGCACAGCTGAAGGTATTGTCAGACATACTGCTGTTGTACAAACTACAGTATAGTGTGTGCACCTACAGTCCATTTTGTGTTTCATTCGTATATTTTCCTGCTATCATTTCACCAGGATGCTCAACTGCACCTTGATGACGCTGTCAGAGCCGCGGAGGACCTTAAGGAACAAGCTGCTATGGTGGATCGCAGGAACGGTCTGATGGTGGCTGAAATTGAGGAACTTAGAGTGGCTCTGGAACAGACAGAGAGAGGTCGCAAAGTCGCTGAACAGGAGCTGGTAGATGCCAGTGAGCGTGTTGGACTGCTGCACTCTCAGGTGAACAAATATACAGTACCTCAATATATAAAACCAATGAAACGTTAAACAACATGAAATGTTGATAACTTAAGAAACTTCATTTTGTCATCCTTTAGAACACAAGCCTTCTGAACACCAAGAAGAAGCTTGAGTCTGACCTGGTTCAGGTCCAGAGTGAAGTTGATGACACTGTTCAGGAAGCAAGGAATGCAGAGGATAAGGCTAAGAAAGCCATCACTGATGTACGCTTAAGTTTTTACTTATTATCAATACTTTTTACTCATTGATTTTTGACATTTCTAAACCAAATATTGTGTTTTCCAGGCTGCGATGATGGCTGAGGAGCTGAAGAAGGAGCAGGATACTAGCTCTCACCTGGAGAGGATGAAGAAGAACCTGGAGGTTGCTGTTAAGGACCTGCAGCACCGCCTGGATGAGGCTGAGAACCTGGCCATGAAGGGTGGCAAGAAGCAGCTCCAGAAACTGGAGTCTAGGGTAAGGGAATTATGATAGAATTATACATATATAAACACAGTTTAAAATAAACATCAAAACACTTGTAACATAAACTGTGAATGCATTTGTCTTTTTTCCAAAAGGTGCGCGAGCTTGAGTCAGAGATTGACGCTGAGCAGAGACGTGGAGCAGATGCTGTTAAGGGTGTCCGCAAGTACGAGAGGAGAGTGAAGGAGCTCACCTACCAGGTAGAGTCACTTTGACATTAAATGTGTATAGTACAAAACAAGCAAATGTAATGATATAATTTCCTTTAAAACATGCAAATCTATGTATTTTCAACTACAGACTGAGGAGGACAAGAAAAATGTTTCCAGGCTGCAGGATCTGGTTGACAAGTTGCAGCTCAAGGTGAAGGCCTACAAGAGGCAGTCTGAGGAAGCGGTAAGAGCAAAACATTAATATTTAAAAAATGACAACTCTATACGACATCATATCTCATGTGCAGTATATCTGCTGATAATTTAACCATTTGCCCTGTATTGTCTTCCAGGAGGAGCAGGCCAATGTCCACCTGTCCAAGTGCAGGAAGGTCCAGCATGAGCTGGAGGAGGCTGAGGAGCGTGCTGACATTGCAGAGTCCCAGGTCAACAAACTGAGAGCCAAGACCCGTGACTCTGGAAAGGTAAATCTACAATTCTGTGTAGTAAACAAATAAAAATTGAAAATTATTGTGGCAGAAAGTCACTATAAGATAAAGGTGTTTGAAAGGGACCTGATCAATACTTTTTGTTTGTTGGTGTTTTTCAGGGTAAAGAGGCAGCTGAATAAAGCTCATCGGCTGATCGCCTGTTTCAAATCATATAATATGAGGTGAAATATGCTGTTCAAATAAATTGTATTTTTTTGCTCTGAAATTGATGTCTCTAATATTATTTTCATCTGCCTGTTTCTTCTGAGACATAATTTGTCCGTCCACTCTTTTAAAGTCTCTTCCTGGGTTTTACCATCTCCATCAGATAAGAAAACTTTTTCAGGTAGTTTTTCTTTACCTTCATCATTCAGTCATTCCCCATTTAATGTCCCTTTTTCACTGTCTAATACATGACAAATATGGGCATAATCAGCTGTAGTTATTTATTATTTCACCAATAATTTTCCAGGTCAACTTTTGCCTGCATGTCGCAAGTTTATCAGGTTTTACCTTGCTAGCAGTGCGGTTAAAACTCACGGTAGCTACGGATTCTTTTACAAGTGGCAAACTATACTGTACATATGAATAACTTATCTTTAATAATACAAAATGTTATTTAATCACATATAACATCACTGTATTGAAAATATTTAGATACCTTATTTTGTCTGTGAAGCCTTTCCATAATTCATTCATATTACCAATAATGTTATTTGATCACATATTACAAAACAGTTTAGAACATTTTAAGATTTGTCAAACCTTTTCTGGATGAGGTGAGGAAGATGGTGGATGATGATTATGATGAAATTAAACACCAGCAGCATCGGACGCACTTTGAAAACCGCCACACCATAGTTTCCAATGTAAAATCAACAGTGTCTCGTCCTATTCCACCCCCAATATTAGCAAATCCCAACTAACCCCTCCTTAAAACAACTGTCTACATATTATATTATATAGCCTGATCAATTATATATTGAAACATTAACAGGCTTTGTTAAAACTAACAATTTACCCTTCAATGTTAAGCAGGATCTGCTAGCTAGCTAGCTGCTGGATGGCTAAAGAAGCAGCTGAACTTTGCTAGCTAGCCACCTAGCTTAAATCGAAATAATGGATAACTGCATTTATACGGCACTAAGCTTAGTCATAGTTAGAAATGATTAAAAGTATGAAGCCCACTGTCCTTAATACTTATATATCAAATAGCATGTTTAGCTTAGTGATACTACACCAAAGTCTGGAGCCTTGTTAGTCAGTTGGCTCCTTCGAGGTCAAATTGTGATGCAGCTCGACAGGAACCACAACAGCACGTGGTCCTATATAGCGCCCTCTAGTGTTTACACACGAACCTAATATGACGCTTTACTTCAGCATTCAAAGCTATATCTCCATCTATTTGTGGCGTCACTATTAAAACATTATAAGAACAATCAAATAATTGCTGATCATGGAATTCCGATTGAATTTATCATGCAAAACTAAACTTGTTTTGTTTCATTGTTTGTAGTTAACACACTTACTTCTAATGATTAATTTTAATATTGAAAATAATGCAAGTACAAACTCTAGTCCTAATTTAGGTTATTAGTAGCTCACAGGTCAGAATTAATATTGCACAGTTGAAAAGGGAACCTGACTTGAAAAGCTGTCCATAATGGGTGCGTGTAGTGATACTGATTAAATAATATATTTAAAAAATCGTAGTAACAATAATTTTATTTATATCCGTCATTTCAAATTGAGCCATTACAAAATGCTTCACTTGGGACAAATTAAGAAAACCCAAGACAAACAGAATAATACAACATCATGGAAAATCAGTCAATAAATAATATGATATAAATTGTTGACTATAAGCATAAAGATTTATATTATATTGTGTTGAGCTGGAGTATAAAGATTTAATGATCTTTCAGTAGAGCAGTTACAATAGTACAACACAGCATAAAGATAAATATGTCAACAACACAAACAACAGGTATTCACTGATTACAGTAAGTACAACACTCAAGTAATCTTGATGAAAGGAGTGAAAAAGTCAGATAATAAGAGCCTTTTCAATAAAATGTGATTTGAAAATAAAACTAAAGAAAGACGCGATGTAAGCGAATGAGTAGATTGTGAAACCTGAAGTTCCAGCTTGGTAGTGACTCCTCTTTCCTGATTGAAGCAGGAAGAACTCTTTGTTAAATCACTTGGGAATCGACAGTAAAGGAGTCCGTGTTTGTCCTTCAGTTCAACAGCTGCCCATCTCTCAACAGCTTTAAACACAGCACACAGGGAGATTTAAGAAGTGGGTTTATGAACTGCAGCTCAGATCAGGTTGGCGGACTGAGCGCATCATCCAGTTCCAGTGCTCGTCTTCCGTACTCCTCCATCCTTCCCCTCAGTCAACTGTCCTATCAGATGTTTGGGTGATTTCCAGGTCGTGTGAGTCTCATACACAGAGATTATGATTTTACACCGCTCCACAGGAAACTCGGGCAGCGAGAACATGAGCACCTTGTTGAAGACGTTCACCCGGCACCGGGCCTCCACCGAGGTCTTCTGCGACCTGAGCTTGCAATGGTTACACTGGACACTGATCCTGACGTAAACGGCTGTACAACCCGTATCAGTAACCCTATACGTTACAACAGGCACGTGCACAGACATTTTGGGGGGCAGGTGCTCAAACCAAAAAAAAAGGGAACCCATCGCCAAATTATTTATCAAATTAAAAATAATAATAATAAATCAAAAAAACTAACTGATTCTCCCTCATTTGTTTTACTAGTTGATGGCCTGATCCAAAATAAAGAGAGCTGCTACCCTGAGCTGCTTGTTGCATGGCGGCGGCGGATGCTTGAGAAAAATCTATTAAATGCCCGTCAGATATCAAAACACATTTGGGGGGAATTGATGACAGAGAGAGTAATTTTCATTCTTAAATATTGATGAATGAAGAAAAATTGGGCTCCGGCAGAAGGGGCACTTTTCTCCTCCAGGGCAAAAGGGCCAGTGCTTGAGCACCACTAGGCGTCTATCTGTGCACGTGCCTGCGTTACAATGTGTATGGTTTCTGATGGTTTTCTATTTTTCAAGAGGTTTGTTATTGACCGGCATCTGAGGATATCTCAGTGGGGACTGTTCTGACCTTTAGCAGACCAACCTCAAGCCTCTGAGAAGTGGGAAGAAACTTCAGTGACAGCAGCACCTCTCCGACACGATCCTGTCCAGAGTGAGAGGATCAACACTTCATAAACCGTGTATGTGATTCAAAAGACAGATTCTGCCTCTTTGTAGTTGGAATTCAAATCATTTTCTGGTTTCAGCTTCAGTTAAGGATTTGCCCTTTCTGTTCTTTTCTTTCCCCCCTCATACAAATGTTCACTCATTGCAGCAAATATAGATTCTAATAGTGTCCTTGAGTTTAAAAAAAAAGAAAAAAATCAAGGCTCTCAGGATCTTAAAGCATTCCTGCAGTTTGAGCTTCTCAAATGTGTGTTGATTATAGCTTTTTATTTGATATACTGTTATAGTTGTGAAACTACAACTTGTAAAAATGCAGACACAGACATTTTGCTTGTGGTTACTGTCATTAACATATCAATCAAACATTGATGGGATTTTTTCCCCCATCAATGTTAGACTAGCATCCACGTTGTGTTTATGCTTTTAGATATACCAATTACACATTAGGATCAAATTACGATATTGACAATTAATATCACTTTGCTTCCTTCCAACCAAAAGGGTAACACTCAGGACTGGTGGCAATCAAACTCATAAAAAGGCAGAAAATAGATATGAAGCCCATAAAGATGCTATAGGTTGTCACTCTTGTAAAAACCTGATTGAAATGAGAGCCTGTGAATAAGGCTGTATTAATTGAAAGTAAAGAATATCTGCTCCTTCATTTGTGCTTAGGAAGGTAAATGGAAAATAGATCTTGCAGGCTGGGGCATTCACTGTTGACTCAGTGGTAATAACATCCAAGGTAGCCACTTGGACATGATCAGAGGGAACATAATACTTTCTATAAATAAAACATGTTACACAACTATAACACATATGATAAAGATGCCACTGCATCATGTGCAACTATGCCCCTATGCATTTCTTATGTGTTGTGCTAAAAACAAAATCCTTGGATTGACAGGAAAAGATTTCAAAATTGTTAAATTTAAATAAAATGTTTACAAATAATCAATGATTAAAAGATGAAATTGAAAAGTTGTTACTATAAGGTATATGTGTTTTTAGGTCGTTACTTGTTGTGTCTTAAAAAACATTCCGCTAAAATCCAACTATAATAAAGACAATACATTATTTTGTCCATTAAAGGGAATCAAATTAAAGTCACACACAAATAGTCTGGCACGGGGTGCATCATGTTTGAACAGCTGGTGATGCCAATGACTATGATGGACTTCAGAATCAAACCTTTTTTCAGTTTAAAAAATCTAATATAAAAAGCTTGAGTGAAGTAGATGATCCTGTGCACAAAACATTGTGTATTACTTCGCAGAGGACAACAACAGCTGTTGTAAACCAGGATGTATAAGAGGAGTGATGAAAAAAACACAAATACATCAAAATGTTCATTGGAGATAAACTGAAAGTTTCATTATCTTTAGTATAGCGTCAAGCATGACTGAAAAACAAGCCACTATGAAGCCCATTAAAACCAAAGCAAATCTGTATGAACATTGAAAAATGGTACCGAAAGATCATTTGAATGTTACAATGTTAAACATGTCCAAGGCAGCAACACTGATATGGGCTATCTGTAGATGCCTCATAAAAGATGTATGGCCTCCCTGACATCTAAAATATTAGATATATTAATTAAGACTACAGCTGTAGGGGATAGCAACACCACATTTGGAAATCTCCCCCTTATAGCTTTGGCATCCATCGCAATGTGAAACCAATATAAGGAGTGGATTCAAACCTAAGCGTGTTAGTAGAGGACCCCTGAAGACTCCTGCTACTGGTAGGTGTATCGTCAATCTGCTTTAGAGCATTTATTGTTTATTATAAAGATATGAGAACTTTCTTTGATACTAGTTAAACAGCAATATCAACAAATCTTAGATAAACATTCATGAACTTTCATAGAAGACTAAATATATGTTTTATGATTTCCACAGGATTGTGAAATATAAAGGAAGTTTGTCATAGAAAGGGGCAGGTATGAACTACTTTTTTTATTGTGGTCCAGTGTGAGTGAAACATTGAATTTAACTGCATAGTTTTGTCAAAACTAGGATTAGTGTGACTCTAATCACAACAACTTCAAGTCATGTCACATGTAATGGACAAAATCAATTAGAGATATTATATTAAGTGTCTGTGAAGACTCTCAGTCATGGTATCTTCAAAAGTCGCACAGAAGTGTCTGTGGGCAACTGGACATGCTTGAGTTGTTTGAAGAAGTTTCACCTCTCATTCAAGAGGTTTCTTCATTTCTAAACTTAATAAGAATGTTGGTGAAAGGCAAAACTAACCATTCAAGAACCTTAAGCAAGTCAAGTTGCCTATAATCAGTTGCAGCTCCTGAAGAAAATTAAATAGTAACTCAGTTTTTTGGTCAGTTACATGAACTTAAGGTAGCAGCTCTAAAGCATATTAGAGGCGTCCAAGGCCATAATGATGAAAGTATAATCTTCAATGATTACGGATGCACTTAGCCAGTGTTAAATCACATTGAGAGTCAGTCATCAGTTTAAGATTTTTGTTTTTTGACTTTCAGACATAACCCGCCACCATGAGTACAGACGCGGAGATGGCCGCTTACGGCAAAGCAGCCATATACCTTCGTAAGCCAGAGAGGGAGAGAATTGAGGCTCAAACCGCACCTTTTGATGCCAAGGCTGCCTGCTATGTGGCCGATGTCAAAGAGCTGTACTTGAAGGGAATGATCCTCAAGAAAGATGGTGGCAAAGTCACCGTCAAAGTCCTGGACACTCAGGAGGTTTGTATCATGAAACAAGACTCAACTGAAAGTAAAGTATGTGTTCTCAGTTGTAATTGTAACCAATGTCCTGTTGCAGGAGAAGGTATTTAAAGAAGACGACGTCCATCCAATGAACCCTCCCAAGTACGACAAAATTGAGGACATGGCCATGATGACCCATCTCAATGAAGCCTCTGTCCTGTATAACCTCAAAGAGCGTTATGCAGCATGGATGATCTACGTAAGATTATCTTTAAAATGCAATAAGTTATATTGAAATCAAAAACTAAACATGGAGTTAACTGTTTATCTCTATGTTCACTTTCAGACCTACTCTGGGTTGTTCTGTGCCACTGTTAACCCTTACAAATGGCTCCCAGTGTACGATCAAGAAGTTGTTAATGCCTACAGAGGGAAGAAGCGTATGGAGGCTCCACCCCACATCTTCTCCGTCTCTGACAACGCTTATCAGTTCATGCTATGTGGTATGTTCTTATTGTAGAATTTGTATACATTAAACAGAATGTTGTTTCACTGAAAGGAATGTGTTTAATTAATTTGGTTTCTATGTTTACAGATAGGGAGAACCAGTCTGTCTTGATCACGTAAGTTCATATCTGTTGACTTTTCTTTAGAATCAAATATGTTGAGCAAATACATATAAGTCTGTGTTTATACCCAGTGGAGAATCTGGTGCTGGAAAGACTGTGAACACGAAACGTGTCATCCAGTACTTCGCCACAATCTCAGTGGGAGGAGGGGACAAAAAAGGGGGGGGCGGCGAAAAAAAGTATCAGGTATGTTGTGATGACACCATTGAGTTCAAGTAAAGTTGAGAAAGAGTTATTTTCTGATTTAATTTCGAAACTTGGATTATAGGGGTCACTGGAGGATCAGATTATTGCAGCCAATCCCCTGCTGGAGGCCTATGGTAATGCCAAAACTGTGAGGAATGACAACTCTTCTCGCTTTGTAAGTATGGGGTTATTTTGTACGAGACAAATTTTTTGTTAGACATTGGTTATGTGGGGAGATTACAACAATTTCTATCTTCTAAATAGGGTAAATTCATCAGAATCCATTTCGGCACAACTGGCAAACTGGCAAGTGCTGACATTGAGACATGTAAGTAATAATCCTCATAGCAGGTGTAGATGACTGAAATTCAGGACTGACCAGGTTTTGACTGATAATCCACATTTATAGATCTGCTGGAGAAGTCAAGAGTGACATACCAGCTTTCTGCTGAGAGAGGCTACCACATCTTCTACCAGATGATGACAAACCACTTACCGGGGATAGTTGGTAAACAGATTAAGCTATTGCATGATTTTAAACATATGGTGATTGTTTTTTGTGAAACTCTGTATTTAATCTTCATTCCGTTTTTAATATTCAGAGGCGGCACTCATCTCAACCAACCCCTACGACTACCCCTTGCTCAGCATGGGTCAGATCACTGTGGCCAGCATTGATGACAAAGTTGAACTGGAAGCTACTGATGTGAGTGTTCAAGGTTTTAATATTTAACATATTGCATACATCTGATGTGTATGATATGCAAAGTGATTTTATGAATGTTTTTTCCAAAGTGGAGATGTTTTGTAAATAATAAATCTTCTGAACACAGGCTGCTATTGATATCCTGGGCTTCAGTGGTGAGGAGAAGATGGCCATCTGGAAGTTTACTGGTGCTGTGGTCCACCATGGTAACATGAAGTTCAAGCAAAAGCAGCGTGAGGAGCAGGCTGAACCCGATGGCACAGAAGGTGACTATTTGATATCATATCAATGTGAACAACAGAAGTTATCAATCACACTGGTTTTGTTTTGTCATGAGAACACATATATACAATACTACATTATAAATAATGAAACCATTTTCAGATGCTGACAAGGTTGCTTACCTGTTGGGTCTGAACTCCGCTGACATGCTGAAGGGTCTGTGCTATCCCAGAGTGAAGGTCGGAAATGAGTATGTCACAAAGGGACAGACTGTACCTCAGGTAAACATAAAGTATTCATTTCAAGTATCACGGTAAATATTTTTTTTTTTATAATGACACACCCATATATATATATATATATATGTATAAAAAAAAAGAAAAGAGTAATTTGTACAAAACATGATATAATTAAACAGCACTAATGACACGGTGGAGCATAAACTGAGGCCAAAGGCCTCAGTGAACAGGGGGTGTTTGGGTAGTTTTTTTAACCTGTCCAGAGATGTAAAGTTGCGGGTTTTGGCAGGGAGAAAGTTCCAGAGGGTGGGGGTTGCAACACAGATAGCTCTGTCCCCAAAAGTCTGCGTTAAGTGTTAGGCATCGAGAGCAATCCAGAGTTTGAGGACCACAGCCTTCTTAGCGGAGTGTATGGGTGGAGGAGAGAGCCTTAAATATAGTTGGGCTACGGCAATTAATAGGTGAGAATGAGGAGTTTGTATTTAATGTTTTTAACACTGGTGACAGGGATTGAGATGTACTGGGTGTGTTATGTTTGTATTGACTATAAATTGCAAAAAAAAAGTTTTATACCTATATAGGGTATACAGTAGCACAGCATTTTACAAAACAACTAAACAGAAGCGTACAGGAAAAAATATTTCTACATTCTTCTTCAGGTGCAAAACTCAGTTACTGCCCTGTCTAAGTCCGTCTATGAGAGGATGTTCTTGTGGATGGTCATCCGTATCAACCAGATGTTGGACACGAAGCAGTCAAGGAACTCCTATATTGGTGTACTGGATATCGCCGGCTTTGAAATCTTTGATGTAAGCTTTATACACTGCAACTCATTATTAAAATATGACACCAAATCCTGTTGTCTATGAGCAATCAGGCTAATTATTTGTCATCTCACAGTTCAACACCTTGGAGCAACTTTGCATCAACTTCACCAATGAGAAACTGCAACAGTTTTTCAACCACACCATGTTCGTCCTGGAGCAAGAGGAGTACAAGAAGGAGGGTATTATCTGGGAGTTCATTGACTTCGGTATGGACTTGGCCGCCTGCATTGAGCTGATTGAAAGGGTAAACACCAATTTTATGATTCTATTGTATGTAATTCTCCTAAAAAACACCAGTCACTTCATTATATACTCTATCTCTCTGTTTTTTCATCTAGCCCATGGGCATCTTCTCCATCCTTGAAGAGGAGTGCATGTTCCCTAAGGCTGATGACACATCCTTCAAGAATAAGCTCTATGATCAGCATCTTGGCAAAAACAAAGCATTTGAGAAGCCAAAACCTGCAAAGGGCAAGATTGAGGCCCACTTCTCCCTGGTGCACTATGCTGGTACAGTGGACTACAATATCACTGGCTGGCTGGACAAGAACAAGGACCCCCTGAATGATTCTGTTCTGCAGCTGTACCAAAAGTCATCAGTGAAACTGCTGGCTGGCCTGTATCCCGCTGTTGTTGAGGGTATGACACACAATTAACTGGTCAATTAAAACATATTTTAATATTGTATTACTTTATTAAATGTATCAATTTGTATGTATTCAGTTTCTCACAAAAATAATTCTACTTGAAATGATCAACAGAGACTGGAAAGAAGGGAGGCAAGAAGAAGGGCGGCTCTATGCAGACTGTGTCTTCACAGTTCAGGGTAAGCTTTGGCATTGTTAACCAAGAAATAGCATCACACATTACGTTATACACAACTAACTAACTCTTTTGTATCTACAGGAAAACTTGGGCAAGCTGATGACTAACTTGAGGAGCACCCATCCTCACTTTGTGCGTTGTCTGATTCCCAATGAGACAAAGACTCCAGGTAAGATTTGAACTCTTTGATGATTAGCATGTTTTTTTGTTAGTATGGTTTCAGTTCAGTGCTGGTTCAATGAGGAGTATAACTATTCACAAAAGTAATAATGAAATGTCTTATGAAATAGGACTGATGGAGAACTTCCTGGTCATCCACCAGCTGAGGTGTAACGGTGTGCTGGAGGGTATCAGAATCTGCAGGAAAGGTTTCCCCAGCAGAATCCAATATGGTGACTTCAAGCAGAGGTACCAATAACTATATTTTTGACGTCCAAAAATGTTGCCACAATCTCCAAAAAATACTTACAGAGACCAATAACTTTTGTGTTAAAGGTACAAGGTATTGAATGCCAGTGTCATTCCTGAGGGCCAGTTCATTGACAACAAGAAGGCTTCAGAAAAGCTGCTCGGATCGATTGATGTTAATCATGACGAGTACAGATTTGGACACACAAAGGTAAGAACCATGCTCCCTTGTTCATTGTTGGTATAATTACAAAGGAGGATGATTTTTCTTATTAATTTTGTTGAAAATCAACATTGTACCTCAAGGTTTATTATGTTTGAAGGGATTTGGAACAAAATCAGACCATGTACCTGGAGAAATTACTTATAAATTGTATATTTTGAAAGAATGTATCTTATGTGTACATTTATGAAGCATCTTTGCCTCAGGATACCTGAAAGTTTATTTATATTATTTATATTCAGGTGTTCTTCAAGGCTGGTCTGCTGGGTACCCTTGAGGAGATGAGAGATGAAAAGCTTGCAACTCTGGTCACAATGACTCAGGCTCTCTGCCGTGCTTATGTCATGAGAAAGGAGTTTGTGAAGATGACGGAGAGGAGGCATGTTGAAAACAATAAATTCTAGACAAAAAGACATAAAAAGAAAAATAACCAGGAACATTTTTCATGACAACAATTTCTCCTTCACAGGGAAGCCATCTACACCATCCAGTACAACGTGCGCTCATTCATGAATGTCAAACATTGGCCATGGATGAAGGTTTACTACAAGATCAAGCCTCTGCTGCAGAGTGCTGAAACTGAGAAGGAGCTGGCTGCGATGAAGGAAAACTATGATAAGATGACAACTGACTTGGCTACTGCCCTGGCCAAGAAGAAGGAACTAGAGGAGAAGATGGTGTCTCTTCTGCAAGAGAAGAATGATCTGCAGCTCCAAGTGGCATCCGTAAGTAAATCTCAGACCGTACCTGCAATTGTCCATGTGTTGTAGGTCAAATAATGATGGGCTCACACTTGATGTGTTCATACAATGACACAGGAAGGAGATAATCTCTCAGATGCTGAGGAAAGATGTGAGGGACTTATCAAGAGCAAAATTCAGATGGAGGCCAAACTCAAAGAAACAACTGAGAGACTTGAGGATGAAGAGGAAATGAATGCTGAGCTTACTGCTAAGAAGAGAAAGCTGGAAGATGAATGTTCTGAGCTCAAGAAGGATATTGACGATCTGGAGCTCACATTGGCCAAGGTGGAGAAGGAGAAACATGCCACTGAGAACAAGGTTTGTAAATTTTAAAATGTGTAGCATATCAAGTAAATTCATTGTTACTATGTGTTAAATAACATTTTACTTGCAAACATAGGTTAAGAACCTGACAGAGGAGATGGCCTCTCAAGATGAGAGCATTGCTAAGCTGAGCAAGGAGAAGAAAGCCCTTCAGGAGGCTCATCAACAGACTCTTGATGACCTGCAGGCTGAGGAAGACAAAGTCAACACTCTGACCAAGGCCAAGACAAAGCTTGAGCAGCAAGTCGATGATGTAAGTTTACAAAGTCACTTAGGTTGGCAAAACAAGATTCTTTAGCATAATAATCACAATTTCAATGTCTCAATGTTCAGCTTGAGGGTTCTCTGGAACAAGAGAAGAAACTGCGTATGGACCTTGAGAGAGCCAAGAGGAAGCTCGAGGGAGATCTGAAACTGGCCCAGGAATCCATAATGGATCTTGAGAATGACAAGCAGCAGTCTGATGAGAAAGGGAAAAAGTATCCGAATTTTGTTTCCCTCCTTATGACAAATAACCATCATGTTTCTAGTAATGTTCAATAGCATGAATGAACTCTTACCATGAATTTTGTCGCTCTCACAGGAAAGACTTTGAAATCAGCCAACTCCTGAGCAAGATTGAGGATGAGCAGTCTATGGGATCTCAGCTTCAGAAGAAGATCAAGGAGCTTCAGGTAATCAACATATTGCTTTAAACACAACACAACATGCTTTCATGTTTTTGTGTTTCACATTTAATGTTCAATAAACAATAAAACATATACCTGAAACAGGCCCGTATTGAGGAACTGGAGGAGGAGATTGAGGCTGAGCGTGCTGCTCGTGCCAAGGTTGAGAAGCAGAGGGCTGACCTCTCCAGGGAACTTGAGGAGATCAGTGAGAGGCTAGAGGAGGCTGGAGGTGCCACTGCTGCTCAGATTGAGATGAGCAAGAAGCGGGAAGCTGAGTTCCAGAAGCTCCGTCGTGACCTTGAGGAGTCCACTCTGCAGCATGAAGCCACTGCTTCCGCTCTTCGCAAGAAGCAGGCTGACAGCGTTGCTGAGCTGGGAGAGCAGATCGACAACCTCCAGCGTGTCAAGCAGAAGCTTGAAAAGGAAAAGAGTGAATACAAAATGGAGATTGATGACCTGTCCAGCAACATGGAGGCTGTTGCCAAAGCAAAGGTACAAAATACATGAAATATTGGAGTATTAAATGCATTTTTTTATACATAGAAAAAACATAAATTAAATAATTGTGTAAAAAAAATTTAATCTTTCTTTTCTGTTCCTTTTTCACTCAAGGGAAATCTTGAAAAGATGTGCCGTACTCTTGAGGACCAATTTAGTGAACTGAAGACCAAGAATGATGAAACTGTTCGTCAAGCGAATGACTTGGGTGCACAGAAAGCCCGTCTCCTGACAGAAAATGGTATGCAAATGACAGCCATCTTCAGTTTGACACAGATCAACCAGAAACTGAAAAGAAACTAATCTTTGATCTTAATTTTCACACAAGGTGAGTTCGGCCGTCAAATTGAAGAGAAAGAGGCTCTTGTCTCCCAGCTGACCAGAGGCAAACAGGCCTACACTCAACAGATTGAAGAGCTGAAGAGACAGATTGAAGAGGAGGTTAAGGTAAGAAAACTCTCAGTGTGTCCTGGCCTCGTTGAATAAGATGTAAACGTTCTACACTTTCAATAATATTTCTTATCCTAGGCCAAGAATGCTCTTGCCCATGGACTGCAATCAGCCCGCCATGACTGTGACCTGCTGAGGGAACAGTTTGAGGAGGAGCAGGAGGCTAAGGCTGAGCTTCAGCGTGGAATGTCCAAGGCCAACAGTGAGGTGGCTCAGTGGAGAAGCAAGTATGAAACTGATGCTATTCAGCGCACTGAGGAGCTTGAGGAGTCCAAGTGAGTAACATTCAAACAATTCAATTACCAGATATTTTCTTTGCATTTATTTTGTACATTTAGCTGTTATCATCACTTTAGTCTCTTTATTTGATTTGATATATATAAGAATATCTGTAAAAGTTGACAAGATATTGACATTTTTATTGAGAGAAAATTTGCAAATGTTTTAAAGGAAAAAGCTGGCTCAGCGTCTCCAGGAGGCTGAGGAGCAGATTGAGGCTGTGAACTCCAAGTGTGCTTCTCTGGAGAAAACCAAACAGAGGCTGCAGAGTGAGGTGGAGGACCTCATGATTGATGTGGAGAGGGCTAATGGGCTGGCTGCTAACCTGGACAAGAAGCAGAGGAACTTCGACAAGGTGGCCAATTCATACAAGGTTTTTTTGACTTGCCTTTGTATTGCTGAATATCTTTCTGAACACAATAAATTGTGTTATTTAGGTGTTGGCAGACTGGAAGCAGAAGTATGAGGAGGGTCAGTCAGAGCTCGAGGGATCTCTGAAGGAGGCTCGTTCTCTTGGCACTGAGCTGTTCAAGATGAAGAACTCTTATGAGGAAGCTCTGGATCAGCTGGAGACCATGAAGCGTGAAAACAAGAACCTGCAACGTGAGTTCCCACCTGACAACGAGAATAATGTATTCATGTTTTTGTGTTTTAGTTCCTACCTGATTGTCTTTGATTATAATCAATACATTTTGTGTTGGTGTTCCTATTTTACATTTCAAGGCTTGACGATATATATTGTTTCTTTTTGCAGAGGAGATCTCTGATCTGACTGAACAGATTGGTGAGACTGGCAAGAGCATCCATGAGCTGGAGAAGTCCAAGAAGCAGACGGAGACAGAGAAATCTGAGATCCAGACAGCTCTTGAGGAGGCTGAGGTATGTTTGTTTTATTAAGGGAGATTTTCTGAGGGGTAAAATATTACAAATCTAGGACAATGCAGTATATTGGGCTAAAAGGCCTGAAGGTAATGTCAAAAATCTTACTCTATGATGTCATCAGGGAACTCTGGAACATGAAGAGTCTAAGATTCTGCGTGTTCAGCTGGAGCTCAACCAGATCAAGGGTGAGGTGGACAGGAAACTGGCAGAAAAAGATGAGGAGATGGAGCAGATCAAGAGAAACAGCCAGAGGGTGACTGACTCTATGCAGAGCACTCTGGATTCTGAGGTCAGGAGCAGGAACGATGCCCTGAGAATCAAGAAGAAGATGGAGGGAGACCTGAATGAGATGGAGATTCAGCTGAGCCATGCCAATCGCCAGTCGGCTGAGTCCCAGAAGCAGCTGAGGAATGTGCAGGCACAGCTGAAGGTATTGTCAGACATACTGCTGTTGTACAAACTACAGTATAGTGTGTGCACCTACAGTCCATTTTGAGTTACATTCGTATATTTTCCTGCTATCATTTCACTAGGATGCTCAACTGCACCTTGATGACGCTGTCAGAGCCGCGGAGGACCTTAAGGAACAAGCTGCTATGGTGGATCGCAGGAACGGTCTGATGGTGGCTGAAATTGAGGAACTTAGAGTGGCTCTGGAACAGACAGAGAGAGGTCGCAAAGTCGCTGAACAGGAGCTGGTGGATGCCAGTGAGCGTGTTGGACTGCTGCACTCTCAGGTGAACAAATATACAGTACTTCAATATATAAAACCAATAAAACGTTAAACTACTGAAATGTTGATTACTTAAGAAACTTCATCTTGTCATCCTTTAGAACACAAGCCTTCTGAACACCAAGAAGAAGCTTGAGTCTGACCTGGTTCAGGTCCAGAGTGAAGTTGATGACACTGTTCAGGAAGCAAGGAATGCAGAGGATAAGGCTAAGAAAGCCATCACTGATGTAAGCTTAAGTTTTTACTTATTATCGATACTTTCTACTTATCGTTTTTTGACATTTCTCAACCAAATATTGTGTTTTCCAGGCTGCGATGATGGCTGAGGAGCTGAAGAAGGAGCAGGATACTAGCTCTCACCTGGAGAGGATGAAGAAGAACCTGGAGGTTGCTGTTAAGGACCTGCAGCACCGCCTGGATGAGGCTGAGAACCTGGCCATGAAGGGTGGAAAGAAGCAGCTCCAGAAACTGGAGTCTAGGGTAAGAGAATCATGTTTGAATTATACACATATAAACAAAGTTTAAAAAAACCATCAAAACACTTCTAACGTAAACTGTGAATGCATTTGTCTTTTTTCCAAAAGGTGCGCGAGCTTGAGTCAGAGATTGACGCTGAGCAGAGACGTGGAGCAGATGCTGTTAAGGGTGTCCGCAAGTACGAGAGGAGAGTGAAGGAGCTCACCTACCAGGTAGAGTCACTTTGACATTTAATGTGTACAGTACAAAACAAGCAAAACAAGCAAATGTAATTATAACCTTATACTAATTATACTAATTACTAATTATATAATTATAAACATGTAAATCTATGTATTCTCAACTACAGACTGAGGAGGACAAGAAAAATGGTTCCAGGCTGCAGGATCTGGTTGACAAGTTGCAGCTCAAGGTGAAGGCCTACAAGAGGCAGTCTGAGGAAGCGGTAAGGGCAAAACGTTAATATTTAAACAATGACAACTCTATACGACATCATATCTCATGTGCAGTATATCTGATGATCATTTAACCATTTGCCCTGTATTGTCTTCCAGGAGGAGCAGGCCAATGTCCACCTGTCCAAGTGCAGGAAGGTCCAGCATGAGCTGGAGGAGGCTGAGGAGCGTGCTGACATTGCAGAGTCCCAGGTCAACAAACTGAGAGCCAAGACCCGTGACTCTGGAAAGGTAAATCTACAATTCTGTGTAGTAAACAAATAAGAATTAAAAATTATTGTCACAGAAAATCACTGCAAGTTTAAGGTATTTGAAAGGAACCTGATCAATACTTTTTGTTTGTTGATGTTTTTTAGGGCAAAGAGGCAGCTGAATAAAGCTCATCGGCTGATTGCCTGTTTCAAATCATATAATATGAGGTGAAATATGCTGTTCAAATAAATTGTATTTTTTGCTCTGAAATTGATGTCTCTAGTTTTATTTTCGTCCGCCTGTTTCTCCTGAGACATAATTTGTCCGTCTCGTTTTTTCAGGTAGTTTTTCTTTACCTTTATCATTCAGTCATTCCCCTGTTGTCTTAGTCCGTTTAATGTCCCTCTTTCACTGTCTTATACATGACAAATATGGGCATAATAAGCTGTAGTTATTTAGACGCATACGAGCAAGATTTACTCACCAATTATTTTCAAAGTCAACTTTTGCCTGCATGTCGCAAGTTTATCAGGTTTTACCTTGCTAGCAGTGAAACGTCTTAAACTCACGGTAGCTACGGATTCTTGTGGTAACCAGGCAAACTATGCTGTACATATTGTTGGGACATGGTTTTTATGCAAAAAGCAGGCCTGTATTGGAAGTCAAAAACCTGAAAGCACATGTTCTTTGTCTTGAAAAAGCCACAAGCCGCATGTGCTGGAGTGAGCTCATCTCCCAGAGTGCAACGTGTTCTCTTTGTCCTGAGAAGGCCAAGAAACTCAGTCTCCCAGGGGGCTACAGGTTCCTTTTGTTTCAGCAAAGTCACACCTAGGTGCCATGAGCCACCCAAGATCAACTCCAATTGGTCACTCTGGTCATATGACCTGGGGGTCACTGGGCCTATATAAGAGCAGGCCTCCCAAAATGCTTCCTCTTTCTCCAATCCCTCCGAGGGCGGAGGGCTGCTCCTCTCTTTCCATCGAACCCCACTGAGGAAAACAGGCGGCCAGCCGTCTCTCCTGCAACTCCGAGGGAGGGGGGTCCACTCTCTTCCACAACTCTTCCAAGGGGGAAGCTGCTGGCCTTTCCTCCTGCATCGGCGAGTGGAGAAACCTGATTTCTCCAGCTCAAATCTTCTCTATCCAACAACCGGAGGTCAAAGGTCGAGCTTCCAGCTCATCTTCTCGAGAAAACCTCCACGCATCCCAAGCTTCTTCTAAACTCCTTGCAGCGACTCGGTGTCCTGCAGGTAAGAACTAAAGATTCAATAAGCAACTGAACTGCACAGCTCAACAGAACCGCTGAAGCAGAGACCACACGAACCAGAAGACTTCACAGAACTGAGAACTGAACTGCAACTTCTTTTCCCCTTTATCCTTGGACTGGTAACATAATCTGGGCTTAATAATTTGACTAGGCTAAGCAAGACTGTTTATTTGATTCTGTGTGGTGTTTATAAGTTTGATATATGTGGTGATATTCTGTTACAAGTTAAATCAAGGTTAATGTGAATTGGGCTCTACAAAGACCCAGCCATTTTCTGATTAGCATTTTCACAGACCCCGCATATCTCTTCACCTACTTAGCTACGTCCCCCGACCAGAAGGAGGGGGGGGGGGGAAGGTGTGACTCTCTTTGTTAGCCACCAGAGAGACCCTCACACCCCCCCCCCCCCCACACACACACACACATCTTTGTTAGTTAGCACATATTGTTAGTAACTTGTGTTTCGATACTTTATTATGTTCGTAATAAATGTTTTTCTTTTAACCTTGTCCTTTCATTAATGTTGCATAAGTGAAGTTTGCCAACCGTTAGACTGTCAAGAACTCTATAAACCTTAACTGTTCACTATATAATCTTTAATAGTAAATATTAAGATTTCTAAGTCAACTAGATCTAAATGAGACTTATCTTAATCAATCAATTGGCTATCTTTTCCCTTCTATGAAGGGTGTTGCCCCGCGAGAACTTAGTCAAACTAAAGTTATGATTTAATATTAATATTTTAAATATTAACGTTTTATTTTTGATAACCAAATTTATGAATAACTTATCTTTAATAATACAAAATGTTATTTGATCACATATAACATCACTGTATTGAAAATATTTATGTCACACCGCGGTGAGGTTTGTCTTGTCTTGGGGTTTTTGTCTCGTAACTTCCTGTTTTATTTTGAAATCCTAACTCTCCTCTAGTTTCAGGTCACTTGCCCTTCCTCATGTGTCACCGGTCTGATTGTCTCTGATTGTTTCCACCTGTTCCCTTCACCCTCATGTGCTTATAGTCTGCGTCTCCCCTTTGTCTTGTGCCGAAGTGTTTCGTTCTTGTTCGTGCACCTAAGCCTTACCCACAGTCATTGTCGTTTTTGCCAAAGAGTTTCTTGCTACGCCACGTAAGTTGTTTTCTGTTTCCTCCTTGAGAGTGATTTTTTTGTTTGTTAATGTTTTCCAGTTTAGCTTTGTTTTGTGTTGTTTGTAAACTGTTTTTCTTCCTCCCTTTTGGAGCGATTTATGTTAAGAGAGATTTAGTTAGTTTGTTGAGCCTCCTGTTTAGGTGAGCCTTTTCTTTTGCCCCATTTATTAGTAGTTTGGTTTTCCTCCTTCGGGAGCGCTTTTGATTTCTTGCTCTTGCCATTTGTTTGTCCTCCTTCGGGAGTGGTTTATGTTTAAATGCTTTTTCTTTTTCTAGTGTATGTTTTGTATTTATTAGGAAGTTCTTTTTCCCCAGTTATTGCTTGCCAAGTATTATATTATTATATAGATATAGTTAGTGAGATTTTCATAGCCTTCTTGTTTGTCACTCTGCATTGAGGTTCTGAAATCAATAAAGTGTGCTGGTACGTGATATTCTCTGCTTCTGAGTCCTCATTCCAGTCCAGGCCTGACAATTTAGATACCTTATCTTGTCTGTCAAGCCTTTTCATAATTCATTCATAATAATGTTATTTGATCACATATGACAAAACGGTTTAGAATATATTAAGATAATATATTAAGATGTCAAACCTTTTCTGGATGAGGTGAGGAAGATGGTGGATGATGATTATGATGAAATTAAACACCAGCAGCATCGGACACACGTTGAAAACCGCCACACCATAGTTTCCAATGTAAAATCAACAGTGTCTCCTCCTATTCCAACCCTAAGATTAGCAAATCCCAACTAACTCCTCCTTAAAACAACTGTCTCCATGTTATATTATATAGCCTGATATATTACATATTGAAACATCATCAGGCTTTGTTAAAACTAGCTAGCTGGATGGCTAAAAAAGCAGCTGAACCTAGCAAGCAAGCCACCTAGCTTAAATCGAAATAATGGTTAACTGCATTTATACGGCACTAAGCTTAGTCATGATTAAAAGTTTGAAGCCCACTGTCCATAATACTAATATATCAAATAGCATGTTTAGCTTAGCGATACTACACCAAAGTCTGGAGCCTTGTTGGTCAGTTGGCTCCTTCGAGGTCAAATTGTGATGCAGCTCGACAGGAACCACAACAGCACGTGGTCCTATATAGCGCCCTCTAGTGTTTACACACAAACCTAATATGAAGCTTTACTTCCGCATTTGAAGCTACATCTCCATCTATTTGTGGCGTCACTATTAAAACATTTTGAGAACAATCAAATAATTCCTGTTGATCAAAACAGAAGTTTATGGATCATGGAATTCCGATGGAATTTATCATGCAAAACTAAACTTGTTTTGTTTCATTGTTTGTAGTTAACACAATTAATTCTAATGATTAATTTTAATATTGAAAATAATGCAAGTACAAACTCTAGTCCTAATTTAGGTTATTAGTAGCTCACATGTCAGAATTAATATTGCACAGTTGAGAAGTGAACCTGACTTGAATAGCTGTCCATAATGGGTGCGTGTAGTTATATTAAATAATATATTTCGAAAATCATATAAACTATAACTTTATTTATATCGGTCATTTCAAATTTAGCCATTACAAAATGCTTCATTGGGACAAATTAAGAAAACCCAAGACAAACAGAATAATACAACATCATGTCAAATCAGTCAATAAATAATATAATATAAATTGTTGACTATAAGCATAAATATTTATGTTAAATTGTGTTGAGCTGGAGTATAAGAATTTAATGATCTTTCAGAAGGGCAGTTACAATAGTACAACACAGCTTAAAGATAAATATGTCAACAACACAAACAACAGGTATTCACTTATCGAGTAAAGTAAGTACAACACTCAAGTAATCTTGGTGAAAGGAGTGAAAAAGTCAGATAATAAGAGCCTTTTCAATAAAATGTGATTTGAAAATAAAACGAAAGAAAGACGAGATGTAAGCAAATGAGTAGATTGTGAAACCTGAAGTTCCAGCTTAGTAGTGACTCCTCTTTCCTGATTGAAGCAGGAAGAACTCTTTGTTAAATCACTTGGGAATCGACAGTAAAGGAGTCTGTGTTTGTCCTTCAGTTCATCAGCTGCCCATCTCTCAACAGCTTTAAACACAGCAGACAGGGAGATTTAAGAAGTGGGTTTATGAACTGCAGCTCAGATCAGCAGGCCGTGCCACTTTGCTACAGGCTGGCGGACTGAGCGCATCATCCAGTTCCAGTGCTCGTCTTCCGTACTCCTCTACATCACCACAGTCAACTGTCCTATCAGATGTTTGGGTGATTTCCAGGCCGTGTGAGTCTCATACACAGAGATTATGATTTTACACCGCTCCACAGGAAACTCGGGCAGCGAGAACATGAGCACCTCGTTGAAGACGTTCACCTGCACCGGGCCTCCACCGAGGTCTTCTGCGACCTGAGCTTGCAATGGTTACACTGGACACTGATCCTGACGTAAACGGCTGTACAACACAAGAACAGCAAATCAGTAACCCTATACGTTACAATGTGTATGGTTTCTGATGGTTTTCTATTTGTCAAGAGGTTTGTTATTTACCGGCATCTGAGGATATCTCAGTGGGGACTGTTCTGACCTTTAGCAGACCAACCTCAAGCCTCTGAGAAGTTGGAAGAAACTTCAGTGACAGCAGCACCTCTCCGACACGATCCTGTCCAGAGTGAGAGTATCAACACTTCAGAAACCGTGTATGTGATTCAAAAGACAGATTCTGCCTCTTTGTAGTTGGAATTCAAATCATTTTCTGGTTTTAGCTTCATTTAAGGATTTGCCCTTTCTGTTCTTTTCTTCCCCCCTCATACAAATTTTCACTCATTGTAGCAAATATAGATTATAATAGTGTCCTTGAGTTTAAAAAAAAAAGAAAAAAATCAAGGCTCTCAGGATCTTAAAGCATTCCTGCAGTTTGAGCTTCTCAAATGTGTGTTGATTATAGCTTTTTATTTGATATACTGTTAAAGTTGTGAAACTACAACTTGTAAAAATGCAGACACAGACATTTCGCTTGTGGTTACTGTCATTAATATACCAATCAAACATTGATGGGATTTTTTCCCCCATCAATGTTAGACTAGCATCCACGTTGTGTTTATGCTTTTAGATATACCAATTACACATTAGGATCAAATTACAATATTGACAATTAATATCACTTTGCTTTGCTTGCTCATAAAAAGGCAGAAAATAGATATGAAGCCCATAAAGATGCTAAAGGTTGTCACTCTTGTAAACCTTATTGAAATGAGAGACTGTGAATAAGGCTGTATTAATTGAAAGTAAAGAATATCTGCTCCTTCATTTGTGCATAGGAGGGTAAATGGAAAATAGATCTTGCAGGCTGTGGCATTCACTGTTGACTCAGTGGTAATTACATCCAAGGCAGCCACTTGGACATGATCAGAGGGAACATAATACTTTCTATAAATAAAACATGTTACACAACTATAACACATATGATAAAAAATGCCACTGCATCATGTGCAACTATGCCTCTATGTATTTATTATGTGTTGTGCTAAAAACAAAATCCTTGGATTGACAGGAAAAGATTTCAAAATTGTTAAATTTAAATAAAATGTTAAATAAACATATAAAGAAATTGGGGACATGGGCTGGTATGTATGCACAATTACTGTTTTAGGACTGTTTCAATATATGTCACCTGAAACTCCCATCCACACCCTATTTGGCATCAGTCCCATATATAGCCTCAGCTGTGTAAGCAAGTCAGTTCCAATATAAAGGGTCCATCAGGACACACCAGCGTGGTAGCAGAACCCCGAAGACTCCTGCTTGAGGTAGACTCATCTTCTGTCAGTGAGACAGTATTTAAATATTTACGGACAATGTCTTTAAAATACTAATTAATCAGCAGTGGATGTTTAACAAATGTAGGTTTAACACTATCATCATTAACTGAAAATGTGTTCTATGATTTCAACAGGATAGTGGAATATAACCAATCTTCAAAGAGGGAGGGTCAGGTAAGGGCAACCGTTTTTTAATGAACTTTTAACTCATTTTATGCAAAAGATTTCTGCAAGTTTTCCAGTTTTTATTCACACAGTTGTACAGGTTACAGTTATTCAGATCAACATTAACTAAAAACAGGTCAAGTCACTTGTGGGGATGGACAGACATTGATTAAATATAGATAGGTTAATTAAGAAGTTCAATTACAGTTACATCAGCTGAAGATAGAAGGTTTGACACAGATAAATAACATTACTCTTATTTGTTATTAACTCACAGAAGTAAACTGTCACCATGAGTACGGACGCGGAGATGGCCGCTTACGGCAAAGCAGCCATATACCTACGTAAGCCAGAGAAGGAGAGAATTGAGGCTCAAACCGCACCTTTTGATGCCAAGGCTGCCTGCTATGTGGCCGATGCCAAAGAGCTGTACTTGAAGGGAATGATCCTCAAGAAAGATGGTGGCAAAGTCACCGTCAAAGTCCTGGAGACTCAGGAGGTTTGTATAATGAAACAAGACTCAACTGAAAGTTAAGTATGTGTTCTCAGTTGTAATTGTAACCAATGTCCTGTTGCAGGAGAAGGTATTTAAAGAAGACGACGTCCATCCAATGAACCCTCCCAAGTACGACAAAATTGAGGACATGGCCATGATGACCCATCTCAATGAAGCCTCTGTCCTGTATAACCTCAAAGAGCGTTATGCAGCATGGATGATCTACGTAAGACTATCTTTAAAATGCAATAAGTTATATTGAAATCAAAAACTAAACATGGAGTTAACTGTTTATCTCTATGTTCACTTTCAGACCTACTCTGGGTTGTTCTGTGCCACTGTTAACCCTTACAAATGGCTCCCAGTGTACGATCAAGAAGTTGTTAATGCCTACAGAGGCAAGAAGCGTATGGAGGCTCCACCCCACATCTTCTCTGTCTCTGACAACGCTTATCAGTTCATGCTATGTGGTATGTTCTTATTGTAGAATTTGTATACATTAAACAGAATGTTGTTTCACTGAAAGGAATGTGTTTAATTAATTTGGTTTCTATGTTTACAGATAGGGAGAACCAGTCTGTCTTGATCACGTAAGTTCATATCTGTTGACTTTTCTTTAGAATCAAATATGTTGAGCAAATTCATATAAGTCTGTGTTTATACCCAGTGGAGAATCTGGTGCTGGAAAGACTGTGAACACGAAACGTGTCATCCAGTACTTCGCCACAATCTCAGTGGCAGGAGGGGACAAAAAAGGGGGGGGCGGCGAAAAAAAGTATCAGGTATGTTGTGATGACACCATTGAGTTCAAGTAAAGTTGAGAAAGAGTTATTTTCTGATTTAATTTCGAAACTTGGATTATAGGGGTCACTGGAGGATCAGATTATTGCAGCCAATCCCCTGCTGGAGGCCTATGGTAATGCCAAAACTGTGAGGAATGACAACTCTTCTCGCTTTGTAAGTATGGGGTTATTTTGTACGAGACAAATTTTCAGTTAGACATTGGTTATGTGGGGAGATTACAACAATTTCTATCTTCTAAACAGGGTAAATTCATCAGAATCCATTTCGGCACAACTGGCAAACTGGCCAGTGCTGACATTGAGACATGTAAGTTATAATCCTCATAGCAAGGGTAGATGACTGAAATTCAGGACTGACCAGGTTTTGACTGATAATCCACATTTATAGATCTGCTGGAGAAGTCAAGAGTGACATACCAGCTTTCTGCTGAGAGAGGCTACCACATCTTCTACCAGATGATGACAAACCACTTACCGGGGATAGTTGGTAAACAGATTAAGCTATTGCATGATTTTAAACATATGGTGATTGTTTTTTGTGAAACTCTGTATTTAATCTTCATTCCGTTTTTAATATTCAGAGGCGGCACTCATCACAACCAACCCCTACGACTACCCCTTGCTCAGCATGGGTCAGATCACTGTGGCCAGCATTGATGACAAAGTTGAGCTGGAAGCTACTGATGTGAGTGATCAAGGTTTTAATATTTAACATATTGCATACATCTGATGTGTATGATATGCAAAGTGATTTTTATGTATGTTTTTTCCAAAGTGGAGATGTTTTGTAAAAAATAAATCTTCTGAACACAGGCTGCTATTGATATCCTGGGCTTCAGTGGTGAGGAGAAGATGGCCATCTGGAAGTTTACTGGTGCTGTGGTCCACCATGGTAACATGAAGTTCAAGCAAAAGCAGCGTGAGGAGCAGGCTGAACCCGATGGCACAGAAGGTGACTATTTGATATCATATCAAAGTGAACAACAGAAGTTCTATATCACACTGATTTTGTTTTGTCATGAAAACACATATATACAATACTACATTATAAATAATTAAACCATTTTCAGATGCTGACAAGGTTGCTTACCTGTTGGGTCTGAACTCCGCTGACATGCTGAAGGGTTTGTGCTATCCCAGAGTGAAGGTCGGAAATGAGTTTGTCACCAAGGGACAGACTGTACCTCAGGTAAACATAAAGTATTCATTTCAAGTATCACGGTAAATATTTTTTTTTTATAATGACACACCCATATATATATATATATATATATATATATATATATATATATATATATATATATATATATATATATATATATGTATAAAAAAAAAGAAAAGAGTAATTTGTACAAAACATGATATAATTAAACAGCACTAATGACACGGTGGAGCATAAACTGAGGCAAAAGGCCTCAGTGAACAGGGGGTGTTTGAGTAGTTTTTTTAACCTGTCCAGAGATGTAAAGTTGCGGGTTTTGGCAGGGAGAAAGTTCCAGAGGGTGGGGGTTGCAACACAGATAGTTCTGTCCCCGAAAGTCTGCGTTAAGTGTTAGGCATGGAGAGCAATCCAGAGTTTGAGGACCACAGCCTTCTTAGCGGAGTGTATGGGTGGAGGAGAGAGCCTTAAATATAGTTGGGCTACGGCAATTAATAGGTGAGAATGAGGAGTTTGTATTTAATGTTTTTAACACTGGTGACAGGGATTGAGATGTACTGGGTGTGTTATGTTTGTATTGACTATAAATTGCAAAAATAAAGTTTTATACCTATATAGGGTATACAGTAGCACAGCATTTTACAAAACAACTAAACAGAAGCGTACAGGAAAAAATATTTTTACATTCTTCTTCAGGTGCAAAACTCAGTCACTGCCCTGTCTAAGTCCATCTATGAGAGGATGTTCTTGTGGATGGTCATCCGTATCAACCAGATGTTGGACACGAAGCAGTCAAGGAACTCCTATATTGGTGTACTGGATATCGCCGGCTTTGAAATCTTTGATGTAAGCTTTATACACTGCAACTCATTATTAAAATATGACACCAAATCCTGTTGTCTATGAGCAATCAGGCTAATTATTTGTCATCTCACAGTTCAACACCTTGGAGCAACTTTGCATCAACTTCACCAATGAGAAACTGCAACAGTTTTTCAACCACACCATGTTCGTCCTGGAGCAAGAGGAGTACAAGAAGGAGGGTATTATCTGGGAGTTCATTGACTTCGGTATGGACTTGGCCGCCTGCATTGAGCTGATTGAAAGGGTAAACACCAATTTTATGATTCTATTGTATGTAATTCTCCTAAAAAACACCAGTCACTTCATGATATACTCTATCTCTCTGTTTTTTCATCTAGCCCATGGGCATCTTCTCCATCCTTGAAGAGGAGTGCATGTTCCCTAAGGCTGATGACACATCCTTCAAGAATAAGCTCTATGATCAGCATCTTGGCAAAAACAAAGCATTTGAGAAGCCAAAACCTGCAAAGGGCAAGATTGAGGCCCACTTCTCCCTGGTGCACTATGCTGGTACAGTGGACTACAATATCAGTGGCTGGCTGGACAAGAACAAGGACCCCCTGAATGATTCTGTTCTGCAGCTGTACCAGAAGTCATCAGTGAAACTGCTGGCTGGCCTGTATCCCGCTGTTGTTGAGGGTATGACACACAATTAACTGGTCAATTAAAACATATTTTAATATTGTATTTTATTAAATGTAACAATTTGTATGTATTCAGTTTCTCACAAAAATAATTCTACTTGAAATGATCAACAGACGCTACAAAGAAGGGAGGCAAGAAGAAGGGAGGCTCTATGCAGACTGTGTCTTCGCAGTTCAGGGTAAGCTTTGGCATTGTTAACCAAGAAATAGCATCACACATTACGTTATACACAACTAACTTACTCTTTTGTATCTACAGGAAAACTTGGGCAAGCTGATGACTAACTTGAGGAGCACCCATCCTCACTTTGTGCGTTGTCTGATTCCCAATGAGACAAAGACTCCAGGTAAGATTTGAACTCTTTGATGATTAGCATGTTTTTTTGTTAGTATGGTTTCAGTTCAGTGCTGGTTCAATGAGGAGTATAACAAAAGTAATAATGAAATGTCTTATGAAATAGGACTGATGGAGAACTTCCTGGTCATCCACCAGCTGAGGTGTAACGGTGTGCTGGAGGGTATCAGAATCTGCAGGAAAGGTTTCCCCAGCAGAATCCAATATGGTGACTTCAAGCAGAGGTACCAATGACTATATTTTTGACGTCCAAAAATGTTGCCACAAACTCCAAAAAATACTTACAGAGACCAATAACTTTTGTGTTAAAGGTACAAGGTATTGAATGCCAGTGTCATTCCTGAGGGCCAGTTCATTGACAACAAGAAGGCTTCAGAAAAGCTGCTTGGATCGATTGATGTTAATCATGACGAGTACAGATTTGGACACACAAAGGTAAGAACCATGCTCCCTTGTTCAATGTTGGTATAATTACAAAGGAGGTTGATTGTTCTTATTCATTTTGTTTGTCCGTCTGATAATCAGCATTGTACCTCAGCGTTTATTAAATGTTTGAAGTAATTTGGTGTAAAATTAGACCATGTACCTGGTACAATTACTCATCAATGGAATAGTTTCAAAGCATCTATCTTATGTGTACATTTAATAAGCATCTTTACCTTGTGAGTGTTGACTAATTTAGGATTCCTGAAAGTTCATTTATATTTTCTGTTTATTCAGGTGTTCTTCAAGGCTGGTCTGCTGGGTACCCTTGAGGAGATGAGAGATGAAAAGCTTGCAGCTCTGGTCACAATGACTCAAGCTCTCTGCCGTGCTTACCTCATGAGAAAGGAGTATGTGAAGATGACGGAGAGGAGGCAAGTTGAAAACAATAAATTCTGGACACAAAGACATGGGGTGAAAAATCAGCAAAAATTCTCATGTCAACAATTTCTGCTTCACAGGGAAGCCATCTACACCATCCAGTACAACGTGCGCTCATTCATGAATGTCAAACATTGGCCATGGATGAAGGTTTACTACAAGATCAAGCCTCTGCTGCAGAGTGCTGAAACTGAGAAGGAGCTGGCTTCGATGAAGGAAAACTATGAAAAGATGACAACTGACTTGGCTACTGCCCTGGCCAAGAAGAAGGAACTAGAGGAGAAGATGGTGTCTCTTCTGCAAGAGAAAAATGATCTGCAGCTCCAAGTGGCATCTGTAAGTAAATCTCAGACCGTACCTGCAATTGTTCATGTGTTGTAGGTCAAATAATGATGGACTCAAACTTGATGTGTTCATACAATGACACAGGAAGGAGATAACCTGTCAGATGCTGAGGAAAGATGTGAGGGACTTATCAAGAGCAAAATTCAGATGGAGGCCAAACTCAAAGAAACAACTGAGAGACTTGAGGATGAAGAGGAAATGAATGCTGAGCTTACTGCTAAGAAGAGAAAGCTGGAAGATGAATGTTCTGAGCTCAAGAAGGATATTGACGATCTGGAGCTTACATTGGCCAAGGTGGAGAAAGAGAAACATGCCACTGAGAACAAGGTTCGTAAGTTTAAAAATGTGTAGCACATCTAGTAAATTCATTGTTACTATGTGTTTAATAACATTTTACTTGCAAACATAGGTTAAGAACCTGACAGAGGAGATGGCCTCTCAAGATGAGAGCATTGCTAAGCTGAGCAAGGAGAAGAAAGCCCTTCAGGAGGCTCATCAACAGACTCTTGATGACCTGCAGGCTGAGGAAGACAAAGTCAACACTCTGACCAAGGCCAAGACAAAGCTTGAGCAGCAAGTCGATGATGTAAGTTTACAAAGTCACTTAGGTTGACAAAACAAGATTCTTTAGCATAATAATCACAATTTCAATGTCTCAATGTTCAGCTTGAGGGTTCTCTGGAACAAGAGAAGAAACTGCGTATGGACCTTGAGAGAGCCAAGAGGAAGCTCGAGGGAGATCTGAAACTGGCCCAGGAATCCATCATGGATCTTGAGAATGACAAGCAGCAGTCTGATGAGAAACTGAAAAAGTATAACATTTTGTTTCCCTCCCTATTATAAAATAACCATCATGTCTCTAGTAATGTTCAGTAGCATGAATGAACTCTTACTATGAACTTTGTCACTCTCACAGGAAAGACTTTGAAATCAGCCAACTCCTGAGCAAGATTGAGGATGAGCAGTCTATGGGATCTCAGCTTCAGAAGAAGATCAAGGAGCTTCAGGTAATCAACATATTGCTTTTAACACAACACAACATGCTTTCAGGTTTTTGTGTTTCACATTTAATTTAATGTTCACTCAACAATAAAACATATACTTGAAACAGGCCCGTACTGAGGAACTGGAGGAGGAGATTGAGGCTGAGCGTGCTGCTCGTGCCAAGGTTGAGAAGCAGAGGGCTGACCTCTCCAGGGAACTTGAGGAGATCAGTGAGAGGCTAGAGGAGGCTGGAGGTGCCACTGCTGCTCAGATTGAGATGAGCAAGAAGCGGGAAGCTGAGTTCCAGAAGCTCCGTCGTGACCTTGAGGAGTCCACTCTGCAGCATGAAGCCACTGCTTCCGCTCTTCGCAAGAAGCAGGCTGACAGCGTTGCTGAGCTGGGAGAGCAGATCGACAACCTCCAGCGTGTCAAGCAGAAGCTTGAAAAGGAAAAGAGTGAATACAAAATGGAGATTGATGACCTGTCCAGCAACATGGAGGCTGTTGCCAAAGCAAAGGTACAAAATACATGAAATATTGGAGTATTAAATGCATTTTTTTATACATAGAAAAAACATAAATTAAATAATTGTGTAAAAAAAATTAAATCTTTCTTTTCTGTTCCTTTTTCACTCAAGGGAAATCTTGAAAAGATGTGCCGTACTCTTGAGGACCAATATAGTGAACTGAAGACCAAGAATGATGAAACTGTTCGTCAAGCGAATGACTTGGGTGCACAGAAAGCCCGTCTCCTGACAGAAAATGGTATGCAAATGACAGCCATCTTCAGTTTGACACAGATCAACCAGAAACTGAAAAGAAACTAATCTTTGATCTTAATTTTCACACAAGGTGAGTTCGGCCGTCAAATTGAAGAGAAAGAGGCTCTTGTTTCCCAGCTGACCAGAGGCAAACAGGCCTACACTCAACAGATTGAAGAGCTGAAGAGACAGATTGAAGAGGAGGTTAAGGTAAGAAAACTCTAAGTGTGTCCTTGCCTCGTTGAATGAGATTTAAAAGTTTTACACAGTCAATAATATTTCTTATTCTAGGCCAAGAATGCTCTTGCCCATGGACTGCAATCAGCCCGCCACGACTGTGACCTGCTGAGGGAACAGTTTGAGGAGGAGCAGGAGGCCAAGGCTGAGTTGCAGCGTGGAATGTCCAAGGCCAACAGTGAGGTGGCTCAGTGGAGAACTAAGTATGAAACTGATGCTATTCAGCGCACTGAGGAGCTTGAGGAGTCCAAGTGAGTAACATTCAAACAATTCAATTACCAGATATTGTCTTTGAATATATTTTGTACATTTAGCTGTTCAATATCACTTTAGTGTCTTTATTTAATATATATATATATATATATATATATATATATATATATATATATATATATATATATATATATATATAAGAATATCTGTAAAAGTTTACAAGATATTGACATTTTTATTGAGAGAAAATTTGCAAATGTTTCAAAGGAAAAAGCTGGCTCAGCGTCTTCAGGAGGCTGAGGAGCAGATTGAGGCTGTGAACTCCAAGTGTGCTTCTCTGGAGAAAACCAAACAGAGGCTGCAGAGTGAGGTGGAGGACCTCATGATTGATGTGGAGAGGGCTAATGGGCTGGCTGCTAACCTGGACAAGAAGCAGAGGAACTTCGACAAGGTGGCCAATTCATACAAGGTTTTTTTACTTGTCTTTGTATTGGTGAATATCTATCTGAACACAATAAATTGTCTTATATAGGTGTTGGCAGACTGGAAGCAGAAGTATGAGGAGGGTCAGTCAGAGCTTGAGGGATCTCTGAAGGAGGCTCGTTCTCTCGGCACTGAGCTGTTCAAGATGAAGAACTCTTATGAGGAAGCTCTGGATCAGCTGGAGACCATGAAGCGTGAAAACAAGAACCTGCAACGTGAGTGTTTTAGTTCCTACCTGATTGTCTTTGATGATATTTAACGCATTTTGTGTTAGTGTTCATAATTTACATTTCAGGCTTGACGATATATAATATGTTTCTTTCTGCAGAGGAGATCTCTGATCTGACTGAACAGATTGGTGAGACTGGCAAGAGCATCCATGAGCTGGAGAAGTCAAAGAAGCAGGTGGAGACAGAGAAATCTGAGATCCAGACAGCTCTTGAGGAGGCTGAGGTATGTTTGTTTTATCAAGGGAGATTTTCTGAGGAGAAAAATATTACAAATCTAGGACAATGCAGTATATTGGGCTAAAAGGCCTGAAGGTAAGGTCAAAAATCTTACTCTATGATGTCATCAGGGAACTCTGGAACATGAAGAGTCTAAGATTCTGCGTGTTCAGCTGGAGCTCAACCAGATCAAGGGTGAGGTGGACAGGAAACTGGCAGAAAAAGATGAGGAGATGGAGCAGATCAAGAGAAACAGCCAGCGGGTGACTGACTCTATGCAGAGCACTCTGGATTCTGAGGTCAGGAGCAGGAATGATGCCCTGAGAATCAAGAAGAAGATGGAGGGAGACCTGAATGAGATGGAGATTCAGCTGAGCCATGCCAATCGCCAGTCGGCTGAGTCCCAGAAGCAGCTGAGGAATGTGCAGGCACAGCTGAAGGTATTGTCAGACATACTGCTGTTGTACAAACTACAGTATAGTGAGTGCACCTACAGTTCATTATGAGTTTCATTCGTATATTTTCCTGCTATCATTTCACTAGGATGCTCAACTGCACCTTGATGATGCTGTCAGAGCCGCGGAGGACCTTAAGGAACAAGCTGCTATGGTGGATCGCAGGAACGGTCTGATGGTGGCTGAAATTGAGGAACTTAGAGTGGCTCTGGAACAGACAGAGAGAGGTCGCAAAGTCGCTGAACAGGAGCTGGTGGATGCTAGTGAGCGTGTTGGACTGCTGCACTCTCAGGTGATCAAATATACAGTACTTCAATATATAAAACCAATGAAAACTTAAACAACATGAAATGTTGATTACTCAATTACATTTTTCATCCTTTAGAACACAAGCCTTCTGAACACCAAGAAGAAGCTTGAGTCTGACCTGGTTCAGGTCCAGAGTGAAGTTGATGACACTGTTCAGGAAGCAAGGAATGCAGAGGATAAGGCTAAGAAAGCCATCACTGATGTACGCTTAAGTTTTTACTTATTATCATTACTTTCTACTTATTGATTTTTGACATTTCTAAACCAAATATTGTGTTTTCCAGGCTGCGATGATGGCTGAGGAGCTGAAGAAGGAGCAGGATACTAGCTCTCACCTGGAGAGGATGAAGAAGAACCTGGAGGTTGCTGTTAAGGACCTGCAGCACCGCCTGGATGAGGCTGAGAACCTGGCCATGAAGGGTGGCAAGAAGCAGCTCCAGAAACTGGAGTCTAGGGTAAGAGAATTATGATAGAATTATACATATATAAACAAAGTTTAAAAAAAACTTGTAACGTAAACTGTGAATGCATTTGTCTTTTTTTCAAAAGGTGCGCGAGCTTGAGTCAGAGATTGACGCTGAGCAGAGACGTGGAGCAGATGCTGTTAAGGGTGTCCGCAAGTACGAGAGGAGAGTGAAGGAGCTCACCTACCAGGTAGAGTCACTTTGAATTTTAATGTGTACAGTACAAAACAAGCAAAACAAGCAAATGTAATTATATACTTATACTAATTACTAATTATATAACTATAAACATGCAAATCTATGTATTTTCAACTACAGACTGAGGAGGACAAGAAAAATGGTTCCAGGCTGCAGGATCTGGTTGACAAGTTGCAGCTCAAGGTGAAGGCCTACAAGAGGCAGTCTGAGGAAGCGGTAAGGGCAAAACATTAATATTTAAACAATGGCAACTCTATACCACATCATATCTCATGTGGAGCATATCTGCTGGTCATTTAACCATTTGCCCTGTATTGTCTTCCAGGAGGAGCAGGCCAATGTCCACCTGTCCAAGTGCAGGAAGGTCCAGCATGAGCTGGAGGAGGCTGAGGAGCGTGCTGACATTGCAGAGTCCCAGGTCAACAAACTGAGAGCCAAGACCCGTGACTCTGGAAAGGTAAATCTACAATTCTGTGTAGTAATCAAATAAGAATTGAAAATTATTGCGGTAGAAAATCACTGTAAGTTAAATGTGTTTGAAAGGGACCTGATCAATACTTTTTGTTTGTTGGTGTTTTTTAGGGGAAAGAGGCAGCTGAATAAAGCTCATCAGCTGATCGCCTGTTTCAAATCATATAATATGAGGTGAAATATGCTGTAACAATAAATGTTATTTTTTGCACTGAAATTGATGTCTCTAATTTTATTTTCATCTGCCTGTTTCTTCTGAGACATAATTCGTCCGTCCCCTCTTTTAAAGTCTCTTCCTGGGTTTTACCAACTCCATCAGATAAGAAAACTTTTTTTCAGGTAGTTTTTCTTTACCTTTATCATTCAGTCATTCCCCTGCTGTCTTAGCCTGTTTAATGTCCCTCTTTCACTGTCTAATACATGACAAATATGGGCATAATAAGCTGTTCTTATTTAGACGCATATGAGCAAAATTTAATCACCAATCATTTTCCATGTCAACTTTTACCTGCATGTCGCAAGTTTATCAGGTTTTACCTTGCTAGCAGTGAAACAGTTTAAACTCATGGTAGCTACGGATTCTTTTACGTGGCAACCAGGCAAAGTATACTGCACATTTGACTAAATTATCTTTAATAATACAAAAGGTTATTTAATCACATATAACATCACTGTATTGAAAATATTTATATACCTTATCCTGTCTGTCAAGCCTTTTCATAATTCATTCATAATACCAATAATGTTATTTGATCACATATTACAAAACGGTTTAGAATATATTAAGATTTGTCAAACCTTAGCTGGATGAGGTGAGGAAGATGGTGGCTGATGATTATGATGAAATTAAACCAGCAGCATCGGACACACGTTGAAAACCGCCACACCATAGTTTCCAATGTAAAATCAACAGTGTCTCCTCCTATTCCACCCCCAATATTAGCAAATCCCAACTAAAGCCTTCTTAAAACAATTGTCTACACGTTATATTATATAGCCTGATCAATTATATTTTTAAACATCAATAGGCTTTGTTAAAACTAACAATTTAACCTTCAGTGTTAAGCAGGATCTGCTAGCTAGCTAGCTGCTGGATGGCTAAAGAAGCAGCTGAACCTAGCTAGCTAGCCACCTAGCTTAAATCGAAATAATGGATAACTGCATTTATACGGCACTAAGCTTAGTCATAGTTAGAAATGATTAAAAGTATGAAGCCTACTGTCCTTAATACTAATATATCAAATAGCATGTTTAGCTTAGCAATACTACACCAAAGTCTGGAGCCTTGTTGGTCAGTTGGCTCCTGCGAGGTCAAATTGTGATGCAGCTGGACAGGAACCACAACAGCACGTGGTCCTATATAGCGCCCTCTAGTGTTAACACACAAACCTAATATGACGCTTTACTTCCGCATTCGAAGCTACATCTCCATCTATTTGTGACGTCACTATTAAGACATTATAAGAACAATCAAATAATTGCTGTCGATCAATACAGAAGTTTATGGATCAGTGTTTGTAATTAATACAATTAATTATAATGATTAATTTTAATATTGAAAATAATGAAAGTACAAACTCTAGTCCCAATTTAGGTGATTAGTAACTCACAGGTCTGTTTGTCCTCAGGTTTTCTGCTTTGACAAATTAAGTAAAACGGAACATGACAAACTTAAGTGTAAGGAAAATATAAAAAATATAGAAACATATGAATGGAATATTTTATATACAGTGTAAAAAAACAGATAATAAATGTACAGTGTAAGAATATGCACGGTTAATGGATTGCACATGAACCATCGTACAGTACAGAATTAATATTGCACAGCTTAAAAGTGAACCTGACTTAAAAAGCAGTCCATGATGGGTGCGTGTAGTTATACTGATTAAATAATATATTTTGACAATCGTATTAACAATAACATTATTTATATCGGTCATTTCAAATTTAGCCATTACAAAATGCTTCACTAGGGAAAAATGAAGAAAACCAGAGACAAACAGAAAAATACAACATCATGTAAAATCAGTCAATAAATAATATAATATAAATTGTTGACTATAAGCATAAAGATTTATATTATATTGTGTTGAGCTAGAATATAAAGATTTAATGATCTTTCAGTAGAGCAGTTACAATAGTACAACACAGCTTAAAGATAAATATGTCAACAACACAAACAACAGGTATTCACTGATTACATTAAGTACAACACTCAAGTAATATTGGTGAAAGGAGTGAAAAAGTCAAGATAATAAGAGCCTTTTCAATAAAATGTGGTTTGAAAATAAAAAGAAAGAAAGACGAGATGTAAGCAAATGAGTAGATTGTGAAACCTGAAGATCCAGCTTAGTAGTGACTCCTCTTTCCTGATTGAAGCAGGAAGAACACTTTGGAGTCTAGAGTAAAGGAGTCCGTGTTTGTCCTTCAGTTCAACAGCTGCCCATCTCTCAACAGCTTTAAACACAGCAGGCGGGGAGATTTAAGAAGTGGGTTTATGAACTGCAGCTCAGATCAGCAGGCCGTGCCACTTTGCTACAGGCTGGCGGACTGAGCGCATCATCCAGTTCCAGTGCTCGTCTTCCGTACTCCTCTCCTTCCCCACAGACAACTGTCCTATCAGATGTTTGGGTGATTTCCAGGTCGTGTGAGTCTCATACACAGAGATTATGATTTTACACCGCTCCACAGGAAACTCGGGCAGCGAGAACATGAGCACCTCGTTGAAGACGTTCACCCGGCACCGGGCCTCCACCGAGGTCTTCTGCGACCTGAGCTTGCAATGGTTACACTGGACACTGATCCTGACGTAAACGGCTGTACAACACAAGAACAGCAAATCAGTAACTCTATATGCTACACTGTGTGTGTGTATGGTTTCTGATGGTTTTCTATTTGTCAAGAGGTTTGTTATTTACCGGCATCTGAGGATATCTCAGTGGGGACTGTTCTGACCTTTCTGTTCTTTCCTTTCCCCCCTCATACAAATTTTGACTTTTTTTAAATTTTGTTTTAAATATTTGTATTAGGAGGTAAGGCACAGTAGAACAAGAATCAATGATAGTCAACCTCCTTGGATGTTTTTCTTAATTAAAGGACCACATGAACGTGGTACTGCTAACAATACATTACACAATTCAATGAAAATAAGAAAAATAATGATAAATAAATAACTGAAAATTCTATTAAGTAATAATTAAGTAATAAAGCTGCACAGTATAAATAAATAAAAATAAAATTAAAAAAAGAATAAGTAAATAAATAAATAAAAAGGAAGAAGAAAGAGAGAAAAGAGAGAGAGAGGGTGGGTCTGTCAAGGGGGCAGGGACTGGAGAGAGTGGAAGAATGTAAGAAAGGGAAGCCACTTATTATAAAATTTGTTAGAGCTACCTTTCACTGAATATCTGATATTTTCCAGCTTTAGGAAAGACATGGTGTTGTTGAGCCACTGAGTACTGGAGGGAGCTTTAGTCGACTTCCAGTGGAGAAGAAGGTGGCGTCTTGCCAGTAAGGAAGTAAAAGCTAAAATGTCTAATTGAGTAGAGGTAAACCGGTTATGGTCCTCTGGTAGCCCGAATATGGCAACATGGGGGGAGACTTTTTTACTTTAAATTAAGTTAGTTCTTTGAGTTAAACAACGATAATCCCATTACATTATAAATGTGTGTGTCTGTGCAGTGTCACAGAACATGGCTGCTGTACCTTCTGGGGTCGCTGCAGATCCTCGTGCAGCTCCAGAGGGTAAGAGACGTTGAGCTCCCCGAGAGGAACCCTCACCCCTCCCAACAACGTGTGTCTCAAGAATTTATCAAAGTCCCACACCTGAGAAACACACAGATACATGACGGACACAGTAAGAAAACACATTCCCTTTCCTCACATGACTGCACTGTCAATTCTGCACTATGACTGTAGTGCTTAGAGCTTAAAATCCCTCAGACGTTGCAGTATGACAGCGAAGATGTAATCTGCGAGTAGTGTTATTCATTTTTTATTTAAAAATGTATTGTCAGTGCAGCTATAAAGTAAATAGTACCTCTTTACGTCTATGATAAAATAGGATTATAGAGTTACTGAGAGTGAGAGGGGTTTACTGCAGGACTTCCATCCTGAGGCTGACGTGATGAAGTGTCGCAGAATGCAGCTGAACTGATCTCCATATAAAGGGTTACAGCTGTCTTTCACAATGCGAGTCTGCCACTCCTGCAGCACTGTCTACAGAGCAGGAGACGTCCCTCCACCCTAAGAGGAGCACAACAGTAACCATAAGCTTTATTTGGTACAAGGACTGAAAGACAATCCGACACATTTTTGAACAATTAACATGGTTTAAAAAAATGGAGATTTTAAGCCCAATATCAAATACGGTGGCATTCTATCTATGTTCCTGAGATTCAATGCAAAAATCCAGTAATTTTATTGGTTTAAAAAAATACGAAAAGACAACGTATGCCTGCTAGTTGATAATAATGTCGCTGCTGTGTGTGATAACTACCTCCACGTCCACTCCCTCTGATCCTGCCAACATGAGTCGTAGTTTAACAAATGGCTGGAGGCAGCAGGTCTGGCTGAGCTCCTGAAGCCCCTCCACCTGCAGGACGGTGACCACCAGACGGGACTGTGGCTGGTCGTAGTACAGGGAGAACCGTAGAGATCCATCCACCTGGTGCAAGAACTCCTGTTAGGGAATATACATCCAGCACCTTGTGTTGATACTGTTTAACATCTACTGTTTCCTCAGGGCTTCATTTTGTTCATCTTAACAGAAATGGATTAAAGGGAGGTTCTCAAACACAAATTCTGAATAGCTCTCAAACAAATATTGGATTGATTTACATGAAACTTGGTCATGACATTTCTAGTTTCCAGACGATGAATCCTAATGGTGATTGATATGTTGTAGGTATGAGCTGGGATGCAGATGAGGGCATGAAGTGTCCTGTTTATCATTATTTTGCTGAATATCTGCATGTTTCTTCAAGGAATGTGTAGAAAAGATTCCCCTGGATTTTCTAGCATCCCCATGAGGTTGACATTAATGTTTAAGAGTGAAATATAAATATTATTATTATTAGTCCTTGACGAATCTAGCCACTGAGTGAGTAATGAGTGTTTGTTGCTTCCGTCCGGCCGTAGCTTCAATTTGCCAAGATGCGGATGTAAATACTTATCCCTGCCGATTTAAATGTCTCACTATGATGTATTGTTGATGTTTTTATTGATAAAAAAGTGATTTGACCATATGTGGTCACTGCTGGCTGCACAGGCCAAGTTATAAGGATCAAGGTATTTAGTGGATTAGCATGAAATTTGCTACAAATATTCAAGTTTTGTAAGATCATTCTTGTCTGATTGGAATTAAAGAGCCCAACTTAAACAGCTTGACTCTATACAGAAATGTCTGTTACCTGTTTAACGTTGGGCTGCTTGCCCTCGTCTCCCTCTGCCTTGCTGGATCCGGAGGCCTGAGGCAAACAACGACTCTGCCTTTGAACCGCAGTGCTGACGTCCTCCACCTGGAGAGAGCGCACACATGCACATCATCAGTGGTGTTATTATCCACTGCAGCGCCTTCAGCTGTAATCTGACTAATCTGAAGTCACATCTCTCCTGTATTTGAACAAGTCTGCTCATTAATCTCTATGCACACAAACATGGTTTCCTACTTGAGGCATCTACACAGAGCGCCACCGATAAAACGTTTGATTTTACAGAATGAACAATGCACAAACTTTCTATATAAGAAATATACTTATTCTCTTGATTTAAGTACTATATATTTGGGTGTATTTGTGTTTTCTTTTGATCTATAGTTATTTATAATAATTTATTGCAGCAAATACAGATTCGAATAGTGCCCTTGAGTTGAAAAAAACAAAAGTCAAGGCTTTCAGGATCTCAAAGCATTCCTGCAGTTTGAGCTACTCAAATATGGAGGACCATACATGACTAAAGTATAAATAAATAAATGTATAAATAAATACAGAAATAAATACAGAAATGCATAAATAAATAAGGAAATAAATACAGAAATTTATAAATAAATGTATTAAATATATTTCCACATTTTTGTGTACATATGCTAATGAGAAAGGCGGGCCTTACCGCAGTCTCATGCAGGACTGGTCACAGGAGTGTAATGATCCATCCCTTCTACTTCTGCCTTTCAATGCTGACTCATGTCCAGAAGCGGTTGGCAGTGTTGAGCCAGTTCACACTTAAAATTAACTAGTTCAAGCTCAGTGGGTTAGTTCAGGTCATTTTTTATTGGGATGATTTAGGTGTCAATATTCCTGACTGTGAGCGTCACGTCTCGTGTTCTACTGAGCACAAGGAGAGAGAGGAGGAGGAAACAGAAACTCCAGCTCTGAACAAACCACCTGCAGCTTCTGCTCTGATCATGAAGCAGCTGATCTCTGAGCAGATTTGACCAGAGGAACTCAGTATTTTCACTGTTTCCACTGTTATACAAAGTTACTGAGCGGCTGCTTCACGGTAACAAGCTCAGATCTCAGTCACTGCTTCTGTCTCTGAGCGACTGTGTGGTGGTGTTGGGTTGCGGAGTCCCGGAGCCTGTGTGTGCGTTTGTGTATAGCTTAGTTGAACAATACTGCTCGAGACTGAGGTTGGGACCTCCTACCTCATTTACATACGGACACAGAAATGTGAAAATGAAGAAATATATATATTTAACATATTTATTTATATCTTTCTGTATTTATTTCTGTACTTATTTCTGTATTTATTTCCTTATTTATGTATGCATTTATTTCCGTATTTATTTATACATTTATTTATTTATACTTAATTCATGTATGGTTCTCCTTCTTCAAATGTGTGTTGATTATAGCTTTTTATTTGATATACTATAGTTGTGGAACTACAACTTGTAAAAATGCAGACACAGACATTTCGCTTGTGGTTACTGTCATTAATATACCAATCAAACATTGATGGGATTTCCCCATCAATGTTTGACTAGCATTCGTGTTGTAGTTATGCTTTTAAATATACCAATTACACAGTAGGATCAAATTACAATATTGACAATTAAATCACTTGGCTTCCTTCCAACCGAAAGGGTAACACTCAGGACTGGTGGAATTCAAACTCGTAAAAAGGCAGAAAATAGATATGAAGCTCATAAAGATGCTATAGGTTGTCACTCTTGTAAACCTGATTGAAATGAGAGCCTGTGAATGAAGCTGTATTGATTGAAATTAAGAATATCTGCTCCTTCATTTGTGCGTAAGAGTGTAAATGGACAATAGATCTTGCAGGCTGTGACATTCACTGTTGACTCTCTCTGTTGACTGGTGAAAACATACGAGGCAGCCCAGTGGACAAGATCATAGGAAACATAATACTTTCTATAAATAAAACATGTTAGACAACTGTAACTCATATAATTAAAGATGCCACTGCATCATGTGCAACTATGCCCCTATGTATTTCTTATGTGTTGTGCTAAAAATAGAATCCTTGGATTGACAAGAAAATATTTCAAAATTGTTACATTTAAATAAAATTTTAAATAAACAAATAAAGAAATTGGGGACATGGGCTGGTATGTATGCACAATAACTGTTTTAGGACTGTTTCAATAAATGTCCACTGAAACTCTCATCCACACCCTATTTGGCATCAGTCCCATATATAGTTTCAGCTGTGTAAGCAAGTCAGTTCCAATATAAAGGGTCCAACAGGACACACCAGCGTGGTAGCAGAACCCTGAAGACTCCTGCTTGAGGTAGACTCATCTTCTGTCAGTTAGACAGCATTTAAATATTTACGGACAATTACTTTAAAATACTAATTAATCAGCAGTGGATGTTTAACAAATGTAGGTTTAACACTATCATCATTAACTGAAAATGTGTTCTATGATTTCAACAGGATAGTGGAATATAACCAATCTTCAAAGAGGGAGGGTAAGGTAAGGGCAACCGTTTTTTTAATGAACTTTTAACTTATTTCATGCAAAAGATTTCTTCAAGTTTTCGGGTTTTTGTTCACACAGTAGTACAGGTTATAGTTATTCAGATCATTACATGAACTAAACACAGGTCAAGTCACTTGTGGGGATGGACAGACAATAGTTAAATATAGATAGGTTAATTAAGAAGTTCAATGCAGTTTTTTATTCAGTTCAGTTACATCAGCTAAAGAGACTAGGTTTGACACAAATAAATAACATTACTCTTATTTGTTATTGCCTCACAGAAGTAAACTGTCACCATGAGTACGGACGCGGAGATGGCCATTTATGGCAAAGCAGCCATATACCTGCGTAAGCCGGAGAGGGAGAGAATTGAGGCTCAAAACGCACCTTTTGATGCCAAGGCTGCCTGCTATGTGGCCGATGTCAAAGAGCTGTACTTGAAGGGAATGATCCTCAAGAAAGATGGTGGAAAAGTCACCGTCAAAGTCCTGGACACTGAGGAGGTTTGTATCATGAAACAAGGCTCAACTGAAAGTAAAGTATGTGTTCTCAGTTGTAATTGCAACCAATGTCCTGTTGCAGGAGAAGGTATTTAAAGAAGACGACGTCCATCCAATGAACCCTCCCAAGTACGACAAAATTGAGGACATGGCCATGATGACCCATCTCAATGAAGCCTCTGTCCTGTATAACCTCAAAGAGCGTTATGCAGCATGGATGATCTACGTAAGACTATCTTTAAAGCGCAATAAGTTATATTGAAATCAAAAACTAAACATGGAGTTAACTGTTTATCTCTATGTTCACTTTCAGACCTACTCTGGGTTGTTCTGTGCCACTGTTAACCCTTACAAATGGCTCCCAGTGTACGATCAAGAAGTTGTAAGTGCCTACAGAGGCAAGAAGCGCATGGAGGCTCCACCCCATATCTTCTCCGTCTCTGACAACGCTTATCAGTTCATGCTATGTGGTATGTTCTTATTGTAGAATTTGTATACTGTATACAAAATGAAGTTTCACTGAAAGAAATGTGTTTAATTCATTTGGTTTCTATGTTCACAGATAGGGAGAACCAGTCTGTCTTGATCACGTAAGTTCAGAGCTGTAGACTTTTTTTGAGAGTCAAATATGTTGATCAAATTCTTATAAGTCTGTGTTCATACCCAGTGGAGAATCTGGTGCTGGAAAGACTGTGAACACGAAACGTGTCATCCAGTACTTCGCCACAATCGCAGTGGCAGGAGGAGAAAAGAAGAAGGATGTGAGCAAGATTCAGGTATGTTGTAATGAGAGCATTGAGTCCAAGTAAAATAGAGTATATGTCGTGAAAGAAGGTTATTTTCTGATTTAATTTCGAAACTTGGATTATAGGGGTCACTGGAGGATCAGATTATTGCAGCCAATCCCCTGCTGGAGGCCTATGGTAATGCCAAAACTGTGAGGAATGACAACTCATCTCGCTTTGTAAGTATGGGGTTACTTTGTACGAGACAAATTTTCAGTTAGACATTGGTTATGTGGGGAAATTACAACAATGTCTATCTTCTAAACAGGGTAAATTCATCAGAATCCATTTCGGCACAACTGGAAAACTGGCCAGTGCTGACATTGAGACATGTAAGTAATAATCCTCATAGCAGGTGTAGATGACTGAAATTCAGGACTGACCAGGTTGTGACTGATGATCAACATTTGTAGATCTGCTGGAGAAGTCGAGAGTGACATACCAGCTTTCTGCTGAGAGAGGCTACCACATCTTCTACCAGATGATGACAGACCACATACCAGGGATAGTTGGTAAACAGATTAAGCTATTGCATGATTTTAAACATATGATGATTGTTTTTTGGGAAAAACTGTATTTAATCTTCATTACATTTTTAATCTTCAGAGGGGGCACTCATCACAACCAACCCCTACGACTACCCCTTGATCAGCATGGGTCAGATCACTGTGGCCAGCATTGATGACAAAGTTGAGCTGGAAGCTACTGATGTGAGTGATCGAGGTTTTAATATTTAACATATTGCATAGATCTGATGTGTATGATATCGAAAGTGATATTATGAATGTACATTTCCAAAGTGGAGATGTTCGGTAAAATATTTATCTTCTGAACACAGAATGCTATTGATATCCTGGGCTTCAATTCTGAGGAGAAGATGGCCATCTACAAGTTTACTGGTGCTGTGATCCACCACGGTAACATGAAGTTCAAGCAAAAGCAGCGTGAGGAGCAGGCTGAACCCGATGGCACAGAAGGTGACTATTTGATATCATATCAAAGTGAACAACAGAAGTTCTCAATCACACTGGTTTTGTTCTGTCATGAACACACATATATACAATACTACATCATAAATAATGAAACCATTTTCAGATGCTGACAAGGTTGCTTACCTGTTGGGTCTGAACTCCGCTGACATGCTGAAGGCTCTGTGCTATCCCAGAGTGAAGGTCGGAAATGAGTTTGTCACCAAGGGACAGACTGTACCTCAGGTAAACATAAAGTACTCATTTCAAATATCCTAGTGAATATTTTTTTTATAAGTACACACACATATATATATATATATATATATATATATATATATATATAAAGAAAAGAGTAATTTGTACAAAACAGGATATAAATAATCAGCAGTAATGGCACGGTGGAGCATTAACTGAGGCCAAAGGCTGTCCAGAGATGTAAATGGATTGAGATGTACTGGACGTGTTATGTTTCTATTGACTATTAATTGCAAAAATCAAGTTTTATACCTGAGAATAGATAAAAAAAAATATTTTTACATTCTTCTTCAGGTGAACAACTCAGTGACTGCCCTGTCTAAGTCCGTCTATGAGAGGATGTTCTTGTGGATGGTCATCCGTATCAACCAGATGTTGGACACTAAGCAGTCAAGGAACTCCTATATTGGTGTCCTGGATATCGCCGGCTTTGAAATCTTTGATGTAAGCGTCATACAGTGCATTTTATTATTAAAATATGACAAAGCCTTTCCTGTTGTCTATGAGCAATCAGGCTGATTATTTGTCACCTCACAGTTCAACACCTTGGAGCAACTGTGCATCAACTTCACCAATGAGAAACTGCAACAGTTCTTCAACCACACCATGTTTGTCCTGGAGCAAGAGGAGTACAAGAAGGAGGGTATTATCTGGGAGTTCATTGACTTCGGTATGGACTTGGCCGCCTGCATTGAGCTGATTGAAAGGGTAAACATCAATTTTATGATTTTATTGTACGTAATTCTCCTGAAAAACACCAGTCACTTCATGATATACTTTATCTCTCTGTACTTCCATCTAGCCCATGGGCATCTTCTCCATCCTTGAAGAGGAGTGCATGTTCCCTAAGGCTGATGACACATCCTTCAAGAATAAACTCTATGATCAGCATCTTGGCAAAAACAAAGCATTTGAGAAGCCAAAACCTGCAAAGGGCAAGATTGAGGGCCACTTCTCCCTGGTGCACTATGCTGGTACAGTGGACTACAATATCAGTGGCTGGCTGGACAAGAACAAGGACCCCCTGAATGAGTCTGTTCTGCAGTTGTACCAGAAGTCATCAGTGAAACTGCTGGCTGGCCTGTATCCCGCTGTTGTTGAGGGTATGACACACAATTAACTGGTCAATTAAAACACATTTTAATATTGTATTACTTAATTAAATGTTTCAATTTGTATGTATTCAGTTTCTCACAAAAATAATTCTACTTGAAATGATCAACAGAGACTGGAAAGAAGGGAGGCAAGAAGAAGGGAGGCTCTATGCAGACTGTGTCTTCGCAGTTCAGGGTAAGCTTTGGCATTGTTAACCAAGAAATAGCATCACACATTACGTTATACACAACTAACTTACTCTTTTGTATCTACAGGAAAACTTGGGCAAGCTGATGACTAACTTGAGGAGCACCCATCCTCACTTTGTGCGTTGTCTGATTCCCAATGAGTCAAAGACTCCAGGTAAGATTTGAACTCTTTGGGGAATAGCATGTTTTTTTGTTAGTATGGTTTCAGTTCACTGCTGGTTCAATGAGGAGTATAACTATTCACAAAAGTAGTAATGAAATGTCTTATGAAATAGGACTGATGGAGAACTTCCTGGTCATCCACCAGCTGAGGTGTAACGGTGTGCTGGAGGGTATCAGAATCTGCAGAAAAGGTTTCCCCAGCAGAATCCAATATGGTGACTTCAAGCAGAGGTACCAATGACTATATTTATGAGATCCAAAAATGTTGTCACAAACTCCAAAAAATACTTACAGAGACCAATAACTTTTGTGTTAAAGGTACAAGGTATTGAATGCCAGTGTCATTCCTGAGGGCCAGTTCATTGACAACAAGAAGGCTTCAGAAAAGCTGCTTGGATCGATTGATGTTAATCATGACGAGTACAGATTTGGACACACAAAGGTAAGAACCATGCTCCCTTGTCTATTGTTGGTATAATTACAAAGGAGGTTGATTTTTCTTATTCATTTTGTTAGTTTGTCTGATAATCAGCATTGTACCTCAACGTTTATTAAATGTTTGAAGTTATTTGGTGTAAAATTAGACCATGTACCAGGAGCAATTACTCATCAATGGAATAATTTCAAAGCATCTATCTTATGTGTAAATTTATAACGCATCTTTGTGAGTGTTTATCAATTCAGGATACCTGAAAGTTCATTTATATTTTCTGTTCATTCAGGTGTTCTTCAAGGCTGGTCTGCTGGGTACCCTTGAGGAGATGAGAGATGAAAAGCTTGCAACTCTGGTCACAATGACTCAAGCTCTCTGCCGTGCTTACCTCATGAGAAAGGAGTTTGTGAAGATGACGGAGAGGAGGCAAGTTGAAAACAATAAATTCTGGACACAAAGACATGGGGTGAAAAATCAGCAAAAAATTCTCATGTCAACAATTTCTCCTTCACAGGGAAGCCGTGTACACCGTCCAGTACAACGTGCGCTCATTCATGAATGTCAAACATTGGCCATGGATGAAGGTTTACTACAAGATCAAGCCTCTGCTGCAGAGTGCTGAAACTGAGAAGGAGCTGTCTGCGATGAAGGAAAACTATGAAAAGATGACAACTGACTTGGCTACTGCCCTGGCCAAGAAGAAGGAACTAGAGGAGAAGATGGTGTCTCTTCTGCAAGAGAAGAACGATCTGCAGCTCCAAGTGGCATCCGTAAGTAAATCTCAGACGGTACCTGCAATTGTTCATGTGTTGTAGGTCAAATAATGATGGGCTCACACTTGATGTGTTCATACAATGACACAGGAAGGAGATAACCTGTCAGATGCTGAGGAAAGATGTGAGGGACTTATTAAGAGCAAGATTCAGCTTGAGGCCAAACTCAAAGAAACAACTGAGAGACTTGAGGATGAAGAGGAAATGAATGCTGAGCTTACTGCTAAGAAGAGAAAGCTGGAAGATGAATGTTCTGAGCTCAAGAAGGATATTGACGATCTGGAGCTTACATTGGCCAAGGTGGAGAAAGAGAAACATGCCACTGAGAACAAGGTTCGTAAATTTAAAAATGTGTAGCATATCTAGTAAATTCATGGTTGCTATGTGTTCTATAACGTTTTACTTGCAATCATAGGTTAAGAACCTGACAGAGGAGATGGCCTCTCAAGATGAGAGCATTGCTAAGCTGAGCAAGGAGAAGAAAGCCCTTCAGGAGGCTCATCAACAGACTCTTGATGACCTGCAGGCTGAGGAAGACAAAGTCAACACTCTGACCAAGGCCAAGACAAAGCTTGAGCAGCAAGTCGATGATGTAAGTTTACAAAGTCACTTAGGTTGGCAAAACAAGATTCTTTAGCATAATAATCACAATTTCAATGTCTCAATGTTCAGCTTGAGGGTTCTCTGGAACAAGAGAAGAAACTGCGTATGGACCTTGAGAGAGCCAAGAGGAAGCTCGAGGGAGATCTGAAACTGGCCCAGGAATCCATAATGGATCTTGAGAATGACAAGCAGCAGTCTGATGAGAAACTGAAAAAGTATAACATTTTGTTTCCCTCCCTATTATAAAATAACCATCATGTCTCTAGTAATGTTCAGTAGCATGAATGAACTCTTACTATGAACTTTGTCACTCTCACAGGAAAGACTTTGAAATCAGCCAACTCCTGAGCAAGATTGAGGATGAGCAGTCTATGGGATCTCAGCTTCAGAAGAAGATCAAGGAGCTTCAGGTAATCAACATATTGCTTTTAACACAACACAACATGCTTTCAGGTTTTTGTGTTTCACATTTAATTTAATGTTCACTCAACAATAAAACATATACTTGAAACAGGCCCGTACTGAGGAACTGGAGGAGGAGATTGAGGCTGAGCGTGCTGCGCGTGCCAAGGTTGAGAAGCAGAGGGCTGACCTCTCCAGGGAACTTGAGGAGATCAGTGAGAGGCTAGAGGAGGCTGGAGGTGCCACTGCTGCTCAGATTGAGATGAGCAAGAAGCGGGAAGCTGAGTTCCAGAAGCTCCGTCGTGACCTTGAGGAGTCCACTCTGCAGCATGAAGCCACTGCTTCCGCTCTTCGCAAGAAGCAGGCTGACAGCGTTGCTGAGCTGGGAGAGCAGATCGACAACCTCCAGCGTGTCAAGCAGAAGCTTGAAAAGGAAAAGAGTGAATACAAAATGGAGATTGATGACCTGTCCAGCAACATGGAGGCTGTTGCCAAAGCAAAGGTACAAAATACATGAAATATTGGAGTATTAAATGCATTTTTTTATACATAGAAAAAACATAAATTAAATAATTGTGTAAAAAAAATTTAATCTTTCTTTTCTGTTCCTTTTTCACTCAAGGGAAATCTTGAAAAGATGTGCCGTACTCTTGAGGACCAATTTAGTGAACTGAAGACCAAGAATGATGAAACTGTTCGTCAAGCGAATGACTTGGGTGCACAGAAAGCCCGTCTCCTGACAGAAAATGGTATGCAAATGACAGCCATCTTCAGTTTGACACAGATCAACCAGAAACTATAAAGAAACTAATCTTTGATCTTAATTTTCACACAAGGTGAGTTCGGCCGTCAAATTGAAGAGAAAGAGGCTCTTGTCTCCCAGCTGACCAGAGGCAAACAGGCCTACACTCAACAGATTGAAGAGCTGAAGAGACAGATTGAAGAGGAGGTTAAGGTAAGAAAACTCTCAGTGTGTCCTGGCCTCGTTGAATAAGATGTAAACGTTCTACACTTTCAATAATATTTCTTATCCTAGGCCAAGAATGCTCTTGCCCATGGACTGCAATCAGCCCGCCATGACTGTGACCTGCTGAGGGAACAGTTTGAGGAGGAGCAGGAGGCCAAGGCTGAGCTTCAGCGTGGAATGTCCAAGGCCAACAGTGAGGTGGCTCAGTGGAGAAGCAAGTATGAAACTGATGCTATTCAGCGCACTGAGGAGCTTGAGGAGTCCAAGTGAGTAACATTCAAACAATTCAATTACCAGATATTTTCTTTGCATTTATTTTGTACATTTAGCTGTTATCATCACTTTAGTGTCTTTATTTGATTTGATATATATAAGAATATCTGTAAAAGTTGACAAGATATTGACATTTTTATTGAGAGAAAATTTGCAAATGTTTTAAAGGAAAAAGCTGGCTCAGCGTCTCCAGGAGGCTGAGGAGCAGATTGAGGCTGTGAACTCCAAGTGTGCTTCTCTGGAGAAAACCAAACAGAGGCTGCAGAGTGAGGTGGAGGACCTCATGATTGATGTGGAGAGGGCTAATGGGCTGGCTGCTAACCTGGACAAGAAGCAGAGGAACTTCGACAAGGTGGCCAATTCATACAAGGTTTTTTTGACTTGCCTTTGTATTGCTGAATATCTTTCTGAACACAATAAATTGTGTTATTTAGGTGTTGGCAGACTGGAAGCAGAAGTATGAGGAGGGTCAGTCAGAGCTCGAGGGATCTCTGAAGGAGGCTCGTTCTCTTGGCACTGAGCTGTTCAAGATGAAGAACTCTTATGAGGAAGCTCTGGATCAGCTGGAGACCATGAAGCGTGAAAACAAGAACCTGCAACGTGAGTTCCCACCTGACAACGAGAATAATGTATTCATGTTTTTGTGTTTTAGTTCCTACCTGATTGTCTTTGATTATAATCAATACATTTTGTGTTGGTGTTCCTATTTTACATTTCAAGGCTTGACGATATATATTGTTTCTTTTTGCAGAGGAGATCTCTGATCTGACTGAACAGATTGGTGAGACTGGCAAGAGCATCCATGAGCTGGAGAAGTCCAAGAAGCAGACGGAGACAGAGAAATCTGAGATCCAGACAGCTCTTGAGGAGGCTGAGGTATGTTTGTTTTATTAAGGGAGATTTTCTGAGGGGTAAAATATTACAAATCTAGGACAATGCAGTATATTGGGCTAAAAGGCCTGAAGGTAATGTCAAAAATCTTACTCTATGATGTCATCAGGGAACTCTGGAACATGAAGAGTCTAAGATTCTGCGTGTTCAGCTGGAGCTCAACCAGATCAAGGGTGAGGTGGACAGGAAACTGGCAGAAAAAGATGAGGAGATGGAGCAGATCAAGAGAAACAGCCAGAGGGTGACTGACTCTATGCAGAGCACTCTGGATTCTGAGGTCAGGAGCAGGAACGATGCCCTGAGAATCAAGAAGAAGATGGAGGGAGACCTGAATGAGATGGAGATTCAGCTGAGCCATGCCAATCGCCAGTCGGCTGAGTCCCAGAAGCAGCTGAGGAATGTGCAGGCACAGCTGAAGGTATTGTCAGACAAACTGCTGTTGTACAAACTACAGTATAGTGTGTGCACCTACAGTCCATTTTGAGTTACATTCGTATATTTTCCTGCTATCATTTCACTAGGATGCTCAACTGCACCTTGATGACGCTGTCAGAGCCGCAGAGGACCTTAAGGAACAAGCTGCTATGGTGGATCGCAGGAACGGTCTGATGGTGGCTGAAATTGAGGAACTTAGAGTGGCTCTGGAACAGACAGAGAGAGGTCGCAAAGTCGCTGAACAGGAGCTGGTGGATGCCAGTGAGCGTGTTGGACTGCTGCACTCTCAGGTGAACAAATATACAGTACTTCAATATATAAAACCAATAAAACGTTAAACTACTGAAATGTTGATTACTTAAGAAACTTCATCTTGTCATCCTTTAGAACACAAGCCTTCTGAACACCAAGAAGAAGCTTGAGTCTGACCTGGTTCAGGTCCAGAGTGAAGTTGATGACACTGTTCAGGAAGCAAGGAATGCAGAGGATAAGGCTAAGAAAGCCATCACTGATGTAAGCTTAAGTTTTTACTTATTATCAATACTTTCTACTTATCGTTTTTTGACATTTCTCAACCAAATATTGTGTTTTCCAGGCTGCGATGATGGCTGAGGAGCTGAAGAAGGAGCAGGATACTAGCTCTCACCTGGAGAGGATGAAGAAGAACCTGGAGGTTGCTGTTAAGGACCTGCAGCACCGCCTGGATGAGGCTGAGAACCTGGCCATGAAGGGTGGAAAGAAGCAGCTCCAGAAACTGGAGTCTAGGGTAAGAGAATCATGTTTGAATTATACACATATAAACAAAGTTTAAAAAAAAACATCAAAACACTTCTAACGTAAACTGTGAATGCATTTGTCTTTTTTCCAAAAGGTGCGCGAGCTTGAGTCAGAGATTGACGCTGAGCAGAGACGTGGAGCAGATGCTGTTAAGGGTGTCCGCAAGTACGAGAGGAGAGTGAAGGAGCTCACCTACCAGGTAGAGTCACTTTGACATTTAATGTGTACAGTACAAAACAAGCAAAACAAGCAAATGTAATTATATACTTATACTAATTATACTAATTACTAATTATATAATTATAAACATGTAAATCTATGTATTCTCAACTACAGACTGAGGAGGACAAGAAAAATGGTTCCAGGCTGCAGGATCTGGTTGACAAGTTACAGCTCAAGGTGAAGGCCTACAAGAGGCAGTCTGAGGAAGCGGTAAGGGCAAACCGTTAATATTTAAACAATGACAACTCTATACGACATCATATCTCATGTGCAGTATATCTGATGATCATTTAACCATTTGCCCTGTATTGTCTTCCAGGAGGAGCAGGCCAATGTCCACCTGTCCAAGTGCAGGAAGGTCCAGCATGAGCTGGAGGAGGCTGAGGAGCGTGCTGACATTGCAGAGTCCCAGGTCAACAAACTGAGAGCCAAGACCCGTGACTCTGGAAAGGTAAATCTACAATTCTGTGTAGTAAACAAATAAGAATTAAAAATTATTGTCACAGAAAATCACTGCAAGTTTAAGGTATTTGAAAGGAACCTGATCAATACTTTTTGTTTGTTGATGTTTTTTAGGGCAAAGAGGCAGCTGAATAAAGCTCATCGGCTGATTGCCTGTTTCAAATCATATAATATGAGGTGAAATATGCTGTTCAAATAAATTGTATTTTTTGCTCTGAAATTGATGTCTCTAGTTTTATTTTCGTCCGCCTGTTTCTCCTGAGACATAATTTGTCCGTCTCGTTTTTTCAGGTAGTTTTTCTTTACCTTTATCATTCAGTCATTCCCCTGTTGCCTTAGTCCGTTTAATGTCCCTCTTTCACTGTCTTATACATGACAAATATGGGCATAATAAGCTGTAGTTATTTAGACGCATACGAGCAAGATTTACTCACCAATTATTTTCAAAGTCAACTTTTGCCTGCATGTCGCAAGTTTATCAGGTTTTACCTTGCTAGCAGTGAAACGTCTTAAACTCACGGTAGCTAAGGATTCTTGTGGTAACCAGGCAAACTATGCTGTACATATTGTTGGGACATGGTTTTTATGCAAAAAGCAGGCCTGTATTGGAAGTCAAAAACCTGAAAGCACATGTTCTTTGTCTTGAAAAAGCCACAAGCCGCATGTGCTGGAGTGAACTCATCTCCCAGAGTGCAACGTGTTCTCTTTGTCCTGAGAAGGCCAAGAAACTCAGTCTCCCAGGGGGCTACAGGTTCCTTTTGTTTCAGCAAAGTCACACCTAGGTGCCATGAGCCACCCAAGATCAACTCCAATTGGTCACTCTGGTCATATGACCTGGGGGTCACTGGGCCTATATAAGAGCAGGCCTCCCAAAATGCTTCCTCTTTCTCCAATCCCTCCGAGGGCGGAGGGCTGCTCCTCTCTTTCCATCGAACCCCACTGAGGACAACAGGCGGCCAGCCGTCTCTCCTGCAACTCCGAGGGAGGGGGGTCCACTCTCTTCCACAACTCTTCCAAGGGGGAAGCTGCTGGCCTTTCCTCCTGCATCGGAGAGTGGAGAAACCTGATTTCTCCAGCTCAAATCTTCTCTATCCAACAACAGGAGGTCAAAGGTCGAGCTTCCAGCTCATCTTCTCGAGAAAACCTCCACGCATCCCAAGCTTCTTCTAAACTCCTTGCAGCGACTCGGTGTCCTGCAGGTAAGAACTAAAGATTCAATAAGCAACTGAACTGCACAGCTCAACAGAACCGCTGAAGCAGAGACCACACGAACCAGAAGACTTCACAGAACTGAGAACTGAACTGCAACTTCTTTTCCCCTTTATCCTTGGACTGGTAACATAATCTGGGTTTAATATGTTGGGCAAGGCCCAGTGATCTGACATAGAACAAAGAGTCGTAAAACCTTAGGCCAGGCTCGGGAAACCCCTTACATTAGAAATCCAGCATGGGCCCTTATCACCATGTGGCAGCAGGTCACTTCCTGGGTCCCCACTGTAAGCCCGCCCCTGGGGGCCAAATCCTGACAACTCAATTGGCTGGAGGGCCACACTGACCCCTGACCCCTCCTCCCAGGGGGGAGTCACCTAGAACATGACTTAAATAGGCTGAGCTCACAGAAACCTTTCTCTCTTCACCCAGATGCCCCAGCAACAACAGAACCCCTCGGGGTTCTACTAGTTAACTCGGTATTTTTAAGAGACTCTCTTTGTCCTCCTCTTTTCCACGCTGCTCAAGTTGTTTTCTGACCTCAAGAGGTCTAACCACACGACTCAGTAACTAAGGAGGCGATAAGACGTTTGTTTTATTCATTTCATTCATTTATTCTTCTATCTTAGTTGACGTTTTATTTTGGAAAGGACTTTTCCTGTTTTAACTTGGAAAGATCAAACAGGAAATTGCTCGCTGGACGATCTCAGACTGTTTCCTTTTCCACACGGACTTTACTTTTTCTTTTTTCCAACGATCTACAAACGGCTTCAAACCAGCCGTCCCCTGCAGAAGCGCGACGTTCATCCCGCTGAGGAGTAAGAGGCAATCCACTCCGTTCCTGTAAAACAGCACGTTCTCCGCTGTTACAGAAGAAGACGACGTTCATCCCGTCACGGGGCACGAGAAAATCCGCTCCTTGTCCGGTCCAGCGGCTGAGCTCCGGAGCTCCGCTCGTGAGAGAGACCACGTGATTCACTGGCCCCCGACACATTCGCGCCGAGGTGCAGACACACCGCGAGGGTGGTACAGTAAGAGACTTGATTATCTGGGCAGATGTTAGTTTTGATACGTAGCATATTGTTTAATATTTGATTGTATCTGTTGCGAGACCGCTGAGTCTCATTGTTTTAGCCGGCTACGACGAGCCGCTACTTCCGGTTCATTTCCGGGTTTTGTGTTAGTGGTTGAGCGCTGCGAGGAAAGCCTCCAGCCACGCTGTTAACGTCTGTGTTAGTCTGCAGTGAGTTTACCGATCAGAACCTCAGCCCACAACGTCCGCTTTGGGCTGAGTGGTTAAATCACTGTTAATCTATCTCTGGCGTGTTTTTAAGAGCTTCTTTGAACTCTCCTTACATGTCTTCTCTCTCTCTCTCTCTCTCTCTCCTTCTAAACCGACCTATACACACTTCTGACCTGTATTTATAATACAGGTCATGTCACATAGTTAAATCTATGCTTAGAGAGGCTGAACACATCTGGAAACCATTCGGCCCCCAAAGCCAAGCAGAGATAAGAATTCTCTTTGTCTAAAATTTCCTTTATGGAATTCATGTGACGACCACCAGTGTGCGCTCCGGCCACATGGTGTCATTAACATAGACTCCATCTTGAATAACGCAAGTTAACCCACCATTTTGAGTCTATTATTGCCACGCCTCCGCTCTCTCTCTCCTCCCATCCTGGCTCTAAATTCATAACGGCTCCGCCATCTTGTTTTGTAGTCAATCCGCCATTTTGAGAGTTTTTAGGCCTTGATTCCACGAATCATGATCGGCCTCCATCTTAGATGTGATGTCACTACGCGTCATCGCCACGCCCCTTCTTTTTCTCTCTCTCTCGCACACACACACACACACACACACACACACACACACACACACACACACTTTGATAGACACAGACAGATACACACACACAGAGACACACAGATGGACCAGAGGTTACATGCGTGTTCTAAATTGTGATAAGCTGCTGTTGTTATCTTTGAAATATGGGAGTTTGTTAAAATGATAAATCATTAAATAACACTAACTTTATTTCACATACACACACATAGACACACCCACACAGAGAGACACTTTGACACAGACACACACACACAGAGACAGACATACATAGGTAGACCGCAGGTTTTACATGTATTTTCTGAATTGTGATAAGTGCTGCTGTGTTTATCTTTGAAATATCGGAGCTTGTTAAAATGATAAATCATTGAATAACATTATAACTTTATTTCCCCTTTTTAATAAATACTTTTGTAATTAAAGTATCTGTAGTCTGTGATTATTTGTGCATAAGTGTGTGATTGCAGCTGGATTATGATTGCCTGTGCTCGAACTTAGAAGCCTTCACTGTTTATTAAGTAATCGTTAATATTAAAATATTGACATTATTAATTTGACATTTATCATTATGGGACTGATAATTATAGCTTGACATCGTTGGTCCCTGGAAACCAGGGTGGTGCCCCCCCTTTCTCAATTATTAATATAGATAGTATTATTCTTAAATTGATAATTTTATTGTTTTTGACTAATTATTTTCATTATTCTTGGTTGATAACCTTATCATTGTTAATTGATAGCTTGTACCTTCTAATTGATAATTCCTATTTTCTCATTAGTGGTTTTATTGTTATTTGATTACTGATCATCTTCAATTAATAATTTAATTATTTTTGATAAATAATTTTTATTTTTAATAATCATATTTCATGATTATTAATAATTAGCCAACGTCAAGTCTACTCCTATTGCACAACAAATAATTTTACTAGGCTAAGCAAGACTGTTTATTTGATTCTGTGTGGTGTTTATAAGTTTGATATATGTGGTGATATTCTGTTACAAGTTAAATCAAGGTTAATGTGAATTGGGCTCTACAAAGACCCAGCCATTTTCTGATTAGCATTTTCACAGACCCCGCATATCTCTTCACCTACTTAGCTACGTCCCCCGACCAGAAGGAGGGGGGGGCCCTGCTAGCTTAGAGATCTTAAAAGATCACAGGAAGGTGTGACTCTCTTTGTTAGCCACCAGAGAGACCCTCACACCCCCCCCCCCCACACACACACACATCTTTGTTAGTTAGCACATATTGTTAGTAACTTGTGTTTCGATACTTTATTATGTTCATAATAAATGTTTTTCTTTTAACCTTGTCCTTTCATTAATGTTGCATAAGTGAAGTTTGCCAACCGTTAGACTGTCAAGAACTCTATAAACCTTAACTGTTCACTATATAATCTTTAATAGTAAATATTAAGATTTCTAAGTCAACTAGATCTAAATGAGACTGATCTTAATCAATCAATTGGCTATCTTTTCCCTTCTATGAAGGGTGGTGCCCCGCGAGAACTTAGTCAAACTAAAGTTATGATTTAATATTAATATTTTAAATATTAACGTTTTATTTTTGATAACCAAATTTATGAATAACTTATCTTTAATAATACAAAATGTTATTTGATCACATCTAACATCACTGTATTGAAAATATTTAGATACCTTATCTTGTCTGTCAAGCCTTTTCATAATTCATTCATAATAATGTTATTTGATCACATATGACAAAACGGTTTAGAATATATTAAGATAATATATTAAGATGTCAAACCTTTTCTGGATGAGGTGAGGAAGATGGTGGATGATGATTATGATGAAATTAAACACCAGCAGCATCGGACACACGTTGAAAACCGCCACACCATAGTTTCCAATGTAAAATCAACAGTGTCTCCTCCTATTCCAACCCTAAGATTAGCAAATCCCAACTAACTCCTCCTTAAAACAACTGTCTCCATGTTATATTATATAGCCTGATCTATTATATATTGAAACATTAACAGGCTTTGTTAAAACTAACAATTTACCCTTCAATGTTAAGCAGGATCTGCTAGCTAGCTAGCTGCTGGATGGCTAAAAAAGCAGCTGAACCTAGCAAGCAAGCCACCTAGCTTAAATCGAAATAATGGTTAACTGCATTTATACGGCACTAAGCTTAGTCATGATTAAAAGTGTGAAGCCCACTGTCCATAATACTAATATATCAAATAGCATGTTTAGCTTAGCGATACTACACCAAAGTCTGGAGCCTTGTTGGTCAGTTGGCTCCTTCGAGGTCAAATTGTGATGCAGCTCGACAGGTGTTTACACACAAACCTAATATGAAGCTTTACTTCCGCATTCGAAGCTACATCTCCATCTATTTGTGGCGTCACTATTAAAACATTTTGAGAACAATCAAATAATTCCTGTTGATCAAAACAGAAGTTTATGGATCATGGAATTCCGATGGAATTTATCATGCAAAACTAAACTTGTTTTGTTTCATTGTTTGTAGTTAACACAATTAATTCTAATGATTAATTTTAATATTGAAAATAATGCAAGTACAAACTCTAGTCCTAATTTAGGTTATTAGTAGCTTACATGTCAGAATTAATATTGCACAGTTGAGAAGTGAACCTGACTTGAATAGCTGTCCATAATGGGTGCGTGTAGTTATATTAAATAATATATTTCGAAAATCATATAAACTATAACTTTATTTATATCGGTCATTTCAAATTTAGCCATTACAAAATGCTTCATTGGGACAAATTAAGAAAACCCAAGACAAACAGAATAATACAACATCATGTCAAATCAGTCAATAAATAATATAATATAAATTGTTGACTATAAGCATAAATATTTATGTTAAATTGTGTTGAGCTGGAGTATAAGAATTTAATGATCTTTCAGTAGAGCAGTTACAATAGTACAACACAGCTTAAAGATAAATATGTCAACAACACAAACAACAGGTATTCACTTATCGAGTAAAGTAAGTACAACACTCAAGTAATCTTGGTGAAAGGAGTGAAAAAGTCAGATAATAAGAGCCTTTTCAATAAAATGTGATTTGAAAATAAAACGAAAGAAAGACGAGATGTAAGCAAATGAGTAGATTGTGAAACCTGAAGATCCAGCTTAGTAGTGACTCCTCTTTCCTGATTGAAGCAGGAAGAACTCTTTGTTAAATCACTTGGGAATCGACAGTAAAGGAGTCTGTGTTTGTCCTTCAGTTCATCAGCTGCCCATCTCTCAACAGCTTTAAACACAGCAGACAGGGAGATTTAAGAAGTGGGTTTATGAACTGCAGCTCAGATCAGCAGGCCGTGCCACTTTGCTACAGGCTGGCGGACTGAGCGCATCATCCAGTTCCAGTGCTCGTCTTCCGTACTCCTCTACATCACCACAGTCAACTGTCCTATCAGATGTTTGGGTGATTTCCAGGTCGTGTGAGTCTCATACACAGAGATTATGATTTTACACCGCTCCACAGGAAACTCGGGCAGCGAGAACATGAGCACCTCGTTGAAGACGTTCACCTGCACCGGGCCTCCACCGAGGTCTTCTGCGACCTGAGCTTGCAATGGTTACACTGGACACTGATCCTGACGTAAACGGCTGTACAACACAAGAACAGCAAATCAGTAACTCTATACGTTACAATGTGTATGGTTTCTGATGGTTTTCTATTTGTCAAGAGGTTTGTTATTTACCGGCATCTGAGGATATCTCAGTGGGGACTGTTCTGACCTTTAGCAGACCAACCTCAAGCCTCTGAGAAGTTGGAAGAAACTTCAGTGACAGCAGCACCTCTCCGACACGATCCTGTCCAGAGTGAGAGGATCAACACTTCAGAAACCGTGTATGTGATTCAAAAGACAGATTCTGCTTCTTTGTAGTTGGAATTCAAATCATTTTCTGGTTTTAGCTTCAGTTAAGGATTTGCCCTTTCTGTTCTTTTCTTCCCCCCTCATACAAATTTTCACTCATTGCAGCAAATATAGATTATAATAGTGTCCTTGAGTTTAAAAAAAAAAGAAAAAAATCAAGGCTCTCAGGATCTTAAAGCATTCCTGCAGTTTGAGCTTCTCAAATGTGTGTTGATTATAGCTTTTTATTTGATATACTGTTATAGTTGTGAAACTACAACTTGTAAAAATGCAGACACAGACATTTCGCTTGTGGTTACTGTCATTAACATACCAATCAAACATTGATGGGATTTTTTCCCCCATCAATGTTAGACTAGCATCCACGTTGTGTTTATGCTTTTAGATATACCAATTACACATTAGGATCAAATTACGATATTGACAATTAATATCACTTTGCTTTGCTTACTCATAAAAAGGCAGAAAATAGATATGAAGCCCATAAAGATGCTAAAGGTTGTCACTCTTGTAAACCTGATTGAAATGAGAGCCTGTGAATAAGGCTGTATTAATTGAAAGTAAAGAATATCTGCTCCTTCATTTGTGCATAGGAGGGTAAATGGAAAATAGATCTTGCAGGCTGTGGCATTCACTGTTGACTCAGTGGTAATTACATCCAAGGCAGCCACTTGGACATGTTCAGAGGGAACATAATACTTTCTATAAATAAAACATGTTACACAACTATAACACATATGATAAAAAATGCCACTGCATCATGTGCAACTATGCCTCTATGTATTTATTATGTGTTGTGCTAAAAACAAAATCCTTGGATTGACAGGAAAATATTTCAAAATTGTTAAATTTAAATAAAATGTTAAATAAACATATAAAGAAATTGGGGACATGGGCTGGTATGTATGCACAATTACTGTTTTAGGACTGTTTCAATATATGTCACCTGAAACTCCCATCCACACCCTATTTGGCATCAGTCCCATATATAGCCTCAGCTGTGTAAGCAAGTCAGTTCCAATATAAACGGTCCATCAGGACACACCAGCGTGGTAGCAGAACCCCGAAGACTCCTGCTTGAGGTAGACTCATCTTCTGTCAGTGAGACAGTATTTAAATATTTACGGACAATGTCTTTAAAATACTAATTAATCAGCAGTGGATGTTTAACAAATGTAGGTTTAACACTATCATCATTAACTGAAAATGTGTTCTATGATTTCAACAGGATAGTGGAATATAACCAATCTTCAAAGAGGGAGGGTAAGGTAAGGGCAACCGTTTTTTAATGAACTTTTAACTCATTTTATGCAAAAGATTTCTGCAAGTTTTCCAGTTTTTATTCACACAGTTGTACAGGTTACAGTTATTCAGATCAACATTAACTAAAAACAGGTCAAGTCACTTGTGGGGATGGACAGACATTGATTAAATATAGATAGGTTAATTAAGAAGTTCAATGCAGTTATTATTCAGTTCAGTTACATCAGCTGAAGATAGAAGGTTTGACACAGATAAATAACATTACTCTTATTTGTTATTAACTCACAGTAAACTGTCACCATGAGTACGGACGCGGAGATGGCCGCTTACGGCAAAGCAGCCATATACCTACGTAAGCCAGAGAAGGAGAGAATTGAGGCTCAAACCGCACCTTTTGATGCCAAGGCTGCCTGCTATGTGGCCGATGCCAAAGAGCTGTACTTGAAGGGAATGATCCTCAAGAAAGATGGTGGCAAAGTCACCGTCAAAGTCCTGGACACTCAGGAGGTTTGTATAATGAAACAAGACTCAACTGAAAGTAAAGTACGTGTTCTCAGTTGTAATTGTAACCAATGTCCTGTTGCAGGAGAAGGTATTTAAAGAAGATGACGTCCATCCAATGAACCCTCCCAAGTACGACAAAATTGAGGACATGGCCATGATGACCCATCTCAATGAAGCCTCTGTCCTGTATAACCTCAAAGAGCGTTATGCAGCATGGATGATCTACGTAAGACTATCTTTAAAATGCAATAAGTTATATTGAAATCAAAAACTAAACATGGAGTTAACTGTTTATCTCTATGTTCACTTTCAGACCTACTCTGGGTTGTTCTGTGCCACTGTTAATCCTTACAAATGGCTCCCAGTGTACGATCAAGAAGTTGTTAATGCCTACAGAGGCAAGAAGCGTATGGAGGCTCCACCCCACATCTTCTCCGTCTCTGACAACGCTTATCAGTTCATGCTATGTGGTATGTTCTTATTGTAGAATTTGTATACATTAAACAGAATGTTGTTTCACTGAAAGGAATGTGTTTAATTAATTTGGTTTCTATGTTTACAGATAGGGAGAACCAGTCTGTCTTGATCACGTAAGTTCATATCTGTTGACTTTTCTTTAGAATCAAATATGTTGAGCAAATTCATATAAGTCTGTGTTTATACCCAGTGGAGAATCTGGTGCTGGAAAGACTGTGAACACGAAACGTGTCATCCAGTACTTCGCCACAATCTCAGTGGCAGGAGGGGACAAAAAAGGGGGGGGCGGCGAAAAAAAGTATCAGGTATGTTGTGATGACACCATTGAGTTCAAGAAAAGTTGAGAAAGAGTTATTTTCTGATTTAATTTCGAAACTTGGATTATAGGGGTCACTGGAGGATCAGATTATTGCAGCCAATCCCCTGCTGGAGGCCTATGGTAATGCCAAAACTGTGAGGAATGACAACTCTTCTCGCTTTGTAAGTATGGGGTTATTTTGTACGAGACAAATTTTCAGTTAGACATTGGTTATGTGGGGAGATTACAACAATTTCTATCTTCTAAACAGGGTAAATTCATCAGAATCCATTTCGGCACAACTGGCAAACTGGCCAGTGCTGACATTGAGACATGTAAGTTATAATCCTCATAGCAAGTGTAGATGACTGAAATTCAGGACTGACCAGGTTTTGACTGATAATCCACATTTATAGATCTGCTGGAGAAGTCAAGAGTGACATACCAGCTTTCTGCTGAGAGAGGCTACCACATCTTCTACCAGATGATGACAAACCACTTACCGGGGATAGTTGGTAAACAGATTAAGCTATTGCATGATTTTAAACATATGGTGATTGTTTTTTGTGAAACTCTGTATTTAATCTTCATTCCGTTTTTAATATTCAGAGGCGGCACTCATCACAACCAACCCCTACGACTACCCCTTGCTCAGCATGGGTCAGATCACTGTGGCCAGCATTGATGACAAAGTTGAGCTGGAAGCTACTGATGTGAGTGATCAAGGTTTTAATATTTAACATATTGCATACATCTGATGTGTATGATATGCAAAGTGATTTTTATGTATGTTTTTTCCAAAGTGGAGATGTTTTGTAAAAAATAAATCTTCTGAACACAGGCTGCTATTGATATCCTGGGCTTCAGTGGTGAGGAGAAGATGGCCATCTGGAAGTTTACTGGTGCTGTGGTCCACCATGGTAACATGAAGTTCAAGCAAAAGCAGCGTGAGGAGCAGGCTGAACCCGATGGCACAGAAGGTGACTATTTGATATCATATCAAAGTGAACAACAGAAGTTCTATATCACACTGATTTTGTTTTGTCATGAAAACACATATATACAATACTACATTATAAATAATTAAACCATTTTCAGATGCTGACAAGGTTGCTTACCTGTTGGGTCTGAACTCCGCTGACATGCTGAAGGGTTTGTGCTATCCCAGAGTGAAGGTCGGAAATGAGTTTGTCACCAAGGGACAGACTGTACCTCAGGTAAACATAAAGTATTCATTTCAAGTATCACGGTAAATATTTTTTTTTATAATGACACACCCATATATATATATATATATATGTATAAAAAAAAAGAAAAGAGTAATTTGTACAAAACATGATATAATTAAACAGCACTAATGACACGGTGGAGCATAAACTGAGGCCAAAGGCCTCAGTGAACAGGGGGTGTTTGAGTAGTTTTTTTAACCTGTCCAGAGATGTAAAGTTGCGGGTTTTGGCAGGGAGAAAGTTCCAGAGGGTGGGGGTTGCAACACAGATAGCTCTGTCCCCAAAAGTCTGCGTTAAGTGTTAGGCATGGAGAGCAATCCAGAGTTTGAGGACCACAGCCTTCTTAGCGGAGTGTATGGGTGGAGGAGAGAGCCTTAAATATAGTTGGGCTACAGCAATTAATAGGTGAGAATGAGGAGTTTGTATTTAATGTTTTTAACACTGGTGACAGGGATTGAGATGTACTGGGTGTGTTATGTTTGTATTGACTATAAATTGCAAAAATAAAGTTTTATACCTATATAGGGTATACAGTAGCACAGCATTTTACAAAACAACTAAACAGAAGCGTACAGGAAAAAATATTTTTACATTCTTCTTCAGGTGCAAAACTCAGTTACTGCCCTGTCTAAGTCCATCTATGAGAGGATGTTCTTGTGGATGGTCATCCGTATCAACCAGATGTTGGACACGAAGCAGTCAAGGAACTCCTATATTGGTGTACTGGATATCGCCGGCTTTGAAATCTTTGATGTAAGCTTTATACACTGTAACTCATTATTAAAATATGACACCAAATCCTGTTGTCTATGAGCAATCAGGCTAATTATTTGTCATCTCACAGTTCAACACCTTGGAGCAACTTTGCATCAACTTCACCAATGAGAAACTGCAACAGTTTTTCAACCACACCATGTTCGTCCTGGAGCAAGAGGAGTACAAGAAGGAGGGTATTATCTGGGAGTTCATTGACTTCGGTATGGACTTGGCCGCCTGCATTGAGCTGATTGAAAGGGTAAACACCAATTTTATGATTCTATTGTATGTAATTCTCCTAAAAAACACCAGTCACTTCATGATATACTCTATCTCTCTGTTTTTTCATCTAGCCCATGGGCATCTTCTCCATCCTTGAAGAGGAGTGCATGTTCCCTAAGGCTGATGACACATCCTTCAAGAATAAGCTCTATGATCAGCATCTTGGCAAAAACAAAGCATTTGAGAAGCCAAAACCTGCAAAGGGCAAGATTGAGGCCCACTTCTCCCTGGTGCACTATGCTGGTACAGTGGATTACAATATCAGTGGCTGGCTGGACAAGAACAAGGACCCCCTGAATGATTCTGTTCTGCAGCTGTACCAGAAGTCATCAGTGAAACTGCTGGCTGGCCTGTATCCCGCTGTTGTTGAGGGTATGACACACAATTAACTGGTCAATTAAAACATATTTTAATATTGTATTACTTTATTAAATGTATCAATTTGTATGTATTCAGTTTCTCACAAAAATAATTCTACTTGAAATGATCAACAGACGCTACAAAGAAGGGAGGCAAGAAGAAGGGAGGCTCTATGCAGACTGTGTCTTCGCAGTTCAGGGTAAGCTTTGGCATTGTTAACCAAGAAATAGCATCACACATTACGTTATACACAACTAACTTACTCTTTTGTATCTACAGGAAAACTTGGGCAAGCTGATGACTAACTTGAGGAGCACCCATCCTCACTTTGTGCGTTGTCTGATTCCCAATGAGACAAAGACTCCAGGTAAGATTTGAACTCTTTGATGATTAGCATGTTTTTTTGTTAGTATGGTTTCAGTTCAGTGCTGGTTCAATGAGGAGTATAACTATTCACAAAAGTAATAATGAAATGTCTTATGAAATAGGACTGATGGAGAACTTCCTGGTCATCCACCAGCTGAGGTGTAACGGTGTGCTGGAGGGTATCAGAATCTGCAGGAAAGGTTTCCCCAGCAGAATCCAATATGGTGACTTCAAGCAGAGGTACCAATGACTATATTTTTGACGTCCAAAAATGTTGCCACAAACTCCAAAAAATACTTACAGAGACCAATAACTTTTGTGTTAAAGGTACAAGGTATTGAATGCCAGTGTCATTCCTGAGGGCCAGTTCATTGACAACAAGAAGGCTTCAGAAAAGCTGCTTGGATCGATTGATGTTAATCATGACGAGTACAGATTTGGACACACAAAGGTAAGAACCATGCTCCCTTGTTCATTGTTGGTATAATTACAAAGGAGGTTGATTGTTCTTATTCATTTTGTTTGTCCGTCTGATAATCAGCATTGTACCTCAGCGTTTATTAAATGTTTGAAGTAATTTGGTGTAAAATTAGACCATGTACCTGGTACAATTACTCATCAATGGAATAGTTTCAAAGCATCTATCTTATGTGTACATTTAATAAGCATCTTTACCTTGTGAGTGTTGACTAATTTAGGATTCCTGAAAGTTCATTTATATTTTCTGTTTATTCAGGTGTTCTTCAAGGCTGGTCTGCTGGGTACCCTTGAGGAGATGAGAGATGAAAAGCTTGCAGCTCTGGTCACAATGACTCAAGCTCTCTGCCGTGCTTACCTCATGAGAAAGGAGTATGTGAAGATGACGGAGAGGAGGCAAGTTGAAAACAATAAATTCTGGACACAAAGACATGGGGTGAAAAATCAGCAAAAATTCTCATGTCAACAATATCTGCTTCACAGGGAAGCCATCTACACCATCCAGTACAACGTGCGCTCATTCATGAATGTCAAACATTGGCCATGGATGAAGGTTTACTACAAGATCAAGCCTCTGCTGCAGAGTGCTGAAACTGAGAAGGAGCTGGCTTCGATGAAGGAAAACTATGAAAAGATGACAACTGACTTGGCTACTGCCCTGGCCAAGAAGAAGGAACTAGAGGAGAAGATGGTGTCTCTTCTGCAAGAGAAAAATGATCTGCAGCTCCAAGTGGCATCTGTAAGTAAATCTCAGACCGTACCTGCAATTGTTCATGTGTTGTAGGTCAAATAATGATGGACTCAAACTTGATGTGTTCATACAATGACACAGGAAGGAGATAACCTGTCAGATGCTGAGGAAAGATGTGAGGGACTTATCAAGAGCAAAATTCAGATGGAGGCCAAACTCAAAGAAACAACTGAGAGACTTGAGGATGAAGAGGAAATGAATGCTGAGCTTACTGCTAAGAAGAGAAAGCTGGAAGATGAATGTTCTGAGCTCAAGAAGGATATTGACGATCTGGAGCTTACATTGGCCAAGGTGGAGAAAGAGAAACATGCCACTGAGAACAAGGTTCGTAAGTTTAAAAATGTGTAGCACATCTAGTAAATTCATTGTTACTATGTGTTTAATAACATTTTACTTGCAAACATAGGTTAAGAACCTGACAGAGGAGATGGCCTCTCAAGATGAGAGCATTGCTAAGCTGAGCAAGGAGAAGAAAGCCCTTCAGGAGGCTCATCAACAGACTCTTGATGACCTGCAGGCTGAGGAAGACAAAGTCAACACTCTGACCAAGGCCAAGACAAAGCTTGAGCAGCAAGTCGATGATGTAAGTTTACAAAGTCACTTAGGTTGACAAAACAAGATTCTTTAGCATAATAATCACAATTTCAATGTCTCAATGTTCAGCTTGAGGGTTCTCTGGAACAAGAGAAGAAACTGCGTATGGACCTTGAGAGAGCCAAGAGGAAGCTCGAGGGAGATCTGAAACTGGCCCAGGAATCCATCATGGATCTTGAGAATGACAAGCAGCAGTCTGATGAGAAACTGAAAAAGTATAACATTTTGTTTCCCTCCCTATTATAAAATAACCATCATGTCTCTAGTAATGTTCAGTAGCATGAATGAACTCTTACTATGAACTTTGTCACTCTCACAGGAAAGACTTTGAAATCAGCCAACTCCTGAGCAAGATTGAGGATGAGCAGTCTATGGGATCTCAGCTTCAGAAGAAGATCAAGGAGCTTCAGGTAATCAACATATTGCTTTTAACACAACACAACATGCTTTCAGGTTTTTGTGTTTCACATTTAATTTAATGTTCACTCAACAATAAAACATATACTTGAAACAGGCCCGTACTGAGGAACTGGAGGAGGAGATTGAGGCTGAGCGTGCTGCTCGTGCCAAGGTTGAGAAGCAGAGGGCTGACCTCTCCAGGGAACTTGAGGAGATCAGTGAGAGGCTAGAGGAGGCTGGAGGTGCCACTGCTGCTCAGATTGAGATGAGCAAGAAGCGGGAAGCTGAGTTCCAGAAGCTCCGTCGTGACCTTGAGGAGTCCACTCTGCAGCATGAAGCCACTGCTTCCGCTCTTCGCAAGAAGCAGGCTGACAGCGTTGCTGAGCTGGGAGAGCAGATCGACAACCTCCAGCGTGTCAAGCAGAAGCTTGAAAAGGAAAAGAGTGAATACAAAATGGAGATTGATGACCTGTCCAGCAACATGGAGGCTGTTGCCAAAGCAAAGGTACAAAATACATGAAATATTGGATTATTAAATGCATTTTTTTATACATAGAAAAAACATAAATTAAATAATTGTGTAAAAAAAATTAAATCTTTCTTTTCTGTTCCTTTTTCACTCAAGGGAAATCTTGAAAAGATGTGCCGTACTCTTGAGGACCAATATAGTGAACTGAAGACCAAGAATGATGAAACTGTTCGTCAAGCGAATGACTTGGGTGCACAGAAAGCCCGTCTCCTGACAGAAAATGGTATGCAAATGACAGCCATCTTCAGTTTGACACAGATCAACCAGAAACTGAAAAGAAACTAATCTTTGATCTTAATTTTCACACAAGGTGAGTTCGGCCGTCAAATTGAAGAGAAAGAGGCTCTTGTCTCCCAGCTGACCAGAGGCAAACAGGCCTACACTCAACAGATTGAAGAGCTGAAGAGACAGATTGAAGAGGAGGTTAAGGTAAGAAAACTCTAAGTGTGTCCTTGCCTCGTTGAATGAGATTTAAAAGTTTTACACATTCAATAATATTTCTTATTCTAGGCCAAGAATGCTCTTGCCCATGGACTGCAATCAGCCCGCCACGACTGTGACCTGCTGAGGGAACAGTTTGAGGAGGAGCAGGAGGCCAAGGCTGAGTTGCAGCGTGGAATGTCCAAGGCCAACAGTGAGGTGGCTCAGTGGAGAACTAAGTATGAAACTGATGCTATTCAGCGCACTGAGGAGCTTGAGGAGTCCAAGTGAGTAACATTCAAACAATTCAATTACCAGATATTGTCTTTGAATATATTTTGTACATTTAGCTGTTCAATATCACTTTAGTGTCTTTATTTAATATATATATATAATAATATCTGTAAAAGTTTACAAGATATTGACATTTTTATTGAGAGAAAATTTGCAAATGTTTCAAAGGAAAAAGCTGGCTCAGCGTCTTCAGGAGGCTGAGGAGCAGATTGAGGCTGTGAACTCCAAGTGTGCTTCTCTGGAGAAAACCAAACAGAGGCTGCAGAGTGAGGTGGAGGACCTCATGATTGATGTGGAGAGGGCTAATGGGCTGGCTGCTAACCTGGACAAGAAGCAGAGGAACTTCGACAAGGTGGCCAATTCATACAAGGTTTTTTTACTTGTCTTTGTATTGGTGAATATCTATCTGAACACAATAAATTGTCTTATTTAGGTGTTGGCAGACTGGAAGCAGAAGTATGAGGAGGGTCAGTCAGAGCTTGAGGGATCTCTGAAGGAGGCTCGTTCTCTCGGCACTGAGCTGTTCAAGATGAAGAACTCTTATGAGGAAGCTCTGGATCAGCTGGAGACCATGAAGCGTGAAAACAAGAACCTGCAACGTGAGTGTTTTAGTTCCTACCTGATTGTCTTTGATGATATTTAACGCATTTTGTGTTAGTGTTCATAATTTACATTTCAGGCTTGACGATATATAATATGTTTCTTTCTGCAGAGGAGATCTCTGATCTGACTGAACAGATTGGTGAGACTGGCAAGAGCATCCATGAGCTGGAGAAGTCAAAGAAGCAGGTGGAGACAGAGAAATCTGAGATCCAGACAGCTCTTGAGGAGGCTGAGGTATGTTTGTTTTATCAAGGGAGATTTTCTGAGGAGAAAAATATTACAAATCTAGGACAATGCAGTATATTGGGCTAAAAGGCCTGAAGGTAAGGTCAAAAATCTTACTCTATGATGTCATCAGGGAACTCTGGAACATGAAGAGTCTAAGATTCTGCGTGTTCAGCTGGAGCTCAACCAGATCAAGGGTGAGGTGGACAGGAAACTGGCAGAAAAAGATGAGGAGATGGAGCAGATCAAGAGAAACAGCCAGCGGGTGACTGACTCTATGCAGAGCACTCTGGATTCTGAGGTCAGGAGCAGGAACGATGCCCTGAGAATCAAGAAGAAGATGGAGGGAGACCTGAATGAGATGGAGATTCAGCTGAGCCATGCCAATCGCCAGTCGGCTGAGTCCCAGAAGCAGCTGAGGAATGTGCAGGCACAGCTGAAGGTATTGTCAGACATACTGCTGTTGTACAAACTACAGTATAGTGAGTGCACCTACAGTTCATTATGAGTTTCATTCGTATATTTTCCTGCTATCATTTCACTAGGATGCTCAACTGCACCTTGATGATGCTGTTAGAGCCGCGGAGGACCTTAAGGAACAAGCTGCAATGGTGGATCGCAGGAACGGTCTGATGGTGGCTGAAATTGAGGAACTTAGAGTGGCTCTGGAACAGACAGAGAGAGGTCGCAAAGTCGCTGAACAGGAGCTGGTGGATGCTAGTGAGCGTGTTGGACTGCTGCACTCTCAGGTGAACAAATATACAGTACTTCAATATATAAAACCAATGAAAAGTTAAACAACATGAAATGTTGATTACTCAATTACATTTTTCATCCTTTAGAACACAAGCATTCTGAACACCAAGAAGAAGCTTGAGTCTGACCTGGTTCAGGTCCAGAGTGAAGTTGATGACACTGTTCAGGAAGCAAGGAATGCAGAGGATAAGGCTAAGAAAGCCATCACTGATGTACGCTTAAGTTTTTACTTATTATCATTACTTTCTACTTATTGATTTTTGACATTTCTAAACCAAATATTGTGTTTTCCAGGCTGCGATGATGGCTGAGGAGCTGAAGAAGGAGCAGGATACTAGCTCTCACCTGGAGAGGATGAAGAAGAACCTGGAGGTTGCTGTTAAGGACCTGCAGCACCGCCTGGATGAGGCTGAGAACCTGGCCATGAAGGGTGGCAAGAAGCAGCTCCAGAAACTGGAGTCTAGGGTAAGAGAATTATGATAGAATTATACATATATAAACAAAGTTTAAAAAAAACTTGTAACGTAAACTGTGAATGCATTTGTCTTTTTTTCAAAAGGTGCGCGAGCTTGAGTCAGAGATTGACGCTGAGCAGAGACGTGGAGCAGATGCTGTTAAGGGTGTCCGCAAGTACGAGAGGAGAGTGAAGGAGCTCACCTACCAGGTAGAGTCACTTTGAATTTTAATGTGTACAGTACAAAACAAGCAAAACAAGCAAATGTAATTATATACTTATACTAATTATACTAATTACTAATTATATAACTATAAACATGCAAATCTATGTATTTTCAACTACAGACTGAGGAGGACAAGAAAAATGGTTCCAGGCTGCAGGATCTGGTTGACAAGTTGCAGCTCAAGGTGAAGGCCTACAAGAGGCAGTCTGAGGAAGCGGTAAGGGCAAAACATTAATATTTAAACAATGGCAACTCTATACGACATCATATCTCATGTGCAGCATATCTGCTGGTCATTTAACCATTTGTCCCTGTATTGTCTTCCAGGAGGAGCAGGCCAATGTCCACCTGTCCAAGTGCAGGAAGGTCCAGCATGAGCTGGAGGAGGCTGAGGAGCGTGCTGACATTGCAGAGTCCCAGGTCAACAAACTGAGAGCCAAGACCCGTGACTCTGGAAAGGTAAATCTACAATTCTGTGTAGTAATCAAATAAGAATTGAAAATTATTGCGGTAGAAAATCACTGTAAGTTAAATGTGTTTGAAAGGGACCTGATCAATACTTTTTGTTTGTTGGTGTTTTTTAGGGGAAAGAGGCAGCTGAATAAAGCTCATCAGCTGATCGCCTGTTTCAAATCATATAATATGAGGTGAAATATGCTGTAACAATAAATGTTATTTTTTGCACTGAAATTGATGTCTCTAATATTATTTTCATCTGCCTGTTTCTTCTGAGACATAATTCGTCCGTCCCCTCTTTTAAAGTCTCTTCCTGGGTTTTACCAACTCCATCAGATAAGAAAACTTTTTTTCAGGTAGTTTTTCTTTACCTTTATCATTCAGTCATTCCCCTGCTGTCTTAGCCTGTTTAATGTCCCTCTTTCACTGTCTAATACATGACAAATATGGGCATAATAAGCTGTTCTTATTTAGACGCATATGAGCAAAATTTAATCACCAATCATTTTCCATGTCAACTTTTACCTGCATGTCGCAAGTTTATCAGGTTTTACCTTGCTAGCAGTGAAACAGTTTAAACTCATGGTAGCTACGGATTCTTTTACGTGGCAACCAGGCAAAGTATACTGCACTAAATTATCTTTAATAATACAAAAGGTTATTTAATCACATATAACATCACTGTATTGAAAATATTTATATACCTTATCCTGTCTGTCAAGCCTTTTCATAATTCATTCATAATACCAATAATGTTATTTGATCACATATTACAAAACGGTTTAGAATATATTAAGATTTGTCAAACCTTAGCTGGATGAGGTGAGGAAGATGGTGGCTGATGATTATGATGAAATTAAACCAGCAGCATCGGACACACGTTGAAAACCGCCACACCATAGTTTCCAATGTAAAATCAACAGTGTCTCCTCCTATTCCACCCCCAATATTAGCAAATCCCAACTAAAGCCTTCTTAAAACAATTGTCTACACGTTATATTATATAGCCTGATCAATTATATTTTTAAACATCAATAGGCTTTGTTAAAACTAACAATTTAACCTTCAGTGTTAAGCAGGATCTGCTAGCTAGCTAGCTGCTGGATGGCTAAAGAAGCAGCTGAACCTAGCTAGCTAGCCACCTAGCTTAAATCGAAATAATGGATAACTGCATTTATACGGCACTAAGCTTAGTCATAGTTAGAAATGATTAAAAGTATGAAGCCTACTGTCCTTAATACTAATATATCAAATAGCATGTTTAGCTTAGCAATACTACACCAAAGTCTGGAGCCTTGTTGGTCAGTTGGCTCCTGCGAGGTCAAATTGTGATGCAGCTGGACAGGAACCACAACAGCACGTGGTCCTATATAGCGCCCTCTAGTGTTAACACACAAACCTAATATGATGCTTTACTTCCGCATTCGAAGCTACATCTCCATCTATTTGTGACGTCACTATTAAGACATTATAAGAACAATCAAATAATTGCTGTCGATCAATACAGAAGTTTATGGATCAGTGTTTGTAATTAATACAATTAATTATAATGATTAATTTTAATATTGAAAATAATGAAAGTACAAACTCTAGTCCCAATTTAGGTGATTAGTAACTCACAGGTCTGTTTGTCCTCAGGTTTTCTGCTTTGACAAATTAAGTAAAACGGAACATGACAAACTTAAGTGTAAGGAAAATATAAAAAATATAGAAACATATGAATGGAATATTTTATATACAGTGTAAAAAAACAGATAATAAATGTACAGTGTAAGAATATGCACGGTTAATGGATTGCACATGAACCATCGTACAGTACAGAATTAATATTGCACAGCTTAAAAGTGAACCTGACTTAAAAAGCAGTCCATGATGGGTGCGTGTAGTTATACTGATTAAATAATATATTTTGACAATCGTATTAACAATAACATTATTTATATCGGTCATTTCAAATTTAGCCATTACAAAATGCTTCACTAGGGAAAAATGAAGAAAACCAGAGACAAACAGAAAAATACAACATCATGTAAAATCAGTCAATAAATAATATAATATAAATTGTTGACTATAAGCATAAAGATTTATATTATATTGTGTTGAGCTAGAATATAAAGATTTAATGATCTTTCAGTAGAGCAGTTACAATAGTACAACACAGCTTAAAGATAAATATGTCAACAACACAAACAACAGGTATTCACTGATTACAGTAAGTACAACACTCAAGTAATATTGATGAAAGGAGTGGAAAAAGTCAAGATAATAAGAGCCTTTTCAATAAAATGTGATTTGAAAATAAAAAGAAAGAAAAACGAGATGTAAGCGAATGAGTAGATTGTGAAACCTGAAGTTCCAGCTTAGTAGTGACTCCTCTTTCCTGATTGAAGCCGGAAGAACACTTTGGAGTCTAGAGTAAAGGAGTGCGTGTTTTTCCTTCAGTTCAACAGCTGCCCATCTCTCAACAGCTTTAAACACAGCACACAGGGAGATTTAAGAAGTGGGTTAATGAACTGCAGCTCAGATCAGCAGGCCGTGCCACTTTGCTACAGGCTGGCGGACTGAGCGCATCATCCAGTTCCAGTGCTCGTCTTCCGTACTCCTCTCCTTCCCCACAGACAACTGTCCTATCAGATGTTTGGGTGATTTCCAGGTCGTGTGAGTCTCATACACAGAGATTATGATTTTACACCGCTCCACAGGAAACTCGGGCAGCGAGAACATGAGCACCTCGTTGAAGACGTTCACCCGGCACCGGGCCTCCACCGAGGTCTTCTGCGACCTGAGCTTGCAATGGTTACACTGGACACTGATCCTGACGTAAACGGCTGTACAACACAAGAACAGCAAATCAGTAACTCTATATGCTACACTGTGTGTGTGTATGGTTTCTGATGGTTTTCTATTTGTCAAGAGGTTTGTTATTTACCGGCATCTGAGGATATCTCAGTGGGGACTGTTCTGACCTTTCTGTTCTTTCCTTTCCCCCCTCATACAAATTTTGACTTTTTTTAAATTTTTTTTTAAATATTTGTATTAGGAGGTAAGGCACAGTAGAACAAGAATCAATGATAGTCAACCTCCTTGGATGTTTTTCTTAATTAAAGGACCACATGAACGTGGTACTGCTAACAATACATTACACAATTCAATGAAAATAAGAATAATAATGATAAATAAATAACTGAAAATTCTATTAAGTAATAATTAAGTAATAAAGCTGCACAGTATAAATAAATAAAAATAAAATAAAATAAAAAAAAGAATAAGTAAATAAATAAATAAAAAGGAAGAAGAAAGAGAGAAAAGAGAGAGAGAGGGTGGGTCTGTCAAGGGGGCAGGGACTGGAGAGAGTGGAAGAATGTAAGAAAGGGAAGCCACTTATTATAAAATTTGATAGAGCTACCTTTCACTGAATATCTGATAGTTTCCAGCTTTAGGAAAGACATGGTGTTGTTGAGCCACTGAGTACTGGAGGGAGCTTTAGTCGACTTCCAGTGGAGAAGAAGGTGGCGTCTTGCCAGTAAGGAAGTAAAAGCTAAAATGTCTAATTGAGTAGAGGTAAACCGGTTATGGTCCTCTGGTAGCCCGAATATGGCAACATGGGGGGAGACTTTTTTACTTTAAATTAAGTTAGTTCTTTGAGTTAAACAACGATAATCCCATGACATTATAAATGTGTGTGTCTGTGCAGTGTCACAGAACATGGCTGCTGTACCTTCTGGGGTCGCTGCAGATCCTCGTGCAGCTCCAGAGGGTAAGAGACGTTGAGCTCCCCGAGAGGAACCCTCACCCCTCCCAACAACGTGTGTCTCCAGAATTTATCAAAGTCCCACACCTGAGAAACACACAGATACATGACGGACACAGTAAGAAAACACATTCCCTTTCCTAACATGACTGCACTGTCAATTCTGCACTATGACTGTAGTGCTTAGAGCTTAAAATCCCTCAGACGTTGCAGTATGACAGCGAAGATGTCATCTGCGAGTAGTGTTATTCATTTTTTATTTAAAAATGTATTGTCAGTGCAGCTATAAAGTAAATAGTACCTCTTTACGTCTATGATAAAATAGGATTATAGAGTTACTGAGAGTGAGAGGGGTTTACTGCAGGACTTCCATCCTGAGGCTGACGTGATGAAGTGTCGCAGAATGCAGCTGAACTGATCTCCATATAAAGGGTTACAGCTGTCTTTCACAATGCGAGTGTGCCACTCCTGCAGCACTGTCTACAGAGCAGGAGACGTCCCTCCACCCTAAGAGGAGCACAACAGTAACCATAAGCTTTATTTGGTACAGAGCCGCCAAGGACTGAAAGACAATCTGACACATATTTGAAATATTAACATGGTTTAAAAAAATGGAGATTTTAAGCCCAATATCAAATACTGTGGCATTCGATCTATGTTCCTGAGATTCAATGCAAAAATCCAGTAATTTTATTGGTTTAAAAAAATACGAAAAGACAACGTATGCCTGCTAGTTGATAATAATGTCGCTGCTGTGTGTGATAACTACCTCCACGTCCACTCCCTCTGATCCTGCCAACATGAGTCGTAGTTTAACAAATGGCTGGAGGCAGCAGGTCTGGCTGAGCTCCTGAAGCCCCTCCACCTGCAGGACGGTGACCACCAGACGGGACTGTGGCTGGTCCTAGTACAGGGAGAACCGTAGAGATCCATCCACCTGGTGCAAGAACTCCTGTTAGGGAATATACATCCAGCACCTTGTGTTGATACTGTTTAACATCTACTGTTTCCTCAGGGCTTCATTTTGTTCACCTTAACAGAAATGGATTAAAGGGAGGTTCTCAAACACAAATTCTGAATAGCTCTCAAACAAATATTGGATTGATTTACATGAAACTTGGTCATGACATTTCTAGTTTCCAGACGATGAATCCTAATGGTGATTGATATGTTGTAGGTATGAGCTGGGATGCAGATGAGGGCATGAAGTGTCCTGTTTATCATTATTTTGCTGAATATCTGCATGTTTCTTCAAGGAATGTGTAGAAAAGATGCCCCTGGATTTTCTAGCATCCCCATGAGGTTGACATTAATGTTTAAGAGTGAAATATAAATATTATTATTATTAGTCCTTGACGAATCTAGCCACTGAGTGAGTAATGAGTGTTTGTTGCTTCCGTCCGGCCGTAGCTTCAATTTGCCAAGATGCGGATGTAAATACTTATCCCTGCCGATTTAAATGTCTCACTATGATGTATTGTTGATGTTTTTATTGATAAAAAAGTGATTTGACCATATGTGGTCACTGCTGGCTGCACAGGCCAAGTTATAAGGATCAAGGTATTTAGTGGATTAGCATGAAATTTGCTACAAATATTCAAGTTTTGTAAGATCATTCTTGTCTGATTGGAATTAAAGAGCCCAACTTAAACAGCTTGACTCTATACAGAAATGTCTGTTACCTGTTTAACGTTGGGCTGCTTGCCCTCGTCTCCCTCTGCCTTGCTGGATCCGGAGGCCTGAGGCAAACAACGACTCTGCCTTTGAACCGCAGTGCTGACGTCCTCCACCTGGAGAGAGCGCACACATGCACATCATCAGTGGTGTTATTATCCACTGCAGCGCCTTCAGCTGTAATCTGACTAATCTGAAGTCACATCTCTCCTGTATTTGAACAAGTCTGCTCATTAATCTCTATGCACACAAACATGGTTTCCTACATGAGGCATCTACACAGAGCGCCACCGATAAAACGTTTGATTTTACAGAATGAACAATGCACAAACTTTCTATATAAGAAATATACTTATTCTCTTGATTTAAGTACTATATATTTGGGTGTATTTGTGTTTTCTTTTGATCTATAGTTATTTATAATAATTTATTGCAGCAAATACAGATTCAAATAGTGCCCTTGAGTTGAAAAAAACAAAAGTCAAGGCTTTCAGGATCTCAAAGCATTCCTGCAGTTTGAGCTACTCAAATATGGAGGACCATACATGACTAAAGTATAAATAAATAAATGTATAAATAAATACAGAAATAAATATAGAAATAAGGAAATAAATACAGAAATTTATAAATAAATGTATAAAATATATTTCCACATTTTTGTGTCCATATGCTAATGAGAAAGGTGGGCCTTACCGCAGTCTCATGCAGGACTGGTCACAGGAGTGTAATGATCCATCCCTTCTACTTCTGCCTTTCAATGCTGACTCATGTCCAGAAGCGGTTGGCAGTGTTGAGCCAGTTCACACTTAAAATGAACTAGTTCAAGCTCAGTGGGTTAGTTCAGGTTCTTTTTTATTGGGATGATTTAGGTGTCAATATTCCTGACTGTGAGCGTCACGTCTCGTGTTCTACTGAGCACAAGGAGAGAGAGGAGGAGGAAACAGAAACTCCAGCTCTGAACAAACCACCTGCAGCTTCTGCTCTGATCATGAAGCAGCTGATCTCTGAGCAGATGTGACCAGAGGAACTCAGTATTCTCACTGTTTCCACTGTTATACAAAGTTACTGAGCGGCTGCTTCACGGTAACAAGCTCAGATCTCAGTCACTGCTTCTGTCTCTGAGCGACTGTGTGGTGGTGTTGGGTTGCGGAGCCCCGGAGCCTGTGTGTGCGTTTGTGTATAGCTCAGTTGAACAATCCTGCTCGAGACTGAGGTTGGGACCTCCTACCTCATTTACATACGGACACAGAAATGTGAAAATGAAGAAATATATATATTTAACATATTTATTTATATCTTTCTGTATTTATTTCTGTACTTATTTCTGTATTTATTTCCTTATTTATGTATGCATTTATTTCCGTATTTATTTATACATTTATTTATTTATACTTAATTCATGTATGGTCCTCCTTCTTCAAATGTGTGTTGATTATAGCTTTTTATTTGATATACTATAGTTGTGGAACTACAACTTGTAAAAATGCAGACACAGACATTTTGCTTGTGGTTACTGTCATTAATATACCAATCAAACATTGATGGGATTTCCCCATCAATGTTTGACTAGCATTCGTGTTGTAGTTATGCTTTTAAATATACCAATTACACATTAGGATCAAATTACAATATTGACAATTAAATCACTTGGCTTCCTTCCAACCGAAAGGGTAACACTCAGGACTGGTGGAATTCAAACTCGTAAAAAGGCAGAAAATAGATATGAAGCTCATAAAGATGCTATAGGTTGTCACTCTTGTAAACCTGATTGAAATGAGAGCCTGTGAATGAAGCTGTATTGATTGAAATTAAGAATATCTGCTCCTTCATTTGTGCGTAAGAGTGTAAATGGAAAATAGATCTTGCAGGCTGTGACATTCACTGTTGACTCTCTCTGTTGACTGGTGAAAACATCCGAGGCAGCCCAGTGGACAAGATCATAGGAAACATAATACTTTCTATAAATAAAACATGTTAGACAACTGTAACTCATATAATTAAAGATGCCACTGCATCATGTGCAACTATGCCCCTATGTATTTCTTATGTGTTGTGCTAAAAATAGAATCCTTGGATTGACAAGAAAATATTTCAAAATTGTTACATTTAAATAAAATTTTAAATAAACAAATAAAGAAATTGGGGACATGGGCTGGTATGTATGCACAATAACTGTTTTAGGACTGTTTCAATAAATGTCCACTGAAACTCTCATCCACACCCTATTTGGCATCAGTCCCATATATAGTTTCAGCTGTGTAAGCAAGTCAGTTCCAATATAAAGGGTCCAACAGGACACACCAGCGTGGTAGCAGAACCCTGAAGACTCCTGCTTGAGGTAGACTCATCTTCTGTCAGTTAGACAGCATTTAAATATTTACGGACAATTACTTTAAAATACTAATTAATCAGCAGTGGATGTTTAACAAATGTAGGTTTAACACTATCATCATTAACTGAAAATGTGTTCTATGATTTCAACAGGATAGTGGAATATAACCAATCTTCAAAGAGGGAGGGTAAGGTAAGGGCAACCGTTTTTTTAATGAACTTTTAACTTATTTCATGCAAAAGATTTCTTCAAGTTTTCGGGTTTTTGTTCACACAGTAGTACAGGTTATAGTTATTCAGATCATTACATGAACTAAACACAGGTCAAGTCACTTGTGGGGATGGACAGACATTAGTTAAATATAGATAGGTTAATTAAGAAGTTCAATGCAGTTTTTTATTCAGTTCAGTTACATCAGCTAAAGAGAGTAGGTTTGACACAAATAAATAACATTACTCTTATTTGTTATTGCCTCACAGAAGTAAACTGTCACCATGAGTACGGACGCGGAGATGGCCATTTATGGCAAAGCAGCCATATACCTGCGTAAGCCGGAGAGGGAGAGAATTGAGGCTCAAAACGCACCTTTTGATGCCAAGGCTGCCTGCTATGTGGCCGATGTCAAAGAGCTGTACTTGAAGGGAATGATCCTCAAGAAAGATGGTGGCAAAGTCACCGTCAAAGTCCTGGACACTGAGGAGGTTTGTATCATGGAACAAGGCTCAACTGAAAGTAAAGTATGTGTTCTCAGTTGTAATTGCAACCAATGTCCTGTTGCAGGAGAAGGTATTTAAAGAAGACGACGTCCATCCAATGAACCCTCCCAAGTACGACAAAATTGAGGACATGGCCATGATGACCCATCTCAATGAAGCCTCTGTCCTGTATAACCTCAAAGAGCGTTATGCAGCATGGATGATCTACGTAAGACTATCTTTAAAGCGCAATAAGTTATATTGAAATCAAAAACTAAACATGGATTTAACTGTTTATCTCTATGTTCACTTTCAGACCTACTCTGGGTTGTTCTGTGCCACTGTTAACCCTTACAAATGGCTCCCAGTGTACGATCAAGAAGTTGTAAGTGCCTACAGAGGCAAGAAGCGCATGGAGGCTCCACCCCATATCTTCTCCGTCTCTGACAACGCTTATCAGTTCATGCTATGTGGTATGTTCTTATTGTAGAATTTGTATACTGTATACAAAATGAAGTTTCACTGAAAGAAATGTGTTTAATTCATTTGGTTTCTATGTTCACAGATAGGGAGAACCAGTCTGTCTTGATCACGTAAGTTCAGAGCTGTAGACTTTTTTTGAGAGTCAAATATGTTGATCAAATTCTTATAAGTCTGTGTTCATACCCAGTGGAGAATCTGGTGCTGGAAAGACTGTGAACACGAAACGTGTCATCCAGTACTTCGCCACAATCGCAGTGGCAGGAGGAGAAAAGAAGAAGGATGTGAGCAAGATTCAGGTATGTTGTAATGAGAGCATTGAGTCCAAGTAAAATAGAGTATATGTCGTGAAAGAAGGTTATTTTCTGATTTAATTTCGAAACTTGGATTATAGGGGTCACTGGAGGATCAGATTATTGCAGCCAATCCCCTGCTGGAGGCCTATGGTAATGCCAAAACTGTGAGGAATGACAACTCATCTCGCTTTGTAAGTATGGGGTTACTTTGTACGAGACAAATTTTCAGTTAGACATTGGTTTTGTGGGGAAATTACAACAATGTCTATCTTCTAAACAGGGTAAATTCATCAGAATCCATTTCGGCACAACTGGAAAACTGGCCAGTGCTGACATTGAGACATGTAAGTTATAATCCTCATAGCAGGTGTAGATGACTGAAATTCAGGACTGACCAGGTTGTGACTGATGATCAACATTTGTAGATCTGCTGGAGAAGTCGAGAGTGACATACCAGCTTTCTGCTGAGAGAGGCTACCACATCTTCTACCAGATGATGACAGACCACATACCAGGGATAGTTGGTAAACAGATTAAGCTATTGCATGATTTTAAACATATGATGATTGTTTTTTGGGAAAAACTGTATTTAATCTTCATTACATTTTTAATCTTCAGAGGGGGCACTCATCACAACCAACCCCTACGACTACCCCTTGATCAGCATGGGTCAGATCACTGTGGCCAGCATTGATGACAAAGTTGAGCTGGAAGCTACTGATGTGAGTGATCGAGGTTTTAATATTGAACATATTGCATACATCTGATGTGTATGATATCGAAAGTGATATTATGAATGTACATTTCCAAAGTGGAGATGTTCGGTAAAATATTTATCTTCTGAACACAGAATGCTATTGATATCCTGGGCTTCAATTCTGAGGAGAAGATGGCCATCTACAAGTTTACTGGTGCTGTGATCCACCACGGTAACATGAAGTTCAAGCAAAAGCAGCGTGAGGAGCAGGCTGAACCCGATGGCACAGAAGGTGACTATTTGATATCATATCAAAGTGAACAACAGAAGTTCTCAATCACACTGGTTTTGTTCTGTCATGAACACACATATATACAATACTACATCATAAATAATGAAACCATTTTCAGATGCTGACAAGGTTGCTTACCTGTTGGGTCTGAACTCCGCTGATATGCTGAAGGCTCTGTGCTATCCCAGAGTGAAGGTCGGAAATGAGTTTGTCACCAAGGGACAGACTGTACCTCAGGTAAACATAAAGTACTCATTTCAAATATCCTAGTGAATATTTTTTTTATAAGTACACACACATATATATATATATATATGTAAAGAAAAGAGTAATTTGTACAAAACAGGATATAAATAATCAGCACTAATGGCACGGTGGAGCATTAACTGAGGCCAAAGGCTGTCCAGAGATGTAAATGGATTGAGATGTACTGGACGTGTTATGTTTCTATTGACTATTAATTGCAAAAATCAAGTTTTATACCTGAGAATAGATAGAAAAAAATATTTTTACATTCTTCTTCAGGTGAACAACTCAGTGACTGCCCTGTCTAAGTCCGTCTATGAGAGGATGTTCTTGTGGATGGTCATCCGTATCAACCAGATGTTGGACACTAAGCAGTCAAGGAACTCCTATATTGGTGTCCTGGATATCGCCGGCTTTGAAATCTTTGATGTAAGCGTCATACAGTGCATTTTATTATTAAAATATGACAAAGCCTTTCCTGTTGTCTATGAGCAATCAGGCTGATTATTTGTCACCTCACAGTTCAACACCTTGGAGCAACTGTGCATCAACTTCACCAATGAGAAACTGCAACAGTTCTTCAACCACACCATGTTTGTCCTGGAGCAAGAGGAGTACAAGAAGGAGGGTATTATCTGGGAGTTCATTGACTTCGGTATGGACTTGGCCGCCTGCATTGAGCTGATTGAAAGGGTAAACATCAATTTTATGATTTTATTGTACGTAATTCTCCTGAAAAACACCAGTCACTTCATGATATACTTTATCTCTCTGTACTTCCATCTAGCCCATGGGCATCTTCTCCATCCTTGAAGAGGAGTGCATGTTCCCTAAGGCTGATGACACATCCTTCAAGAATAAACTCTATGATCAGCATCTTGGCAAAAACAAAGCATTTGAGAAGCCAAAACCTGCAAAGGGCAAGATTGAGGGCCACTTCTCCCTGGTGCACTATGCTGGTACAGTGGACTACAATATCACTGGCTGGCTGGACAAGAACAAGGACCCCCTGAATGAGTCTGTTCTGCAGTTGTACCAGAAGTCATCAGTGAAACTGCTGGCTGGCCTGTATCCCGCTGTTGTTGAGGGTATGACACACAATTAACTGGTCAATTAAAACACATTTTAATATTGTATTACTTAATTAAATGTATCAATTTGTTTGTATTCAGTTTCTCACAAAAATAATTCTACTTGAAATGATCAACAGAGACTGGAAAGAAGGGAGGCAAGAAGAAGGGAGGCTCTATGCAGACTGTGTCTTCACAGTTCAGGGTAAGCTTTGGCATTGTTAACCAAGAAATAGCATCACACATTACGTTATACACAACTAACTTACTCTTTTGTATCTACAGGAAAACTTGGGCAAGCTGATGACTAACTTGAGGAGTACCCATCCTCACTTTGTGCGTTGTCTGATTCCCAATGAGACAAAGACTCCAGGTAAGATTTGAACTCTTTGGGGAATAGCATGTTTTTTTGTTAGTATGGTTTCAGTTCACTGCTGGTTCAATGAGGAGTATAACTATTCACAAAAGTAATAATGAAATGTCTTATGAAATAGGACTGATGGAGAACTTCCTGGTCATCCACCAGCTGAGGTGTAACGGTGTGCTGGAGGGTATCAGAATCTGCAGAAAAGGTTTCCCCAGCAGAATCCAATATGGTGACTTCAAGCAGAGGTACCAATGACTATATTTATGAGATCCAAAAATGTGGTCACAAACTCCAAAAAATACTTACAGAGACCAATAACTTTTGTGTTAAAGGTACAAGGTATTGAATGCCAGTGTCATTCCTGAGGGCCAGTTCATTGACAACAAGAAGGCTTCAGAAAAGCTGCTTGGATCGATTGATGTTAATCATGACGAGTACAGATTTGGACACACAAAGGTAAGAACCATGCTCCCTTGTTTATTGTTGGTATAATTACAAAGGAGGTTGATTTTTCTTATTCATTTTGTTAGTTTGTCTGATAATCAGCATTGTACCTCAACGTTTATTAAATGTTTGAAGTTATTTGGTGTAAAATTAGACCATGTACCTGGAGCAATTACTCATCAATGGAATAATTTCAAAGCATCTATCTTATGTGTAAATTTGTAACGCATCTTTGTGAGTGTTTATCAATTCAGGATACCTGAAAGTTCATTTATATTTTCTGTTCATTCAGGTGTTCTTCAAGGCTGGTCTGCTGGGTACCCTTGAGGAGATGAGAGATGAAAAGCTTGCAACTCTGGTCACAATGACTCAAGCTCTCTGCCGTGCTTACCTCATGAGAAAGGAGTTTGTGAAGATGACGGAGAGGAGGCATGTTGAAAACAATAAATTCTGGACACAAAGACATGGGGTGAAAAATCAGCAAAAATTCTCATGTCAACAATTTCTCCTTCACAGGGAAGCCGTGTACACCGTCCAGTACAACGTGCGCTCATTCATGAATGTCAAACATTGGCCATGGATGAAGGTTTACTACAAGATCAAGCCTCTGCTGCAGAGTGCTGAAACTGAGAAGGAGCTGGCTGCGATGAAGGAAAACTATGAAAAGATGACAACTGACTTGGCTACTGCCCTGGCCAAGAAGAAGGAACTAGAGGAGAAGATGGTGTCTCTTCTGCAAGAGAAGAACGATCTGCAGCTCCAAGTGGCATCCGTAAGTAAATCTCAGACGGTACCTGCAATTGTTCATGTGTTGTAGGTCAAATAATGATGGGCTCACACTTGATGTGTTCATACAATGACACAGGAAGGAGATAACCTGTCAGATGCTGAGGAAAGATGTGAGGGACTTATTAAGAGCAAGATTCAGCTTGAGGCCAAACTCAAAGAAACAACTGAGAGACTTGAGGATGAAGAGGAAATGAATGCTGAGCTTACTGCTAAGAAGAGAAAGCTGGAAGATGAATGTTCTGAGCTCAAGAAGGATATTGACGATCTGGAGCTTACATTGGCCAAGGTGGAGAAAGAGAAACATGCCACTGAGAACAAGGTTCGTAAATTTAAAAATGTGTAGCATATCTAGTAAATTCATGGTTGCTATGTGTTCTATAACGTTTTACTTGCAATCATAGGTTAAGAACCTGACAGAGGAGATGGCCTCTCAAGATGAGAGCATTGCTAAGCTGAGCAAGGAGAAGAAAGCCCTTCAGGAGGCTCATCAACAGACTCTTGATGACCTGCAGGCTGAGGAAGACAAAGTCAACACTCTGACCAAGGCCAAGACAAAGCTTGAGCAGCAAGTCGATGATGTAAGTTTACAAAGTCACTTAGGTTGACAAAACAAGATTCTTTAGCATAATAATCACAATTTCAATGTCTCAATGTTCAGCTTGAGGGTTCTCTGGAACAAGAGAAGAAACTGCGTATGGACCTTGAGAGAGCCAAGAGGAAGCTCGAGGGAGATCTGAAACTGGCCCAGGAATCCATAATGGATCTTGAGAATGACAAGCAGCAGTCTGATGAGAAACTGAAAAAGTATAACATTTTGTTTCCCTCCCTATTATAAAATAACCATCATGTTTCTAGTAATGTTCAGTAGCATGAATGAACTCTTACTATGAACTTTGTCACTCTCACAGGAAAGACTTTGAAATCAGCCAACTCCTGAGCAAGATTGAGGATGAGCAGTCTATGGGATCTCAGCTTCAGAAGAAGATCAAGGAGCTTCAGGTAATCAACATATTGCTTTTAACACAACACAACATGCTTTCAGGTTTTTGTGTTTCACATTTAATTTAATGTTCACTCAACAATAAAACATATACTTGAAACAGGCCCGTACTGAGGAACTGGAGGAGGAGATTGAGGCTGAGCGTGCTGCTCGTGCCAAGGTTGAGAAGCAGAGGGCTGACCTCTCCAGGGAACTTGAGGAGATCAGTGAGAGGCTAGAGGAGGCTGGAGGTGCCACTGCTGCTCAGATTGAGATGAGCAAGAAGCGGGAAGCTGAGTTCCAGAAGCTCCGTCGTGACCTTGAGGAGTCCACTCTGCAGCATGAAGCCACTGCTTCCGCTCTTCGCAAGAAGCAGGCTGACAGCGTTGCTGAGCTGGGAGAGCAGATCGACAACCTCCAGCGTGTCAAGCAGAAGCTTGAAAAGGAAAAGAGTGAATACAAAATGGAGATTGATGACCTGTCCAGCAACATGGAGGCTGTTGCCAAAGCAAAGGTACAAAATACATGAAATATTGGAGTATTAAATGCATTTTTTTATACATAGAAAAAACATAAATTAAATAATTGTGTAAAAAAATTAAATCTTTCTTTTCTGTTCCTTTTTCACTCAAGGGAAATCTTGAAAAGATGTGCCGTACACTTGAGGACCAATATAGTGAACTGAAGACCAAGAATGATGAAACTGTTCGTCAAGCGAATGACTTGGGTGCACAGAAAGCCCGTCTCCTGACAGAAAATGGTATGCAAATGACAGCCATCTTCAGTTTGACACAGATCAAACAGAAGCTGAAAAGAAACTAATGCTTGTTCTTAATTTTCACACAAGGTGAGTTCGGCCGTCAAATTGAAGAGAAAGAGGCTCTTGTCTCCCAGCTGACCAGAGGCAAACAGGCCTACACTCAACAGATTGAAGAGCTGAAGAGACAGATTGAAGAGGAGGTTAAGGTAAGAAAACTCTAAGTGTGTCCTTGCCTCGTTGAATGAGATTTAAAAGTTTTACACATTCAATAATATTTCTTATTCTAGGCCAAGAATGCTCTTGCCCATGGACTGCAATCAGCCCGCCACGACTGTGACCTGCTGAGGGAACAGTTTGAGGAGGAGCAGGAGGCCAAGGCTGAGTTGCAGCGTGGAATGTCCAAGGCCAACAGTGAGGTGGCTCAGTGGAGAAGCAAGTATGAAACTGATGCTATTCAGCGCACTGAGGAGCTTGAGGAGTCCAAGTGAGTAACATTCAAACAATTCAATTACCAGATATTGTCTTTGAATATATTTTGTACATTTAGCTGTTCAATATCACTTTAGTGTCTTTATTTAATTTGATATATATATATATATATATATATATATATATATATATATATATATATATATATATATATAAGAATATCTGTAAAAGTTTTCAAGATATTGACATTTTTATTGAGAGAAAATTTGCAAATGTTTCAAAGGAAAAAGCTGGCTCAGCGTCTTCAGGAGGCTGAGGAGCAGATTGAGGCTGTGAACTCCAAGTGTGCTTCTCTGGAGAAAACCAAACAGAGGCTGCAGAGTGAGGTGGAGGACCTCATGATTGATGTGGAGAGGGCTAATGGGCTGGCTGCTAACCTGGACAAGAAGCAGAGGAACTTCGACAAGGTGGCCAATTCATACAAGGTTTTTTTACTTGTCTTTGTATTGCTGAATATCTATCTGAACACAATAAATTGTCTTATTTAGGTGTTGGCAGACTGGAAGCAGAAGTATGAGGAGGGTCAGTCAGAGCTTGAGGGAGCTCTGAAGGAGGCTCGTTCTCTCGGCACTGAGCTGTTCAAGATGAAGAACTCTTATGAGGAAGCTCTGGATCAGCTGGAGACCATGAAGCGTGAAAACAAGAACCTGCAACGTGAGTGTTTTAGTTCCTACCTGATTGTCTTTGATGATATTTAACGCATTTTGTGTTAGTGTTCATAATTTACATTTCAGGCTTGACGATATATAATATGTTTCTTTCTGCAGAGGAGATCTCTGATCTGACTGAACAGATTGGTGAGACTGGCAAGAGCATCCATGAGCTGGAGAAGTCAAAGAAGCAGGTGGAGACAGAGAAATCTGAGATCCAGACAGCTCTTGAGGAGGCTGAGGTATGTTTGTTTTATCAAGGGAGATTTTCTGAGGAGAAAAATATTACAAATCTAGGACAATGCAGTATATTGGGGTAAAAGGCCTGAAGGTAAGGTCAAAAATCTTACTCTATGATGTCATCAGGGAACTCTGGAACATGAAGAGTCTAAGATTCTGCGTGTTCAGCTGGAGCTCAACCAGATCAAGGGTGAGGTGGACAGGAAACTGTCAGAAAAAGATGAGGAGATGGAGCAGATCAAGAGAAACAGCCAGCGGGTGACTGACTCTATGCAGAGCACTCTGGATTCTGAGGTCAGGAGCAGGAATGATGCCCTGAGAATCAAGAAGAAGATGGAGGGAGACCTGAATGAGATGGAGATTCAGCTGAGCCATGCCAATCGCCAGTCGGCTGAGTCCCAGAAGCAGCTGAGGAATGTGCAGGCACAGCTGAAGGTATTGTCAGACATACTGCTGTTGTACAAACTACAGTATAGTGAGTGCACCTACAGTTCATTATGAGTTTCATTCGTATATTTTCCTGCTATCATTTCACTAGGATGCTCAACTGCACCTTGATGATGCTGTTAGAGCCGCGGAGGACCTTAAGGAACAAGCTGCTATGGTGGATCGCAGGAACGGTCTGATGGTGGCTGAAATTGAGGAACTTAGAGTGGCTCTGGAACAGACAGAGAGAGGTCGCAAAGTCGCTGAACAGGAGCTGGTGGATGCTAGTGAGCGTGTTGGACTGCTGCACTCTCAGGTGAACAAATATACAGTACTTCAATATATAAAACCAATGAAAAGTTAAACAACATGAAATGTTGATTACTCAATTACATTTTTCATCCTTTAGAACACAAGCCTTCTGAACACCAAGAAGAAGCTTGAGTCTGACCTGGTTCAGGTCCAGAGTGAAGTTGATGACACTGTTCAGGAAGCAAGGAATGCAGAGGATAAGGCTAAGAAAGCCATCACTGATGTACGCTTAAGTTTTTACTTATTATCATTACTTTCTACTTATTGATTTTTGACATTTCTAAACCAAATATTGTGTTTTCCAGGCTGCGATGATGGCTGAGGAGCTGAAGAAGGAGCAGGATACTAGCTCTCACCTGGAGAGGATGAAGAAGAACCTGGAGGTTGCTGTTAAGGACCTGCAGCACCGCCTGGATGAGGCTGAGAACCTGGCCATGAAGGGTGGCAAGAAGCAGCTCCAGAAACTGGAGTCTAGGGTAAGAGAATTATGATAGAATTATACATATATAAACAAAGTTTAAAAAAAACTTGTAACGTAAACTGTGAATGCATTTGTCTTTTTTTCAAAAGGTGCGCGAGCTTGAGTCAGAGATTGACGCTGAGCAGAGACGTGGAGCAGATGCTGTTAAGGGTGTCCGCAAGTACGAGAGGAGAGTGAAGGAGCTCACCTACCAGGTAGAGTCACTTTGAATTTTAATGTGTACAGTACAAAACAAGCAAAACAAGCAAATGTAATTATATACTTATACTAATTACTAATTATATAACTATAAACATGCAAATCTATGTATTTTCAACTACAGACTGAGGAGGACAAGAAAAATGGTTCCAGGCTGCAGGATCTGGTTGACAAGTTGCAGCTCAAGGTGAAGGCCTACAAGAGGCAGTCTGAGGAAGCGGTAAGGGCAAAACATTAATATTTAAACAATGGCAACTCTATACCACATCATATCTCATGTGGAGCATATCTGCTGGTCATTTAACCATTTGCCCTGTATTGTCTTCCAGGAGGAGCAGGCCAATGTCCACCTGTCCAAGTGCAGGAAGGTCCAGCATGAGCTGGAGGAGGCTGAGGAGCGTGCTGACATTGCAGAGTCCCAGGTCAACAAACTGAGAGCCAAGACCCGTGACTCTGGAAAGGTAAATCTACAATTCTGTGTAGTAATCAAATAAGAATTGAAAATTATTGCGGTAGAAAATCACTGTAAGTTAAATGTGTTTGAAAGGGACCTGATCAATACTTTTTGTTTGTTGGTGTTTTTTAGGGGAAAGAGGCAGCTGAATAAAGCTCATCAGCTGATCGCCTGTTTCAAATCATATAATATGAGGTGAAATATGCTGTAACAATAAATGTTATTTTTTGCACTGAAATTGATGTCTCTAATTTTATTTTCATCTGCCTGTTTCTTCTGAGACATAATTCGTCCGTCCCCTCTTTTAAAGTCTCTTCCTGGGTTTTACCAACTCCATCAGATAAGAAAACTTTTTTTCAGGTAGTTTTTCTTTACCTTTATCATTCAGTCATTCCCCTGCTGTCTTAGCCTGTTTAATGTCCCTCTTTCACTGTCTAATACATGACAAATATGGGCATAATAAGCTGTTCTTATTTAGACGCATATGAGCAAAATTTAATCACCAATCATTTTCCATGTCAACTTTTACCTGCATGTCGCAAGTTTATCAGGTTTTACCTTGCTAGCAGTGAAACAGTTTAAACTCATGGTAGCTACGGATTCTTTTACGTGGCAACCAGGCAAAGTATACTGCACATTTGACTAAATTATCTTTAATAATACAAAAGGTTATTTAATCACATATAACATCACTGTATTGAAAATATTTATATACCTTATCCTGTCTGTCAAGCCTTTTCATAATTCATTCATAATACCAATAATGTTATTTGATCACATATTACAAAACGGTTTAGAATATATTAAGATTTGTCAAACCTTAGCTGGATGAGGTGAGGAAGATGGTGGCTGATGATTATGATGAAATTAAACCAGCAGCATCGGACACACGTTGAAAACCGCCACACCATAGTTTCCAATGTAAAATCAACAGTGTCTCCTCCTATTCCACCCCCAATATTAGCAAATCCCAACTAAAGCCTTCTTAAAACAATTGTCTACACGTTATATTATATAGCCTGATCAATTATATTTTTAAACATCAATAGGCTTTGTTAAAACTAACAATTTAACCTTCAGTGTTAAGCAGGATCTGCTAGCTAGCTAGCTGCTGGATGGCTAAAGAAGCAGCTGAACCTAGCTAGCTAGCCACCTAGCTTAAATCGAAATAATGGATAACTGCATTTATACGGCACTAAGCTTAGTCATAGTTAGAAATGATTAAAAGTATGAAGCCTACTGTCCTTAATACTAATATATCAAATAGCATGTTTAGCTTAGCAATACTACACCAAAGTCTGGAGCCTTGTTGGTCAGTTGGCTCCTGCGAGGTCAAATTGTGATGCAGCTGGACAGGAACCACAACAGCACGTGGTCCTATATAGCGCCCTCTAGTGTTAACACACAAACCTAATATGACGCTTTACTTCCGCATTCGAAGCTACATCTCCATCTATTTGTGACGTCACTATTAAGACATTATAAGAACAATCAAATAATTGCTGTCGATCAATACAGAAGTTTATGGATCAGTGTTTGTAATTAATACAATTAATTATAATGATTAATTTTAATATTGAAAATAATGAAAGTACAAACTCTAGTCCCAATTTAGGTGATTAGTAACTCACAGGTCTGTTTGTCCTCAGGTTTTCTGCTTTGACAAATTAAGTAAAACGGAACATGACAAACTTAAGTGTAAGGAAAATATAAAAAATATAGAAACATATGAATGGAATATTTTATATACAGTGTAAAAAAACAGATAATAAATGTACAGTGTAAGAATATGCAAGGTTAATGGATTGCACATGAACCATCGTACAGTACAGAATTAATATTGCACAGCTTAAAAGTGAACCTGACTTAAAAAGCAGTCCATGATGGGTGCGTGTAGTTATACTGATTAAATAATATATTTTGACAATCGTATTAACAATAACATTATTTATATCGGTCATTTCAAATTTAGCCATTACAAAATGCTTCACTAGGGAAAAATGAAGAAAACCAGAGACAAACAGAAAAATACAACATCATGTAAAATCAGTCAATAAATAATATAATATAAATTGTTGACTATAAGCATAAAGATTTATATTATATTGTGTTGAGCTAGAATATAAAGATTTAATGATCTTTCAGTAGAGCAGTGTTGGGCAAGGCCCAGTGATCTGACATAGAACAAAGAGTCGTAAAACCTGAGGCCAGGCTCGGGTAACCCCTTACATTTAAAAATCCAGCATGGGCCCTTATCTCCATGTGGCAGCAGGTCACTTCCTGGGTCCCCCTTGTTAGCCCGCCCCTGGGGGCCAAATCCTGACAACTCAATTGGCTGGAGGGCCACACTGACCCCTGACCCCTCCTCCCAGGGGGGAGTCACCTAGAACATGACTTAAATAGGCTGAGCTCACAGAAACCGCTCTCTCTTTCCTCCGATGCTGACGTTCCCATCAGGCCCTTTCGGGTCTGTCCAGAGGTTCCAGCAACTTAAGGAGGGAACTACTTTTCTCTTAACTGCTCTTTTTCACTCCAGCACTGACGTTCCAGTTAGGCCTCCTCAGGTCTGACCAGAGGTTCCCGTTGCTTAAGGAGGCAATAAGATGTTTGTTTCAATTCATTTCATTCATTTATCTTAGTCGACGTTTTTATTTTGGAAAGGACCTTTCCTGTTTTAACTTGGAAAGATCAAACAGGAAATTGCTCGCTGGACGATCTCAAACTGTTTCATTTTCCCCACGGACTTCCCTACTTTTGTTTTTCCAACGATCTACAAACGGCCTCAAACCAGCCGTCCCCTGCAGAAGCGCGACGTTCATCCCGCTGAGGAGTAAGAGGCAATCCACTCCGTTCCTGTAGACCAGCACGTTCTCCGCTGTTACAGAAGAAAGGCGAAGTTTCATTCCGTCAAGACAGCAGGAATAATTCGCTTCCTTTTCCGGTCCAGCGGCCGAGCCAGGAGCTCCGCTCGTGAGAGAGACCACGTGATTCACTGGCCCCCGACACATTCGCGCCGAGTCGCAGGCACATCGCGAGGGTTGTACAGTAAGAGACTTATGTTGTCTGGGCAGATGTTAGTTTTGATACGTAGCATATTATTTAATATTTGATTGTATTTGTTGCGAGACCGCTGAGTCTCATTGTTTTAGCCGGCTACGACGAGCCGCTACTTCCGGTTCATTTCCGGGTTTTGTGTTAGTGCTTGAGTGCTGCGAGGAAAGCCTCCAGCCACGCTGTTAACGTCTGTGTTAGTCTGCAGTGAGTTTACCGATCAGAACCTCAGCCCACAACGTCCGCTTGGGGCTGCGGGGTGAATCACTGTTAATCTATCTCTGGCGTATTTTTAAGAGCTTCTTTGAACTCTCCTTACATGTTTTCTCTCTCTCTCTCTCTCTCCTTCTAAACCGACCTATACACACTTCTGACCTGTATTTATAATACAGGTCATGTCACATAGTTAAATCTATGCTTAGAGAGGCTGAACACATCTGGAAACCATTCGGCCCCCAAAGCCAAGCAGAGATAAGAATTCTCTTTGTCTAAAATTTCCTTTGTGTAATTCATGTGACGACCACCAGTGTGCGCTCCGGCCACATGGTGTCATTAACATAGACTCCATCTTGAATAACGCAAGTTAACCCACCATTTTGAGTCTATTATTGCCACGCCTCCGCTCTCTCTCTCCTCCCATCCTGGCTCTAAATTCATAACGGCTCCGCCATCTTGTTTTGTAGTCAATCCGCCATTTTGAGAGTTTTTAGGCCTTGATTCCACGAATCATGATCGGCCTCCATCTTAGATGTGATGTCACTACGCGTCATCGCCACGCCCCTTCTTTTTTTCTCTCTCTCACACACACACACACACACACACACACACACACACACACACATTGATAGACACAGACAGATACACACACACAGAGACACATAGATGGACCAGAGGTTACATGCGTGTTCTAAATTGTGATAAGCTGCTGTTGTTATCTTTGAAATATGGGAGTTTGTTAAGATGATGAATCATTAAATAACACTAACTTTATTTCACACACACACACACAGACACACACACACAGAGAGACACTTTGACACAGACACATACACACACAGACAGACATACATAGGTAGACCGCAGGTTGTCCATGTATTTTCTGAATTGTGATAAGTGCTGCTGCTGTGTTTATCTTTGAAATATCGGAGCTTGTTAAAATGATAAATCATTGAATAACATTATAACTTTATTTCCCCTTTTTAATAAATACTTTTGTAATTAAAGTATCTGTAGTCTGTGATTATTTGTGCATATGTATGTGATTGCAGCTGGATTATGATTGCCTGTGCTCGAACTTAGAAGCCTTCACTGTTTATTAAGTAATCGTTAATATTAAAATATTGACATTATTAATTTGACATTTATCATTATGAGACTGATAATTATAGCTTGACATCGTTGGTCCCTGGGAAACCAGGGTGGTGCCCCCCTTTCTCAATTATTAATATAGATAGTATTATTCTTAAATTGATAATTTTATTGTTTTGACTAATTATTTTCATTATTCTTGGTTGATAACCTTATCATTGTTAATTGATAGCTTATACTTTCTAATTGATAATTCCTATTTTCTCATTAGTGGTTTTATTGTTATTTGGTTACTGATCATCTTCAATTAATAATTTAATTATTTTTGATAGATAATTTTTATTATTTTAATAATCATATTTCATGATTATTAATAATTAGCCAACGTCAAGTCTACTCCTATTGCACAACAGCAGTTACAATAGTACAACACAGCTTAAAGCTAAATATGTCAACAACACAAACAACAGGTATTCACTGATTACAGTAAGTACAACACTCAAGTAATATTGATGAAAGGAGTGGAAAAAGTCAAGATAATAAGAGCCTTTTCAATAAAATGTGATTTGAAAATAAAAAGAAAGAAAGACGAGATGTAAGCAAATGAGTAGATTGTGAAACCTGAAGATCCAGCTTAGTAGTGACTCCTCTTTCCTGATTGAAGCAGGAAGAACACTTTGGAGTCTAGAGTAAAGGAGTCCGTGTTTGTCCTTCAGTTCAACAGCTGCCCATCTCTCAACAGCTTTAAACACAGCAGGCGGGGAGATTTAAGAAGTGGGTTTATGAACTGCAGCTCAGATCAGCAGGCCGTGCCACTTTGCTACAGGCTTGCGGACTGAGCGCATCATCCAGTTCCAGTGCTCGTCTTCCGTACTCCTCTCCTTCCCCACAGTCAACTGTCCTATCAGATGTTTGGGTGATTTCCAGGTCGTGTGAGTCTCATAGACAGAGATTATGATTTTACACTGCTCCACAGGAAACTCGGGCAGCGAGAACATGAGCACCTCGTTGAAGACGTTCACCCGGCACCGGGCCTCCACCGAGGTCTTCTGCGACCTGAGCTTGCAATGGTTACACTGGACACTGATCCTGACGTAAACGGCTGTACAACACAAGAACAGCAAATCAGTAACTATATATGCTACACTGTGTGTGTGTATGGTTTCTGATGGTTTTCTATTTGTCAAGAGGTTTGTTATTTACCGGCATCTGAGGATATCTCAGTGGGGACTGTTCTGACCTTTAGCAGACCAACCTCAAGCCTCTGAGAAGTGGGAAGAAACTTCAGTGACAGCAGCACCTCTCCGACACGATCCTGTCCAGAATGAGAGGATCAACACTTCATAAACCTTGTATGTGATTCAGAAGACAGATTCTGCCTCTTTGTAGTCGGAATTCAAATCTTTCTCTAGTTTCAGCTCCAGTTAAGGATTTGCTCTTTCTGTTCTTTCCTTTCCCCCCTCATACAAATTTTGACTTTTTTTAAATTTTTTTAAAAATATTTTTATTAGGAGGTAAGGCACAGTCGAACAAGAATCAATGATAGTCAACCTCCTTGGATGTTTTTCTTAATTAAAGGACCACATGAACGTGGTACTGCTAACAATACATTACACAATTCAATGAAAATAAGAATAATAATGATAAATAAATAACTGAAAATTCTATTAAGTAATAATTAAGTAATAAAGCTGCACAGTATAAATAAATAAAAATAAAATAAAATAAAAAAAAGAATAAGTAAATAAATAAATAAAAAGGAAGAAGAAAGAGAGAAAAGAGAGAGAGAGGGTGGGTCTGTCAAGGGGGCAGGGACTGGAGAGAGTGGAAGAATGTAAGAAAGGGAAGCCACTTATTATAAAATTTGATAGAGCTACCTTTCACTGAATATCTGATAGTTTCCAGCTTTAGGAAAGACATGGTGTTGTTGAGCCACTGAGTACTGGAGGGAGCTTTAGTCGACTTCCAGTGGAGAAGAAGGTGGCGTCTTGCCAGTAAGGAAGTAAAAGCTAAAATGTCTAATTGAGTAGAGGTAAACCGGTTATGGTCCTCTGGTAGCCCGAATATGGCAACATGGGGGGAGACTTTTTTACTTTAAATTAAGTTAGTTCTTTGAGTTAAACAACGATAATCCCATGACATTATAAATGTGTGTGTCTGTGCAGTGTCACAGAACATGGCTGCTGTACCTTCTGGGGTCGCTGCAGATCCTCGTGCAGCTCCAGAGGGTAAGAGACGTTGAGCTCCCCGAGAGGAACCCTCACCCCTCCCAACAACGTGTGTCTCAAGAATTTATCAAAGTCCCACACCTGAGAAACATACAGATACATGACGGACACAGTAAGAAAACACATTCCCTTTCCTAACATGACTGCACTGTCAATTCTGCACTATGACTGTAGTGCTTAGAGCTTAAAATCCCTCAGACGTTGCAGTATGACAGCGAAGATGTAATCTGCGAGTAGTGTTATTCATTTTTTATTTAAAAATGTATTGTCAGTGCAGCTATAAAGTAAATAGTACCTCTTTACGTCTATGATAAAATAGGATTATAGAGTTACTGAGAGTGAGAGGGGTTTACTGCAGGACCTCCATCCTGAGGCTGACGTGATGAAGTGTCGCAGAATGCAGCTGAACTGATCTCCATATAAAGGGTTACAGCTGTCTTTCACAATGCGAGTGTGCCACTCCTGCAGCACTGTCCACAGAGCAGGAGACGTCCCTCCACCCTAAGAGGAGCACAACAGTAACCATAAGCTTTATTTGGTACAGAGCCGGCAAGGACTGAAAGACAATCTGACACATATTTGAAATATTAACATGGTTTAAAAAAATGGAGATTTTAAGCCCAATATCAAATACTGTGGCATTCGATCTATGTTCCTGAGATTCAATGCAAAAATCCAGTAATTTTATTGGTTTAAAAAAATACGAAAAGACAACGTATGCCTGCTAGTTGATAATAATGTCGCTGCTGTGTGTGATAACTACCTCCACGTCCACTCCCTCTGATCCTGCCAACATGAGTCGTAGTTTAACAAATGGCTGGAGGCAGCAGGTCTGGCTGAGCTCCTGAAGCCCCTCCACCTGCAGGACGGTGACCACCAGACGGGACTGTGGCTGGTCCTAGTACAGGGAGAACCGTAGAGATCCATCCACCTGGTGCAAGAACTCCTGTTAGGGAATATACATCCAGCACCTTGTGTTGATACTGTTTAACATCTACTGTTTCCTCAGGGCTTCATTTTGTTCACCTTAACAGAAATGGATTAAAGGGAGGTTCTCAAACACAAATTCTGAATAGCTCTCAAACAAATATTGGATTGATTTACATGAAACTTGGTCATGACATTTCTAGTTTCCAGACGATGAATCCTAATGGTGATTGATATGTTGTAGGTATGAGCTGGGATGCAGATGAGGGCATGAAGTGTCCTGTTTATCATTATTTTGCTGAATATCTGCATGTTTCTTCAAGGAATGTGTAGAAAAGATGCCCCTGGATTTTCTAGCATCCCCATGAGGTTGACATTAATGTTTAAGAGTGAAATATAAATATTATTAGGGCCCGAGCACAGACATCAAAGGTGTCTGGTGAGACCCTATTGAAATTGTAAGGATTATTATTATTATTATTATTATTATTATTATTATTATTATTATTATTATTATTATTATTATTATTCAGGCAAATTAATTGGCTTTTTGAGGGCTTTAACATGCTCAACTTCTTACCAAAATTTGCAGAAAGTTAGAAAGTGGTGAAAATGTACGTATTCTGAAGGAATTTTCAATGGGCGTCGCAAAATGGCTCAACGGTGCCCCCCGAGACCCCCCGAGACCCCCTGAAGGTGTTCCCATTGACCTATCTTCACAAAAATCGATATACAGGTGTATCATGACCAAACAAACAAAAAAGTCTCTGGGTGCAATTGTAAAAACAAATCAGGAAGCCTGATATTTTGTATTTAGTGGCCATTTTGGCCTTATTCCACATTTTTTCTTTGATGCACTTGTACCAGGGTTTTCATCGGATCAACTTAAAATTGAGATGAGTGTCATCACAACAAGATGGAGATAAAAACTGACTGACGGATTTTTTTTTAATCACACGGTGTGACCGTGGCGTGGCGTCAAAATTTGATTACACGCCATTAAAACACGATGTTCTGTAACGCGGACATACATGGACCATGAATCCTTTGATTTCAGTCTTCCTAGATCAAAGGAAACTTTATGTCTTGCAAAGGTCACGTCTCTTTCTCTCTCAGAACTGGTTATTTTTGTTTTTTCAGACAAAAAGCATGCAACGCTTCAAAATGGATGTGCTCGGGCCCACCCAGTGCTGCTTTGCAGCCCTAAAAATTTTAGTTAATATTAATGTTGTATTGTCTTCTTTTCTCCATCGCTTCTTATCTTCCTTCCTTGTTTCCTCCTTTTTCGCTTCCTTTCTTTTTATTCATTATTATTATTATTCAGGCAAATGAATTGGCTTTTTGAGGGCTTTAACATGCTCAACTTCTTTCCAAAATTTGCAGAAAGTTAGAAAGTGGTGAAAATGTACTATATATTTATTATTAGTCCTTGACGAATCTAGCCACTGAGTGAGTAATGAGTGTTTGTTGCTTCCGTCCGGCCGTAGCTTCAATTTGCCAAGATGCGGATGTGAATACTTATCCCTGCCGATTTAAATGTCTCACTATGATGTATTGTTGATGTTTTTATTGATAAAAAAGTGATTTGACCATATGTGGTCACTGCTGGCTGCACAGGCCAAGTTATAAGGATCAAGGTATTTAGTGGATTAGCATGAAATTTGCTACAAATATTCAAGTTTTGTAAGATCATTCTTGTCTGATTGGAATTAAAGAGCCCAACTTAAACAGCTTGACTCTATACAGAAATGTCTGTTACCTGTTTAACGTTGGGCTGCTTGCCCTCGTCTCCCTCTGCCTTGCTGGATCCGGAGGCCTGAGGCAAACAACGACTCTGCCTTTGAACCGCAGTGCTGACGTCCTCCACCTGGAGAGAGCGCACACATGCACATCATCAGTGGTGTTATTATCCACTGCAGCGCCTTCAGCTGTAATCTGACTAATCTGAAGTCACATCTCTCCTGTATTTGAACAAGTCTGCTCATTAATCTCTATGCACACAAACATGGTTTCCTACTTGAGGCATCTACACAGAGCGCCACCGATAAAACGTTTGATTTTACAGAATGAACAATGCACAAACTTTCTATATAAGAAATATACTTATTCTCTTGATTTAAGTACTATATATTTGGGTGTATTTGTGTTTTCTTTTGATCTATAGTTATTTATAATAATTTATTGCAGCAAATACAGATTCAAATAGTGCCCTTGAGTTGAAAAAAACAAAAGTCAAGGCTTTCAGGATCTCAAAGCATTCCTGCAGTTTGAGCTACTCAAATATGGAGGACCATACATGACTAAAGTATAAATAAATAAATGTATAAATAAATACAGAAATAAATACAGAAATAAATACAGAAATAAGGAAATAAATACAGAAATTTATAAATAAATGTATTAAATATATTTCCACATTTTTGTGTCCATATGCTAATGAGAAAGGCGGGCCTTACCGCAGTCTCATGCAGGACTGGTCACAGGAGTGTAATGATCCATCCCTTCTACTTCTGCCTTTCAATGCTGACTCATGTCCAGAAGCGGTTGGCAGTGTTGAGCCAGTTCACACTTAAAATTAACTAGTTCAAGCTCAGTGGGTTAGTTCAGGTTCTTTTTTATTGGGATGATTTAGGTGTCAATATTCCTGACTGTGAGCGTCACGTCTCGTGTTCTACTGAGCACAAGGAGAGAGAGGAGGAGGAAACAGAAACTCCAGCTCTGAACAAACCACCTGCAGCTTCTGCTCTGATCATGAAGCAGCTGATCTCTGAGCAGATGTGACCAGAGGAACTCAGTATTTTCACTGTTTCCACTGTTATACAAAGTTACTGAGCGGCTGCTTCACGGTAACAAGCTCAGATCTCAGTCACTGCTTCTGTCTCTGAGCGACTGTGTGGTGGTGTTGGGTTGCGGAGCCCCGGAGCCTGTGTGTGCGTTTGTGTATAGCTCAGTTGAACAATCCTGCTCGAGACTGAGGTTGGGACCTCCTACCTCATTTACATACGGAAACAGAAATGTGAAAATGAAGAAATATATATATTTAACATATTTATTTATATCTTTCTGTATTTATTTCTGTACTTATTTCCTTATTTATGTATGCATTTATTTCCGTATTTATTTATACATTTATTTATTTATACTTAATTCATGTATGGTCCTCCTTCTTCAAATGTGTGTTGATTATAGCTTTTTATTTGATATACTATAGTTGTGGAACTACAACTTGTAAAAATGCAGACACAGACATTTCGCTTGTGGTTACTGTCATTAATATACCAATCAAACATTGATGGGATTTCCCCATCAATGTTTGACTAGCATTCGTGTTGTAGTTATGCTTTTAAATATACCAATTACACATTAGGATCAAATTACAATATTGACAATTAAATCACTTGGCTTCCTTCCAACCGAAAGGGTAACACTCAGGACTGGTGGAATTCAAACTCGTAAAAAGGCAGAAAATAGATGTGAAGCTCATAAAGATGCTATAGGTTGTCACTCTTGTAAACCTGATTGAAATGAGAGCCTGTGAATGAAGCTGTATTGATTGAAATTAAGAATATCTGCTCCTTCATTTGTGCGTAAGAGTGTAAATGGAAAATAGATCTTGCAGGCTGTGACATTCACTGTTGACTCTCTCTGTTGACTGGTGAAAACAACCGAGGCAGCCCAGTGGACAAGATCATAGGAAACATAATACTTTCTATAAATAAAACATGTTAGACAACTGTAACTCATATAATTAAAGATGCCACTGCATCATGTGCAACTATGCCCCTATGTATTTCTTATGTGTTGTGCTAAAAATAGAATCCTTGGATTGACAAGAAAATATTTCAAAATTGTTACATTTAAATAAAATTTTAAATAAACAAATAAAGAAATTGGGGACATGGGCTGGTATGTATGCACAATAACTGTTTTAGGACTGTTTCAATAAATGTCCACTGAAACTCTCATCCACACCCTATTTGGCATCAGTCCCATATATAGTTTCAGCTGTGTAAGCAAGTCAGTTCCAATATAAAGGGTCCAACAGGACACACCAGCGTGGTAGCAGAACCCTGAAGACTCCTGCTTGAGGTAGACTCATCTTCTGTCAGTTAGACAGCATTTAAATATTTACGGACAATTACTTTAAAATACTAATTAATCAGCAGTGGATGTTTAACAAATGTAGGTTTAACACTATCATCATTAACTGAAAATGTGTTCTATGATTTCAACAGGATAGTGGAATATAACCAATCTTCAAAGAGGGAGGGTAAGGTAAGGGCAACCGTTTTTTTAATGAACTTTTAACTTATTTCATGCAAAAGATTTCTTCAAGTTTTCGGGTTTTTGTTCACACAGTAGCACAGGTTATAGTTATTCAGATCATTACATGAACTAAACACAGGTCAAGTCACTTGTGGGGATGGACAGACATTAGTTAAATATAGATAGGTTAATTAAGAAGTTCAATGCAGTTTTTTATTCAGTTCAGTTACATCAGCTAAAGAGAGTAGGTTTGACACAAATAAATAACATTACTCTTATTTGTTATTGCCTCACAGAAGTAAACTGTCACCATGAGTACGGACGCGGAGATGGCCATTTATGGCAAAGCAGCCATATACCTGCGTAAGCCGGAGAGGGAGAGAATTGAGGCTCAAAACGCACCTTTTGATGCCAAGGCTGCCTGCTATGTGGCCGATGTCAAAGAGCTGTACTTGAAGGGAATGATCCTCAAGAAAGATGGTGGCAAAGTCACCGTCAAAGTCCTGGACACTGAGGAGGTTTGTATCATGGAACAAGGCTCAACTGAAAGTAAAGTATGTGTTCTCAGTTGTAATTGCAACCAATGTCCTGTTGCAGGAGAAGGTATTTAAAGAAGACGACGTCCATCCAATGAACCCTCCCAAGTACGACAAAATTGAGGACATGGCCATGATGACCCATCTCAATGAAGCCTCTGTCCTGTATAACCTCAAAGAGCGTTATGCAGCATGGATGATCTACGTAAGACTATCTTTAAAGCGCAATAAGTTATATTGAAATCAAAAACTAAACATGGAGTTAACTGTTTATCTCTATGTTCACTTTCAGACCTACTCTGGGTTGTTCTGTGCCACTGTTAACCCTTACAAATGGCTCCCAGTGTACGATCAAGAAGTTGTAAGTGCCTACAGAGGCAAGAAGCGCATGGAGGCTCCACCCCATATCTTCTCCGTCTCTGACAACGCTTATCAGTTCATGCTATGTGGTATGTTCTTATTGTAGAATTTGTATACTGTATACAAAATGAAGTTTCACTGAAAGAAATGTGTTTAATTCATTTGGTTTCTATGTTCACAGATAGGGAGAACCAGTCTGTCTTGATCACGTAAGTTCAGAGCTGTAGACTTTTTTTGAGAGTCAAATATGTTGATCAAATTCTTATAAGTCTGTGTTCATACCCAGTGGAGAATCTGGTGCTGGAAAGACTGTGAACACGAAACGTGTCATCCAGTACTTCGCCACAATCGCAGTGGCAGGAGGAGAAAAGAAGAAGGATGTGAGCAAGATTCAGGTATGTTGTAATGAGAGCATTGAGTCCAAGTAAAATAGAGTATATGTCGTGAAAGAAGGTTATTTTCTGATTTAATTTCGAAACTTGGATTATAGGGGTCACTGGAGGATCAGATTATTGCAGCCAATCCCCTGCTGGAGGCCTATGGTAATGCCAAAACTGTGAGGAATGACAACTCATCTCGCTTTGTAAGTATGGGGTTACTTTGTACGAGACAAATTTTCAGTTAGACATTGGTTTTGTGGGGAAATTACAACAATGTCTATCTTCTAAACAGGGTAAATTCATCAGAATCCATTTCGGCACAACTGGAAAACTGGCCAGTGCTGACATTGAGACATGTAAGTTATAATCCTCATAGCAGGTGTAGATGACTGAAATTCAGGACTGACCAGGTTGTGACTGATGATCAACATTTGTAGATCTGCTGGAGAAGTCGAGAGTGACATACCAGCTTTCTGCTGAGAGAGGCTACCACATCTTCTACCAGATGATGACAGACCACATACCAGGGATAGTTGGTAAACAGATTAAGCTATTGCATGATTTTAAACATATGATGATTGTTTTTTGGGAAAAACTGTATTTAATCTTCATTACATTTTTAATCTTCAGAGGGGGCACTCATCACAACCAACCCCTACGACTACCCCTTGATCAGCATGGGTCAGATCACTGTGGCCAGCATTGATGACAAAGTTGAGCTGGAAGCTACTGATGTGAGTGATCGAGGTTTTAATATTTAACATATTGCATACATCTGATGTGTATGATATCGAAAGTGATATTATGAATGTACATTTCCAAAGTGGAGATGTTCGGTAAAATATTTATCTTCTGAACACAGAATGCTATTGATATCCTGGGCTTCAATTCTGAGGAGAAGATGGCCATCTACAAGTTTACTGGTGCTGTGATCCACCACGGTAACATGAAGTTCAAGCAAAAGCAGCGTGAGGAGCAGGCTGAACCCGATGGCACAGAAGGTGACTATTTGATATCATATCAAAGTGAACAACAGAAGTTCTCAATCACACTGGTTTTGTTCTGTCATGAAAACACATATATACAATACTACATCATAAATAATGAAACCATTTTCAGATGCTGACAAGGTTGCTTACCTGTTGGGTCTGAACTCCGCTGACATGCTGAAGGCTCTGTGCTATCCCAGAGTGAAGGTCGGAAATGAGTTTGTCACCAAGGGACAGACTGTACCTCAGGTAAACATAAAGTACTCATTTCAAATATCCTAGTGAATATTTTTTTTATAAGTACACACACATATATATATATATATATATATATATGTATAAAGAAAAGAGTAATTTGTACAAAACAGGATATAAATAATCAGCACTAATGGCACGGTGGAGCATTAACTGAGGCCAAAGGCTGTCCAGAGATGTAAATGGATTGAGATGTACTGGACGTGTTATGTTTCTATTGACTATTAATTGCAAAAATCAAGTTTTATACCTGAGAATAGATAGAAAAAAATATTTTTACATTCTTCTTCAGGTGAACAACTCAGTGACTGCCCTGTCTAAGTCCGTCTATGAGAGGATGTTCTTGTGGATGGTCATCCGTATCAACCAGATGTTGGACACTAAGCAGTCAAGGAACTCCTATATTGGTGTCCTGGATATCGCCGGCTTTGAAATCTTTGATGTAAGCGTCATACAGTGCATTTTATTATTAAAATATGACAAAGCCTTTCCTGTTGTCTATGAGCAATCAGGCTGATTATTTGTCACCTCACAGTTCAACACCTTGGAGCAACTGTGCATCAACTTCACCAATGAGAAACTGCAACAGTTCTTCAACCACACCATGTTTGTCCTGGAGCAAGAGGAGTACAAGAAGGAGGGTATTATCTGGGAGTTCATTGACTTCGGTATGGACTTGGCCGCCTGCATTGAGCTGATTGAAAGGGTAAACATCAATTTTATGATTTTATTGTACGTAATTCTCCTGAAAAACACCAGTCACTTCATGATATACTTTATCTCTCTGTACTTCCATCTAGCCCATGGGCATCTTCTCCATCCTTGAAGAGGAGTGCATGTTCCCTAAGGCTGATGACACATCCTTCAAGAATAAACTCTATGATCAGCATCTTGGCAAAAACAAAGCATTTGAGAAGCCAAAACCTGCAAAGGGCAAGATTGAGGGCCACTTCTCCCTGGTGCACTATGCTGGTACAGTGGACTACAATATCACTGGCTGGCTGGACAAGAACAAGGACCCCCTGAATGAGTCTGTTCTGCAGTTGTACCAGAAGTCATCAGTGAAACTGCTGGCTGGCCTGTATCCCGCTGTTGTTGAGGGTATGACACACAATTAACTGGTCAATTAAAACACATTTTAATATTGTATTACTTAATTAAATGTATCAATTTGTTTGTATTCAGTTTCTCACAAAAATAATTCTACTTGAAATGATCAACAGAGACTGGAAAGAAGGGAGGCAAGAAGAAGGGAGGCTCTATGCAGACTGTGTCTTCACAGTTCAGGGTAAGCTTTGGCATTGTTAACCAAGAAATAGCATCACACATTACGTTATACACAACTAACTTACTCTTTTGTATCTACAGGAAAACTTGGGCAAGCTGATGACTAACTTGAGGAGCACCCATCCTCACTTTGTGCGTTGTCTGATTCCCAATGAGACAAAGACTCCAGGTAAGATTTGAACTCTTTGGGGAATAGCATGTTTTTTTGTTAGTATGGTTTCAGTTCACTGCTGGTTCAATGAGGAGTATAACTATTCACAAAAGTAATAATGAAATGTCTTATGAAATAGGACTGATGGAGAACTTCCTGGTCATCCACCAGCTGAGGTGTAACGGTGTGCTGGAGGGTATCAGAATCTGCAGAAAAGGTTTCCCCAGCAGAATCCAATATGGTGACTTCAAGCAGAGGTACCAATGACTATATTTATGAGATCCAAAAATGTGGTCACAAACTCCAAAAAATACTTACAGAGACCAATAACTTTTGTGTTAAAGGTACAAGGTATTGAATGCCAGTGTCATTCCTGAGGGCCAGTTCATTGACAACAAGAAGGCTTCAGAAAAGCTGCTTGGATCGATTGATGTTAATCATGACGAGTACAGATTTGGACACACAAAGGTAAGAACCATGCTCCCTTGTTTATTGTTGGTATAATTACAAAGGAGGTTGATTTTTCTTATTCATTTTGTTAGTTTGTCTGATAATCAGCATTGTACCTCAACGTTTATTAAATGTTTGAAGTTATTTGGTGTAAAATTAGACCATGTACCTGGAGCAATTACTCATCAATGGAATAATTTCAAAGCATCTATCTTATGTGTAAATTTGTAACGCATCTTTGTGAGTGTTTATCAATTCAGGATACCTGAAAGTTCATTTATATTTTCTGTTCATTCAGGTGTTCTTCAAGGCTGGTCTGCTGGGTACCCTTGAGGAGATGAGAGATGAAAAGCTTGCAACTCTGGTCACAATGACTCAAGCTCTCTGCCGTGCTTACCTCATGAGAAAGGAGTTTGTGAAGATGACGGAGAGGAGGCAAGTTGAAAACAATAAATTCTGGACACAAAGACATGGGGTGAAAAATCAGCAAAAATTCTCATGTCAACAATTTCTCCTTCACAGGGAAGCCGTGTACACCGTCCAGTACAACGTGCGCTCATTCATGAATGTCAAACATTGGCCATGGATGAAGGTTTACTACAAGATCAAGCCTCTGCTGCAGAGTGCTGAAACTGAGAAGGAGCTGGCTGCGATGAAGGAAAACTATGAAAAGATGACAACTGACTTGGCTACTGCCCTGGCCAAGAAGAAGGAACTAGAGGAGAAGATGGTGTCTCTTCTGCAAGAGAAGAACGATCTGCAGCTCCAAGTGGCATCCGTAAGTAAATCTCAGACGGTACCTGCAATTGTTCATGTGTTGTAGGTCAAATAATGATGGGCTCACACTTGATGTGTTTATACAATGACACAGGAAGGAGATAACCTGTCAGATGCTGAGGAAAGATGTGAGGGACTTATCAAGAGCAAGATTCAGCTTGAGGCCAAACTCAAAGAAACAACTGAGAGACTTGAGGATGAAGAGGAAATGAATGCTGAGCTTACTGCTAAGAAGAGAAAGCTGGAAGATGAATGTTCTGAGCTCAAGAAGGATATTGACGATCTGGAGCTTACATTGGCCAAGGTGGAGAAAGAGAAACATGCCACTGAGAACAAGGTTCGGAAATTTAAAAATGTGTAGCATATCTAGTAAATTCATGGTTGCTATGTGTTCTATAACGTTTTACTTGCAATCATAGGTTAAGAACCTGACAGAGGAGATGGCCTCTCAAGATGAGAGCATTGCTAAGCTGAGCAAGGAGAAGAAAGCCCTTCAGGAGGCTCATCAACAGACTCTTGATGACCTGCAGGCTGAGGAAGACAAAGTCAACACTCTGACCAAGGCCAAGACAAAGCTTGAGCAGCAAGTCGATGATGTAAGTTTACAAAGTCACTTAGGTTGACAAAACAAGATTCTTTAGCATAATAATCACAATTTCAATGTCTCAATGTTCAGCTTGAGGGTTCTCTGGAACAAGAGAAGAAACTGCGTATGGACCTTGAGAGAGCCAAGAGGAAGCTCGAGGGAGATCTGAAACTGGCCCAGGAATCCATCATGGATCTTGAGAATGACAAGCAGCAGTCTGATGAGAAACTGAAAAAGTATAACATTTTGTTTCCCTCCCTATTATAAAATAACCATCATGTCTCTAGTAATGTTCAGTAGCATGAATGAACTCTTACTATGAACTTTGTCACTCTCACAGGAAAGACTTTGAAATCAGCCAACTCCTGAGCAAGATTGAGGATGAGCAGTCTATGGGATCTCAGCTTCAGAAGAAGATCAAGGAGCTTCAGGTAATCAACATATTGCTTTTAACACAACACAACATGCTTTCAGGTTTTTGTGTTTCACATTTAATTTAATGTTCACTCAACAATAAAACATATACTTGAAACAGGCCCGTACTGAGGAACTGGAGGAGGAGATTGAGGCTGAGCGTGCTGCTCGTGCCAAGGTTGAGAAGCAGAGGGCTGACCTCTCCAGGGAACTTGAGGAGATCAGTGAGAGGCTAGAGGAGGCTGGAGGTGCCACTGCTGCTCAGATTGAGATGAGCAAGAAGCGGGAAGCTGAGTTCCAGAAGCTCCGTCGTGACCTTGAGGAGTCCACTCTGCAGCATGAAGCCACTGCTTCCGCTCTTCGCAAGAAGCAGGCTGACAGCGTTGCTGAGCTGGGAGAGCAGATCGACAACCTCCAGCGTGTCAAGCAGAAGCTTGAAAAGGAAAAGAGTGAATACAAAATGGAGATTGATGACCTGTCCAGCAACATGGAGGCTGTTGCCAAAGCAAAGGTACAAAATACATGAAATATTGGAGTATTAAATGCATTTTTTTATACATAGAAAAAACATAAATTAAATAATTGTGTAAAAAAAATTAAATCTTTCTTTTCTGTTCCTTTTTCACTCAAGGGAAATCTTGAAAAGATGTGCCGTACTCTTGAGGACCAATATAGTGAACTGAAGACCAAGAATGATGAAACTGTTCGTCAAGCGAATGACTTGGGTGCACAGAAAGCCCGTCTCCTGACAGAAAATGGTATGCAAATGACAGCCATCTTCAGTTTGACACAGATCAACCAGAAACTGAAAAGAAACTAATGTTTGATCTTAATTTTCACACAAGGTGAGTTCGGCCGACAAATTGAAGAGAAAGAGGCTCTTGTTTCCCAGCTGACCAGAGGCAAACAGGCCTACACTCAACAGATTGAAGAGCTGAAGAGACAGATTGAAGAGGAGGTTAAGGTAAGAAAACTCTAAGTGTGTCCTTGCCTCGTTGAATGAGATTTAAAAGTTTTACACATTCAATAATATTTCTTATTCTAGGCCAAGAATGCTCTTGCCCATGGACTGCAATCAGCCCGCCACGACTGTGACCTGCTGAGGGAACAGTTTGAGGAGGAGCAGGAGGCTAAGGCTGAGTTGCAGCGTGGAATGTCCAAGGCCAACAGTGAGGTGGCTCAGTGGAGAACTAAGTATGAAACTGATGCTATTCAGCGCACTGAGGAGCTTGAGGAGTCCAAGTGAGTAACATTCAAACAATTCAATTACCAGATATTGTCTTTGAATATATTTTGTACATTTAGCTGTTCAATATCACTTTAGTGTCTTTATTTAATTTGATATATATATATATATATATGAATATCTGTAAAAGTTTACAAGATATTGACATTTTTATTGAGAGAAAATTTGCAAATGTTTCAAAGGAAAAAGCTGGCTCAGCGTCTTCAGGAGGCTGAGGAGCAGATTGAGGCTGTGAACTCCAAGTGTGCTTCTCTGGAGAAAACCAAACAGAGGCTGCAGAGTGAGGTGGAGGACCTCATGATTGATGTGGAGAGGGCTAATGGGCTGGCTGCTAACCTGGACAAGAAGCAGAGGAACTTCGACAAGGTGGCCAATTCATACAAGGTTTTTTTACTTGTCTTTGTATTGCTGAATATCTATCTGAACACAATAAATTGTCTTATTTAGGTGTTGGCAGACTGGAAGCAGAAGTATGAGGAGGGTCAGTCAGAGCTTGAGGGATCTCTGAAGGAGGCTCGTTCTCTCGGCACTGAGCTGTTCAAGATGAAGAACTCTTATGAGGAAGCTCTGGATCAGCTGGAGACCATGAAGCGTGAAAACAAGAACCTGCAACGTGAGTGTTTTAGTTCCTACCTGATTGTCTTTGATGATATTTAACGCATTTTGTGTTAGTGTTCATAATTTACATTTCAGGCTTGACGATATATAATATGTTTCTTTCTGCAGAGGAGATCTCTGATCTGACTGAACAGATTGGTGAGACTGGCAAGAGCATCCATGAGCTGGAGAAGTCAAAGAAGCAGGTGGAGACAGAGAAATCTGAGATCCAGACAGCTCTTGAGGAGGCTGAGGTATGTTTGTTTTATCAAGGGAGATTTTCTGAGGAGAAAAATATTACAAATCTAGGACAATGCAGTATATTGGGCTAAAAGGCCTGAAGGTAAGGTCAAAAATCTTACTCTATGATGTCATCAGGGAACTCTGGAACATGAAGAGTCTAAGATTCTGCGTGTTCAGCTGGAGCTCAACCAGATCAAGGGTGAGGTGGACAGGAAACTGGCAGAAAAAGATGAGGAGATGGAGCAGATCAAGAGAAACAGCCAGCGGGTGACTGACTCTATGCAGAGCACTCTGGATTCTGAGGTCAGGAGCAGGAATGATGCCCTGAGAATCAAGAAGAAAATGGAGGGAGACCTGAATGAGATGGAGATTCAGCTGAGCCATGCCAATCGCCAGTCGGCTGAGTCCCAGAAGCAGCTGAGGAATGTGCAGGCACAGCTGAAGGTATTGTCAGACATACTGCTGTTGTACAAACTACAGTATAGTGAGTGCACCTACAGTTCATTATGAGTTTCATTCGTATATTTTCCTGCTATCATTTCACTAGGATGCTCAACTGCACCTTGATGATGCTGTTAGAGCCGCGGAGGACCTTAAGGAACAAGCTGCTATGGTGGATCGCAGGAACGGTCTGATGGTGGCTGAAATTGAGGAACTTAGAGTGGCTCTGGAACAGACAGAGAGAGGTCGCAAAGTCGCTGAACAGGAGCTGGTGGATGCTAGTGAGCGTGTTGGACTGCTGCACTCTCAGGTGATCAAATATACAGTACTTCAATATATAAAACCAATGAAAAGTTAAACAACATGAAATGTTGATTACTCAATTACATTTTTCATCCTTTAGAACACAAGCCTTCTGAACACCAAGAAGAAGCTTGAGTCTGACCTGGTTCAGGTCCAGAGTGAAGTTGATGACACTGTTCAGGAAGCAAGGAATGCAGAGGATAAGGCTAAGAAAGCCATCACTGATGTACGCTTAAGTTTTTACTTATTATCATTACTTTCTACTTATTGATTTTTGACATTTCTAAACCAAATATTGTGTTTTCCAGGCTGCGATGATGGCTGAGGAGCTGAAGAAGGAGCAGGATACTAGCTCTCACCTGGAGAGGATGAAGAAGAACCTGGAGGTTGCTGTTAAGGACCTGCAGCACCGCCTGGATGAGGCTGAGAACCTGGCCATGAAGGGTGGCAAGAAGCAGCTCCAGAAACTGGAGTCTAGGGTAAGAGAATTATGATAGAATTATACATATATAAACAAAGTTTAAAAAAAAATTGTAACGTAAACTGTGAATGCATTTGTCTTTTTTTCAAAAGGTGCGCGAGCTTGAGTCAGAGATTGACGCTGAGCAGAGACGTGGAGCAGATGCTGTTAAGGGTGTCCGCAAGTACGAGAGGAGAGTGAAGGAGCTCACCTACCAGGTAGAGTCACTTTGAATTTTAATGTGTACAGTACAAAACAAGCAAAACAAGCAAATGTAATTATATACTTATACTAATTATACTAATTACTAATTATATAACTATAAACATGCAAATCTATGTATTTTCAACTACAGACTGAGGAGGACAAGAAAAATGGTTCCAGGCTGCAGGATCTGGTTGACAAGTTGCAGCTCAAGGTGAAGGCCTACAAGAGGCAGTCTGAGGAAGCGGTAAGGGCAAAACATTAATATTTAAACAATGGCAACTCTATACGACATCATATCTCATGTGCAGCATATCTGCTGGTCATTTAACCATTTGCCCTGTATTGTCTTCCAGGAGGAGCAGGCCAATGTCCACCTGTCCAAGTGCAGGAAGGTCCAGCATGAGCTGGAGGAGGCTGAGGAGCGTGCTGACATTGCAGAGTCCCAGGTCAACAAACTGAGAGCCAAGACCCGTGACTCTGGAAAGGTAAATCTACAATTCTGTGTAGTAATCAAATAAGAATTGAAAATTATTGCGGTAGAAAATCACTGTAAGTTAAATGTGTTTGAAAGGGACCTGATCAATACTTTTTGTTTGTTGGTGTTTTTTAGGGGAAAGAGGCAGCTGAATAAAGCTCATCAGCTGATCGCCTGTTTCAAATCATATAATATGAGGTGAAATATGCTGTAACAATAAATGTTATTTTTTGCACTGAAATTGATGTCTCTAATATTATTTTCATCTGCCTGTTTCTTCTGAGACATAATTCGTCCGTCCCCTCTTTTAAAGTCTCTTCCTGGGTTTTACCAACTCCATCAGATAAGAAAACTTTTTTTCAGGTAGTTTTTCTTTACCTTTATCATTCAGTCATTCCCCTGCTGTCTTAGCCTGTTTAATGTCCCTCTTTCACTGTCTAATACATGACAAATATGGGCATAATAAGCTGTTCTTATTTAGACGCATATGAGCAAAATTTAATCACCAATCATTTTCCATGTCAACTTTTACCTGCATGTCGCAAGTTTATCAGGTTTTACCTTGCTAGCAGTGAAACAGTTTAAACTCATGGTAGCTACGGATTCTTTTACGTGGCAACCAGGCAAAGTATACTGCACATTTGACTAAATTATTTTTAATAATACAAAAGGTTATTTAATCACATATAACATCACTGTATTGAAAATATTTATATACCTTATCCTGTCTGTCAAGCCTTTTCATAATTCATTCATAATACCAATAATGTTATTTGATCACATATTACAAAACGGTTTAGAATATATTAAGATTTGTCAAACCTTAGCTGGATGAGGTGAGGAAGATGGTGGCTGATGATTATGATGAAATTAAACCAGCAGCATCGGACACACGTTGAAAACCGCCACACCATAGTTTCCAATGTAAAATCAACAGTGTCTCCTCCTATTCCACCCCCAATATTAGCAAATCCCAACTAAAGCCTTCTTAAAACAATTGTCTACACGTTATATTATATAGCCTGATCAATTATATTTTTAAACATCAATAGGCTTTGTTAAAACTAACAATTTAACCTTCAGTGTTAAGCAGGATCTGCTAGCTAGCTAGCTGCTGGATGGCTAAAGAAGCAGCTGAACCTAGCTAGCTAGCCACCTAGCTTAAATCGAAATAATGGATAACTGCATTTATACGGCACTAAGCTTAGTCATAGTTAGAAATGATTAAAAGTATGAAGCCTACTGTCCTTACTAATTATATATCAAATAGCATGTTTAGCTTAGCAATACTACACCAAAGTCTGGAGCCTTGTTGGTCAGTTGGCTCCTGCGAGGTCAAATTGTGATGCAGCTGGACAGGAACCACAACAGCACGTGGTCCTTTATAGCGCCCTCTAGTGTTAACACACAAACCTAATATGACGCTTTACTTCCGCATTCGAAGCTACATCTCCATCTATTTGTGACGTCACTATTAAGACATTATAAGAACAATCAAATAATTGCTGTCGATCAATACAGAAGTTTATGGATCAGTGTTTGTAATTAATACAATTAATTATAATGATTAATTTTAATATTGAAAATAATGAAAGTACAAACTCTAGTCCCAATTTAGGTGATTAGTAACTCACAGGTCTGTTTGTCCTCAGGTTTTCGGCTTTGACAAATTAAGTAAAACGGAACATGACAAACTTAAGTGTAAGGAAAATATAAAAAATATAGAAACATATGAATGGAATATTTGATATACAGTGTAAAAAAACAGATAATAAATGTACAGTGTAAGAATATGCACGGTGAATGGATTGCACATGAACCATCGTACAGTACAGAATTAATATTGCACAGCTTAAAAGTGAACCTGAATTAAAAAGAAGTCCATGATGGGTGCGTGTAGTTATACTGATTAAATAATATATTTTGACAATCGTATTAACAATAACATTATTTATATCGGTCATTTCAAATTTAGCCATTACAAAATGCTTCACTATGGAAAAATGAAGAAAACCAGAGACAAACCGAAAAATACAACATCATGTAAAATCAGTCAATAAATAATATAATATAAATTGTTGACTATAAGCATAAAGATTTATATTATATTGTGTTGAGCTAGAATATAAAGATTTAATGATCTTTCAGTAGAGCAGTTACAATAGTACAACACAGCTTAAAGATAAATATGTCAACAACACAAACAACAGGTATTCACTGATTACAGTAAGTACAACACTCAAGTAATATTGATGAAAGGAGTGGAAAAAGTCAGATAATAAGAGCCTTTTCAATAAAATGTGATTTGAAAATAAAAACAAAGAAAAACGAGATGTAAGCGAATGAGTAGATTGTGAAACCTGAAGTTCCAGCTTAGTAGTGACTCCTCTTTCCTGATTGAAGCAGGAAGAACTCTTTGTTAAATCACTTGGGAATCGACAGTGAAGGAGTCCGTGTTTGTCCTTCAGTTCAACAGCTGCCCATCTCTCAACAGCTTTAAACACAGCAGGCGGGGAGATTTAAGAAGTGGGTTTATGAACTGCAGCTCAGATCAGCAGGCCGTGCCACTTTGCTACAGGCTGGCGGACTGAGCGCATCATCCAGTTCCAGTGCTCGTCTTCCGTACTCCTCTCCTTCCCCACAGTCAACTGTCCTATCAGATGTTTGGGTGATTTCCAGGTCGTGTGAGTCTCATACACAGAGATTATGATTTTACACTGCTCCACAGGAAACTCGGGCAGCGAGAACATGAGCACCTCGTTGAAGACGTTCACCCGGCACCGGGCCTCCACCGAGGTCTTCTGTGACCTGAGCTTGCAATGGTTACACTGGACACTGATCCTGACGTAAACGGCTGTACAACACAAGAACAGCAAATCAGTAACTCTATATGCTACACTGTGTGTGTGTATGGTTTCTGATGGTTTTCTATTTGTCAAGAGGTTTGTTATTTACCGGCATCTGAGGATATCTCAGTGGGGACTGTTCTGACCTTTAGCAGACCAACCTCAAGCCTCTGAGAAGTGGGAAGAAACTTCAGTGACAGCAGCACCTCTCCGACACGATCCTGTCCAGAGTGAGAGGATCAACACTTCATAAACCTTGTATGTGATTCAGAAGACAGATTCTGCCTCTTTGTAGTCGGAATTCAAATCTTTCTCTGGTTTCAGCTCCAGTTAAGGATTGTCTCTTTCTGTTCTTTCCTTTCCCCCCTCATACAAATTTTGACTTTTTTTTAATTTTTTAAAAAATATTTTTATTAGGAGGTAAGGCACAGTAGAACAAGAATCAATGATAGTCAACCTCCTTGGATGTTTTTCTTAATTAAAGGACCACATGAACGTGGTACTGCTAACAATACATTACACAATTCAATGAAAATAAGAATAATAATGATAAATAAATAACTGAAAATTCTATTAAGTAATAATTAAGTAATAAAGCTGCACAGTATAAATAAATAAAAATAAAATAAAATAAAAAAAAGAATAAGTAAATGAATAAATAAAAAGGAAGAAGAAAGAGAGAAAAGAGAGAGAGAGGGTGGGTCCGTCAAGGGGGCAGGGACTGGAGAGAGTGGAAGAATGTAAGAAAGGGAAGCGACTTATTATAAAATTTGTTAGAGCTACCTTTCACTGAATATCTGATCTTTTCCAGCTTTAGGAAAGACATGGTGTTGTTGAGCCACTGAGTACTGGAGGGAGCTTTAGTCGACTTCCAGTGGAGAAGAAGGTGGCGTCTTGCCAGTAAGGAAGTAAAAGCTAAAATGTCTATTTGAGTAGAGGTAAACCGGTTATGGTCCTCTGGTAGCCCGAATATGGCAACATGGGGGGAGACTTTTATAGTCACAAATTTTGACTTTTAAAGTTGCAGTTAAATTAAGTTAGTTATTTGAGTTAAACAACGATAATCCCATGACATTATAAATGAGTGTGTCTGTGCAGTGTCACAGAACATGGCTGCTGTACCTTCTGGGGTTGCTGCAGATCCTCGTGCAGCTCCAGAGGGTAACAGACGTTGAGCTCCCCGAGAGGAACCCTCACCCCTCCCAACACCGTGTGTCTCGAGAATTTATCAAAGTCCCACACCTGAGAAACACACAGATACATGACGGACACAGAAAGAAAACACATTCCCTTTCCTCACATGACTGCACTGTCAATTCTGCACTATGACTGTAGTGCTTAGAGCTTAAAATCCCTCAGACGTTGCAGTATGACAGCGAAGATGTAATCTGCGAGTAGTGTTATTCATTTTTTATTTAAAAATGTATTGTCAGTGCAGCTATAAAGTAAGTAGTACCTATTTACGTCTATGATAAAATAGGATTATAGAGTTACTGAGAGTGAGAGGGGTTTACTGCAGGACCTCCATCCTGAGGCTGACGTGATGAAGTGCGTCTTTATCCTGTCGGAGAATGCAGCTGAACTGATCTCCATATAAAGGGTTACAGCTGTCTTTCACAATGCGAGTCTGCCACTCCTGCAGCACTGTCCACAGAGCAGGAGACGTCCCTCCACCCTAAGAGGAGCACAACAGTAACCATAAGCTTTATTTGGTACAAGGACTGAAGGACAATCCGACACATTTTTGAACAATTAACATGGTTTAAAAAAAAGGAGATTTTAAGCCCAATATCAAATACTGTGGCATTCTATCTATGTTTCTTAGATTCAATGCAAAAATCCAGTAATTTTATTGGTTTAAAAAAACTATATATACTATATATGCCTGCTAGTTGATAATAATGTCACTGCTGTGTGTGATAACTACCTCTACGTCCACTCCCTCTGATCCTGCCAACATGAGTCGTAGTTTAACAAATGGCTGGAGGCAGCAGGTCTGGCTGAGCTCCTGAAGCCCCTCCACCTGCAGGACGGTGACCACCAGACGGGACTGTGGCTGGTCGTAGTACAGGGAGAACCGTAGAGATCCATCCACCTGGTGCAAGAACTCCTGTTAGGGAATATACATCCAGCACCTTGTGTTGATACTGTTTAACATCTACTGTTTCCTCAGGGCTTCATTTTGTTCATCTTAACAGAAATGGATTAAAGGGAGGTTCTCAAACACAAATTCTGAATAGCTCTCAAACAAATATTGGAATGATTTACATGAAACTTGGTCATGACATTTCTAGTTTCCAGACGATGAATCCTAATGGTGATTGATATGTTGTAGGTATGAGCTGGGATGCAGATGAGGGCATGAAGTGTCCTGTTTATCATTATTTTGCATGTTATTATTGCATGTTGCATGTTTCTTCAAGGAATGTGTAGAAAAGATTCCCCTGGATTTTCTAGCATCCCCATGAGTTTGACATTAATGTTTAAGAGTGAAATATAAATATTATTAGTCCTTGACGAATCTAGTCACTGAGTGAGTAATGAATGTTGGTTGCTTCCGTCCGGCCGTAGCTTCAATTTGCCAAGATGCGGAGGTAAATACTTATCCCTGCCGATTCAAATGTCTTACTATGATGTATTGTTGATGTTTTTATTGATAAAAAAGTGATTTGACCATATGTGGTCACTGCTGGCTGCACAGGCCAAGTTATAAGGATCAAGGTATTTAGTGGATTGGCATGAAATTTGCTACAAATTTTCAAGTTTTCTAGAAGATCATTCTTGTCTGATTGGAATTATAGAGCCCAACTTAAACAGCTTGACTCTACAAACTGCAAAAGAGTCCCTTCAAACATAGTGAGGAGGAAATAGGTTGAAATACTATTTAGGATGCACGCAAACCATTTAACGACCAGCTTCATCCTCAATTGGTAGATTTAAGATAAGTGTATGAGGCTTCAGATTAAGAGGAGAATCGACACATCACGTCAGGATTATACAGAAATGTCTGTTACCTGTTTAACGTTGGGCTGCTCGCCCTCGTCTCCCTCTGCCTCGCTGGATCCGGAGGCCTGAGGCAAACAACGACTCTGCCTTTGAACCGCAGTGCTGACGTCCTCCACCTGGAGAGGGCGCACACATGCACATCATCAGTGGTGTTATTATCCTCTGCAGCGCCTTCACCTGTAATCTGACTTCACAAGCCACATCTCTCCTGTGTTTGAACAAGTCTGCTCATTAATCTCTATGCACATAAACATGCACTGCATGAAAAGAAGCGTTTGTGTCAATCTGTGTCGCAGGAAAGTGTTGGCACATCCTTCGGTTAGCGACTTTCACACGTATCTGCAGGCAGCAAAGGAAACTCTCAAGATTCCTGCAGTTGTCAAGCCTGAGAGCTGTTGTAAGGTGACCCCCCTGCTCCTACGCCTAGAGGACGCTTTCACATGCAAATGACAATGCTCTGAGCTTCACAAATGCAAATCAGGATAGTTCCCCTCAGAGCAGATAACACCTTTTTCTAAGAGTAAACTAAACTATCTGGCAGAGTGAACCAGGCTGAAAATATATATAAAATCTGAAATTTTAAATTGTTCTTAAATAAGTAAGTGTGCTATAATGAATTACATTGTATACCACGAACAAAGGTCAATGCTGTCAAATTAAACAATGCACTTTATTTCAAATTTTTATTGTCAATCCAAAACAATCCTGAATCTCAACCACTGTACAGAGTGGCATGATTACAGTCACTTTTTCAATTGTGCTGGTTAAATCCACAGAGGATTTGTTAACCACACTTCTACCAGCAAAGAAATTATGCTGGGTATGATCATTTGTGTCCTGTAAGCTCCAAACTTCTACTGGCTTTCCATAAAAATATCTGTCCTCCCAAAATACTGGCATCAAATTCACATGTCAATGGCAAACTAAGCTGTTTTCCATGAATTATAAATGGTACCTTTTCACCACTACTTTCAAAATTGCTATGAAACATTCATTGATTTAATGATTTATTTTTTCAGTGTAATATTTAATCCCCCATGGACTGCACAGTGACAAAACACAGCAGCCGGCTGTTTGGCTACAACATACATCTCCACTCAGTTTGATTATTATTTTAAATATAAAGAAGACACAATATAGAGCTGAAATTCCTTCATAATTTGAACTTCAATTGTCTAATTGTTGTTATTAAACTTTCTCAGTATTCCATTAAAACAGTCAACACTTATATCCAAAGCGACTTACAATAAGTGCATTCAACTATAGGGTTACGAACACAGAACAGCGTGAATCATGTGTGTAAATTTACTAAACACCAGAAAAAATAAACTGGGCCTCAGTCACATACTTATCCCATATGAAGTAACCGCTGCTTTCAGATGACATTTACTGTGAAAACCTCACGTCACCCGCTCGCGTCATCAGGTGATGGGCTCGTCCATCACATTCATCACACACGTTCATCACAGCCTCGTAAACGCAGTGCAGCGTCGAGTGTCGCAGACATGAAACTCCGGCTTGTGTTTAGCTTGTTCCGTACGAGTGACTCTGTCTTCGGGGTAAATAACTTGCTGAAGTCGACACGACGCTTTTCCCTGGAGGAGAAGATGAGTGCGTGGGAAGCAGAGCCGCGGGCCCGGTGTGGACGAGTCGAGGCGGAAAAGACGGATGCACAGTCCCTGAGTTAAGGTAAGAGCTAAGCTAGGAGACGCCATGCTAACTACGAAGCTAACTGGTACATCTGAAAGCATGTCCGCCACTTTGGGATAGCGAGAAAGTTGCTAAAATACGAATACAGCATCGAGTGCTGGAGCAGATCTAGTGCATGTGTAAATATGTATGAATTACTTAGATGTAACAGTTTGTTCTCGTTAAGTTTTTTCATCAACGTGACTTTTTTCTCTTATGTTTTCACAGCCTCAGCCCCCCCCCCCCCCCCACACACACACACAAACAAAGAGGCGTTAGGCTGCTGAGACGCTGAAAGTCCGGATTTAAAGTGCAGAAAATTAAGCCATTGAATGTAAGTAACTGTTTATGAATTGTTTTGGTGTTTTTTTGCTGTGGATCTTCCAACGGTGATGCAGCGCGGCTATTTCCGTTTATTAATAATAAACTCATGTTACTCGTGTTGTTTTCCAGCTGCCTGTCCATGACGTACAAAGACACACTATGAGCCAGTATGATCCGACCAGACCTTACATCAGCATTGAGGAGTTGTCGGAGAAGAGAGAGGGTAAGGTTATATTCATTAAATAATTTTCCAGTTACATGTAAAGGTGTATGTTGTTATTGAACTGTGCAAATTTTACTGAATGTGTTTACAGCTGATTGAAGCGGGACAGATGACATGGATCCATCCTTCCACAGCCAGGAGCGCACCGACCTGTGTCCCACACTTCATATAAGACTGGAAGCTACACTGGATCTCACAGCTACACACCACAGACGTCTACACACTTCAGACAGAGTCCCACAAAGAAGTGATGACCCAGAGGCTGCAGAGAAACATTTCAAGCCTCACCTGGGTTTTTGTACAATATTTTTGCTGTATGTAAATAAAGCTTTGACTCCACATATACCTTGTTCACATTTGTTCCCTGTACAATATGTTCACCTATAACATCAAGCATCACATGAATGTTTAGTTTTAATTAACTGCAGTGCTTTTGGTAAAGGCTTACTAATAAATAATAATAAATATTAATATATACATTTTTATTATTAATATTGTGTGGGAGGGGCTTACCCCACGTGCGGAATGCTGTGACCCCACGTGTGCACTGCAATGACCCATGAGGTGACCAATAGCAACACTTCTACCAACCAATCACGAGTGACATTAGTTTCAAGGGTCTGTGGTTTCCTCCAATGGTGAGTAGAGAGAGGTTCTAGCCAGCGGCTGGACTCCGATTCATATGCTAATTAGATCACACGTCGCGATCGGTCCGCGAGGCTCAGGAGCCCCCCCGCGGCTCTCTCCTTTGTTCTCCATATCCCCCTTAAGGTTCGCAAACGCCGATTGACTCAGCTTATTGTCACTGGTGAACGCCGAGGTAACATCATGGAAACAGTAGGTTACAGCAGGGGATTAGGCCTGTCCGAAGAGGTTTACTGTGACAATAATACTGCTTTTCGTCTAGTGATGGTTTCTTACTTGAGGCATCTACACAGAGTGTCGCCGATAAAATGTTAAAGTTTATGGTTTACATGTAAAATTTCAAGGCTTAATTACATTTCTTTGTCATATGGGTTTAGAAATGAACATTTTAGGATTTTTAAAATCTCCATCTCCTTCGCTCACCTTCATACTTGGAGCTCCAGAGTACTTCCCTGCTGTTGTTGACTTTTCATCTGAATCCAGCACATCACTGTTCACTAGAGTGAAAATCAGACACGTTCAATATTAACTGGTCAGACACTATAGGCTTCATCAACCTGTGCTGTTCAGTCTGGTTCTGTGGCCCTATCCCCACTCACCCGTGTCTTGCTGGGTGTATGTGGTGTGTGTGTTGGTGCAGCATCTGAAGGTCTGCCAGGCCAGGATGCCCAGGGCCAGCAGGAGTAGAGTCACGGAGACGCCCAGGATAATGTACTTGACCGTGTCTGAGAACGGCATCTGCAGCTCTGCAGCAGCCGAGAGCTGCTCGACAGGAGCTGGATGGTCCATCAGAGTGAGCGTGACTCTCTGCCTCCATGTGGTCAATACACACATCTGCAATTCAGGAACACAGGTGAGGGAGTATGGACCTTCTGATGACAACAGTGGAGCGTCAAAGATCAGAGAACAGCAATAGCAGCATTACATGATTTCTGCTTGTTGGCTAAAGTAAAACCGATGGATGATGATTGGTGGTAACCAACAATTGTTCACTACGAGAAGTAGGAGGGAGCAGGAGTGACAGTATTTGAATTAGTGAGCAGTTCAACCTCTATATTACATTGGAATTCTAACCCTGGTCAAGGACCATCATACAACCTGTAAAGGCCGTCCCATCAGTACTTATATCAACTGTTAATGACACTTACAGCAACACCATGCAACATTGCCCTAAAACAGCAGCTTCATTAAAGTGAGTTTGATGGTTCAGTGAGTGTGAATATGGAGAATGTTTCCACCTTCACTCCCTGAAGGGCTAATGGTGGTAAAGTCATTCATACCTCCTATCAGAACCTGTGGAGTCAAATTGTGCTCACACTTCACACAAGATATGATCGACACCGCGAAGGGAAATCGACAGAGAAGTAGCTCAAAATAAAGAAACGTGAAGGAGCTCAAAACTCATTTAAAGATAAAGCTGGTAAACAGAGACATCTTTCATTAGTGTGCAGGTCCTCTGTTTCTGCTTGAATCAGGAACCAACACATGATGACATTAAGAAACAGATGAATATTTACCTGAGGTGCATAAAAGAGCTTCAGCAATCTTCCTCTTCAGGCACGCACACAATTTCCTGTGCTATGAATCCATGCTGTGTGCACTTAATCTCTCACAAGCACTATGGAACTATTCTGCAAGAGAAACACATCTAACTGTTCCGCTGTTTTCAACTCTACTCACACACTCTCCCTCTCTCCTCTCTACACACACTCTCCCAGCACAATACTGCCTGCACACCGTTCTGGACAAACTGGTTTGATTAGATTTGAATATTTGAGGGCGCTTCCCATGACCTGGTCCCCAGCTCTCCTCCTCCTCTGTAGGAGAAATGACTGAGTTTATCCTAAACTCAGTCATTTCACATTATTGGATTAATGGGTGTGTAAGATAAGCCATGAATTTACCGTTACCACAGGCACTGCTGCATCCTGCACTGAATCCGGCCTGAAAGCAACAATATGAAACAATTTTACCTTAAAGCAGCAGCTTCCAAATTAATTTGAAGGTTGATAGATTTGGAATATGGAGAACATTCCCTGAATGTCTGTTCTAGGTAACGTTGATGGGTTTAAATTTTCCAAAACATTTATGAGCAAAAACACATCCAGTAAGTGTGACACTAGGTTCTTTGCATTGAGGTTTGATAAATTCAGTATTTTCCAAGTTGCCTGTTGAATGGCAGCTCAGCTCTCTCATCTCACTATAACCAAAGCAGCAGGTGTTGTAAAGCGATATTAACACACACTCAGTTCTCTTCCATCTGCGTCACCAAGACGGGATCACGACTCTAAAGGTCTTTTGTGCTTAGGCTTGTCATTGTCATCTTTATCTTTCAGACTCGTCACATATTGTTTTACTGATTTGTGTCACAATGAGAAGGAGGAAATGTACCCGAGGAGCTGCCTTCTCCGGATCATGACAATGCAACTTGCTGAAAGACAAAGTTATTACGTGAACTCAACTTTCCACTCCAAGAATAAGGAAGTGAAACATTTTGAAAAGAAGCTGCTTAGTTTCCCCTTAGTTTTTTAGACAAAGGAGAATAATTATTGTATTTCACATTTTTTAAACACAAAGTGCTTCACATGATTAAACAATTAAAAAAGTAACTTAGTAAGACTAAGAATCAAAAAATGATAATAAAGATCCACATAAAATATACAGAATTTAAAACAGCGAATGTCCAGATCAAGTAAATGTGTTTTAAGAGTCTTCTAAAATGCTAGTAAATGCTGTTTTTTTGATTTTGGCCAAGGAGAAATTGAAAGACTTAAACAATTACATTGAATTATGTTATGAAATTACTAATGTTCAGCTTTGTTTTTCAATACCTCCGACAGTATTTTTGTTACCGTCTTCTTGTTTGTTTACTGATGGTTTTGTTACTACTCAGGATTGTGCAAAACTATAAAAACTCCATGAAACATGAAAGGACGCGATATGGACCAAGATAGTTCTTTACCTTTTCCCTGATTTACAAGGAAATAAGTTATGAATCCGGATTTTTTTAAAAAAAAGCAAATTTAGATGTTTGATATTAATAAGTGTGTGAAACTTGATACAGATGGATTATATGTAAAGGTTAAGGCAAATACTGTTGGGCCTTGGTGCAGGTTTGTGCTCTACTAAGAGAAATTCTAGTTAATATAAATACTTACAATAAAATAAGAGCACATGACAACAGGAGTTTATTTAGAGCTCCAAACTTTTATTAAGCATGTTAATTATGTGGCAGTTTTTACATTTTATTTCCTTTAGCTGACGTCTTTATCCAGTTTTCACATCAAGGAGACAAAACATTTTATTTACTGGATACTGTATTGGTTCGAGAGGCTGGAGCTGGATGAAGGAAAAACTCTGAGCCGGTAACAGATTTATATTTGCTTAGTTGAAGATGATCTTAACTAACTTAACAGCCAAAAGTCAATAGTGCTCATAATCACCATACTCATTACTGGTGATGTCCGGGTTTACCAGGGTAGCACCTCTCCAGTAAAGTTCAGAAACGACCCATGATGCTTTTCACTTAGGCCTCCAATCACAGACAACATGGATGAAGTGCTCTCCTCTGGACTCAATGGAGCCTGGAAACACACAAATACACACGAAAACAATGTGTGTGTAAACACGTACATCACTGACTGGGAGAAAGCTCTGGAATATATGGAATGTTAAAGAAAATTTTTACCTCAATTTATGCTGTAACAGCTAATTGAGTGTTGAGAAATGTTTTGTTCATGTTACTATATTTAGAAATCGTTTGGATCAATATGCCATTTGTGTTCATTTAAGCAAAAGTTTATTGAATCACTATTGTAAAATTTCTATTTACAACAGAGTCTAGGGATTCATATTTATCATAGTTAATAAAGTGTTACAGATTTTGAAGATCTCCAAAATCACAGTAGGAAAAACATCAATGCAGGCAGTGACAGACTATTTCTTTTACAGAGGATGATATGATTTAAACGCAGTTTGTGTTCAGAAAGACTGTGACTGTCTGACTGGCTCTTACCTGGGACCCCCCCATGTCAGTGCGGACCCAGCCTGGGTGTATGGCCATACAGAGAATCCCATCCGGCGTCAGGTCTGCAGCCATACAGCGACTCACCATGTTCAGGGCACTCTGAGGAGGCAAACACATCAAACTAACATGAAGCATAACGCTGAACTCATCTTCAAAAGAGTTTATAACTTTCTTTTATGATAACCGGTCGTCTGTAACAGTCAGCGATGCCTTTCTCTCCACATCAAACCAGGGTTAACCTACTTTACATGCAAAACCCTATAATTAACCAATTAAACACACGTTTTCGATAAATTGTGCCACAGCACCTTGGAGGTCCTGTAGGGGAACCATTTGAGGTTTGCACTCTCCCCCCAGTTGCACTCCACTGATCCCATCAGAGAGGACATATTGATAACTGCTGCCCTCTGGATGCTCATGCTCCCCGAGCCGCCGGCTCCTCCTCGGGACGCAGCTGCTTTTAGCAGAGGGAGGAAGGCCTGGGATCAGAGGGAGGAGAACATAGATATGTGAAATATTTGATTTTAAAAATTAATCACAACACACGTATAAATATATAGTTGTGCTTAGAAGGTTCCAGATAACTAGGAGACAACAACTGGAGCGTTCACTGTCGGAGTCACATGCACTACACTGTGGGAAAACAGACGGTCTGTGTCGCCCTCTAGAGGTAGAATCATATACTTTCAGAGAGAAGGGCTGAATTCTCCATCCAAACTATTTCAGGCCATGTTAGTTTTACAATAGAGTCTTAAGGTGGCAGTGGCTTTCAGATTTCACTTTTATTGATTATTATTGATCGTCTTTCAGCAGATGCAGCATCTTATCAATGATATGATCAATAACCTTGATACAAATACAATGTAATCCAAAATTCATCATGTTCTAACACTATATTATATCACAGAGCTGGAAATATACAATATCAGACATTCACAATACTGGTATTAAATTGAATACAAAAAAAGTAGCACCCAACCAATTCAAATATAATAATAATTGAATAATTGGCCGATAATAGCCATTCATAGAAAAATTATTTTACACAATAGACAATGCAGAAAAGATGTGTATTTATTTAATTTATCTGTGTTCTGTGTATTTGTTTGTATCTGAATTTAATTTTATGGTTAAACTGGAAAGTCTCAGTTACATTTTTTGCAGTATATTGATAACATCATCTTAGGAATCCTTGACAATTTGTCTTTTTGGTCTCTAAATATATATTTGTACAAATAAGTTAGTATTTGAAATGCTTTACTCCCTAAAATGTATAGCTGCTTCAACCCCCAAACAACCACATCATCCTCCTGACTGACAAATGTCTGTCACAATTTTGCATGACTCAAGGTGACGTCTGTGAAAATGATTTGTCAAAAGAGTTCAATCACCCAACGTGAACGTATAACATGTTTGTATTGGCAGGTTTCTGTTCCATGTGATTGTTCACTGACCTCCACTTGTGCTCAGTGGAGGTCAGAGCTCTGTGCTGCAGTGCGGCCTTGTATTTACACACACTGTCCTTCCATTGGAACAAACTGGGTGTCAGCAGGCTTTTTGATCAGAGCTGGAGTTTCTACCAGCTCAGGGTGTCGCTCTGTTGTTTGCCCCTGTGCTCTGAGGCCGACGGAAACTAGACTTTAAATTAGTATTTATGAAATGCGGTCTGTCCTGAGCCGAGGGGTTTTTGTGTCTACTGTGTCGATCAAGGTCATCTTGTTTTTTGAGTTTGCCTCCTGCCGGTGACTGCGCAGAAAAAAGTCATCCTTCTTTTATCTGTTGTTATCTGGAACCTTCCAAACAAAACCTTTGTGTGTCACTATACAGCTGATCCACAGCCCCACCCATTTTGTGCTGGGGCATAAAGCCTATTAATACAAATTACCTTGGTGATCATAAGAGGAGCCACAGCGTTGGTGTGGAAGTTTTCTATCATCATGTCGGCAGTAACAGAGTGAAAGTCGGCCACCACATTAATCCCTGCATTGTTGATCAGGCAGTTCAGACCCTGGTCCTGCACCAGCCGGCCCACCTCCTCTGCACATTTATCTATGCTCTCCTGGCTCACCACATCTGGAAAGAGAGACATCAAAGCTGCACATTAGCAAAAACAAGGACAAAATATTAAGAGAAGTGGAAAATATCATGTGGAAAATTAATTAATACTTCAAACAAGTAATGGTTTATATCGCTTGAAACGCATTTAGTATTTCTATATAATAACTTTATTTGGATAACACTCGTCAAAATCTATGGCAAAAAATATATGAACTAAAATAAAAGGTCAATTCAGTTTGATTTTAAGCACCAAATCATAATATGTAAGGTCAAGACGTTTCCCACAGGAGAGGTGGGTGGAAAAGAGGAGAGAGAGACAAGGTTGTGTAACAATCATATTTAAGCTCTGTCTTCTGAATCTGAATAACCCCACGAGTTATATTAATCTTAAAGAGAAGACATTATTTCACATCTATGTTGTGTTGGTTTGTTTCAGGTCCTGTTGTTATATTTCTACATACAAACACACAGTAATTGTAGTTTTATATGATGTGCTACACACACACAAAGTAAAGCATTTCCCCAACTCACCACATTTGGTCTAGTCTTCTTTCTTCTTCAAGATTAGAGGCAATGCAAAGTCTAATAAGGACGTGTGTGTGTGTGTGTGTGTGTGTGTGTGTGTGTGTGTGTGTGTGTGTGTGTGTGTGTGTGTTACCCAGAGTGGTGATGTGGATGTTGGGATGCTTCAGAGCCAGATCCTGAAGTTTCTGTGGGTCAACAACAAATCCTGTTTCATTCAGTAACACAGGGAGTAATAACAGATTCACTCCGGTGGTTGCTGGGACTTCATCCCGGTACATGCTGCACCCTCAGCCCGGTGCAGACCCGTGTTTGCCCCGGTGGCACAGCCCCACACACGGTGTGTAGCTCCGGGGATCATCAGGTAGCTTGGGGGGTGTTTACCTGGGCGCTAGCGGGGTTTCGGGTCGTGGCTATAATCTTCCCCGGGGAGAAGCCTCCTCCTGCCAGGCTCTCGACCACCTGCAGCCCGATGCCTCGGCTGGCTCCGGTCACCAGCACCGAGCCGCACTGCCTGAACCTCGTGGCTCCGCTCATCTCGACTCTGGCTCGGACTAAGTGCTGGAGCCGATGGGACGGATCCTCTCTTCTCCCAGATATTAGCCGTGACCTGGCCCTGGGTAGACCCGCGTGTTGGCGCGACTCCTCCGGCAGAGGGCAGCATTGTCCACCCAACCGGCCCAGGGCCTCTGCACGACGGAGACGGTTTAACAGAGGGAACAGAGGGATACTACTACTATTACTATTACTATAACTATTACTATTACTAGTACTTCTACTTCCATCTTCATCTTCATCTTCATCTTCATCTTCATCTTCATCTTCATCTTCATCTTCATCTTCTTCTTCTTCTTCTTCTTCTTCTTCTTCTTCTTCTCCTTCTTCTCCTCCTTCTCCTTCTTCTAGTAGTACTAGTACTATTATTATTATTATTATTATTAGTAGTAGTAGTGGTAATGATATTCCGAAAGTATCACTCAAAACCCAGCAAAATTGCTCCCCATACATTGATTTAAATTTTTATTTTAATTCTTTGATAATTCCCATAATTTTGCATTGTTATTTTCTATGATTGTGAACCGATCTCACATCATCTCAGACTATATAATGTAAAAAGAATGAAGCAACATAATGAAAAGAATCTTTACAAAAACGGATTTATATCAATTATTAATCCACTAAACAAAAAAATATGCTAGATTGTAAATTACCACCTAAACCATTTCTTATGTTTAAATGTGTTTTTTTATCAGCTTCGGTTTACAAACTTTATCACATTGATTGGAGTACAAGTGACATACTTAACATGTGGACCAGGGGTGAGAGAGGGTTGTCCACTGAGGGTTGGTGGTTTAATGCTGGACTCCTGCAGTCTGTATCCCAATGTGAACTTGCTCCTGAACCATGCAGCTGTGATGAATGGTGTGTGATAGGAGAAACAATCTTATGGTTCTGTGTGAATGTGGCTTGTATTGTAAAGTACTTTGAGTTGTTGATAAGACGAGATAAATACAGCAGTATATATATTGCACCAGAAAACCTTCCCTTGCTGGTGTATAGATAATAGTTATTGAATCTTGAGCGTTTGCTTTAACACGTGACAGTGCTTCTTATAAAAGTAAAATCAGAAGCTGATATTTTCTCCTGGTTTGCATAAAGTGTTTAATTTCCCCTTTATTAGGAGACTTGACAAAATAAAAGAGGCACGATCCAAGAGGCAAATGTTGACATTATTAAAAGAGATTGGTTTTCCTCGTCCATTCAATATTTATGATTAAACAATCTGGCTTTCGTGAATACACTCGGCTCCATTGTTTGTTTTCGCATTGAGTTAGTTTGCAAATACCGAGGCTAAGATGTAGGTGCCGAGATAAAGCTGACAGCACAGCCGACGGAGCTTATGCAGTCACAGCACACAGATGGTTTCTCTGGCAGCCTCCTGAGTCCAGACTCTCTTAAAGCTCCTGGTGCTTGGGAGCAGCAGATACCACGGTCTCCTCTGGGGTCACTTCATTTGGAATTTGGCTTCTATTCCTCCATTTACAGACATTTGACTTTGGCACACAGCTCACGGTGCCAATGATGAGTTGGTGGTGGTACAATATGTGGTGCAGAGCTGTGCTGCTGGAGCTGGGGGGGGGGGTTCACTGGCGTCCCTGAGCAGAGGCAGAGACGAGGTATTGTCTTGACACAGAATTCAACAATCAGTTAATTGCATACTGTAAATTGCAGTTGGTCTGCCCAGTAATCACAGCACAGGAGATGATGTTTCTATTTTTACATTTCTGCTGCTACTTTTAACATTTACCTATTTGTGAAACAGCTCCTGCACGCTGTCAATCAGAAATATATTTTGTGATGTAAATTTCTAATTGCAAGTTCCAAAGTGTGCAGGTGCTCTTTCACAACTTCTGATCTGCTTGTCCCTCTCCTTCGCACCAGTAGGATCTAAGTGGTCTCACATTTACCTATTTAACAAAATCACTCATAATTATTAAAAACTATAGTTCTTCTTTCATTGGACTTCTTTAACACTTGTAGTACTTTTTGTAACTTTTTGTGAATGATGATCAAATGTTGTTCCTGTACTGAGGCTTTAGTGACGTACCTCTGTTTGACAATCCCTTGGCCTATGATCCTGCATCTTACTCATGCAACCTGCCAATTCAGTAGATGTGATATGGTATAAAATAAAGTGAGTGAAAAGTTATAGTTAGGGTTTCAGATTCCCTCAGGGTGGGGAAAGGAGGAAATTGCCCCCAGGTTGAGAGACGCACGAGAACTTCTGGATTCTATGAGTCTTTACAGAAAACTGATACTAACTTTCTGCCTAAATCTGCGTTATTTTTTTCATTTAAACTTACTATATCATTTCTTTTTTTTGCACATTCTTTATAATTTTGATAATAAAATAATAGTTTACAGATTGGGGGTTTGGCTCAATATAGGGTCACCAAGATCCCCTTTGCCTGGGCCCCTAAAATCCCTTGAAACGCTCCTGAACTTCATGTCAGAGTGAAACTTGAGAGGAAAGATGGCAGAGTGTAGTGAACGTACTGGTGTTGAGCCTCGGACATCGGTACAGCCGGACATTTGTGTTTTCTTTAGGAGTACTCCTCTAGATTAAAGAATATCTGGAATCTCTGTGAAATCTAAATTTAACCTATTATTTATTTTCCAGGCTGCTGTCCGACCCTTCCTCTTGAGTGTGTTTCATTCTGCTTGAGCAATAACTGAGGTCAAGTCAAATCCGCAGAATGAAGCTATGACTTATTAAATATTACACACTCACACAACAAAGACGACAGACAGCTTGAGTCACTGCGGGAGGATTTTCTGCACCTAAAAATGGAAGTATTGATCATTTTATAGTACTTCCTTTAGCCCTATCCCTGAAGGATTCTCTTTCATATGTTCTTCCTGAATAATCCTATATTGGTGTAGTGGTAAGAAATAAACACTAGCGTGCCTCTGGGAGGGAAAGAGTAAAGCCTGATAAAGATCACTGGCAACTACGCTGCTGCGGAAAAACTGTATTTATTTCTCCATCTATTTCAGTGCTGAAGACACGAGGGCCCATGCAGGCTTAATATTATTACTATGGGCCACTGTGCTTTATGAAAAGATAAGTATCAGTCAATATTAAATACAGGTCTTGTTTGTTTTAATTGATTTTGCTGCCCTGAGATGAGGAAGGATTTTAATTAAGATTTTTTTTATTTTTAAGGAATAATTTGCTATTTGGATAATTTTGAGCCTCATGTGTATATTTGGCCTTTTTTTTTACAAGTTGGATAAAGAAGTTGTGTCTGTTGTGCTGAATTGCATTGTGGGTCTTCATACTTGAATCATAAACATGAATTTGCATCTCGGCATTAAACAATGAAATTAGGCATTTTTCAACATGAACTGCAGATGAACTTCATGCACGGACCCAGGTTAACTTTACAAGCATTAAGTCAACATTTAGAATCGAACAATAACATCACAACCATCAAAATTAATTTGCACACATACACTAAATACAATGAAAGTAGGACAAAACCCTGGAAAGTGTCTGTATTAATGTGTATCTGTCTGTGAAGATGTGCTTGTAAAAAGAGCTGTGTTTGTGCACACGCCTGTATGTGCCCAGGTGTGTGGCACTCACATGAATCTAGGTTGGAACATCCATTTTCAATCACTTATTTAATTCACATGAACTATATTTAAAAAAAATCATAAATAAAACACCAGGGTTCCTTTCATGGATGAATAAATCATGGGCGTTATATACTCCTCCCTCTCTCGCCCCTGTGCAGCCGTTGGGTGTCTAGTTCCAAAACCGCCTCCAATTTTTATCAGGTTGATTTTGTTTGCATGCAGAACGGAAACACGATATCTGGGCAGAAAAACTAAACGCATTCCAAAGTAACTCCCGTCCTACACTGAAGCAGAAAGCATTATGTTGTGCAAACTGTGCGACTGAGAGAAGGGGGAGGAGGAAAGGAGCTCTTGAATTTGTGTGATATGTTTGATTAAATAAAGGTTTGTCAATTTAAATATTACTTAGATCAAGAATAAAAATATTCAGTCTCAGTAATAAGTGTCATTCACCTTTTCTTTTTCTTGAATATGACATTTGTTTTCAGTTTGGCTCCATAAAAATAAACTGACATGTCCTTGTTGATCATTTTTCAAGTTCATGTTCAAGAGCATATCTATTGTTACAGTTAAGTTTGGATGGAGGACATTCATCAACACTAACAAATCCCCTGCAATTGAATGACTCAGCACTTTCTTAACTCACAGTATAATGTGCTAAGCAGAATGTCAGCGTCAGCATGCTAATTGTTTCACAATGACAAATGCTAACATGCTGTAGCCTCCTATTGTCAATTCATCCTGTGGGTAAAGCCAAAATTAAAAGCTGTCCCATCCAATAGTTATGAAAACATTTCAATTAAATAAGATCGCAAATATATCAACCTGATGATGGCGCTAGAGAAAAGGTCAGAGTCACGATGATGCATCCTCTGTGTACTGAATCCTTAGATTAAATACAATATGAAGTATTACAGTCTGGTGGATCCTGTGACTGAGCGGCAATCATGTACATCTCTTCATGATTTTTATTATATCATGTCTAGTTGTGTTAAATTAAGTTTGGTTCAATCAGGAAGACGTTCTATGTCTCATTCATTCACAGTTCTCTTTTACTCTAAATAATCCAATCAGAGGTTTCCATGATCTCAATCAGCCAATCACGTTGTTGCTTCTCTCTCTCACGCCACTTTTCAACCTTGATGACATCATAGGGGTCTAAACAGAATCTCATTCATATCTTATCGCTTTCATTTCTTACTGTGCATGGTCATAGATTTATATAATTGTACAAATTAAGTCTCTCCTGATTGAGATACGCTTTAGAAATATTATTTACCTGAATTGACTTGACACGAACCATTTCATTATATAAAACACATGTCAAAATAGTCTTATTGTGAAATGCAACATAATATCCTGTTCTTCTTCTTCTAATTATATGTTTTATATTGTCCCTATATGTGCTATATAATATAGTAAAACTACAACGCACGCTATGGGACATAAACCTTTGGCAGCATAGGAAAGAATAATCTCAAAATATACAAATATTCAGGACCACATTTATCTAAAGTGCAGTAAGCCTCAGTGGAGTGTGTAGTTTTAGTTTGTCGCTCCCTTTTGTGCAGGTCTAAATATAGCGAAAAGACAAAGTTCAGCCTGCATCTGTCTGAGAAGTCTGATTTTAAATGTAAATTCTTCTCCCAGATGGTTGCAGCAGGCAGTGCTGAGCAAAGCTGCTTTCAGGGACAGTCGATGATTCCTGCCGTCTGTGTTGCCTTTAATTCAGACTCTTCCTGCAGGGCCACGCGGGTTCAAACCCACTTCTGATGGTTTGTTGAAGAAACTGCAGCGAGTGATAATTCTCTGAAGGATCTGTGGAAGTATGTTTAACTTTCTTTGCTTGTACAGAACATGTGGAGACTTTTTTCTGATGTAATGTTGTTAAAGAGCGAGGAGCGTTAAAGTATCTACACTTGTCCGATCTGGTTAACGACTGCATCCTCAGCAAAACGTTTAATTAGATGTGCCACCTTTCCCAAAACCTATCAGCGGCTCCTTTTTTTTTTTTAATGATGTGGAGTCGTAAGAAATTTTTCACCCACTTCGTTATGCGTTATTTCAAAGTGCTCTCCCCTGTTTGAAACTGTGAAGCAAGCGGCTGAGTCATCGGTCCACTTCCTAAACGAACAGTGATTAGAGATCTCATGTTGTGGAAGAGAGAGAGAGAGAGAGAGAGAGAGCGATGGCTGAGCTTCTATTTTCAACAGTTAAACATCGGCTGCGTAGACCAGGTCCTTCAAGGATGCGGCCTCCTACTCGAGACGCAGCTGACATTATAGCAGCGACACAAGACCACGCCTCCTAATGCTGACGACCAATGCGTCCTTTTATCCCCGAGAAACGAAGGCTCCCACGGGTGGATCCTCCTCGGGGGAGAAACCTGTCTCGGGTTTCATTGCACTTCGGTGATGATCTGTTTTTCAAAGAGAGCATCGAACGGTACATGTTAAAAGCAAGAGAGGAGGCTTTGAAACGTTCTAGTCGTGCGGAACATCCTCTGTGGACCAGTTTGGCGTTCGTGTTCTCCTCAGCCCACGCGTGTTGTGAAGGATGCAGCCCCTGAATCTGGACCCATCTTGTATTTCTGTGCAGCTTATTACCTATAACTCTTCTCTACGTGTGCTTCATGTGCACATCTTCACATTTAATACTTGAGCCTAATTTTATCTGTATTTTTCCCTTGTTTCACTGCTTTCATTAAACAGTTTCACTTTGATCAACACTGTTAAATACAACTCATATTGTTAAATACATATTTCTGCCTCGGTGATATCTACTCTCCTCGTGCAGCTGCATTACACATAAAGATTTCAATGCTTCTGATTAATTGATGTGGGTTTGCACCCGCTCCACAGCGAGATGGGAGCTTGTGCGCTTGCTGTATAATTCAGATTGCTTTAAAAGCATGTCAACTCAATTACTGGGGTTTTACTAGAAATATCATGTCCTGTCCTACTGTCTTAGAGGAAACATCTCAGCTCAGGAGCAGGGAAAAGCCTCCCAGCCTGGATTCAGCTGGAAAAGACAAAGACTTCCGGTTTCCTGCTGGAAAAAAGCCCAAAGTTTTTTAGGTTGTCAGTTTGGATCATTGTTAAAGTTAAGTTTACTGCGGGCGTTGTGTAATAGACTTTGTCCTCAAGTTTCTATTGACATTTAAAGCTTCTGGGACGCCATAATAACAGTTGGAGCAAATTAAATCAGCTCTTTTCAAATTATATTTTTACATTATTTAACAGATTTTAACCTTTTTAGACTTTTTAAGCCTGAAATGCTGTTGATTCATGAATGACAGGAAAGCCGACTAAAATTTTTCCTACATCTATTTCAGAAAGTGCTTTCAATGCGGCTTCTTATATTTCATGTCTTTCACTCTGAAGGAAAAACACGGCCTCACGAAGGTTTGATTACCCACGAGGGACAAAGACGTCTCAATGCAGATAAAGTCATGGAGCTCATTGGACATTTTTCCTATCCTCTTCTTGATTTCAATAAACACAAAACAATTGAAGTTGCTGGTCGTGTCTCTCTACTTCACTGTAGATTTACTACATGAAGTGGCTCTTTTTCTCCACTGCATCCCTCGTTAATCCTTTTTATGCTATAGTTTTACGCTGCTGCTGCCTCCCAACTGCTCCCTCGAAGGCAGGGGAGCAGTTTAAAGCCGGGGGACCTTGATTAAATAGGCGAGCCTGTGTGCAGAAGGTCAGTGCAACAGAAAGTAATCAGGGGATGTGACACTGGAGAGAATGACACAGCACTGAATGGTTGCTGACTGCGCGAGTTTGAATCAAGTCTGCAGAATCACATTAACAAAACTTATTTTTATCTTAAGAGATTTTATTAATATTTTCAATTGACAGTATCAGCCAAAAACAATCATTGAAAATGAAAAATCATATCATGGCAATGGGACAGAGGAGTTTGAATGGAATAGAGGACATCGGGACAATAAGAAGTGGAAAATTCAATATCGGTTCCATCACAGACTATAAATTCAAATAGAGCTGTCTGCAGTTTGGTAAGACTATATATATATATATATATACATAAATATATATATGTATATTGGATCTAATTTAAAGTTGACAGAGCGAGGGGATGGAGGGGTCAATGAAGCTTGGGTCAAGGTTCAGGGTTTATCAACTGGTCATTTCTGTGGGATAAGGGGTTTTGGCTTTTGGTCAGGAGTTGCAAGTCAGGCACAGCATGGGCGGCAGAGACGGGGATGAGGTCAGAGGTCAGAAACGGTAGAGGACACGGTCGGGAGAGTCGAGAAGGCAAAAAGCTAGAGGTTGTCAGAGAGGTCATTGTCGGGGGGTTGGGGGGGGGAGGAGTCAGGCTGCCGAAGAATAGGGGTTTTAAGAGAGAAGAGCTGTTGCGTGCTGCCAGTGCCCTTATCATTCTTACTGAAGATGCAACTTTTGGGGCGGGTTGGCGGGGACATGATGGGGGGGGGGGGGAGGTGGGAGTGTCCGGTACATGCACCTGGTTTACACTGCCAGGCAGCTGGAGGTGGAGGAGGGGTGGTCTCAGGAGAGCAGGGCGGGGCAGGCAGAGAAAATGATGTTATGCAACAAGAGAGGAGAAAGTCAGGGGATGGGCTCCCTGCAGAGGACGATCTCCAGCTCGCCACGGTACAGCTTCCCTCCATCAGACAGGTTCATGATGCTCTGCTTGTAGCCCGACAGGTTCTTCAGGTCCACCTCCTGAACACGGGGGGGGGGGGGGGTAACATGGAGTCAGGAAAGCGGATTACTCAGGAAGAAATACTAATTCTTTATCTGAATAAAAACCAAGGTTATATCCAGGTACAAGTTACTAAAAATAACTTGAGCCTATACAGACAAACTACAAATCTCTTGGTGAAGTAAAGCTGGGTTGTGTTGAGCTGACAGTTCAAGTTACAGTATTTTTTTCAGGTCCATCTTGTTGTTTTTTTAACCAGAAGTAACCATATTTGGAGTAGTAGGGGGTGGAGCCTGACTCCACGCCCACCTACACATTAACCTGCACCCATTGGTCGTTACTAGATGTCATGCCCCAATACACATGGAGCTTTATGGGCAATTTAACTCCAAAGGGACCATAATTTATAAAATGAACATCAGCTGTATTGAAGAAGACTTGAAACTAGAGATTGAGGCATAAACTCCTTTGGAAAATATCTACTGACGTTATAAATCAAGGTAAAAGTAAAATAATTTTCTCATAGACGAGAAAACGGACTACTTGCTGCAACAAGTGGATTTGCCCTCTGCTGGTCATTCGAGAGAATGCAGGTTTCACGCACGTCTGTATTGGCTTGATTTTGTTAATTCAGATTTATTATCTGCTGATCAGAAATGTTTGTGTTTGAGATTTTTAAACCCTTTAACTGCCAGCTAACTTTTTCATCCTCGTCCAGTGACGTTGCACCAAAACTAAGACACACAATAAATAACCTTATAACCCTGAATCATTCGCTGGGATGAATAAAATGTGCGATCTGAGTTTTTGCTCTTACATTTCACAGTGTGTAAAAAGTGAACAATTGCATGTGACCTCTTTCCAAAGCCCTCATCTCACCTTCTTGTGTTTCTGGTAAAGGTCTCGTAGCAGAGCATCTAACTCCTGCTCGTCGATGTAGCCGTTCCCATCCTGAAAGAATCAGAAACACACAGTGAGGACAAGGGAAAGAAGGACAAGATCATTGAGAGACAGTGAGAAGACTGAAGATGCTTGGATTCTGAGCTTCTTGATTTTTGGTGCAGTGCTCGGCTGCTTGACTTCATTCAATATTTCATGGCTGCCGTTATAAATGCACCAGCCAAATGGCCATTCATGAATAATGATTTAAAAACGACTTCCCATTCACAACCCTGTAAAGACGGTTTGCTGTAAAGTGCAGCCACTCCGCTAATTAATGAGTTATGTGTCACATTCTGGACAGTCTCAGTCCAAAATGTTGGAAATTCTCCTTTGGCAAGTGGCACAAAACCATGTTCTGCTCATCTCGGCTCAGTTTCAAGATGACTTCAGAGCGTCGCGTCTTGCCAGCTTTATTTTTTAACACTGTAGGTGCTCTGTGATGATTAGACGGAAGTGTCCCAGATCTAGAGAATAAAGTGTAAATCTATTTATTTTCCCTTTAAGGATGAAAGACCCCGGACTCTGCAGAGTTTTGGGAAAACGCAGTGACATCAGGTATCGGCCAGTCCCTCTAAGTTGCACACCATCTTGCATTTCAGATGTTTTCAAGGCCTTGCACAGTTTGGGGCGGTGGCACAGTGAGCACTGTGAGCCATGTCAGTGTCCAGCTGACCGGCCACAGTTCGGCCCGAGCACGATGTCTCAGCATCAGTGACGGCAGCTGCCTGCGTTTCAGCTGCGAGGGCTGAGCTCATAACAATTTGATGAAACTAATTACACACACAAATGGTGGTGCGCTGTTCACAGTGTGTCTACATGAATGGACCGGACCACTGGATCATCCATAATTGAATATTCAACCCCGTCCTCAGCAAGAGCGACTGCAAGCCCTCAGACCAACGAGCCACGACATGAGCTCACGCAAGCCCCCCCCCCCCCACTGCTGTGAAGCATTGCTCTATTCTGACTTCACGCTCTCCGACCTTTAATGCCAAGGCTCATATACGTACTGACTGAGACCGAGACACTTGCAGGAATTTTATATGTTCAATATAACACAACATGTAGTACTTTATATAGATTAGGTTTAAATCTTTTAGAAAATCTTTGATGATTGAACTTGGATAGAAAACCAGGAGAAACTTCTGCATTTATAAAGATCTTTTCTAGACTTGATCACCACTCAAAGCTTGTTATACAGTTTATTGCCATTCACCCACTCACACACACATTCATACAAAGCATCTATGGGCAGCACTTTTTCTATGAGGGACATGCATCAGGGAATGAACGGGATTGAACCTTTTGGTTAGGGGACAACCACTCTACCCCCTCGGCCACTGCCGCACCCTAAGATGTAAGAGACAAAACTGACTAGGCTACAATACACCAGTGGTTCTCAAACTAGTGGTCGGGACCCCCTGGGGGCTTGTGAGACCCCAAGGGGAGAAGTTCGTGAGATTATGTTCAAAAATCAAATAAAATGAATAGAAATAAAACAATTAGAAAAAGGCACATTTTGAACATACTTGTCAAAAGTGTAGTTTTTGAAATTGAAAGCATCTGTTTGTTATTACCACCTTAACAAAATGTCACCTACCTTATCATAGAATGTGAATATGGCATTGAACTGCTCAGTGGTCAACTTGACACCCTGTGAAACAAGATCTGATTTTCATTATCGGGCTCAGTCACAATAAAACTAAATTGAAGTTAATCATTAATATTTAAACTGGAGGCTGCAGCACATTCATTGTACACGTAATGTCACCAGTCACATTAATTATCAATGCAAACAAGCTATTTCCTGCTCGTTCCCTACCTGGAATTTGAGTAAGAAATTCTCCTGAACAGGAAGAAGCCTGCGGGAGAGAAGGACTTCATTAGCGGACACAATAGCTGTTAAATTATTCAAATCCTTCTGCAGGCGATGTGTTTCAACATTTATACAGTGAGCAGAAGCCAGTGAAATTACCTGGCCATCTCTGACAGGCCCAGCTTCCCATCTCCATTCAGATCAAACATCCGGAGCTACAAAGTGGGAGCAGAACAGAGATAGGAACAGACAGACGAGAGAAACTGAAAGCATCTGGGTTTTTTTGTGTTTTTTTTACAGGTATATTCTGTCAAGATGAAGGCAGATGTGGACCTGTGAATATCAGCGACTGGGAAATAGAATGGACATCCATAATTCATTCGCACTTTTTAACAGAGGACCAGTTAAGGTACTGTCTATAAAACTTGCATCAGATATTTCAGCCGATGAATGATGGTGAACCTTTACAGAACAGAGGTCTCAAAGTTTTAGGTGAGAGTTTCATTTAAAAAAGGAAGAAAAAAAAAAAGATTCAATTACAGTTTTTAAATGTTTTATGAAGATTTTATTAGTGGTTAACGAGATAAACGTTTAGAGTATAAATAGAGTAAAATATTGTTCTTATTGTAAAAGCCCATGCAATTAAAATGAGGAATTAGTTTTGATTTAATTAGGACAATTGAGGATATCAAAATACTGTCTGTATTCCTTCGATCATTGTGTTTCCTTCATACTGGACATGAACACATCTGTGAAGAAGCAGTGGGTATGTTGCTTAGGTAAATCAGGTCAGCTCTGGGGCTTCCAGGAAGAGGCAGCTGTGAGCACATCTGGGCTGTAAACACACGACCTGCAGGGCACAGCGGTTCATGACCACTCAGACGCACAGCGCCGCTGCCACCGGCACGAAGAAGCCTCTGAGATCCTCCAGGCCAGATATGTACACCTCTCATTAAACCTACTTATGGCTCACAGTGTTTATAGGATTCCTTCCACCAAGATGGTAGATTTCACTCAAGGGAGAAAACCACACATAGGCCTAAACCTCATCCTCGTAAAATAATCTCATCAGCAATTCAGTATTGGCTGTGTTGGGTTTTTATATATAATGCAATTCATTGACCTGATAATTGAAATATAAGTATTTTTTGCTGATAATTCGTCTGAGAAGATGAAGCTGAATACATGATGAACATTTGAGTGTTTGGACTTAACAACAGCATCACCTCTGCAATGGAGTTCATCACCAGAGTTGAAACTGCTGATGTCAGCAAGAAAGCTGCTGTTCCAAAAGCAAATAGTCCTCCCCCCCTCTGGAGGCGAACTTACCAAAGTACGAGAGTCTGACCTTGCTGCTCCTGCTATTGGAAAACTCTTATTGTTTACTTTGCTCATTCCTTTGCTAGCAAACTACGCAAAACTGCAAAAACAAATAACTGATAAAAGAATCTGGAGTGCTAAGGAGAAGCCACAAGGTGAATAGCAATAAGGTTATTTATTGTAATTTAAATTACTTAGAGAGATGCAGATGAATAGTAAGCATCTTATTTGGGTTTTTTATCCTGACGTTACCGTATTGAAACCCTTTTCTGAGCTGACAGAAGTACTACGATATACAATCTGTTCTAGTTTATTACAATTTGTTGCAAGGAATACACTAAAATATGTCAATGCGAAATGTGGGCTTCTCCTGAGTATGTACGAGTCCACGTGTGAGTGTGGGTCTTACTATGGTCTGTGTGTACTCCTGCAGCTTCTGGTCATCGTAGTGTCTGTTGGCCTTCTGCAGCAGGTCTGACAGGAAGCCCTGAGGACGGAGAAAGAAACCGACATGAGCAAGAACAAGGAGAGATGTGGCAAACACAAAAAACACAAAAACTATGAAAGAGCTTTAATTAACGTTATAAGATAAAATACAAACTTTAGATTCAATGGCACCATCAGAATGTACATTAGTAACATATAGTGAAAGTCGTTTCATCATTCTGCGATTTCATATTTCAATGTACAGAAAAATCTCTTGTAAACAAAAAATACTGTAAAGTTACACATTTTTTTAATGACAATAAGTAAAGTACGAACAACGATAGTAAATAAGAGCACGGTTTAATATATTCTAAATATTTAGAAAGTTAAAAATAATGAATGATAGATGAAAGTAAAAAAGCAAAAGAACAAGGACAAAAGATAAGAAAAGGTAAAAAGATAAATGAGTGAATTGGTATTTTATGACTTTATTTTGTGTTTTGTATATAAAAGCTTAATCTGCAAGGTAAAAAGTAACTGCAGTCATTATATAGAGTAAATGTGTAAAGTGAAAATACTCAAATATTATATTATACTCTTATAATACAGTAACTGAGTCAATAAACTAAAATATTGTCCACGTCTGCTCACAGTCATCGGGTCAGAAACACGTCTGCCATCTGGATTTTCCCAAAGCTATTTAAAAAGCCACACCTGAGTAGCTCATCTGCACCTGGTCAGCTGGAAGAGATGCGATCCCATAACAACCGGAGCAGCCTAATCCGAACACGCAGACTCACTGACCCCATTAAAGCTCGACTCCCGTGTGGCGCTTTTCCTTTATGTGATTTGACACAACGTTTCCAGGAGGTGCTGAAGTGAATAATATTTGTGCGAATTGTGGATCTTTTTGCATATGAATCCTCACCTGAACAGAATTGGTCATTGGGGAATTTCCCGTTGGTGCAGCCACTTAACTGTCGTCTGTCAAAGCTGAGGCCTGGTTCTAAACACGCCCTCACGCTCACATGGAAACAAGGCGACGCACTGAAACCTCTCAGGGCAACACTGGACGTTTTTAGCTCAGTTGTTACTTGATGGCCCTGACAGTGAAAATCCTGCAGCTTGGATTCAGTCAGTTTCTCATCTTTTCTTAGAGAATCTTTGAAGTCAGATAAGAAAGTAAATATTTTGTTGCGTTCGCATTTAAAGAATCAAAACTCCTGGAAAAACGCTTATTCGGTTTCTTTGCTAATTAGTTGACATTATTGCCACGACTGAGCAACGACGAAACACTCACATGTACGAATTGGAGACATGTGGACGACATGACTGTGCACCAAAAGTGAAGCTAAACTGTCTTGATCGCCCCCTGGCTGCAGATTAGGTCATAAACCCTGATTCCTCCATGTTAGTGGACGGGACAGAGTCCAATCTCAAAAGTCAAAGAACACTTTGAATACATTTTTCTCAAGGATGGAACGAGTCATTTCTTAGGTCGTCCTTATTACGATTGTTCATGTTTATGGTAAGTTTGGTTTTAATTTGTTATTTGATGCAATTAATAAAGGGTGAAAAGCAGTGATTGACAGCTGAGACTGACTCATGATTGGTAGATGTTTGGTTGCTTCTCTTGTCTTGTGTAATGATGAGGTTGAATAAAGCTCAATCAAATCGGATGAATCTAGATAATTTTTCTCATACAAGCACGGGAGTGGTATCAATGTTCTCCGCGGATAGTTGTCTATAAAGTGAACACGAGTATTTTCCGGAGTCTTGAAGTTTTCCTTGAATTATACATACAGATTCAGAACTAATATCACAGTAAGGAAGTGACTCAGCGTATCTCGTTCTTTTCTTTTTATTAGTGCTAAACCACAAAACTGTTGGTGACTTGGCACAAATGCATACGAGTGCATTTACAACTTAAGGAAAACAAGACTTACAGTTTTGATTAGATGTAAATAAACTGTAACGGATAATAGGAAAAAACATGGGATACGGTTTGAGTCTCAGCCTCAGATGCTGTGAAACTATTTGATTAGGGTTTTGGGGAGGTGCTCTGTGAATGTGCATGGGGGGGGAAAGAAAGGAAAAAGACAAAACAAAATAAACATAAGTATATGACGACTTTAAAAAACAGATGAGTAAATAGTTTGAACACATTCTAAAGTGATGTATGACTTATCTTTATAACGTACCTTCAATTCATTTGCTTCGATGTAGCCACTGCGATCTGTGTCATATCGCCGCCACGCCTGAAAGAAATCAACAAACACTGGACTGAATTTTCTCTGATGCACAAACAACCCTTTCCTCATCCCCATCGTTATTTAACGAGACATAATTTCTCTCTGATCGACCCCCAGCTCGCTCTTTAACCGTGCTAAGAGTTAGATTCTTCTCTCGTTCCAGAGGGGGGACGACCACAGAAGAGTGGAGCCTGGCTGTAATCACACAGTTTTCTATACAATCCCGTCCCGCCCCCACAAACAGAGCGGAGGGCAGCGAGAGACAGAGAGAGAAATGAGGGAGGGAGAGAAAGTCATTTTAATTAATGTTTTAATCTAGCAGCTGTCCCTGTCCAAAGAAGGGCTCCTTATCAAAGATGGATGGCCTTTCCCCCTTTTCCTCCGCTCCTCCTCTGGGCTCTGCTGAGAGGCGCTACAGTGGTACAGTGGTTATCCATTATATATGACTCTGAAAATAGAAAGTTCTGCTTCCTCATTCTAACCCTTTAAAACCCTCTCTGCCCACTTCCCCCGCCCCGCACCCTTCGGCAAAGACTGATTAATCCCCCCACCTCTTGTTTTATGTTCTCAAACTCCAGCTCTCTTCTTCCCATCGACATTTCATTTACGTCCTCTCTGTTCGCCGCGTTCCCCCGTTTGCCCTTTGCATCCTTCTCTCTTTCCACACCTTCTTTTTCCTTCATCCTCCTTCTCTCGTTTCATTATTCCCTCTCAATTTGACACAGGAGACAAGGACAGCCTCTTCCCCACATGTAATTGGTTTATAATTGACTCCGTCCTTTCACTGCAGCAGATCTAACACAAAATCTGCCATTTTCTTATCTTCTGAAGGGGTTTTGCGGAATAAATGATTTTCCGTTCCTGGTTCCTTTCAGCTCTGCAAAGGGCTTTTTGTTACTCCAACGTTCATTCATTATTCATAATTCAGAGCAGCTCTGAACTTGTTTATGCTACTCTGCAAGTTTTCATATAAAACCGTTTCTTAAACAAACAACTCTGTTGTTACTGAAGAGACTGAAACTGGTCATTGTTATTTTCTGTTTGGTGAATTAATACAGTCAGTGATTTATCGGTTGAAACCATAAAAATCAACCAATATGAGCACTTGCGCATTTATGTTTGCTAATAAGCATCAATATGAAAACAAGGATATAGATATGATATGTTTTACAAGTATAAAATATGCTTATGTTTTCTATATTTTCTTTTTATTTACTCCCTTTACTCAGTTTTAGCATCAGCCCAATAAAAATCCATCTCAATGCCACTGTCTTGTTTAACATTTGACACAGATGTTATCATTTTAAAGTTTAAACATGTTAGTCTAGAACATATTTGTACTGGGCTAATTTTCCCTTCAACTCTTCATTTGTTTCAACTCCTGTTTCAACTCCTGCTAATATGGGCGAGCTGGCCAATCAGAGTAGACTGGGCTTTATCCAGAGAGGGGTCTTAAAGAGACAGGAGCTGAAACCAAGTGTTTGAGACAGAGGCTGAAAAGAGGAGCTGCAGCGATGGACAGTCTGAGGGCAGTTTTTAACATCAGAGCATATAACCCTTTAATAACACAATGTAAAACTATGAACCTGACTACGAGAACAAAAATTCTCCTTTAGTGCTTAATGTGTGTTGAGATTTTTACTGTAAGCTTCTCTGCATGGACCAGAAATCACATCAGGAGGGTTTTTTACTGAAGGGATTTAAACCCCAACTGCCTTTTTCCTGTCAAGCATCCGTGTAAACTGCTCAGCCACTTCTCCAGCTCATGATGGAGCAGTTGTTGTTGCTCGATTTCAAATCCTACCACTACGTCTCAACAGCAGACACAGGCAACCTTGCGCAATGGAGGCACTGAGTAGTGAGTGGTTTTCTCCACTTAATTTCACTAATTAGAATCAGACCTTCAACCAAAGACAGGGAACTAATCCGTGAAATTAGCTGGTAGGTAGAAACGAGAACATGCAAGCTGTCAGCCCTCGCATGCTCGACTGGCTCCTGACTCATTAACCATCGGCTCGTTAAAGCCAACCTGTCCTTGCTACGTTTCCCAGCGAACAAGAGGCTTTTGTGCAAGAAGTCGAAAAATATCGCAAAGAACGGATCAAATAACAGAGTTTGTTGCATTAGAAGAAACATACCGGTCCGTCCACGCTCACTCAGAAACACACTTACCACCATGAATTCGGCACTGGAGCTGACAAACTCTCTGAAGCACAGCAAGAAGTTCTCTTCAGTGGGGAGAATCTGGGCCAGCTGAGGAGACAAGTGACAGGGAAATGGAAGTGGTGAGAGCACAAGATGGTGGAGTTGAAAAGCTGGGAAAGAAAAAAATGGAGGCCGGGGAGCTTTTTGTCTGCAAGGCTTCAAATGGGAACCTCCGACATTAATAATAGAGAGACGTAACCTCAGTGGCAGGGCTATGCCTAAATTGGAATTCTTTAAAATAATGATGTTTTCGAATGCTTTATATTGGATCTTCACGACAATAATTGAAGCTAAAACTCATTTGCAGATTTTCCCGGCTGGCGGCGGATTATTGATATTGCAGAAAAACCCTCCTCTTCGCATCTCTTTCACATCTCACTCTGAAAATGGTAAAATCGAGGCGAAAGCAATATCCCGAACTGACGCTCTGCAGGGACGATAATAAAGACGGCTTTTATACCCGCCGATCTGAGTATTGATCGGGTTTCTCAATCCTCTCAGTTGAGCTGTAGTCCTCTGGCTTTGTGAATCATCTCACAGTTTTCTTTTTATAACTTTTTCTCACCAGGCAGAAAACACAAGGCTATTTTCTTCAAGTGTGGTTTTTGGCTCTGAGCCACATTTTAGTGAATTTAACAACATACAGTAATTACACATAAAGAGAACCTTTAAAAGATGGCAGTGGCCCAAAGCAATTGCATAGATTGAAGTTTGGAAAAAGTATATGAGTAATATACATCTTGTCATATTACTGCCAGCAGCAAAGTGACTGTCAATTTTGGAAGAGTATCACTTTTCTTTATTTATAGTGTTTATGCTTCTGGCCGCTGGCCATGGAAGAGAGTGAAATTAATCCTCTCATCTAACTCTGCAAGGAAGGAAGCATACATGCAAAACTTTTCTTCTAAAGGTTCAGTGCGTAAGATTTAGGTAAAAGGCAAATAGTGAATATGATGTAATCCTAGTGATGTTTGTTTCATCTAAATTGTACGATTTGTTGTTTTCAGGCTAGAATGAGCCGTTTATATTTAAATATTTTATATTTACATCATGAGCAGGCCCTCTCTACGGAGGCCGCCATGTTTTTTACAGTAGCCCAAACTGGACAAACTAAACATCTTTTGAGTTTTTATGATAACTGAAGGTTACCACAGGTTCTTTTTCATGTTTGGAAGGGGAGGGTGGGGTGAGGGGTATTCAGCTGCAACCTGCAACTTCACCACCAGATGTCACTACATTCTAAACACCGAACCTTTAATTATACAAAAGATTAAAGCATAACAACACACAAAGCTCCAGATCCTCACCTCTGACATCTCAATCCTTCCATCTTTGTTCTTATCAAACTTCTGCATGAACTCCTTCATCTTTTCTCTGAATGTGGGGTTTGAAGGGTCCTGGAAAAAAAAGATTTGCAACCAATACAAGTGAAGCTCAGTGTGTGTGTGTATGTGTGTGTGTGTTTTTTAAGTTAAAGTCCCTGTACTCACCACCCCCGCCCCTCTCCGGGCCACCTCCAGCTCCCTGAAGAAGTTCTCCAGCTCCTTCCCCTCGATGTAGCCATTACCTGGGAGACAGACAGACATGTTGATCCCAGCATCCACCACGTAGGGCTTCACTCAGTATTGCAGAAACGCAGGAAAAAAAAACATTAACTCTGATGTGGCCGGAGTGTCAAACACATCGCAGTTTTGCCGTCATCGATTCCAACATGGGTCTTTTACCAGTAACTCTGTTTCTTCCTCCTCTGGCTCAATAGATTAGACTATCGACTAACACCATGCAAACTGATCACTCCTCAAAGACTCGCTGCGTTCACAGGGTTGCACACAAGGAGAAGCTATATACGGAAAATGGCTCCTTTAGGATTCTGAAGGTGATGATCCACAAGCAGCTTCTTTTACTCCAAGAAGATCAATAACACAGAGGGGAGTTTGGCAAATGGGACTAATCAATATGGATGACAGTGTCTGGGAGAAACAAAAGTGTGAGGCATAAAATAAAGAGTAGATTTTCAGAAGAAGTTTTTAAAGATTATATTAAGTATAAAAAGTGACTATATTTTTTGAAGAACTTAAGCTTCCTCTTATCTTGTTTCACTGTGTGGTATCAGTCATCCTGTCACATTAGGTGCATGCATGTCCATCATGTTTTAGCTTTTTGGGATTCTGTGATGACAAATTCATCCTGGGGACGACATAGCAGATTTTCTCCTCGTCTCATTTTATCTTTATTCCTGGTGTTCGGGCGCCCTGACAGAAGCTATTCAGAGGACGAATGAGCAGCGCCGGCTTCGCCCAGGTAGTCTGTGAGCCGGTGCCAATATTCTATCAACAAGCATTTTGAGCGGCCGGACAGATGGCTCCAAACGATGTAACTCGCTGCTTCAATAAAACCCTGGAAGGCAGAGCGGCCTCATTAAACACTAACAAAGATTATAATGCAATCCACTTCCTCTCTGCTCCCTCTAACTCTCTGCCTCAGCCTCATCTCTGACTCCCTCTCTCTATCCCAGCAGCATCTCAGCGGCTTTGTTCTAACCATGGAAATTTTCACATGTGTGTGTGTGTGTGTGTGTGTGTGGGAATGCATGCACGCTCCTCAGTGATATGATCAAAACTCATGAGTACGAGCTGTGCTGTTTCAGTAAGTGGGACACAATGCCTTGCTGCTATCGAGCCTCCCTCCCTCCTGTGGGCTTTATTGACATTTCGCTCTCCGGAGAGTAAAGACCTGCTTGATAATTAAACAGAATAAAATGTGATTAACTACACGGCGAATGAGATAAACTGACAATAAAAATAGATTTATGAACAGATTAGAGGCCGGAGCGCTGTCATTCATTCAATACATGCAGCGGCTGTGCAGCCGGTAGATTTGTGCATGAGGGAGCGTCTGTGTTTATTCACATGCAGCATGACGTCTGTCTATCACAGCTTCATGCTGAAGGTTTGTGCTGCAGCCTGATTAGTGTGTTCTTGTTTCCCCATAGTGTCCACAATCCAGAGGCTGATCATCTACAGCGAATCAATGATGTTATATCAGTGTGCAGATGTAGGAAATCATTGCCAGTGGCTGCAGACCTCAACTCACATTTAAATCATTCACTTTAAACTACTTTTATACGGCCTCCAGTCCCCGGCGACTCTTAACAAAAAGGATAATCTGAGTAGATAATGGATGGATGGATATACGTCTTAATGAGATGGCTCATTTCAACTTGCCTGCATATACTTCAGCCTCTTAAATCTTGCAGCTGCTGCCAAAGTAAAAGCCTCACAGACCCACTTTTGGCACACTCTCTGGGATACTGCGTCGGTCTCAGGAGATTCAGTAAAAGACGCTTCTGGTTCACGTTCTAAAAAATCCAACATAGGAAATCCTCTCAAACTGGGCAGCTGTGCCAACTCATATTTCAAAGCCTAGATAAAGTGTATTTGCCTTTCAAAGCAGAGTGCAGCCCTGTCTATTCAAATGTCTTGGGCCAGGATCAAAGTTTGGTCGATTCGAGGTGAGAATTGTGTGTTAATCATCCAAGTTCCCACGTATGCAGGTAAATAAAAATAATTGACAGCAACTGTTCTATAATTAGCGAATGGAGCTGCAGTTGTTTGCTTTTGCAGCTTTGAAGTGACTGAATTGAAAAGGTTTGACGGTGACGGCAGAGGAGGATCAGAGTGGAGGAGCTGCGAGAGAGAGAGAGAGAGAGAGAGAGAGAGAGAGAGAGAGAGAGAGAGAGAGAGAGAGAGAGAGAGAGAGAGAGAGAGAGAGAGAGAGAGAGAGAGAGATGCAATCCAGATGAGATTTGATCCTGGGCCAACAGGGGAATATGAGGTTTCATCATGTGTGGGTGCATCGCCTCTTGTGTATTTTTATCTGCAACTCAGAGATGTTTACTCAATCTGAGCAAACAAATGAGTGAGTTCTCCCCTCCTGCTGCCCGAGCCACTCCCATGTATAATGAGCACAGGACAAATCAGGTGATGCACAGTGGCGTTGTATTTGATTTGCAAAGCACGATATGTAAAACACCTCCACGGGTTCGGGCTGGACAACCACACAAACACTCTGGCCAAGGAAAAAAATTTAAAAACCGAAATGACAAATTCTCTGTTTGGCTGTGAAGCCTCTGCACACCTACCACCTCCTTCTTCCACCTTGATTTCCCTGAGGAGTGTGTTTCTGCATGTGTGCATCAAAAACAGCTCCCGTTAACAATGAATTCCCAAGTGTGTGTGTGTGTGTGTGTGTGTGTGTTTGTGTGTGTGATCCAGATGACTGCGACACATCCACCTCGTTGGACATCTGGAGAAAGTTGAGTGAGCGAGCAGGACTGAGGATGTTTAATAACGACCAGTATGTCCCACATACTCACTCACTTTTCTGCTGATGATTAATGGATATTTTTAATTAGCCCGGCTGCAGCTGATAACTAATAAACCAGGGAGCTGGTTAACAGTGTCAGTTTGATCTTATCTCCTAATTAAGTGGCTCACCGAAGGGACCGGTGCTTGTTCTCCCTGCCTCTGATGCTGTAACATGAGCCAATCGTGACCAATTTGACATTTTAACAAAAGGACAACGAGATGCTGGAAATTAAATAAGATGATTTCCTCTTTTCAAATTGTCCATTGTCCACAGAAGTGTGTCCATAATCCTCCATGAGACTTTCATGACAGCAGCGCGCCTGATGAATTTGCGATAAAAAAAAAAAGGAGCTTGTCGCCCTGTCACTGTGACACAGACACGTGCACGCACAGATATTTGCAGAGTGAGATGTGAAGATTGAACAGGATGTGTGTGGATCAATACAAGAAGATGATCAAGATTGAGACCATATAGAAAAAGGGGGAGAAAGTAATACACGCTGATGATTTTATGACATTTTAATGACATAATAAATCCATAAAGCAGTGATCTATCTGCAGCCGAGACTCGACGGAGCTGCTCTTTCACTGGACACATATATCAATGCTCCTGTGAGGAGAATCACTCTCTTACTGATGATCACTGTCAGTGATTAAAGGTGATTTTAACCCACAGAAAACTACTGAAATGAAAATGTCAGGGTTTGTGTGCTCATTAGCTTCAGTATGGAACAAAGCTGCAATTACAAATTCATATGCCGCTTATACAGTATTTAGGGTCGATTTTAATACTATGACATCTTACGGTGATATATATATTAAAAAAGAATCACCTTATAGAAAATGTAAAATGACACATTGGGTTATTTAATAAATAAAAAACGATATTGTACCTATTTGGATTTTTTGCAACTTCATTCATCGATCAATTAGAAGACATGAAGACAAATCATATTTTCATCAGTTACACACTAAATAGTCCCTATATTTAATTGAATTCACTTAAATATCCCTGTAAGGCACCTAGGGTATTTTTAAAACTACAAATTGACTCTAAATAATCCCAGAAAATGATTTTCTTGTTTTCAAATTGTAAAAAATTGTGACTTTAATTTGTCAAATTCTTACTTTTGATGTGATATCATTCTTTACTATAAGATTTCTTGATAGTCTGAAGGTTGTTGGTGTTGCAGGTGCTCCTCGCTCTTTCCCCTGCATCCCTTACTATCCTCCTCATCCCTCCGTCTATCCGCTGCATTGGTAACTGATCTTCTTCATATCTCCTGGTTTCTGAGTATGGATGAACTTTAGAGAGAGAGACACAAGTCCTACCGTCAGCGTCGAAGTGTTTCCAGATGTCCAGGAACTGAGACGCGGTGAGCTCAGCCAGATGCAGGTGAGGAGGCTGCTGTGCTTTGTTGGCCATGATGCTGAGGACGGATGCTGCTGCTGCTGCAGATTCACAATCCCGCTGATAACTTTTCTGTGTCTCCTGATTCGAACTCACCCACACTGGAGCCCCCGCGCACCGCCCGCCGCTTTTAACCCCGCACACGAGCTGCACCGACCCTGCACCGCCAGAGGGGGCGCACTGTCCCGGAGAGGGTCCATCTATCCGAGTCAGCTGCCCTGTCCTGCTGTGTGTGAGTGAGTGTGTGTGTGTGTGTGTGTGTGTGTGTGTGTGTGTGTGTGTGTGTGTGTGTGTGTGTGTGTGTGTGTGTGTGTGTTTGTGTGTGTGTGTGTGTGTGTGTGTGTGTGTGTGTGTGTGTGTGTGTGTGAGTGTGTGTGTGTGTGTGTGTGTGTGTGTGTGTGTGTGTGTGTGTGTGTGTGTGTGTGTGTGTGTGTGTGTGTGTAAGTCTGTGTGTGTGTGTGTGTGTGTGTGTGTGTGTGTGTGTGTGTGAGAGTGAGTGTCAGAGAGAGACAGAGAGAGAGAAAGAGAGAAAGAGAGAGAGAGAGAGAGAGAGAGAGAGAGAGAGAGAGCAAGAGAGAGAGAGAGAGAGCATGTGTGGATGTAGTTGTGTGATGTGACGTCTCTTGCACTGCAGTGAGCATCACTGTATTTGCATGTGCACGTGCAGACTTGTGTGCACATGCATGTGTGTGTGTGCGTGTGTGTGTAAACGTGTATGTGTAGCCTTGATAAATCATCATCATTGTACTAAATGCATGTTTGTTCTATGAAGCCAGTTGCAAGATGCTTCATACAATGCATATATCTGTGTGTCTTTGTGTGTGTGCATGTGTGTGCATGTGTGTGAGAGCGCAGACTGTTTGTGTTGTGTGATCCAGTGCAAGTGCCTCATCTGGTGTGAGTGTGTGTGAATGTGTGCGTGTTCCTGTTCCATTATAGACCTAAATGAGTGAGGACACGTTGGCCGGTCCTCACTTTTTCCACGGGCTGTTTGAGGGTTAACACTTGGTTGATGCATTATGTTAATGAGTGTCCTCACTAAGATGGAGTGTGTAAAGTGTGTAAGAGTGAAGACTGTTTCATTGCTGCATCAACGTAGGTGCCAAGTATGATCCAGTGCAAGATGCATGCTTCTCCATATTATGCATCCCTGTATATTGTGTGTATGTGTGTGTGTGTGTGTGTTTGTTTGTGCGTTCCTTCCCCTTACATCTGTGTGTGTATCTAAGCGTGCAGCTCCTGGAGCCCGTCTACAGTGTGTGAGGCTTCACAGACTTAATTAGAACTCACAGGCTAATCATCTTCCCCACGCCGCCTGCAGCCAGCAGTGATTAGCCCACATAATAAATGTAAATTCTGGAAAAAAAAATAAGGGAGAAACTTTATCATTAACTGCCATAGAGAGGCAGCCGAAGCCACAGATGCTGTTAGGAGAATGAGCATGGATATAAACTGCTCATGTGTGTTTCTTCTACTCATTTACTGCAAGAAGTTGAGGATGAAGTAATAAAACTGTAATAAGCACGAGGGCAAGTTTCCCTGGAAGCATTTTTGCTGCTGCTGGATGGAAACTGCAAAAAGACACATATCACAAATCACTGACACTTCTCAGTTGACCTGTGTGGATCTGAGGAGGTTTTCACAAGTCCTGGAGAGGCTGATTCCCACAGACCCTTGAGCAGACATTTTGATTTGTCATGACATTCGGAGCACAGTTGTAATTAACTGCATCAAGAATGGCTCTGTTCCATTTGCTTGTCCAGTAAATCGTGCCAGTGTGCAAGCAAGCACAAACCCAGGGTCCCGGGTCAGGATGAACTAAATTGTTATTAATTAATGTCGGTAATTAAGTCCGTGCTTTTCCTGCTGCGATGTGTCAAAATGTTGTCGGGACATCCGAGATTAAATTACATGTGAAAAATAGGTTAAGACGCTTTCACACAATGTGACAGTACAGCAGCGGGAAAACAACTGGATCATCTTTTTGATTTCATATTTAAAAGCCTCCAACCTGCATTGATTTAATTTGGAGCCGGTGCAATCAGCTGCTAATAAAGTAATTAATAATTGTATTTAATAGTTTTTTTGGTAGTTTTACTCGTGTTGAGGGGAACGAACAGAGGATTGCATTGAAGTTGCATCTTGTGAAGCCGATTAGACAAATTGTGGGATATACAAATATAATGTGATTGATTGAAGTGCAGACACAAAACAACACCCTGGTCATCCAGCAGGTTTGAAACCATGAACCTGTTTGCTGTGAGGCTACGGTGCTAATCAATGCACCACTGCCCCACCTACATGAAAAAGGTTTAATACGCTCATATGGCAAACTTGTATCGTGAACTCTTGAATTCTTGAACATTGCAGACGTCCTGGTCGATCAGCTCCCAGCTCCGAGTGTCGTCCTCTGGTTCCTCTGCAGCGTGAAAAAAATCTAGAAATTAGTACATAAAGCATCAAGTACTCAGAAGGCACTTCTGGCAAGAATGAGTGTTATAATATGGGAAATATATTTAAGTGTGTATTTACAGACGTCAGTATTCATGATTGAAAATCAACAATTACTATATATTATATCACCTCAATATTAACAGCTATGTACCACTTCAGATTGTCCAAACATTTCGTTGTTCTCTCATTCTCATATTCCTAACATATTCATAACCTGTAAAGAATGAGCTTGTTGAGTTGAAAATGTGTTGAATAGATGTTCTTCATGTACTTTACATTTCACTTTCAGCCCTGGAGATGTTCAGTAATGTTCCGTCATCACATCAAGACTTAATGACCCGCGTGCTGCATGTTAACATCTCGTCCTTTAAGTGCTAAAGGTCAAGTCTACCTCATCTGAGGCTGTGATGGTGCAGGCAAACACAATCATTAACTTCATCCACGTGGACCAAGTTGGCATCATGGTGCTTTTGGATGCAGAGTGAAACCCTGACCCGTCACATCTCCTCTGAGGTGGAGCCACATCCACCTTGCAGCTCGCTGGTTCCGTGCTGACACGCCGCTGGCAGCCGGGGCAGCGTGTGAAAGTCAGCAGAGACATTTCCCTCACAACCACTTCTTTCCTCACGCTTGTAAAAGTCACATTCAATAACAGGAGCAGTGCCGTCTCATCAGAGCTCCGGTACATGACGGTGCACAGGAACAGCTGTGTGTGTGTGTGTGTGTGTGAGTGTAGGTGTGTGTGTGAGTCTAGGTGTGTGTGTGTGTGTGTTTGTGTGAGAGACACAGAGAGTGTGTGACGGCTTGTGACAGTTTTTCTAAGAGTGTGAACTCAGCAGAACTATTTCCTCAGCTCCTCTTTTCACCCTGGAATAATCGATAGCGGGAGCTGGGCTCGGTTGGCACGGCGACAATAGATGGATCAACATTGCCTTACGGACGAGGCCTGTCGCCAGCCTGCGGGGGAGCTGCCGAGTCAAACACACTTCATCCTCCTCTCCTTTTCCCTTTAGTCACTGCTACGGTCTGTCTTCATCTGCTCGTCCTGTCGTCCACTTCCCTCCCTTCAAAACAGAGAGCCTTCCTCTTGCGTCCCTCGTGCAGATCTGTGCAGACGCCTCACTATATTGTTGTGTGTAGATGTGTGTAAATAGGATCCAGACAGTAGGCATGCTGTGTTTGTGTCGTCAGGCCGCCTGCTTCCTTTGTATTAATATTTCAGCTCCACAGTGGGCTGCACCTCGACGCGCTGTATGTAGATCAATTATGTAACAGAAGGGGAGCGGAGCACGGAACAGTCACTTCCACTTCGTCTCAATGTCACTGCGTCTTCATCTGTTTGATGCTTGTTCTGGTGAAGGATTGAGAGAGAGAGTGGATGTGTTGATGAGGTGTGTGTATCTCTCTGTGTGTGTGTGTGTGTGTGTTACTGTAAGAGGACAAAAGCAATTAATGGTATGAATTTATATGAGCTCTCCTCGTCTTGATAACCAGTCAAAGCACTTTATAGTTTCCCTTGCATTCATACAGTGCATCTATGTGCAGGACCTTCTCTGAGGGGCGATCTTAGGGTTCAGTATCTTGCCCAAGGGCACTTGGGCATGCAGGATGGGGAAGACCGGGATTTAAACCTTCTGATTAGAGGACGACCGCTCTACCCCATCAGCCACAGTACGTAAATCATTACATTCTAAGGTATTTTCAGGTATTTTCAGGTTAAAGTTTAGGCTGAGGTTTGTGTTTGGCGGGTGTAAGTCATTGTAATGTCTTTTGAAGTCATGGAGACACGACTGTGTGTGTGTGTGTGTGTGTGTATGTGTGTGTCTATATTTATGTGGTTTGGTTCAATACAATCATTGTGAGGACATTCCTAAACAAATTCAAAGGACAGTTTGAAGGTTAAGACTTGGTTTTGGGGTTAGGGTTATAATTAGGCTTAGGCATTCAGTTGGGATGGTTGAGGTTAGGGTAAGGGGCTAGGGACTGCATTCTGCTATTGAGTGTCCTCACAACCATAGAGAGACAAGTGTGTGTTTCTGTGTGTGTGTACTGTACTGGGGATTGGGTGGGATTACCCCAGAGTGTTTTTTTCATTAGACACACAGACACATTGGTCAGCATGAAATTACCATACAGAAAGGTGTGTGTGTGTGTGTGTGTGAGTGTGTGTGTGTGTGTGTGTGTGTGTGTGTGTGTGTGTGTGTGTGTGTGTGTGTGTGTGTGTGTGTGTGAATCCATGCCAGAAAACAACAGAGTCCAGATGTCTTCCTTGAAAGCTTTTTATTCAACAGCATGTGAATGAACTGAAGATGAGTCATGCTACAGGAACATTCGATTCTAACCTGGATGCAGTAAATATGATTAATAAAGAGCGACACAGACAATGGACGACTAACAAGGAAACAAGAAGTAACATCTGCTGTTATCTTCACACAGGAAAACAGAAAGAATGGTTGTGAAAAACTAGTTTTGATTACATCTTCAAAACTTCTTTAACAATCCTGTGCGTTGGATTGAATTCCCTGTGTGTGAACAACACGCTCATTCAGAGTGGAATTCCCCTTTAAGGCTTCCACGAGCATCTGGATGTGAAGCCTGATACAAATGGTCTGAGGGGTGGATTGCTGATCTGGGGCTTCTCAGGCCTTTCCAGCTCTAATGAATGAGACGGTCAAGAGAACCTGGCAGGAGCTTCCAGAGCAGCACGGAGAAGATTGAAAACTGCAGGTTCTCTGGCCGGTTCCCTGATATTACACTGTGATGGAGTTTTGTTGTGCAAAGAAAACAGATCAAAAAACCTTTCAGATTATATAGGCTATGTAAATAAACATATATATATATATATATTTAGTGATTGATTAAATTTCTAAATATATCATCAGATTATTGATACAGGGCCTGATTCGGATTAAACCTTTTATCTCCTTCTTCACAGATCCTTTTTTAGATCGACAAGCTCCTGGCATTTCGTCTTATCCTTCACCAATAAACTGTCATACTCCAAAAATACAATAGAAAAATTTAAATAAAACGTATTAGATTTTTTAGCTAAAATAGGTATTTGTCTTGGGGCATTAATAACAAGTGTTTGCAGAATAATAGAGAGTAAGAGCTTATTCATGAACTAAAAAATTAAAACATTCTGTACTCGCCGAAAAAGTGAAGCCGATGCATGTCTGCTTGACCAGCAGACTCCTCATCAAGCTCAACTGGCTCCCAGAATAATAAGGATACTTGGTGCCCTCCATCCCCTGACTCCCCCAAGCCCATCAGACCTCCTCCCTCTCCACCACCTCTTTCTTAGCCCTATGGTTTCAACACTTCATGACTCACACAATGCACCGTTTATCATTGAAGGTGCAGCAGACGTGTGTAATTGTCAGGTGTGGTTAAGGGGCGGCCGAGCGCGCTTCTCACCATGGCAACCACAGGCAAAATCAAGGCTGGGCGTGGTCTGTCAGTGAAACACCCTTTGTCGGCTTTACTTACTATTTAAGATTTCAAATGGTCTGAATTACTGAAGATTTCCACATTTTTTACCGACTGGACCAAACAAATAAAAGCAATCCTTACGTTTTATTTTTTTCATTTAAAGCAGCGGCTAACTGGCTGCTTCATCGCGACTAACCTCTCATTGAGTCCCAGGATTAACCCGTGATACATAACAACCTATTCATCCCAACGTGTGCATCTCCCCATCTTCACACATTTAAATCTTACATTCAAAGCTATATTCACCCCTATCACCAATCACTTTTTGTTAAGGGTTCCAACAGTCCTAGATCTTGTTGATGAGGTTGCTGACGAGCTTCTCCAGGTCCTTGGCTCGATGCCGGGTGGTCTGCAGCACCTCCTCGTGGTTTGCCTTCTCATGGCTGTCATAGTCCGTCACGGTCATGTTGGTGACGAGGGACAGACCCAGGACACGCATGCCGCAATGACGAGCCACCACCACCTCGGGGACTGTGCTCATACCTGGAGGGGAAGAGATAAATATTAAAACCCTTTTAAAAAACTGTGATTTATTATTATTACACTTCCATTAAACATTAAACTTGACGTATTATAATGATTATTCTTTAAAAATATATTTCTCTCCATCGTCCACAGCCACAACATGAGAGAGACTGAAAGCTGCATCGTTTCACATGTCTCTGCATGGTTTGTTCTGTCTGTTTGATCTACAGAAAAGTGATGTAGTTTTATTCATGGTTTCTCAGTTGCATGTAAACAGCCTGAACCTGAATAAGACTGGGATCATGGGCAGTAAGCTGTAACACAAATATTTGTATTCAGACTTTCTCTTACCCATTTAACGTGACTCTCCTTATCTTTAGCTCATCATTAGTCGTGTCACATAAGGTGCCACCTGTTCAACGTGACTTAAAACTGCACCTTCAAATGGACCCTCTGAAAACTATTTGCAGGTTATCGAGGATGAGCCTGAATGTCCTTAGACTACACCTCTGTGTTCATAAAGCATGCAACTCTATTGATTAATACACATCGTGTCGAGTCATGGTGGCTTGGCTACTTGCAGTTTCTATCTCAGAGGGCGATACTGCAGATAAAAAACACATCCTCAAATCCCCCAGAATGCATTATCTGCTCTCATCTGAATAATATATTCATGTTTGTTTTCACAGCTCGTCTCCTTTTGCAGATGCACCATTAAGAGGCTTTCCCACAACATATCAGTTTCCCTCTGCGTGAGCAGCAGGGAGCTGTACTCACCCACAGTGTCAGCCCCCATCATCCGCAGAGCTCTGCACTCTGCAATGGTCTCATATGACGGTCCAGCCACCATGCAGTAAACTCCCTCCTGCAGGAAGCTGTCGCAGCCCTGCTCCGCTGCGGTTTGCTTGGCCAGAGCAATCAAGTCTCGGTCATATGCATCCGACATGCAAGGGAAACGAACTCCAAACCTGGAGTCACAAGACAGAAAGGAATATGATACAGGAAAGTGTAACATTCACTCTCATGTTCCTGTGTTTGTGTGTTTGTGCTGCACCTCTCATGGTTGGAGCCAACGAGCGGGTTCTGTCCTGCAAGGCCCGGCATGTTGATGTGATCCTTGATGAGCATGATGTCTCCCACACTGTAGCTGGTGTTGAGTCCACCGCACGCATTGGTCACAATCAGGGTTTCCACACCCAGCAGGTGGAAGATTCGCACTGGGAACGCGACCTGCAGAGACGAACAATGTTCTTCTTTTAGCGTCTTGATAAAACGTATCACAGGAGAAACCAGGAGTTTAAAAGGCGACAGCATCTGCGTGCGGTGATGTCAGTAAATTCCAGGATTTTGATGACTACAGGTTTTTACACGTCTGAAACAGTTGTGTTTCTATTTTTTTTCTTATTTCACGTTTGTGTAAAAGTCTTTAGCTTGTTGGAGCAGAAATGTTTGCAAGTACCCAGATTTCTCGATAATGTCAGTGCCGTCATTTTTTAACATGGGATAGTTTGATTTAAATAAGAGTTCCATTGATATTGATATTTTGGAGCCGATGCTGATATCAATGTACGACAATAAAACAATTCTAATGTACATTATATGTATTAAAAACAATTTTGTCAATGATTCCTAAGATTTCAAACAAATGTAAGTGATTCTTGATAGTTTACAGCTTAAACATAAGAATAAAAAGAAAACATAAATACAACCAAATATAGACAACTGGAATCAAAAAATACATTATTTTGTTTATGTAAAATATAAACACAGATTCACACCTTGCTAACATTTGCAAAAAAGCATGACCACACATTTTGCACTTTACCTGTAAAAATATGTGTCTTACTCCTTACATTTATTTGTCTCCAACATTATTGGTCACTTCTCTGTTCAGGGTTTGATTTTGTTTAGTTTTCCTAACACAAGAAAAAGTCTATCACAACTTCAGAGTCAAGACACTTTGGGTTCATCTTAGTTTATGCTGATGTTTAAATTGGAAATATCATGTGTCCAAAGTCATAACTGTATCATAATGCTTCCGTCCTTCTGTATTACTGTTTGTGTAAAACTGTATTTTATGATCCAGTGGAATTATATGGATGATTTAAGTGGAGGTGGCACATCGTAGCTGGTGATTAAACCAAGAGGCCGTGTCTCCATGGGCCAAAGGCCGTCGGCCAGGCTGACGCACCGAGAGGTTTCCTCAATGTCACATGATCATTCAACACACCTTGTAAATTGTTAGCCAGAGTTGTGCAACACACAACGATCTGTCAAGCTCCGGTCAAAAAAACACATTTTATAAAACTTGATGTGATAAAATGACAAACCTGAGGATTAATATGTCTCTTGAAGAAGTTTACTCTGAAAAGTTGTATCTAATGATTTGAAAAATGTGGAATTTAAACAACAATTTGTTGCATCTATCAAAACTGTATCTACAGCCAGTCTGGAAGTGAAAGTTCCTAAAAGTAATGAGGCACAAAATCAATTGAGTCTCGCAAAGAGGCTCCTGCTGCGACAAGAATAATCAAGTGAGTTTGTGTTCACCTCCACAGTTTAAAGATAAGGCCTCCGCCCACAGACGCTGTGAATACTTTTCTCAAAGTGATTGACAAAGTCAGAGTTTAAACTTCCAGCTGCACTTCACTTAATCCTGGATACAATATCAGCCACATCAGCAAGGTTTGGAAACCTTGCTGATTCATCCTCAGTTAGATTCATCCTTCGGTTTCCTTAACTTCGTCCCTGAATTTCACTTATTATGTGAAATAATTCAACTTGTCCAACTCCATGATGTCAAAATCAAAATAGCAACTTGTCTTGTACTTTTGTCTGTTTAGTTTTTTGGCAGTTGCTAATCAGCAAAAGTCAGCGTCATCTCTGAAGTTGACTTCACGCTCCGTCCTTCTGATCAGTCATTGACACCTTCCACAGAAAGTCCTTGGACCAAACCAGAGACATTTACTCCTCTGTTTCTAAATTAAAGCTTGTGGAAATGTTCTGCAGCTCAGGTGGATGATTAACAAACCTCACAAGTTGGTTTCCAGATCAGGTACATCCTCAACACTTTCCTGGCAAAAGTTGAGAAAGCTGCATGTTTCAAAGATTATTTCACAAACCTAATCCTTGCAATTATCGACTAGAAATTCAAATATACTGACTGTGGATGTGATCACAGGTAAACTGCACTGTATGGTCTCCTTGACCTTTGTTTAGTTTTAATTATATCAGTTTGCATGTTTTTCCTGTGTTTGTGCAGCTTTTCTCTGGGATCTCCACACAATCCAAACACCTGCAGATTGGTGTTAGGTTAAAGGGAGACTCTAAATTCCGTTTTCTCTTTTGACGGTCGACACAGGTTTTAGTCATTTACCATTTCAGTTTAAAAGCACAGAGGTGTACCCAGCGACGTCGAACACTTTATACTTTACATGCTGCAGCTCACCGTTTGGATGTTGTAGCCCTCGTAGAAGTGGAAGCGCCCCTGCATACAGACGCACTCGCGGCCCTGCAGGCTCCCAAACACCAGCTTCCCGGCATGACCTGGCACTGCAAGATTACACCGACAGTATGAGCTGGTGCAAAGTGTGTCAAAACAATGATCATTGCCCTGGTTGATGAAATGCAAAGGACAGAGACAACCAACCGGTGCTGGTGGGGAAATGAGGGATTTCCTCATAGCTGAAGACTTTCTTGTTTTGCAGCAGGTCAGCCAAGCCGCCGAGGCCGGAGCCACAGATGATGGCCACCTTCGGATGCTGATCTGTGTGGTTCCTCAGCCAGTCGGCTGTCTCCTCATAACTAAAACGGAAAAAGAGCAAAATGCTATTTAACTATATCGCTGATGACATCTTTGTCTTTACCCAGTGTGTGTGACAGAAGGTCTCCATAACATATGTGTTTATGCAGGTTCATCAGCAGAGGACTGTTTTGAATTTATATAAACATAAAGTATGTACAAGTTATAAAAAGGAAAAACAAACGTTTCAACAGCAATATAAAGAAGATTTACATTATTATGTAACAGATAATAATAAGAAGAGTAGATTGACGGGCAGAGAACATTCAGGGTCAGCTGTTGCTTTAACAACTGGGAAATAGTTGAGCTTCTGCCAACAGGAAAAGTGAGTTGGTTTTTGCTGTTGGTTAACTGGTTTGACTGGAATATCCTGATGACTAATGGAGTTCATCTCCAAACAAGATATGATAAGTTACTAATATAATTGATCAGTTGAGGGGGTTTCCATTTGTTTTCTTATTTAACTAAAGATCAAATACAAGGTCAATATGTCATTACAGTCGGAATGTTTGTTTTGTATGTTTTTACCTTCGGACCGGGTGGAGTCAAAATGATTAACTTTTAATTGTGTAAAAATTAAAAGCCAACAAACTGTCTGAATGACAATGATTCCTCAAACACAAACTAGAATGACACTCAGTTAAGCGTACACCTCCACCAAGACCCAACAGCAACCAAGCTGCATCAATTCTACACACTAATATATATCATATAGTTTGTTTTCAACAACCATACAAAGCAACGGACCAACAGACGGGAGGGAACAAGAGAGATGATAAGTAGGAGGCGTATTTCTGTTTTCTATCCAATCCGAGGAGCTCATTTCATTCTGCAGTACAGACAGCGGTTGTCAGTTGCAGACATTGTTCTTCAACCTGAAGAATTACTACAGGTGGTCATGGCAGCGCTACACACAAACACACACACACACACACACACACACACATGCTCAGACTTTACACTTGGATGAGGAAGAACCCATTAAATGTTGGTGCCGATTGGGATCAGGTGGACAGATGAGGATTAATTTTCTTAATGAATACATGAGGTACATTAAGTGAACTGAAATCTTCCGGGATCTGTGAACCTCGGTGCAGCTTGATTGAAGTTAAGGAGACTGTGCTCTGCCGCTCTAGTTGTTACCTGAATGTGCAATAAAATGAGTGAATGTAACTTTGAGTAAAGATTTTATCATAAAAAGCTTAAAAGTTATTATAACCTGTTAATGACATGGAAGGAACCCAACATTCAAGTCAGTATAATCCTACATTTGTGTAGTATATTCAGAACATCGTGTGTGTGGTTGGTAAAGTAGTTAGACGGTTGTGTAACTACCCCGACTGGTTCATTTGAACACACTATTCAGAGTATAGGATATTTGAGAGGCAAACAAGCAGTTAAAGGCAAATATCTTTAGGTGAAGTGTGTGTAAACCTTCTTTGTATCATCTGCCTCCTGAATATTCATACTTGTTCTCTTTTTACAAACAGGGTTATTGGTATTTTAGTTTTATAGTTATGCACAAATAAACTAATGTGTGAAGGTAAAAACCTACAAAACAAACATTCCTACATAATGAAATATGTCACTAGCTTGACTCAAATAAGAAAACTAGATGGCAGCACCCTGCAGCTGATTGGTTACGAGTATCTAATTATCATATCTTGGTGTTAAGAGTTATTTTTTAACTCTATTTATCATCACACACTCAAGAGGACAATGCAATTTATGACCTGTTGCAACTATGTTCACCTTAAGAGCCGCCTGTCGCTTCACGACTCACAAACATACAGTATGTACATGTATAAACACTTATTTTACTTTAATTTACTTTTTATTTATGTATGCGCGACTAACACTAATTCATATGCGCACAATAGTTGATATACATGTACCAGAGTCTGCAGTCCCAGGCAGGTTGAGGTTAAAGAGAGAACAGACAAACTTACAGTCATATAATAATAACTTGTTGATGTACTTTGATGTTTAAGCCAGTGCTCATCTTCTGTCGTTTGTGTTCAAGCTGTATTTCTGTGCCACAATAAAGAATGTTGAATTCTTTGCTTCTTCCCTCACATTAACAATAGGACTATTACTGATGCAGGTCACACACTCAGCAGCCTGCGACGTTATGTAACAGGAAGTGATCCCCCCATCCCCCCCTCCCCTCCGGCTATTTGAGGCCGGGGAGCTGTCCGAGGTGCTACCGGAACTTAGTATTCAGCGGCCGGCTGGAGGAGCCCGGCCTCCCCTCCTCCCTCCTCCCGGATCAGAGCCTCTCAGTCCGGCGGACACAAGACAGAACGTCCCCGGAGGAACACAACAAACCAAACCAGAGACACACACTAGCTGTTGCTAAGCCGAAGCAGAAACACAGGAACGACCTGTTGACTCACATTATCTGTACAGGAAGGAATTCAACGAGCGGGAACTGCGAAGAACTGCGAATCCCACCTGATGAGGCCAGAGAGGTGTAATCCTTAGAATAAATCCTCATAATAAAGCGTCTTCTCCCCTCAGACAGAACAACATGCACGGTGTCAGTTTCCCTCTCTGGTCTGGTGTGATGCTGCGGGTCTCACCTGCTGGTTTCCATGGCCGGAGCCTCCATAGCTTCAGGTCGATGAGCGGGACGGTGCGTGGATCAGACCCGGGTTCGTGTCGCTGCTTGACGGGATCTTCTGCCACGAAGGTGACGGAGGATGGAGACTGCCGAGGTCACGCTGCACGCTGACGTCAGCGCGCACCGGGCAGAAGGGGGCGTGGCCTCTGCTGGAGACTAATCCAGTTTTCCAGCAGAATGAGCTGTTCGCTGAGGCGTGCACGGACACACACACAGACACACACAGACAGACACAGACACAGACAGAGGAAGGAAGGAAAAGATTAACTCTCACACTCACGACATTGGAGAATAAAGGACAACATGACTGTACACGTCACATACACACAATACAAAAGACATCAATGCAAACAGATAATGCCTAAAGCTAAACAACTAGTTCAACTAGTTCACCGCTCTCTCTCTCTCTCTCTCTCTCTCTCTCTCTCTCTCTCTCTCTCTCTCTCTCTCTCTCTCTCTCTCTCTCTCTCTCTCTCTCTGGGCTGTGCAACAATTAAAAATGCTGACACATGGGTTGGATGGAGAGATTGAAAGTGACAAGAGAAAAGAAAGAACCAAAATCGAGTACGGGCCCATTGAAAGCTGCAATTACAGGCTTTAGAAAACAGATAGAAAAAAATGATTAACCATTACGTTTGTCTATAAAATATGTCAGACTCTTAAAAGTCTAACAAGAGGATAAACTGCAATAAGATGAGACATTACCGGGTATACAAGATTCCTGCCCTGCTTTCACGCTGAGTGGGCTTTCAAATCCAGTTCTGTAGACCCACTTGCACTTTTAATGACCTTATAATCACACCCTGCTGGACACACACACACACACACACACACACACACACACACACACACACACACAGAGGGAGAGACCCGATGTGAGACTTGTTAGAAATGTGAGCAAGTAGAGACATTATTTTTTAATCTGTGTCTGTGGATCATGTTGATGTTTCAGTAGCAGATCGTTAGAATGTGTGCGACTCACTTTCTCTCTTATGATTTATTAGTAATTGTTTATTTAAACCTGGTTTGTCCATTTATTTCTGCCTCAATTTTTGAAGATTCACATTTAATTTATAAAATCTAAAGTTTATTATACTTCTTAAGGATTAGTATCAATGACAGCAACAATAATGTTCGCAATAATTAAAATAATAATAATAGATCAGACATCATTACCTGTACACCTTTTTAAACTAAACACACTGTATCTGTCCCTTTGAAATCACTACATAAAATACAGTTGCAATAAAAGTAAGATGAAATAAATCAAAGGAGTTAAAAACAACACAGCAGCACCAGAGTTAAACATTACATGTTAAACAATCTTTCCTATAAAATGCAATAAATCTAAAAGTAAAAGCTGTGTATAAAATATGCCACACACATCGATCATACTACTGTACAAAAGAATAAAATGTTGAATTATCGAATAAATAGTATAAAATTGCAGGTACCAGCCCTTCACTGTTTTGACCAATCAGGGAACAGCTTGCTGCGCGGTGGGTTGAGTGCGTTGCCACAGCAACAAACCACAACGCAATGGAGCTGAGCGCCTGTGGCTGGAAATGAGAAAGTTTTAACTCCTGTCCACTGCTGGTAAGACTGGGATCTTTTGTTTCTAATGGTTCAGCGAGTTAACACGTGGTGTCCGACGTTAGGAGACGAAGTGCCGAGCTCACACAGGCGGAAGGAAACGTGTTGAAACTTAAATCACACAGCGAGTCAGCAGGAAACAGGAGGAGGAGGAAAGGGTTTCAGGTCGAAGTAACGGTAAAGACCACAATGAGGAGTCGTTCTGAAAGTGCGCAGATTGAAGTCAGGATGAGAGGATTTGGTGAAGAGGCTGTTAACTGTTCATGTTTGTTAGATAAACATCTTTTCCCATCTTCTCTTCTTTTCTCCTCTGTTCTCCTCCTCTCCTCTCCTCTCTCCTCCTCCCCTCTCATCTCCTCTCCGCGTTTCCTCTCCTCTCCTTTCCTCGTTTCCTCTCCTATCCTCTCCTATCCTCTCCTCCTCCCCTCTCATCTCCTCGTTTCCTCTCCTCCCCTCTCCTCTCCTCTCCTCTCCTCCCCTCCTCTCCTCCCCTCTCCTCTCCTCCCCTCTCCTCTCCTCTCCTCTCCTCTCCTCTCCTCTCCTCTCCTCTCCTCTCCTCTCCTCTCCTCTCCTCTTTCCTCTCCTCTTGCAGATGATTTGCTCTCCAGATGGAAGCCATTCAGATGACCATGCAGACAAAGCTGTCAAAGAGCAGAGTGTCTCTGCCTTACAGCCACAAACTTATTCTGACGGAGGACAAGTCAAGAAGGGTGAGGACAGTAACATCTCGTTCTTCCCTCTGTTCTCTGTGAACTCATGTAATTACACACATATCTAGAAATATATGAGATATTGAAACCAGGCTTATCTCAAGAATTAGAAACCAAGGGGCAATTTCCGGGGAATATATGTTTTAGACTCTGTCACATTTTTTTTTAAAGCTGCTTGAAATGGCAGATTGTCCTAATAATGACCTTGAATTGTTATAGGGATTTAAACTCAGTATGTGACTGCAGTGCTTTGTTGCAGTGTCTCCTGCATTTTATATTAGAGGCCTGCACAGGCTGTGATTGGCTGAACAGCGCCACCTAGAACGCAGCCCCTGACTTTGCTTCAATCTATTCCAAACTGGACATGTATGACAACTAGGGTTGCAAAGGGGCGGAAAGTTTCCATGGGAAGTTTAGCTCGGGAATTTTGGGAATTTAAAAAAAAAAAAAAAAAATACACAAATTAAACGCTGACCAATAAAAACATCATTCAAAACTCTATTTTAAAGAATGCAGCACACGCTGCACGCTGAGTTTCAACCCTCCACTGTGCATTCTTCCATCACATGCACAGATAACTCCCAGCATCCTTCACTCTACAGCAGGGCTATTGAGGCCTGCTGTAGAGTGCAGGACTAGTCAGGTAAGTTTCCATGATATTACTGGGGGAAATTTATTAGCATGCTGATTGAGGATTGTTCATCTGTTCATCTAGCCTATTTCCATTCATTTATACATCAACTGTAAAATATTTTTACAGACTATTCCAATTGTTTGGCTAACTATTTAAATCTCTGGCATTGCATTAGCGTTTTTTTACAAACTTTTTTCTCATCTTATTCTACAGAACAATGCCACCTGCACTATCTTATGTGTGGAGACCTCTCACCCCATCCAATGTAGAAGGAAAGGCTGTGTACATTTGCAAATACTGTGCAAAGACCTATGTTAAGAATGACACAACGATGCAGAAGCATATAGTCAAGTGCCCAAAGTTTCCTCAGGGCTCAAATCAGCCTATGACAAAACCAAATGTTTATATTTATGTCTGTATATAACAAAGTAAATACAGTTAGTATAAATTAATTAATTAGTACTTATAAAGTACTTTGTCAGAAGGGCCTCAAGACATTGATGATGTAGAAATTTGGAAACCTTGAGTTTTCGTCAGTTAGTGGCGATTTTCAAAAAGTCGCCATGACACACGGAAATGCTGTAACTTCATTGTGCATCGTTCAATCTCCCTCAAACTACATATGTGTGACAGCTCCCCAAAAAACATTCATGTTTCCCTAAATAGCAGCTTTGTGCCCATGTGTCTTTTCATAACAAACAAAAAACTGTCTTGGATCGTTATTCTAGACCAAACTGGAAGTTGGCCATTTTGAATTAGGTGGCCATTTTTTTATTATTTATACATGTTGTATTTGATTAAATTCCTCTCATGAAATTAACTTTGAATTCTGTGGATTTCATCTCAACCCCATGGAGATAATAAGTAACTTAAAGTTTTTGTGTACGTCACTCGGTCTGACTGTGGCCTAGTGTCAAAGTTTGATGATTCACCAAAAAAGAAGGATATATTATAACTCCACTGTGCATTTTCCTATCAGCAACAAAATACTCACCTATGATCATAGACCCGGCCTTAACAGCTCCATTATATGTCAAAATTAACTTCACTACACATTGTCCAATCCGGCCCCAGATTGCTCAGAAGAAAAAAGTTCCTTTGATTGTATCTTCTATGCTATCAAAGGAACCTGTGATGAAAGAGAACATGGGTCTTATCTGTTGTCAAAGGAGCCTTCTTATGAGAGCTGCATTCCAGGATACCCACAACTTCAGCTTGATCGAGTAGAACAAAGTTAGTCTAGGTCCTCAGCATCAGAGTTCAGACTCAGAATAAGAAGAATTGCCTTCTCATTTTCCTCATCCTGTTCCTTTCCATCATCTTTATCACCATGTCAGCCGTAAGTCTGAAATGACTGTGACCAGCCAACACTCGGGAGAAAGAAAATCAAAAGCATATTCTCGAATGCATATCTATCAGTCTATTTAGTACATACTATTATATTTCGTGTTTTATTTGGTTATTCTAGCTATCGTTAGCTAGCCAGAAGAGAAGCTAGCTAACCAGAAGAGAAGCTAGCTAGCTAACAGCTAAGTAGTATTGTACATATTTGTCTTTGTCACTAGTAATGGATTGACTTACATGCATCAGATTGTGTGAAATCAATGGCAGGCGATCTGTACCGAATACAATCTGTTTGAGTCCATTTCTGAACCATGTGTGTAAAAGTGATGTAGAAATACAAAATGTAGGTTTGTTTATAAAGTAAGAAAGAAAAAAGCTAAATAATGATTTGTGTTAATCAAAAAACAGATATTTAATGAATTCTTCGAATATTAAATGATAAATTACCTAAAGCAAAAAACAGGAGATGAATACGAGTCATTTTTTACCCATTTTGGGGGTAAAATGACTTTTATTCAAAAAGTAACAAAGGAACATTTTAAACAAGGTTTTGTGATGATCAACACAAGTTAATTGGGGAAAACCTGAAATACTGAATGATGAAATTCATTCACTGCAAAGATATAGAAAATAAAGTAATAAAATACAATTTAACTCCGCTGTGGCCACATCAGGTCCCTAGTTCGCAAATCCTGAGGCAGCCCTAGTTTACAACTTGCTTTTCAGAGAGAATTATTTTAGTGAACTGAATAATAGAACAGATTGTATTATGAATACACACCTTACTGGCAGCTATTGAATATTGCATATACAATAACCTCCTCTGCTACATTATTGATTTATGTTTTAAGCTAAAATCCGTCTCTGACCCGACCTTGAAATAGACTGAGTGGAGTCAGATGTTTCTCTGCCTCTGGTGCACTGATAAAGAGGTGCCAGAGAATTGTGGGGAGAGGATACTAACACAACATGCTGCAGAGGGGGAGAATATTACAGTAACATTCATTGGAGACATGAAATCAGGTGTGATGCAGGTGTCTGTGCAATTGTGTCATAGCTGATGGCTTCTGTTCATTTTCCTTTCCTTCACTTTTCATTGGTGAAAGTCTGGTTTGATGCTGAGTCTCGTACTTCACTGCTGGTGCTTAGGAGACAGGAAACAGTCTATCGGTCCAGATAGCATTATAAAGATAACTTAATTAAATGTGCTGCTGTGTGTTTGCAGGTGACTCCATCTGTTTACATCCTGGAAATGCAACAGTCCACAGAGGAGCGCCTGGCAAACACCAAGGAGATGCACCCGCCCCGGATCGTGGAGCTGCTCGACATGAGCAGGACGACAAATCACAAAGTAACTGCATGCTAACGTCGGGACTAGTGAAAGAATACAGTAGGAACTGATAACTGGGAAGATGAAACCAGTCAGACAGGCTGTTATATGAACATGTTGGATAAAAGCTAGACATGCAGTTGCCATTACAATAGCTGTCTACAGACAAGCTTCAGCTTCAGACTTTCATCCTAATGATAATAAAACCCTGGAGACTCCTCTACGACATATGCGTCTCAACAAATGAAGTAATCAATGCCCACATTTGGTTTGACAAGCTGTCCTCTCACTACAAAGGACTTGCAGACATTATATAATAAAGTATAGAAAACTACATACTCTTGAGATATATATATATATATATATATGTATATGTGTATTTAAATAAAAATAACTCAATGAGACTTTTTGGAAGGGTTGATGTGAACAGAAAAAGACTAAATGTTCAAACTTCTCATAATATGGTCAGTAATCTTCTGCATACAGAGCATGTACCGTCTGCTAAGGTCATTCACACTGTACCTAAGCTGCCCCCCCCCCCATCCCTTAGTCAGCAAGCACTAATTGATGGGCAGAGGGCAGCCAATGTGACTGGATTCTCTATACCCTTTAAGTCAGAATTTTAATGGAGGGCTCAGGGGGAACATGCTATTAAAAGTTTGGGAAAATGCCTATGAAATGAATAATACCCCCTTCATCATAATTAGGACACATTTTGCAACTCCCTCTGTTCACATTCTGTCAATGCTTATTAAATATGCAAATGTAATGGACCTCCACTGTAGGAGGTAAGAAGGAGCAATGACCAGTAGGATCCAAGAAGCAAATTGTAGACAATGTTAGAAGATGGAAGAAAATAATTCAGGTTAACTTTAAGGCATATATTTCCTTCCACATATCAATCAGTCTTTGTCAATGGAATCAGAGTTTTAGACTAACGCAGTTTTTTATTTTCCCGTCCAGCACATATGTTGTTTATTGGCTCGTGCGCTCGCACCCATCAGATCAGGGGCTGGTTTGTTCAGGCGCACCGTTGGCAGTGTAACATTTGTTATTTTAAGGATCCAAAGTGTTCTTGGCTTAAACCCCAAAACTATTTGGAGTCCCTTAATTGTCTGTGACTCTGACATTTTAGTAAAGATTTCTAAGGAAATCCACATTTCAATCTGCATTATTTATAGCGTGTGTGTGTGTGTGTGTGTGTGTGTGTTGTCAGTTGTCCTTGGTGGACATAGACCAGGCACTTTTCCAGCCCTGCCCATCCGAGCTGTGCTTCCAGAACTTCTCTCCTGCACAGACCCACAAGCTGCCGCTGATCCTCTTCAACATGGACAAGGTCTGTGATGAATTAAATACACACAAACACCACGGCTGCAGAGCCGAGGCTGCAATCAAGAGTGGATGTGAATTGGAACAACAGCCAACAGTCAAACTTTTTGAACAGCTTTGACTTTAGCAGCAGAAAAAAAAAGGGGTTTATGTGTTTGTGTGTTTCTGTTTTTGTGTGTGTTATCGGGTGTGGGTTGTGTTTAAAGACTTAAGAATGATTAGAAAAAGTTATGGGGGATTGGAGGAGATCTATCGCTGCAATATGAACTAGACACAATCAAGTAATGATGAATAAATCATCACTTGTGTGTGTGTGTGTGTGTGTCTGTATTTGATGCTGTGTGGTGCTTGCAATTTTATAGTTTGTGTGTCATTTTTCTTTCAAGGTTTCTCGACAAGTGAAGCTGGAGCTGCCGGTCTCAGAGTATTTCCATGTGGAATCCTCAAAGGATTCAGGTAGCAAGGTTGCACCCGGAATGTCTACGACTTTCACAGTATGCTTCACCCCGCAAGAGAACAAGGTACAGCAGAGAGGGGGGGCTGACTGCTTTACAGAGTTATCAAACACAGCAGGACAGGGGGAGCACAATAAAGTATCAATGTAACATGCACTTAGGTTGATATGGAATTTAGATCAGATGAGAAAATGAAGCTGTAATCAGACCTGCGCTGAAGCAGAGGAGAGGGTGTGGGTAAGAATGTGATATGAATTAAATGGATGCAATTATCTTGCATTGATGTTTCAAGCACAAATCTCTTTTAACAGCAAAGGTCAAGGGTCAGGCATCCAGTTACACCAGCACATCCTTTTGTCGTCTCTTGTCCTGATACTTTGGGTGAAGGTGAAAACTGAGAAGCAAAGGTCAACGGGAAATGTAGCTAATGTTAAATGGTAACATAATCACTTATGTGTGTCATGGCTGTTAGATCGTGGTCAACACACGATGCTGTGATTCAGGGACCTGTCAGTGTGTTAGCATAGCAGTAGAGCATAACAACAGGTTTGTGGCTGCTTTGCTAAGTGGTATGCAGCCATGTTGAATTAAGAGAAAGTACATCAAATAACCCCTTGTAGACAAATGTCTCGAATTCGCCTCAAACCCCATTCCGGTCTTTTTATCCCACTAATGCCTGATGGTTCAAATACTACACATACCATGAAGGTATTGGAAGTACTCTGCCGCCATCTAGTGGTCAGAGTGGAAAATACATACTAGCCCCTTGGTACTTTGCAGCAAAGTTATTTTGAAGTATTAAGCTGTATTTGAAATACTGTGATGATGGAACAGAAATGATTGTACAGAAACATATGTTGTTACTCAATTTCAAGCAAAAGCAGCATCAATATAATAATCTACATACCAGAGCCCGGAAAATGTGTTAAATTACGGTTATGCCCCATTATGCCTAATGTCGCTAATTTGCCTCATACTTAAATTTTATATCTATTGTATATGCTATATTGAAATTAACAATCTCCACTTAATTAAGCATGTGTATGACAGCCAAAAACACAAATAATATTTATTTTATATATTTGGAAATTAATTCAGGCAATAAGGGGATAAAGGTTTGCTCTGTATGTTCACTGTTTGACATGTTTTTCCGTTCAGGACTACGACCACAAGCTGGTTTTCGTGACGGAGAGGGAGCGGTTTGAGGTGCCGGTCCGCGCCATCGGGCCCCGGGCCATCCTCGACTTCCGAGATGAGCTCTATCTACCGCTCTGTCCCGTGAAAGCCTCCACAGAGAGGACTCAGCTAATCCGCAACATAGGAAACCGCATTGCTAAGTTCACGCTGCGCACACAAAGGTTAGAGTCTAAACACACCCACTTTATGTCTGATGTGTATGAGTGATTTGTATTTTTACCATCAGTTTAAATCTATAAAGCCGTTATTAGCTAACCCTCAAGAAAGTTATAACTGTAACTGCAATCTGAATCAGGTCAATATTTAAGTAACATTTAAAGTAATACTTCTACTACTACTACTACTGATTATGAGTCAAATGTTTATTGAACATTTTGGTTTCTTTTTTTTGTTGTACATTGTACTTCTGTATATATAATAATTAACTGAATATTTAATATATAAAACACTGAGCCTGTTTTCATTCCCCCCTGTGAAACCATTGTATTTTCCTCCAGGCCTTTCTCTGTGACGCCCTCCTCTGGGACTCTTGATACAGGCGAGAGCATGCAGGTGACGGTGAATTTCCACCCAATGACCACAGGAGACCACAGCGAGGACCTGGGCCTGCACTACGACACTGGTGAGAGAATGTCCAGGTGTCTGAAAACAAACAAAACTAAAAACACTCTCCCACAAATAACTTAAAAAGCAGCTACAGCCTCTGTCGACTGTACGATGACATCATTTCTTGATTTCCTAGAGTAGGAGTAAAACATTTTAAAGTAGTCAAATATTCATATCTGACGTATCAGCCTATGCATATTTTATTTTACAAATGACCTTGTCACAGTGCGTTTCTCCTCCGCTGTGTTATTCTTTCCTCGAAGCCAAAAACATTAAATGTTAGAATACTCCGACCTCCTCGATAGATGGGATGTGGTGAGTTTTTAGATTTTTCAGTCTTACTCTTTTTGTGAAACACCATCACAGAAACAGATTTAATTTGAGTTCATCAAATTCTCATTATTCCATCGTCTAACCTTACTTTATCCTTTATAACACACATACATATATTATAATGTCAGTAAACATGTTACTATGGAAACTTGTAGGTGGGCGTGTGGCATCCTCAAGCTATCGGTCAAGCTCCACCCCTGCTGGACACTTGATATATACTCACACGCACACACACACACACACACACACACACACACACCTGGATGGAAGCAGAGATTCGATCGAAGCTTTTAGTTTAATCTGCATAATCATCAGTGCTGAATAGTGTGGAACTAAAAGTATGAATGTGTTTGTAGTTATCACTGAGGTAAAAACCATAATGAGATAAGGGACGTGCACACACACATACACACACACATACACACACACACACACACACACACACACACACAAACACACACACAGACACAAACACACATTCTTTGGTGCATATTTGGACTTTTTAATGTTTCCTATCCACATAGCTTTATATCTGTAGCAGCCCGGCACAGCTAGATTTCCTGAGCTGATCCAATTAACTTCTCATTGTCTCCTCTCTAATTGTCTTCTTCTTTGCTGCCTAATTTAAATCTAATTTCCTGTGTGTATGTGCAGGCTTAACTACAGACTGTGTTGATCAGGAATAACCTTTGACCTTTAGTAGATGAGGGGATACTAACAGGCCACTTAGGGGCTTGTGTGTGTGTGTGTGTTTGGACGTGAACCTGAAGTCAAAGGTGAAATAAGTAATGGTAATGAAAGGAGAATCTGTAACGTCCTCAGGGAGCAGGGCTGTGAGTGTGGTGGGGATTGAGCCCATGATGACTTGGTTGTGTAGTATCTATAGCTCAGTTCAGCTTTCTCTAAGGGCCTGTTAGCTCTCCTCTACCCTCCTCTACCCTCCTCTCCTCTCCTCTCCTCCCCTCCCCTCCCCTCCTCTCCCCATCCCCCATGCATCAACAAAGATACACCATCTCTTATTGCCTCGCTGCTACTCAAAAAGTACAGAAAAACACATGATTACCAGTGCTTGTACACCATTGTGAGTTTTCTGTAGTTATTGGGATATAAGATCGATCAATATGAACCTTTTACAGATTTCTTAATCTCTTTCATCAGGCTTAATGTGAATATGAATATTTTATTTATTTGAAAAGCTAGCAAGAGCCGGCAGAACGTTCCACATATGTACACGCACTGACCCGCTTGCTTACTTCTGAGTATCAGCTCTGCTTCAGTGGTTTACGTCTCCTCGGGCTGTGAAGCCTGCTGCCAACCACGCTGAGAGCACGGCAGGGTGTGTGTGTGCAGGCAGGTTGGTTAGTGACAGGTACGCCAATGAATTCAGACAGAATGAAATAATTAGTTGTGTTTATCACAGTCCTGCAAGGGTCACAGAATCTGGCTTTTTAGAAAGAAATTCAGAAAACTTTATTTATTGATGGATAATGAGACGTGAGGAGGATTTCAACAAATAAGATTGAAAAAAAAGTATTTTAGAAGCTGAAAGTTTGCACCCGGTGGTCAGTCGTAGCCTCGGTTGCCTTCACAATTAGCCAGACTCCTTAACATCAAAGGCAAGAAGGCAAAGCTTTTGACTTTCCCTGAACACACACACTGGGATCAATTAGAGGTAAAAGGAGAAAGTTGCTTGAAAACATCAGTGCGTGGCTTTTTATCCTGTTCAGCAAAAACTGCACAAACTGGGGCTTTGACTAAAAGCTTGCACCCTTACACACACGTAGGGAATAACATGGTAAAATAATGTTTTTTAATTCTCTGTATGGGTTGAAAACATTTAATTTGAAGGTGTTTCAATGCATCAGAACACCAGCTTACAGCAACTCAACCCAGTTCTATACCGTACGCTGTTATGAAAGGGAACGAAGACATTTCTCATTTCATATGTTCTTGCAGCTCAACCCTGCCAGCTGGAAATAGCAACAGCAAACAGCAGTGGCTTGGTTTATAGAGTAAAGAGATGCTTCAGTCAGAATCAGATCAGCATTACTCCTGATCCAAGCTGCCCACATCAAAGTCTCCTCTTATGAAAATTTCAGATGTACAGCTGCCTTAAAGATCTGGAAAACCCCCCAGATGTTTAACGAATACAGTAAAACAGCTGTATATGACGCAGAGGAGAAAAAGACTTGTTAGCTGTGCATCTCCTGGGTTGATCACAGTGCACCAGCTCCCTTTTCACCATGTGTGTGTGTGTGTGTGTGAGAGAGAAAAACTCAACATCGTGCTGATACCACAGTTTTTTAAATCTGTTATCAGTTATCATTAGTCCTTAAATTCCACCACGACAAAGTCACCTTGTGCAAAATCCGCCAGTCTATGATAATAGTGGATGAAAGCTGAACTGTCCTGACTTCTTATTTATCCATTTGAGTTTATCTTTTTATTATTGTGATGCCGTTCCCCAGAGCAGAGAGAGACGCGATGAAAGATTCATGTGAAGCTCTTTAATGTGGATTGTTTTGGGGATGAAACTTACTGTAGCTCTCCGGTGCTTTTGTTTTTTGCCTGCGTGTGTGACCTTAAAGGAGCGGAGGTGCGGCGTTGCTACGTAAATCAGCAGATCAGCTGCAGCATTAAGGTTTTATAAGGGGAGGGTGAGCCCGAGTCCAGAACACCACTTACAGCCCCTCAAGAGGCTTTCATTTTTAATTTAGCACCTTTCCCTGGCTCCCTCTCTCTCTCTTATGTATGTGTCAGGTCAGCCTGGTGCAGAAGGCGTTTCTCTGTCGAGGCTCCACCTCAGCGTGAGCCGACACAGCTTGTGTGTGTGAACACGTGTGTTGTGTCAATTTGCATGTGCAGTACAAGGTACTTCTAACACACGTACACACGACATCTTTATTTTCCCGTGTCAGTTAAACGCCACGGGAACTTTCCATATAGAGGCTGCTCAGCTCACCAGCTTTCTTTCATTGGCGTGTTAGACAATCCTTGATCAGTCTTAAAAGTGAGTGAAGACGGTGCTGCTCCAGTAGCACCCCCACACCCCCCCCCCCCACCACCACCACCCTTCCCCTCTCTCACTCCGCTGATTTAAATGAAAAGACGGGCAGCTCTTAGGAAGTGCTGAGGCATCTGCTTTGACAGGGCTGTCGCACCGAGGGGACTTCAGCACAGCAGCCTTTTACAGAAAGCAGCACACACACACACACACACACACACACACACACACACACACACACACACACACACACACACACACACACACACACACACACACACACACACACACACACACACACACACACACACACACACACAGCGAGTGGCTCATAAACAAACCACATTCTCCAATGTAAGAACAACCATGTTTGTCCACACACACACACAGCAAAGCCTTTGTTTGTGCTGTAATCACAGGTATCTGGAGGGGTGGCAAAGTTCTCCTTGTGCGATAGAGAAATAATGGGAAGAGGAAGCGAGCAGGGGGAAGACGGGTTGGTGGACCGCCAGGATGAAAGCTGGGCAATAAGCCGCAGCTCTCCCTGCCTGTCAACTGCTGTCATCGCTCTCAGAACCTGCGAGATAATTGCTTTTCTTTCTGTATTACCCAATCCGTCTTTTTTGCTCTCCCTCATTTCCTTCTTTCACTCATCCTCTGTCTGCTACGTTCTCCTTTCTCTCTCCTTCTCTCTTCTTTCATTCTCCTGGAGATCTCACGGCCCCGTGGTTTCTCTTTCCCACAGAGTGAAAGCAAAGGACTGGCTCTCCTGTGGAACTTCCCCATGCGTTTAGTTTCCTCCTCTCCTTGCCTCTTGGTACATGATGGAAATCTCAGTGATAATTGGCCTGTTGGAAGCTAACATGAGCTCTAATTCTTATGTGTTTTTACTGGAGGGCAAGCAAAGTGAGTGTTTAGATTTTACCAGGCTACATTTGTCACGGTAAAGTTTCGTGCCCTACAAATTGTTTCTGATCACTTGAAACAAAGTGAAAACTGAAATGAGAATCTGGGCTGAACTCTCCTCATTAAGTAATGAAGAAAACAAATAAATATCACACGGCTCCAGGTGGTTAGTAAATACTTAATGATTAGCTAAAGTCAATTTCATTTAAACTTGTATTTAAACTTTAAAGGAACTTTTGCGTATTAGTCATGTTCAATCTCTGCTGCGATGATCATCAGTACTTCTACATTTTAGATCTTCAAAACAACACAACATTAACAAATAATTTACAAAAAAAACACTGCATCGACCAGTCATATACATGCAAACACAAATTCCTGATGGATTAATATGTAACACAAATATCTGAGGCATACAGTCAAGAATAATCCTAGACACCATTTTAAGTATGAGCCAAATATCAAGTCTGTCACAAAACTACACACGTTCATCTCTTTAATATGGATAATACACCCCCCATTTTATCTAATTCACACACTAACATTTTTGTCCATGTTTTTTGTACATCTTTACTTTTGCCTTCCATGACCATAGACTGTATATAAAAATCTACGCAGACTCAGGCTTGATTTCAAATACCTGCCTCTGACTTACAGGGCTTTACATGTTCCAGTGTTATTACTCGATTTAATTAATTTCAGCCTTTACTGTACATTCTCTTGAGTCTGGTGTCTTAACACATCACAGATTTATTAAAGTCTTTAGAAGGTAGAGCCTCTGCTTACTGAGCTTCCTTTCTCTTGGCTCTACGCTATGCAAATGCAGGAAGTTGGCTCTATTGAGATTCAAGTCCGGGGTTGAAACCTTCTTATTTCCCTTTGCCATGACCCGTCCTAATTTCACTGAGCGGGTTGTCAGTGAAGTGATTCTACTTTAAATACGTTCATAATTTACATAATTGCTTATCCTATTGTTGTATTGATATTCCGACCTGTGTCTTTGGGGTTGTGCCGGCGTGCTCGTGGGTTTTCAGTCTCGTCTGTCTGATGTTAAAAGACTCTCAGATGTGCACTTTAAATAAACTGATGTTGAAGATGGAAATGGAGCTGAATTGATTTGATAGGTGTCTCAACTTGTTCGTTGTTGTGTTTGTGCAGCTCTACAGTTTGGAGTCAGTCAGTCAGGTTTTACTCTAACAAACCGGTTAATGTCCTGACACAAACATGGTCCATAGGACACAAGGACTGGTTTGTCTGGGTTGTATTTTGTCTTGTGTAGTGTTTTTGTCATTATCATCTCTGCATGTTGAGTAAGATACATAAAGTGGAGTTATTTGGCTGCACTCCATGTGTGTGTGTGTTTGTATGTATGTGTGTGTGTGTGTGTGTGTGTGTGTGTGTGTGTGTGTGTGTGTGTTTTACTTATGTTGTGGGGAACCAAATCTGTTAACAGAGTACTATTATGGGGACCTGACTTCCTTATGGGGACAAAAAGCAAGTCTCCATATTGGATATTTGTAAATCGCAAATAATATAAAACCAAAAACCTGTGTTTTAAATTGTAAATCTTTAACTATAGTCAAATAATGCATGATTATTTTATTATTTATATATTGCTAACATTTACATAACATTCAGTGTGTCTGTAAAACACCAACTTTTAGCTTGTAAACAGCTAATGAATCCAAGCAACTTCACCAGTAGCTGTTAAAGAGCTTTTAAGAGATTCCTTGTTTCCATGTTTAATCCTGCAGACGCAGGCCTGGACCTGCTGACCTGCAGCAGTACATCTGATTGTATGGGTGTGGTTTTTTATTTTAGCCACTTTGCACTGTGTCCTTGTTTATTTCATCACTCTTAGTTTTTACATCAGTGGAAAACACACTAGTGTCATTTCAGTCCACAGTAATTATTTGTTCTCTCTCAAACCTGATTCCAGTTTCTGTTACTTGGCAAAGAGCAGGATTTCACTCCCCGACCTGCAGAGCCACCATTAAGCCTCCAGCATGTTTTCCCTGAGTTGAATCTGCTTTTCAGAGCAGTCGTCTCTCAGTCCCAGTGAGTCGGGTGCTCATTGTGTTCAGATCCAAGTGAGGACATGTGAGAATAAAGGTGTAAGTAAGAAGTGATCAATGACATCTCTCCACGGTGGATTTGGCTAAAGACAAACGTTGAAAAGCACAACAATCGCACAGAAAATGAGAAAAAGCCAGAACTGCTTTCAGATGACAAAATCCTCCACGTCACTTTGATCCCTGTTTTTATTTGTAGTATTTTTATTGACCAAGGTATCTGTGTTTTTAAAATGGACAAGACAAATTAATTATGAATGACAAAAACAGGGTGACAGAGAACCCTGTGGAGCTCAGACACAAGTTTTCAGATTTCAGACCTTCCCTGGTATTGTACCCCAGTGGGCTCCCTGTGTGGCTGAGGCTGGACCGACTGATTTGAAAAGAGAAACCTCGGCAGGTATACAAATATAAATAATCTCAGGAAATGGAGAGTTTTTTTTTTCCAGGTGCTTAATCCCCAGTCCTGATTTGAATGTAAACAAACACTCAATGAATTTACATACAACCTTGTTCTTGGTGGCTTTATACAAAACTTAGTTTTGCATCTTATTTTTGTTGCTTGTTATTGTTGCTCTTTCTCCCTCTGTTGGAAGTGTGCACACTGTGATGGTGGCCCGGTGCCACTACCACAGAGACTCATTAGATGTCTCACCAACCATTAAGGACTTTTTCTCTGGCGGCTTTTGGTTTCCAGACCTTACTCCAGAGATCCATATTTTGTAATGTGTTGTGCTGGGAAATCCTATTTACCTTAAATCTGCTACATTATGATTCAAAGCATTCACCCTTGCGTTGTGTCCTTATCCTCCACTGTGGCTGTCTGCTCTATTCACTGCTCGCATCAGGCCTGAGACTGCAGGTGCTCCTCAGTGGTTTGGATTTTGTTTTTCCCAGTTTAAACCTGTTTGTGTGCATTAGTGAGTAACTGACCCTCCACGCAACCGCAGGTCATGAACTCCATTCCATTAGTTTTCTTCGTAAACAAGCCAAAGAATAAACTAGCAGTCCCTCTGGTAATGTGTCGTGGGACTAAATGAAGACATTTTTAAGAAGACCGGTGACATTCTTCTTAAACTGAGACTTATTTATGTTTTTGCAACATTTTCACAGATGATAATTCATTCGTTAGTGTGTGGCATCACTTTAATCAGCTTACAAGTTTCGACCTTAAGATGAAAATTGTTTATTCCAATGATCAGTTGTGCTCTTGAACGCCCCAGTGAACGATCAGGCTGTGTGAACATGGTTTGTTTCTTCAGAGATCTCGTTTTTACAATCTTTTGTAGTTTTCCTCACCTGGTAATGGACTTGATTGAGTGTAAAAATCAAATGTCACTAAAATCTTCATAAGATTAAACAGACTAGAGAATAAAATGATAGCTTCAAATCAATTGTATAATCCGTCTGTATTCTCTGTGGTTTGACGTGTTTCTTCTTCTCAGGTGAGGACGTGTGCATCAGCCTGTACGGAGCTTGTGAGGAGATGAACTTGAATCTGAACCCGGACTCTATCGTGTTGACCAACACTTACATCTCCATGGCCAACGTGAACAACGTGTCTCTCACCAACACCAGTGACATCCCCATTCACTACTGCTGGTCAGTGTGGCCCAGCCTGGAAGAGCAGGACCTGTGCTTATTGAGGTAACGGGACACAGCCAGTACTGAGGTGTGCTTTTTGAAGTGTATTCTGGTCAGCCGAGAGGTTGATGTGGTTGTAGAAGTTGATGATGAAGGAAAGGACCGCGGACCCAGTACTTACAAGTATAATGATGTTTATTACACAACCGCAGGACAGGTGAAGACAAGCTCCGGAACTTGGAGAATCACACAGCCAAATGGTGAAGTCTGTCTTGCCCCTGCAGGGCAAGATGTTTTATAGGTGGGAGGTGGGACCCCAAACCTAGAGATAACATGACATCACACAACAGGGTCTTCAGCCTAAATAAGGAGTTGTTTTGCACATGAAGATGAAAATGCATTGGTCAAGGACCGTCCCTTTTCTGGTCAGAGGTCATTCCCTAGGTAAAAGGTCTTTCCAAAGAGGGACAGACCTCCTTGAATAAAGATCTGGAGGATTCTCTGGGAATGTCTGAGAGTCACGAAGATAAGCATCATATATATCAGCCTGTCATTGTATTTAAGCACATGCTAAAGTCATTAACTCTAGTGAATACCCAACACTTTTGAATGGATTTCATTTCCAAGTTTGATCAGTGTAAGCCACACCTCCGTCTCCTCTGCATTCATGTAGAAAGTAGAATCACCTGCAGAGCTGTTTCTCCTTTGTACCAGAGCATGTGTAGCCAGAAATAGCTCAGGTGTCCATCACTTCCTTTTCTGTCGGCAACCTTTGTTCTTTACCTGCCTCATTTTCTCTCTGACCCTTTCTTGTGTCTCTCTTTGCTTTGTCTTTCACACACACACTCTCCAGGGAGTAGCTCAGTGCTCCTGCAGAAAGGAGGAGGGAGGCTTGATTCGTCGGTGTGAGTCTGACCCTATGGCGATCCACCCCCTGCTGGCCAGAGCTGTGCAGGAATGTAGGAGCCAGGATTCAAAGGACCACCTCGTCGCCCTCTCACAGAGCTGCATCAACGTGATCCAGTGGTGGGTGATCATGTGACTGCTCTTCCTGTCTCTCGATATCCTCTCTCTCTTGCTGCCTGCAAATAAGGAAATGGTCTCTGAGAATCTGTGAAATTGTGGATTCCCCTAAAACGATGAGAAGATTAGAGTTAGATCTGCCACAAACAGTAAGGACACGTCACTGTCGTCAGTATTTCAATTCAGTCGGACTCCTCAGTGACAGGAGGGTCAAAGACCAGCCCCCCCCCAGTTCCTACCCAGGGACCTTCAGGTAGTCTGACCTGTTCTGACACTGCCCCCTCCCTTTCCTGCCAGTGTCTCCTCAGCTCAGCTCAGCCGGGTTCCCTGGACGGAGGGAAAGGAAAACATTTCATTCTCCTGCCCTCTCAGGACAGTAAAGGGGGGGGGAGTAAACAGTCTGCAGGCCGGTCACAAAACAAACTTCAAGAGGGCATTTGAGAGAAAATGGAAACACGTACTATGCACACACACACACACACACACACACATCCGCACACAAACGCACGCACGCACACACACACACACACACACACACACACACACACACACACACACACACACACACAAACACACACACACACACACACATCCGCACACGCACACACAAACACACAAACACACACACACACACACACACACAAACACACAAACACACACACACACACACACACACACACACACACACACACACACACACACATCCGCACACAAACACATACACACACACACACACACACACACACACACACACACACATCCGCACACAAACACACAAACACAGATATAGGTGTTAGTTGCAGTTGGTAGAGTTCCGACCGACTTAAGCATCAACTTCCACATTGTTTCCTACTCTGAGATTATTTGCAGTTGAATCAGGTTTTTATATCCTTTCAGTAAAATAACCATTGTTTCCTTTCACCTTCACGTGGCTCAGGAAGGTGAAATATGGCCCAACGTCACTGCACAGTTCAACATCGTCTTCAAGCCCGAGGAGTCCAAGCTCTACCAGCAGACCATATACTGTGATGTCACAGGTCAGTGTCTACCTGGAGCATGCGTCCAAATACAACACACAAGCACAGTGATGGGTTTTATCATTTCAACACACAAACAGTTATCAATGTCTAGCCTGTAGCTGCACCAGCAGCACGATGGTTTTAATATGAATATCCCCCCTAATAAATACAAATATATTCATAAGCTCCCCGTGTTATCATGTCAGCAAGCTGTTCACTGATAATGTCAACACAGGGCACCGCTCTGGTGAAGATAGATCTGGGTTTACCTTGGCGGATTTCAGATTAAATTATGACTTAGCTCAGAATTGTATATGTCGGCCTCACAGTTCTCTTTATTTTGTTGAACCAAATCCCTCTGAGAACCAGAGAAAACCACTTTCTTTGGTTTGTTCCTCAGCACCTCTGGATTGATTGTTTTAACAGCTTCAAGAGGACTGTACCCCCCCCCCCCCCCCAAACCCCCTTACTGTGAATCTATAGCTTTGGCTTTCTCATAAAAGATCCTGGTTCCTCAGTGGGTGGAGCCCTGGGTGCAGACAGAGGCTCCACAGACACGTCTGGGTAGCAAACCATGACTGCTCCTCTCCTCTGGTGTATGATATCCACAATCAAACTACTTATTTGAATCACCGCAGATTAACCCCCCCCCCCGCCCTGGAGGACTCATTGTTACTCAATCTAATTTTCATATCTGTCAATCCAGTCACCAGGCGCTGGTATACTCATCTCATCCCGGTGGTAGAAAAAAGGTTGTTGGCAAATTTGCATGTGGCCTTCACGTGTGTCTTCTGAGGCGGGGGCCAGATTTACATGAATTTCCATGTTTTCTGAGGTGAGGGATGACCTGACCGGTCCCAAGCGATGGCAGCTGGACTTTAGAGGATTCTACCCTGATTCCTCACTTTGCAAAAACAACTTATTAGCAAAACAAAAGGACAGAGCTCTCATGTCCAAGTCTACAGTAAAAGAAGTAGAAGATCGTGGCAGCAAATCAAATGTTTAACAAAGAGTTTCAACATTTTTGTCTTTGGCTATTCTTTTAACTAAAAACATGTGGTTACACTTTTCACCTCCTTGTTTCCTTTTCCTTTCGAACCGTCTTTCTGATCCTCTGCCTCTGAGTTAATAATTCACATTTCCTATGTCCGTCCTTTATCTACTCTCAGGTCGTGAATCTCGGTTACCTCTCACAATCCAGGCTGAGGGCATGGGACCTAAACTCCACCTCAACTACAACCTGCTGGATATGAAAAATGTTTTCATCGGTAGCAAAAACTGTTTTGAGGTGAGAGAGTTAAGGCATTGCTGCAGCTGCATTCCTTCCCCTTTATACCTGACTATAAACTGAGGGGTTTCTGTCTGTATTTTTGATTTTTGAGGAAAAACTGATTAACTTCAAACTTATATTTCTCAGGGTCTGGGGGTGAAGGTTTACGATTGAGCAGTTGTCAGGACAATTGAAAGAAGAACATTTTATTTATTTGTTTTTAAGTCAACTTACAATGGTAACCATAAACGTTCTGGTGAATTAAGACACAACCATTCGCTGATGCCACTAAAGTCGCTCTCTAGCTTGCATAGATAGATAGATAGATAGAGTACTTTATTCATCCCCGAAGGGAAATTAAGTTGTCATAGCAGCCGGTATAATTGAATACAATAAAATACAATACAATACAATAGAATAAAATTAAAAATAAAAGGTAGAAAGAATAAAAAAACAGAAGCACAAGATAAAAATACAATAAAATAGGTAGATAAGGTGCATTGGCAAGATGATGGTAAAAGTACTGATGATATGATGGTAATGGTATTGTTAGACAGTATATAAGAATAGTACAGTATATATAGTATATAATATAACATAATATATATTTATATATGATAGTAATTATACCAATATAAAAGCAGTATATGGTAATAATGGCAGCAACAGTATATATAATAATAATCGTAATGGTGATATAATAATAGTAATTATAACATGTACACATAAATAAATATGTGTATATAGACTTATGTAAACAAGAATATACAGAGAGTATGATATGATATATAGTAGAAGTATGAATATGAATATAAGTATTTGACTATACAATAGGTAATATAATATACTATGAGTCTAAGAATATGTATACAGAGTGTGCAAAAGACAATATTATTGTATAAAATGATATATAATATCAATATGGTTTATATGCACACATATCACATATGATGTGAAGTAAGTGTATGAGGAGCGGTTGTACAGGTACACAGAGCAGGAGACATGTTTAGTGCAGTTCAGTGATGGTGGCTCTGACAGAGGTAGATGAGTTGAACAGTCTTATTGCAGTTGGGAGGAACGATTTCCTGTATCGTTCCTTAGAGCAGCGGGGGGGTTGAATGAGTCTGTGGCTGAAGCTGCTCCTTAGCTTGTCCAGTGTTTTGTGGAGGGGGTGAGAGGGATTGTCCATGATTGCCAGCAGTTTTGCCAGCATCCTATCCTCCACCACCTCCTCCAGGGTGACCAGCTTAGAGCCAACCACAGACTCTGCTTTCCTGATGAGTTTTTTCAGTCTGTTGGCACGGTGGTAAAGTGGTTAGCACTGTTTCCTAAAATTAAATGTTACAGATATTGTATTTACTTGATTAGTGTGGGACTCGAATGAGATCAAAACGATTCAAGAGTTGAACGATCCTTGTTTTTGTCCAGGTACTGGTGTCCAACAAAGGGCTGATTGATGCTCCCTTCAAGCTGTCTCGTCCCGACACCACTTTGGGCCGATGTTTCTCCTTCAGTCCCGAGGAAGGTGTCATTCCCTCGGGGGGCTGCCAGATTGTGGAGGTCACCTTCCACAGTCGCATCCTGGGAACCTTCTCTGAGGACTTGCTGCTGGCTGTCACCGGGCAGCCCAAACCACTTACCTTGACCTTCAGGTGAAGTTTGCAAGTGTTGTAACTCAGATTGTCATGGAACTTTCTGAATTATCTAAACAAGTGTACAAACTCATTTTGTGTCAGGGTTACCAGTAGAAATATCCCTTTCCACCAAATGCACGATGCTCTTTAAGAATCCTCCAACCCGCTGTCAGTGTTTCTCACGCGCACGTCTGTGTCCTCACCTCCAGGGGCTGCGTCGTTGGTCCCACATTCCACTTCAATGTCTCAGAGCTCAATTTTGAAGATGTGGCCTTTGGTGGGTAACAACTTTTTCCCTGTGTTCATTCATTGGTTTAATGAGATATACTATACTCTTCACAACATGCAGAAATAATTTGTTTCCACCTCATCCTCCTTTTATTACTTTCTTCCACCTTTGCGATCTTTGTTTAGTTTTCTCACATTTACTCTCTCTGCAGGCTTCCCACATAGAACGGTTTGCACCCTCTTCAATACCTCTCTGGTGCCGATGACCTTTGCCCTACGTGTCCTTGGAGATGGGCTGGGATCGCCGAGCGTTAGCTGGTCCGAACAGGTATCTGCAAAGTCCAGAAGCAATTGGCGAAGCAGCGCTGCTCGAGACATTCATGCCCGGCCTGTGGAGTTCACCGTCAGCCCGGCCGTCGGCACTGTTCGAGCCTTGTCCGAGGTTAAAATTAAGGCAAGTAAAAAAAATTATGGAATAAGCCGTTTAATTGTATATACATTGTTCTCTGTTTTATTTGTATAAACCACGCACCCGTAAAGCTGTACCTGACCCTACACATGTGCTGCCATAGCTGCCAATGTGTTTTCCATAACACAGCTTCTTTGTGGGGTACTCGAGGGCAAGATTGTGCTGAGTCATGTCATTCCGAGATAGAGACATCAAATTATGTATTAGAGACAAAAAAACGTCGCACACAATACACACACATACAATTTTCCAGTACATTTACAGTCATTTCCAGTTTATCTGAACCTTTAACAACAAACCTGCTTTTGTTCACAGTGTTTTCAGTCTAAATGATGTCAGTTCATTTGTCCAACAAAACTGAAACGTATATATTTTCTGTTTGATCGGTAAAGTTCATTTAGCACTAGTAATAAAACACTGCATCTTTAAAACATCCTGTGGTCTCATACTGTGTGTGTGTGTGTGCGTGTGTGTGTGTGTGTGTGTGTGTGTGTGTGTGTGTGTGTGTGTGTGTGTGTGTGCGTGTGTGTTATATTTGCAGGTGACGCTGTGCTCCAACACGGCCGGGAGCTACAGGCTGGCTCTGGTGGTGGATGTCGAAGGTGTCGGGGACGAGATCATGACTCTGCCCATCAATGCCAGGTCTGAAGTGCAAATGCACAAATGATTTAATGTGCAAACACACATCAGTTGAAGTTAGTTGCACATTTAGATCATAAACACAGAATTTTGTCATAAAATGCCATAAAACCACTTGATCCTGATCTACTGAAAAACTGAATGAATAAAAATGAACCACCCTCCCTCTGGTAAGATTGCATATCATCTCCTCCCAGATGATAAATATGAAAATGTGTTCTGACACAAAATGTATTACAGCTGTCTCACAAGGTGCCATAACGCAGCAGAGCTTTATCTTGGTTCTTACAAACTCTCTTATCAGCCTTTCTTTGAAACTACACTAAGTTTTCTCTCCGGCAGTCACCTCTGTTGTGCTGCCGCTGATGCTTCGACAAGCTGTGACTGAAAGTCCACTGAACCTGCTCACAGGTGTCGACAAATCAGCCAAGTCTGTGTTAAATATTCAGAGCCTAATTTGCATGATAATACATTTGAATGTCACCTGCACCATCCCTCAGAACGGGGCGGTAATCTGACTTCCTCAAGGCAATCACCGTCATTGTAAATTTATGAAACAGCTCTAATTAATAGTCTGTCGTTTTGGCACGACGCCGTGCAATTACTGTTGTGATTCATAAATAAAACCCTTTCTTCTCCCCTCTGTCGGCCGCCTCCTCCGTCTCTCCCTCCGGTGATAGATGTGTTGTGCCTGAGATTGTGCTGGAGACTCCGGTGTTGGACTTTCAGAGATGTTACCTCAATTACTCCTATGAACAGCAAGTGCGGCTCAGCAACCCCAGCACTCTGCCGGTCTGCTACGGGCTGCTGGACCAGGTGAGCTCACGGACGTGGTGTTTACAGGAGGAGATTAATAGAGCAAGATCCATCAAGGCCCTGTCATTCATATTTAATTCAGTCGATCATTTCCAGCATTTCAGTGCTGCAACACGAAGAATGCTAATCCTTAACGCCTGATCTAAACACTTTTTAAATATGTGTTACAGTTCCTCAATAAAATGTCTAAAAACAACTAGACCAGAGTTAAATACGTCTGTGTACTGATCCCAAATGTCTCCATAAGTTAATCCTCAATTTTATTCAAGGTATCTTGATGTTTCATTTTGGCTGCATCTATCTCCATCATATCAGTTTTTTCCAGATAACCTCAGACTGTTTGTATCGGCCACTCGTAGTGGATCAGGATTGGATTCATTCATTATTCAAACTTTAATACGTGACCACTTCTGTGAACATGATTCTTGTCAGGTAGATTTTCGCATGTGATAGTGTTGAAGACAACAACTCCCATGATGCTACGCTGATTTATGACATCATCACACCAGCGCTTTTGTTATCGTTTTGATTGAGAGACACCTAGTGGCCAAAGTTACATATTGTATGTTTGAATATAATCTTTATTTTATAAAAAGTCCAAAATTAAGGGAAACACAAGAGTTAGATGAAAAGATCGATATCACTCTTCGGTCTTTTGCAACTGAACTACAGCCACTAGCGCGTTAGCTTAGCAACAGAACTGGTAATCGAAGGGTAAGCGCCCACCTGGTTGTGTCTAGACATCCAGCGAGTCCAGAGATCAGTAGTGAACACATCGTGACTCAGGAAGTGACTTTTCACACTTTATTTACAGACCAAACAAACCGAACACGATGGGTTATTAATACGTCAATCTTAATTTGCAATTTATGTTATCTCTTTAGTATTTATTACCGAATTAAGACCTAATCCTCCTCAAAATAAATCGAATTAAAAACATATTGGAGATCAAATACACAGAGCACAACTTGGTGATGTATTTCAGTTTAGTTTGATTTATGGCCCCAGTGGAGAGGTTTTAATCTGTTTGCACAACAATAGATCTTAATTCCTACCTGTGATCTTTCTCCTATCAGGAATATGAGGAGAATCCATCACAGCTTTTTGGCAGTTCCCGACCCAGAGGAGTGATTTATCCTCACACTCCGGAGACGGTTCCCGTGTTCCTGCTGACTAAGGCTGTTGGAAGGCTGCAGCACAGTCTACATATTGCTGTGTTTGGCAGTGTTCAACCACCCCTGGTCAGTGTGTGTGTGCGTCTGTGTGTCTCTATGTGTGTCTCTATGTGTGTCTCTATGTGTGTGCTCCCGGGGTATATCGGTGCTTTTGTAGGTTAAACACATAGACTGTGTGTAAAGATGGAAAACATGTCTCCACTTCCTCCTGTGAAGTGAGAATTTCCCACATATGGACGCTGCCATCTTGTGCTTTGGCATCAATTGGAGCCAGAGTCTTTGCAGTAGTGATCAGGATGTGAACCTGTAGTATTGAGGTCCTGCAGAGACACACTCTCAGCCAGTCACATGTCACCTCAGCTGTCAATCTGGATGTTTCATCTCTTCGTTTCAACAAACTTAACATGAACACTTACAGAAGAACGACCTCAGATGATAGAAACCATGTTTGAGAAAAAAAATATTGAACGTATACTGATTATTTATTTTGATCCATGTCCAGTCTGCTAACAGGGAGTAGGCAGAGTTTATCTGTACTTTAGCTGTCATGTCATCCATCTTCATATTCAGTCTAAGGTTGAATAGTGTGTTCACTAATGACCACAGCAGCATTATCAAACTCTATTAACCTGCCTCTGTTGTGTTCTCTCCTAGGAGGTGGTCTTGTCGAGTATTGGACAGGGTCCGGTTGTTCATGTTCAGATCCCACAGCTGGACTTTGGCAAAATCCCAGTTCTGACAGACGTCCCCAGGACCCTCCAACTGTCGAACCAGTCCCCTACTCCAGCCAACTTCACGGCTCGCATGGTACAAACACCGACTCACCTCACACCTCACATACTGCATGAATAGCATCAGGCTAAAAAGCATTTTCTACTGAAATTAAGATGGAAGAAGCAACTTCCCTAGCCCTTAGAGCAGAATGTTAAAGAGTCTAGGAGCATATGGTGATGAACTAAAAGCAGCATTACCTTCTTTTACTGGTGATTTGTGTTTCCATTCACCAGCTGGATTTCTCATATAAATGTTTTGCCTGTCTTCCCCTGCTCCTGTGACTAATTTATTTTCAGTGGAATTGGATCTGTAATTAATCAGTTAATGGGTTCAATGCCTTGTTAGCTCTTGAAATAATTAGTTGCCTGTTCAATTCCAGCACTATCCCCGGAGCATAGAGGATTTTCCTTATAAACCTGTCAGACGGCGACATTTGATCAATTAACACTGACATAAATGTAAGAGGCGATCAAGATCTGGCAAACTAATCACATTTTTCTTAATCTTAACTGTCCTGCAGTTTCGGATGTTTTGGACATGAAATGCACAAAAAAGTAGTTTGATATTTAAACACACTCTCTTGTTTACAGTGTTACAGTCTTATAACGTGTTGCAAGATTGAATAGCTGAGTTCCACCTGTTTTTTACTTATCATGCTGACTCAGTGTGTACGAAACTCTAAACTCTGCGGCAACGTGATATCTACAATTCATCATATTGAGTGTTTCCCTTTGCCTCCTGAAAGCCCTTCTCTCACAGCGCATCGCCTTATCAGCGATGCCTGATATCCATCGGAAACAAACTTGTGACTGCAACCAATGCCTCAATACTTCCTACGCCGGCATAGACATGACTGTGCGCGCACTGAAATTCACACAAACACACACACACAGGCAAACCCTGGTGTAACTGCAGTGGTGTGACCCTGTCCTCTCCTCTGAGGCAGCGTGGAGAAGGAGTTTCTCCTCTGCACTTTGAAGCATCAATCGATGCAGATTCTCCTGGAATTACATTACATGGAGCTCAATAGGCTGGCAGGGAGCCACACAAGTAGACTTGATGACAGAAGATTGCAGACGTAATGCGGAAAGGTTTCCACACCTACTCGTTTTTTCTGTGAAAAACTAACTTTGACTCCATCAACAAAATTAGGCTTTTATTAATTATCTTATCACAAATATCTTGACAAAATTCCAGCACCACAGTTTGCAGTTCGAATAGAAATCCCCCTTCACCTTAACACATAATCAGACTTGTTCGTGTTATTGTCAGTTGTCAGATATGAAGAGAGATAGAGTGTAAGAAAACAAATTTATACATACATGACCTGGATGCTGTTTTCTGCACTTGCCGATTAAAGGGATGCGTTTGAAACTCAGACATAATTTGTGTCTGTTTTTGCCATCACCCAGAAACATGAGCCCTGTATTGTTCACATAACAATATATTGAATGAGTCGTGCTGTATAATATTTGACAGAAACCTTGGCTGCAGCATCAATGCAGGATTTATGCAGTGTGATGTTTTGTTGATAGTTGCAGAGCAAAGCCCAGAACCCGTCTGACTTTTGCTGCACACGAAAGCGATCAATTGTAATAAAGCTGTGGGATGCTGCCGATCTGATGTGATTATTGAGATTCCAGTCGTCCAGGGAGTCGACCTCCTGCTCTTACGGCTCCTCAGACTCTACCCACCCCTTTAGCACGGTTGACCCTAGTATCGACCCACCCCAAGTTGGCTTCCACTGCCTCCTCCCCCCGATCAAAAACGCTGAGAAGTGATCCGCCACTCTCAAAGTCGACTGCTGCTCAAGTTGTTTGAGGCTTTTCAACACAAACACTTTGTTTGCTTCGACTTTTCTAAAACACAGATGTCGATTAAAATATTTATATTTCCCCCGTCCGGTATTAGTTTCAGCGAGACAACACAAATCCCAATCGCAGTGTTTGGGTGACGACATATTCGCCCACTGACCAGCAATCTATTGTGTTGTCCTACAGGCAGTGAAAGTGCCTCGGCTTCATTGCGTCTGTAGGAAGCTTATTCTCCAAATCCCAATTAAATGTTTATGTTCTCGCCATCCATCAGCAGAGATGCTGTACAGAACATTGATTGTGATCTCGATTGGTCAGATACAGTACAGCGAGCACAGTGAAAGGCCATCTGCTCTGCGGAGAGACTGGAGAGGAACGTTAGATTTAAACCTGTTTGTTCATTACGCTGGATTTTATTCAAATAAATGCAGTCGAACAGTCCACCGAGCTGGGGAATATGGAGCTTGTCCTGCCGCAGTCCCTTTTAATGCTTATGTCAGGATGTAGAGAGGAAACAATTATTTTTAAACTGTTCATGTATTACTGCTTTTGTACATTTACTTCACTACAGCACATACATCATACTTTACTTTATCATTATCACAGTAAGGAGATATTTAATCTTATGTCAGTCAGGCAGGGAGCCACTGCTCTGCTCTTATCTCTACGAGCGTGTGCCGCACTGAGAGGTTGATGTGATTATGCAGCTACATGATATACACATCTATCTTTCCAGTTCCATCTGTAGCATAGGTCTCAATGGCCTGTGGAGAACAGTTATCGGAGAGTGCCCCCACAAGGGAGATCTTTTCATGCACCACATTTCAGCCTCGGAAGTGGCTGCTGTAGGTGTTACTACGCCCATGTCTCCGTTCTGCAGATCCACCTCTAGGCAGACATCCTATAGTAGCAACACTTTTCTCTTTTTGTTTCCTCAGAGCCGCGGGAAGTCCTTCTGGCGTGTGGAGCCCAGTGAAGGTGAAGTACCACCTCACAGCCAGCTGGAGCTTTGTGTAGTTGCTCACCTGAAGGACACAATCGAGTTCCAGGACAGAATGGAAGTGTCCATCCAGCACGGGAGAACGCTCAAGGTCCCGCTGTCCGCCACAGGCACCGGCACCACAATCGTCAGTGACAGGCCTTTTGCCCCGATCCTTGACTTAGGGACATACTTCAGGTAAAAGAGGTTTCAACCATGAGTCTAAAAATTAAAGCAACACTATGCAACTTTTATACCTTAAAGGGACTCTCACCTTTGTTGCATTTTTACACTTTTTGTGGATAAGGTTAAATTGGTATTAATAAGGTAATGACACTCTAAAATGCAAGACAGACCCACCAGGAGTAAAAACAAACAATTATTTCACTCTCATAATATTTAGTGAAAACTTCAACCAATAAAATTCTTCGGACCGAAGGACCTTATTGGCCGACAGACCTGTCTGTTTGCTGCATGGACATGCAGGTTTTCCGTTTGCTTCTTGTGGCGCATTCGGGCCCGCGTCATCAAGGCGCGTCCTCAACTAGAGGGTTTGTTTTGATTCCACGGCAGACAGTAGCGAGTAGCGACCGTAGCTTACCGGTGCTTCTGAATCCGAATCCATTGCTTTGGTAAACAAAAACTCACGTGCGTGCGCGGAGGCAGTAGGTTGTAAGTCTGCTTGTAAATAAAGTTTCTTCAAAAAAATAAAAACACCGGGATGGTTGTAAGTCTGCTTGTGTAAATAAAGTTTCTTAAATAAAACACCGCGGATGGGAACGAGGGGGTGGGGCATTGGAGGAAGGCGGGATGATTTGAATGTGCTGTAATTCTCAAATGCAACAAAGGTGAGAGTCCCTTTAATATCAGTGATGTAGTGATTTAGAATTGAAAATGTTACCTCACAACTGGCCTCATGTCCTTGGTGTTCTCTGCATTAGCCAAAAGCCATGCGAGTACCACTTCAAGCTGACCAACCAAGGCCAACGGGTTCACCGGATGTACTGGGCGACTGATGGCAACCCGCCCCAGACCAAAAGCCGCAGGTTGAACAACTTGTCTGGTCGACCCGTCCTGCCCCCCATCTCGGACCCCAAGAAGAAGGATGTCCAGAAGCGTGGATCACAGCCCTCCTGTGACAGAGACAAGCCAGTGTTCAGCCTCATGCCTTGTCGGCTGGAGCTTTTCCCAGGCTGCTCGGCTGATATGGTGCTGACGGGATCCTCAGACTCAAACAAGGTAGCACAGTGTGCAGCTTGCAGGCCCAATTAATTAAAGTCAAGTTGTTGCAGTGAATGTACAGCCCGTGTGTTATTGTTTTTCAAGGTTGTACAGGAGCGTCTGCTGTGCAAAGCCATCGTGGGTCAGCTGGGAACTTACGAGGTGCTCATGTCTGTAGATGTCACCTGTCGCTTTGTTGCTCCAGTGCTCGCCTTCTCCTCCAATCAGCTGGACTTCTACATCGAGAAGGTGAGTTCAAGGATCACTTTTTAGTTAACATGAAACATAACGACTGGTAGGTGTAGGTGCTGTAGCATGGTGTCTTTATATAATCACAGAAGCAATGTGTGTTTATGTCTCACAGGTTCCAGGAAATGATATCAGGCCTCTCTATGAGAAACTGGTCTTGAGGAACGTGTCGTCTCTGAACCTGTCCATGAAGCTCTCTCTTGTGGAGCCATTCTCTCTGTGTGACGGCCCCGGAGCTCAGAGCTCAGCTTCCACCAGGGTACACACAATGCTCTGACACAAAGCTGCAGATCACATATTTAAAGACCCACCAATCAGTTTTAGAGGGATGTTAACAGATTACCCTAAAAATAGAAATTAAGCCCTTTATAAAATTCGCTAATGTTAATGTAAAGTTATGTTTATTTTATTGTAGATATGTAATTGAGTGAATATACATTTCTTAGAAAGGGAAAGAAAGATTGCACATTGAAACACCTTATTTAACAGGTGCAGTGATCTTGTTTATATTTTTATTTTTAACTCCATCTCCTTCTCTTTCCTTTCATGACTTTATATTAATTTTCTACCTCATTCAAATGCCCTTGCTTTTAAAGTCTGCGATATCTGAGGCATGAAAGTTTTATTGGAATCCACAATTGGAATCCACATTAAAAAGTCTGTGGCAGGTCTCAGAATGAAGCCAAAGAGGAACAGGGTATTTTGATAAGATCGGGTCCAGTGGCAGGATTACATTAAACGTCTCATTAAATAGTAGGAGGGTTTTTAAAAGGGTCGTGAACTTTTCCCTTGGCAGTCATCAGATAAAATCATGATTTAATGATTCTTTTAATCGAGCGAGCCAGTGCACGTCCACATTGTGTGAACACTGGTCTTAAATCCTGCTGATTTGTTACCCCACTGGTTTTAACTGGTGTCATGTCTTTGTCCAGTCCATGGCTTTAGGTGATGGGAAACAGGCTGACTTGTGGGTGTGCTTTCATCCAGATTGTCAAGATCGGGAGTCACGACTTGTGGAGGAGGTAACAGTGATGCCACTTGTAAAATTGATTCATGCAATGCTTCGTTTTTCATCTGCAGCCTTATTATATTCCCCTGAGAGCATAATGACATCTTTTCTGCGGCAGTAGTTCCCAACCTGGGTTTAAAATGTTTGTTTTTATTTTTCCAAAACTCCAAAAATTCACCATTTCCCCCAGTTCCTTGAGGTGCAGTACGAGGGACACCCACAGAAGGACTTGGTGGCGCTGCACGCTGAAGTCCACTTCCCCAACCTGCACTTCTCCTCCACCACAGTGGACTTTGGCTGCGTGCTCAACCACTCAGAGACCAAGAGAACGATCACAATCACCAACTGCTCCAAGTTGCCTGTGTCCTACCGCTGGTCCTTCCAGGAGGACGAGAACTGCGCCCTCAGGTGTGTAGACGGAAATTTTTCATTTGATTCATTATCAAGATTAGTAAGTGGTGGAAAGCTGCATGCCGTAAAACAAACAATATTAGATTAGCAAACAGGTCATCTTCCCCGTGGATGTGCGTAGCTGTTCCTGGGTCAAAAGCCACCAAAGGGAAACACACCTCTTCTGACTGTACCTTGAATAAAATAAAAAAAAATACAAAATTAAATAAAAATTTAAAAAAAACAAAAAAACAACAACCATTAACCATTTTTGAAACTAACACTTTGGTAGCACTAAAATGGCACTTACTAATAGCACTTTGTAGTTTTGCTTTATTTCGAAGAAATTGTACTGTCTTGATTGTTGTTCTTGGTTTGTTCCCTCGGGGTTGAATGCATTTATTGTAAGTCGCTTTGGATGAAAGCGTCAGCAAAATGAAATGTAATGTAACACCATATAGGGAGGCTAAGGAAGAGAATATGAAAATAGATTGAGGTAAACATCAAAGTGATATCAAAGGATAATACAGACAGTGACTTATGAGTAGCGTGTATATACTGCTGGTTATGACCTGGCAAGTAGAGGGAATACTTACTTATTTAATTTGACCGATAGCTCCGAAATTTGGGTGGAATCTGGGTCAATAAACAGCCTTAAACACACCAGGACAGATTCATTGTAAGTCTCCGCTAGTGGCTGCAGGCGTTGTGTTTTCAGGATGTCCGTCCATCTGTCTCTTGTGAAGACGCTGTCTCAAGAGCGCCTCAAAGGAGAAAATCCTTTTCAAATTTGCACAAATCTTATGTGGTCAAATGTTCAAGATAAGGGTGGATTCACTTATTGAGTGTTTTGGCCTCTTGAACATGATATCTTACATCAGCCCTTGGGATTTTTTTCAAAATTGTACCAGTTGTCACTTGAACTTGTCAATATAAGGTTAAAATAACAAAGTCAGGATAAGAAAACTGGAGAAACTTGTATTTCTTTTAAGGTCTCTCCCTGATGTGATGCGATTTTGTTTTCTTTAATTTTATCCATGGAACATTTAGATTATTTTATTACTTGCATGCACTGTAAAACATTAAGGCTTCTTTAGTTAAACAGTAGAACAAACACAAGATTTACAGACAGGAACAGAATGAATCCCCAACTTATATTAAACTGTCTTTTGGGAGAAGTTAGTTCCGTAGCCACACATTAAACTCTCTGAATCGAAAGCCCGGGGAAGACAAATCTCCTGATTGTGTTCTCCACAGACGTTACAGTACGCCTCTCTGCAGCCTTTGCTTCGACTCCCCCGCCCTTGAGATGGACTGTGAATACTATAGTAGTCTGCTTGTCCGTGGCCTTGAACCAACTACCTGCTACAGCTCCACAAGATTTATCACCCTCCGTCGTCTTTTCCTCCTCCCGCTCTCTTTTATCTATCGGCATTCTTCCGTTCTGCACCTCTCCTTCTCTTAATCTCAGGATTTTACATCACCTATTTATCTTTTATTTTTTTATTTTCCTCCCTCGGCTCCCCTGCTTCTTCTGCTCTCTAACTAATCCTTCTCTCCTCTCCTCTCCTCTTACGTTGTGACCTTTCCTAACAATCTGTCTCACAAGCCATCTGGCTAATTAAATGGAGACCTCACTGTGCACACTCTCCCTCTCTTAAGTCTCTCTTTCTTGCTCGCAGAACCTGCACTATCTTGCCATGTTAAGCTAATTACATCCCTATCAGTAATTACACCACTGCCTTTTAAGCAGAGGGATATTTTAATAGAGCGAACTCTGTCCTGTCTTCCTGTCCTAATGAGAGGAGAAGAAGACATCATCATCAACTCTCATCCTGGCTTCCCATTGTTCCTCTTTTCCTGACAATCTGCTGCAAGTGAGATGTTTGTGGCTCAGTGGGCTTTGATGAGTTTTACTGGGGCTGAACATTGGAAAACACAGCCACAGTCACACGAAGGAAAGAACAGATAAGACAGAGAGCGAGAGAGAGAGAGAGAGAGAGAGAGAGAGAGAGAGAGAGAGAGAGAGAGAGAGAGAGAGAGAGAGAGAGAGAGAGAGAGAGAGAGAGAGAGAGAGAGAGAGAGAGAGAGAGAGAGAGAGAGAGAGAGAGAGAGAGAGAGAGAGAGAGAGAGAGAGAGAGAGAGAGGAGAATGTCAGTGTACGCTATTTCTGTTTTGCGCTGAGCTCTTACAGAGTCATCATCTGCTGTCTCACCATCTGTTCCTCTGTCCGCACCAGTGGGTTTTAAACTATTTCTTAAGAGGACCCACATTTTTTAAAAGCCTCCTTTTTTTCCCGCATGGGGCCAAATGTTTTCCATGGGCTTGGACAGACTCTTCACCACCACAGGAAGACGGTGACCCACAGAATTTATTCACCCTCACATCTCCCACTGCAACACCTACTAATTTATGATTCCAGAGGCCAGACCAGTTCATCCCCTATAATAACATTCATCACAGATTTGACCATACAACAGTGCCCCCTGCTGGCTGCGTCACCACCATTCACTCATGCTGACACACCAAAAGTGAAGTATTCTTGGGCAGACGACTGTGTGTACGCACTTGAATAATGCTTCATATGTATGCACACAAACACACACACACACACACATACACACACACAACCCACACACACAAACTGCATCCGGTGATTTGATATAGAACTTGACCAGTCCAGCTTTGAGATGGCTTCACTCACTAAATCTCTTTCATTCTCTTCCATGTTTATTCAGCACTTTGCTGCAATCTATCCTGACCTGTTTCCTGCTACTTGCCTATTAAAATTCCTCTTAATTATAGAACACTCTGTTTAATTAACTTGATGGATACACCCAATCTGATCCCATAGGGAGGGCGAGAGTAGAACAGACAGAGAAAATGAGAGTCGGAGTTCTGTGGGGTAAAAGAGTTCCTTCTGCACTTGGGTATTATAATACTGTGTGTGTTAATGATATATTGGAAATACAATAGACTGTTATATAAATACATAACTTGGGTCCAAAGGATTTCTGTGCAGATACGTCATTCTGAAGCTTTTATCTGCCCATTTCATATGAAGCTAGAACAATTCACATTTTTTGGAGTTGTTTTTACAATATCGTACATCTGTTTGTACGGGTTTTCTGTCATTGTAAGGAAAAATAAATGAAAAACATCTATTCTATCATTCTCAGAGAGACGCCAGAAGAAGAGAATGTGACCGAAGATGGCAGAAGACCTCCTCCTCCCTCTTTAGATTCTCTGAATTCCAGGACTGGTGTGGATGAGGTTTTTGACGTGTTGCCGTTGTACGGCCGCCTGCAGCCCGGAGACCAGCAGCGCGTGAATCTGTCTTTCTATGGCCACACTCACATTAGCAGAGAGGTGACAGCCCTGTGCCATGTGGAGGAGGGGCCCGCATATGAAATCAAACTCAGTGGAGAAGCGTCAGTAATCAGCTACAGCCTTGACTCCACCCACGTCAACTTGGGTGTGCAGGTACGTCCCATCGACAGGATCCTTCACCTCTGAGTTCACCTCTGAGTTCCTGGGTTGCTCATGTCAGAGAAAAACTCAGTAGACGCTTTATTTTACAATACTTATTTTTGTGTTGATTTGCCTCTGCGTCGTCTTGTTATCCTGTTTTTTTTCTCGTCCTTCTCCCGTTGCCATCTGTGTACTCGCCCATGTGTGACACATGAGCTCTCAGACAAAACTAATGAGATTTCTTTCTTTGTTCAAAACCTCAGGGAACGATGCAAACTGCCATTTTCAAACCGACACTCACACGCCGGAGGAGAGTGTTTGCAGTTTTGTTTGTGGCTTTGCATGGCGACACGTTTGCAGCGTCACTGCCGTTTGTTTCCTGAAAATGTACTTTTTGTTTTGACCAACCAAACAATCTCACTCTTCCCTGCTTTCACTTTTTTGTTATTCTATTGTCAGAAAATCCAACGCTGAGCGACAAACTGTAGGAGAAGTGCAGATACACATTTAAAGACACAATAACTCTGCGGAGACTATTAACCTCAATGTTTTCACACTAAAAAGCCTGACGAGACAAATCACATTAACCTTCAATGTCACTGTGCAGGGTTTCCTCTTTATGTATTCAGACCATCCACACCAGTTTACTATTGATATTCAAAACAAAGACATATTGATTTTTTATTTGGTTGAAATGAGCAATTCAGCAGAAGATTTCTCTGACCTTGTTGGCGGTTCAGCTCTATTCTCTACAGCTTTCTCTTCGCTCTTGCTTTCTCCTTCTCTTGTTCTCTGATGTCCTGACACTGTTGGTGTTTATTGACTTTGGGAATTTGTGTCTCGGTTATTTCCTCCTTGAGTTGAGTTGTTACCTTTTTGTCATTTTGAAACTCTTCTGGTCTTGTGTCAGGTCACTTTCTTTCCTCTTATTTCCTGCTTCCTGGATTACCTGCACCCGAATGTGTTAAACCTGTGTGCCCTGTGTGTACTTCCTGTTTGTCAGCTCATCTTGTAACTTCGAGTACTACTGCGTTCTAGCATCCTTACAGTTTACCTTCTATGTGTATTGTGTGTTTATCTTTTGGTTGTTGTTATAGATACTTGACAGTTACCATAAACTATAAGTGTGTCACCTTTACAAGTCACTCACTCCAGCTGACAACACTGCGTGAAGGAGTTTCCCCCAAAGTTTACTTTTCAATTTGAGGTCACAGCCTCCCTCTTTTCCTTCCAGCTTTTCGATCACGTCGGGGAAGGTGTGCTGACCCTGAAGAACACTGGCAAAGTGGGCTTCAAATTCAACATCACACACCCACAGAAGGACCCAGAAGAGGAGGAGCAACAACAAGATGCAAAAGACAATGCAGAAAATGAAGCGCTGCAGAAAGTCAGACCTGGTCAGCCCATGGTCGTCCCATCCTCGGTAATTTCAGATGATCTTAATTTCCGATATGAAGGGTTAAATCATTATGAATGCAGGGATTTGACCTGTGCGTGTGTGTGTGTGTGTGTGTGTGTGTCAGGGTCACATCGATGCTGGTGTGGAGCAGCGCCTGCGTGTGCTCTACCTCCCCGGCGCCCCGGAGGTTTTTGAGAAGTGGCTCCAGCTGAACGTGGCGTTCCTTCCATCTCAGGACATCACTGTGACTGGAGAGGGAGTGTTCCCAAGGATCAGCCTGGACCTACCTCGAAACCTGTGTACGCAGAGACACACACTCCTACACACAGATATGACTGAATCCTCACCAAACAAGCCAAGGGGATTCGATTTTACAGCAATATGTCTTAAAGTGCTTCCACAACAGCCAACAAAAAGATAAACTGCATATTAGTTTCTTCTGTTTACCCAAGTGCAATTATCATGTCATGGAGATGTTAAACCCTGTGAACAATGTCAGAGGTTCTTCTCTAAGCACGGGAATGGAGAAACTTCGTCAAGCTAATAGATGTAAACACGAGGTGCTCACCACACAGTGTAAGAGGTTATCGACTCACATAAAGAAAAAGAATCAGCTCCTGAACAGAGCTGTTCTTCTACAACAGATTTTTAGTCCCAGGTGCTGCAGCTGATCCATGTTTCAACCAAAATGTAGCAGACGATGGACAGACATAAATGAATGCAGGAAACAACATGAGTTTTTCCTAGGTCAATTTCTCATTCACAAACATGGATGGAGGATGCAGGGTCTATGACTTTTACTGCAGACAGCCACCAGGGGGCCATACAGAGGATTTGGCTTCATTTTTAGTGGAACTTTCTTCCTCTACAGTCTGTGGTGTGACACTATGATTCTCTTGCAGCAAACGAGTGCTACAGTGACGTGGTGCAACAGGCCCGAACAACCATGGAGGCAAATGGGGTCTCGGCTATTAGTGAAGGATCGACAGCAGAGAACAGCCACACACTCAGTCAGGTAATAAAATAAACAACAATTGAAGTAAAGCAGGGAAACAAGCAGTGAGGCAATGAGGAAACTGAGTTTTATTTACCCAAGGAAATACAAAACTGTGTATAAACCAACAATTGAATAACTAGGCGTATAAAAGAGGTCGACAAAAGGTAACTGTACTCAATATGACGGCTGAAGACTGTGTTAACTGACCCAAAACTCTTGTACCAATGTGATCATCATAAATCCATGATTTCCACATACATGGTTTTCCTACGGGAAAAGAAGGCAGTGCCACTACATCTCTTCTGTTGGTAACAAGCATCATTTGTAGGCCCTTCCTGGTGTCTTGTTCGATATGGATTTTCCAGGTGGACCTTTCTGGGTTGTTCTCTGTCAGGGGCTGGTTTCAACACTTTCTCAGATTTTCTGTTATTTCTGTTCTTTGTTTATGGCCCTTTATAGTTTTTACATTCTCAAAAATGCTTTATCTGAAAAGCCCATGTTTGGGCTCCAACATCTTCAAAGGTTTTTCAAGCCTCACCGTACTTTGTTGGACAGAAGACAGACGTTGTCATGGTAACCCTCACTGGTTGTGAAAATTATTGATGTGGGCAAATAAGGATCCTGAATCTTTACCACAAACGTCTTGATTGTGGAAACCTCCCAGGTCTTTAAAGTAGCAGAATCTGTTGCAGCTGTCAGATTAAATCTAAATATCATACTTGAATATAACAGTAACACTACAACATGTTAAAAACATAAATGACAATATTTTGAATCATTGTTCTTGTCATACAGGGTTGACTGTTTATTGCTCCTCTAACTTCATCGTTTCCTTTCTTCTGTCTCCCTCCTTTACTTGTGTCCAGTATGAAGAGCTGCTTAACCTGGAGGTCGACAGAGCGCTGGTCAAACAAAACGCTATCGCCATGACAGCCAGCTTCCTGAAGCTAAGGTGCTCCGAGAGCTCCTTTCGAAAGTGTGACAAACTTAGCAAGTAAGAACACACACACACACACACACACACAAACACACGCACGCACACTGGTTTAACAGATGGTCCATTTGGTGGACTGGGTGAGAACAGTGTGAAACTGTGTTATCGATTTCAAAGGGTCTCGGTTAATGAGAGATATCTGGAATGTGTTTACGCTGTGGTGCTTGTAGATTGGTGGAAGTCCTGGTGTGACTCACGGCACAATGTGTGATTTGCTGCTCCACAGTCGTAAACTGCCAATTGAGACATATTCAGTAAAGTGGTCAGGTTGAAGTTCAAGGCTACGACAGGGAAACTGAATACACGTACAAGAAAAATCATCAAAGGAACAAACTAAACAAAAATTTTAACACCATAGTTTATTTATCTCCAAATAAAAAAAAAATCAACTTGAAGATTACTGCAAATATCAAAATAAAACACAAAGGTTGGCTACTATCCAGTAACTGAATAAAGATCACCCCCCTCTAAAATACTTTGATTTAATCCAGATCATTATGCTTGAAAAGATCTTTGCAGTATTTCTTGAGGAAAAACCCCAAGATTTTAAAGGAAGTAAAATAAATCCATGGATCTGCTCCAAAAGAATGAAAACATAACTTAACAACAATCTGATTAATCTCTCCACTCCCCCCCCCAGGTTCCTGCTGCCAGAGTACGTTCTGGATTTTGGTCACGTGATTCCCAGGACAGTCCTCCGCCACACTGTGAATGTCACCAACTCTGGATCAGTACCTGTGTCGTTCCACGCCAATCACAGACCGCTTGCCGACACAGGTAGAACAAGACTCGTCTGAACGTCTCTAAGCATTTTCAATTCTCTGTCTCTGTTAGTTATTGAACGTGATATCTGAGTATTAGTGTATCAGAATTATGCAGAATGTGCGACTGGTATTTAAGATGTTGCATTTCTGCTGAGCACACTAGTTTAAAAATAAGTTCTATTTAAGTTTTCTGTCTCCTACTCCTTTCATGTTAACTTGTGTATATAGTCACATTTGTATTTTTCTTCTGACTCTTCCACAACGAGTTATGCTTGTGTTGTTGCTCCTCAGGTTTCAGTGCTGAGTTTGAACGGGTGAAGAATCTGCCCTGTGCTGAGACTCGGACCTTCAAAGTTAAATTTGACCCTCAAGGAGCCAAACAGCAGCTGGGATACATCAGGGTTGTCATGCCGATACAGGTACCCACGACAACCTTACACAAACATGTCCACTACATGTATTTTTTAAATAACCCTGTCTCCATCTATAATCAGTATCATTGTGACTTTGTTCTTAAGGTGGTTATTTTTGGTTCTACAGGTTGCAGGAGGTCCGATGGTGCAGGTGCGGCTGAGCGCGGTGGTGAATGTGCCGGCAGTTACTGTTTCCACGGATTCACTCCAGTTCGACTCTGTACAGTGTGGCATGTGTCAGGTAACAGGGAATCATAAAACATGCTAAATTTGTAGAATTACGCACGTGCAGGTTTATTTTTCTTTGTGTTACCAATGTGCAGTAGAAAGAGTACAAATCCTGTGCAGAGCTCAGAAGTACTGAGTGTGTTCAGGGCTCACTAATGAGGATCATTAGTGAGAGACCGGTATGCTGCTTGCTGTGGTGACATCTTGCGCTTGTTCCCTGCAAAAGCAGGTTAAGTTAATTATTTCCAAGGACTCTTTCTTACAAGGTTCAAACACAGGAAGAGATGAAGCTTTGTTGTGGTTATAAATAATGTGGGTGAATTATAATGAATGATTTCATGCTGAAGTAGCAAGAAGGCCATGTTTTGTATCCTGAAACAACTAGAAAAGTATTTGCTGAAACCAAACAGGCATGAGAGGGAACTGGGGCTGTGGTTGAAATGCTCCTGAATCCAATGTTTTAATACTTTCAGACCAAGATAATACAGCTGGATAATCACGAGTCTGTGCCCTGCGACTGGAGCATGGCTGAGCACGTGAAGCCTTTTCCGAAGGTAAAGTAACAAGTCCCGATAGCATAAACGTTTTTCTGTCAAATAAAAGTTTTCATATCAGAGCATAGATAAATGATTTCAATCTTTTTAAGACTCATTTGGGCTTTTTCTTATCAGTCAACTGATAAATCAGGCTTTTATACAAATATAAAAATCATCGGAGTGACGCCTTCGTACTTCTGTTCTTTTCTTTCACTCAGGTTGACAAGTTCCTGCCTCTTCATCTGCGTAAGAAAGTCTGGCAGGCGCAGCGATCTCCTCCCCCGGTGTTTGTGATGAGTCCCTCCTGCGGCGTGCTGGCCCCTGGGAAACGAGTCAACGTCCACATACGCTTCGGTCCTACTGAAGGGGTAAGCAGCCTGGATCCATTTTAGAGTTCTGTTTAATGTGCAGCAGAGTTTTACATAATAAAGGCAATGACCTCCTGTATGTGTCTGTGCAGCTTGCGTACCAGCGGCAGCTCATGGTCCGCGTGGCTGAGAACGCTGAGCCGGTGGTCATTACTGCCCAGGGTCAGGGGGAGGAGCCACAGCTTGAGTTCTGCCCGTCGCTGCTGGTGCTGGGACCTAGCCTGCCTTCGTCCACTGACGTCGAGTCTGAGGTCATCGTCAGGAACCCCTGCTCGTTTCCCATTGAGTTCTACTCCCTGGACTTCGACCCACAGTATCTGGAGGAAGAGAAGGTAAACGTGGGGAAAACCGGGCAAAAGTAAAAAGTCTGTTAATATCACTTTCCAGTTGCAACTCAAACATTAGCCACCAATTTTCCCTTTCACTTTTTCATTCCCTCTTAAAGACAAACAAAAGAAGAGCTGCACTATTTACCGAACACTCCACTTGCTTTTTCTTTTCTCCTTACATGGCCCCTCGTATAATCCTCCACCTTTTACTCTGCTCTCACTCTCTCTTTCTGTGTTCTGCCCTCCTGGTGCGTCTCTCCCCTCTCCTGCCCTCTCTTACATCATCAAACTCAGATCCTGCGTCTGATGCAAGGTTACGATGAGAACAACATCCTGCTGCTGCCCCCCAGAGTCCCTGGAGAAAGTCTTCCCAGAGAACTGATCGACTTCTACAAGGCACATTGCTCCCAGCTGAAAGGAGACGGTAGATTCATCGACAAGCATTGAAATCCTATACTTGCACATTCAATCAGTGCATGATCTAATCTAACCTGATCTACCTGAAAGCAGGTTTCTTTAATTCTTTGTATTTTGTGCATTCAGTCATGTCAGAGATGACCACAGAGGAAAGCAGTGGGAAAGCGGGAGAGCTCGACACGAACCCAGTCGCCAGAGCGATCGCCCGCCACATGAGTGATGACCTTCCAACCGAGAATCTGGCTAAACGCGACTGCATAGGCGTTGTGATTATTGTGTATGGAGCTCCACAGACAGGTGAAAAAAACAGATTTAAAAATAATGAAATTAAGACATAAACACATAAACTGCTTTTGTCAGTTAAGTGGATATGTATGAGACTGCATATTGAAGTTGTCTGTATATCCTGTTTTCCCAGATGGGAGCAACACAGCCGCTGATCTGGCTCGTCACTACGGAGCTGCATGTGTCAGTGTTGATGCAGTGGTCACAGATGTGCTGACTCATGGCACCTCACCTGCTGGCTTGACGGCAAGACAACTCTATGACTTCGCTGCGGCCGAGTACGCAAGGAAAGAAGAGGCTGGTACGTATAATGTACTGTGAAATTTCCGGGAGTTGCTGAACACTTGAAGTTAGAAGTTTGCAGATGGTAAAAATAAATGTATCCACCTTCCAGCTCAGACAGCAGATGAAACAAAAGAACCAGAACAGGTTGCAGAACAAGATGAAGCCTCAGACCCGAGTAAAGATTCACCTCCGGTTTTACTGCAACTTGCTCCAAAAGCAAATGAGGAGGCGGGCAGTAGTGGCGGCAGCAAGAAATCTCAGGAGACTGAAAAACCATACGAATCCCTTTGCCTGGTACAGTTTATAACTTTATTGATTTGTTACATATATAAATTGAATATACGGAACACATCTCTATCTCTAATATTATTAATAAAATTAAATGTAATTAACCACCTCCTTTGCTGTACTGGTGATTCAGGGAGGAGATGTGAACTCACTCAGGAGTCTCTTACCTGATCATCTACTGGTTGATATCCTGGTGGAGAGACTTCAGGTAAGACACGTCCGAAAGACGGCAGCAGCAGTTTATACATTATATTGTTGTAGAACATTGTGTTGCACATCAGAAAAAAAGCTGCAAAATAAAGCGACAAGGGCCTTGTGTCACAGGACCTTAAATAGTGTGTAGTACAGCTAAGAACCACTCTAAAGCAACAGAAATCAGTCAATCAATTTTACAGAGATTTGACTGTGTCTCATGTTTCCTCTCTTGTCTGGTCCTTTCTGTTTGTGTTGCTGTGATAACAGTCAAAGGACTGTCACCGCGGGGTCGTGATCGACGGCCTGGAGTCCGTGTACTCTCAATCTGTGGCCAGCACGCTGCAAGTCATCCTCAAGGCCCTGAAGAACAGCAAATACATCTACGTGATCAATTTGTTCGACTCCTTTGTTGCCAGGACGGCACGGGACAAAGCGCAGAGAGAAGCTGAGGGTAAAAAAAAAAACATGCACCAGAACACAAGTTAGTCAGATTCTTATTTTTCTATTCAAAAAGGTTTATGACACCATATGTGCATCTGTCTGTTTGGCTCCTTCAGAGGCTCTGCAGAAGGAGAAAGAGGAGAGGGAGGAGCAGTGGTTTCTGGAGCTGGATGAGGAGGAGTACGACGCTCTGCCAGAGAAGAAGAAAGAATATCTTAGACAGCAACAAACAGACAGAGTCCAACGGCAGAAACTCAGGTACTGGAAGATGCACAGACAACTGCTTATTCTAATCCTAAAAGGATCCCACCATATACAGTATTTTATTTTATTTAATTCTGGATATTTTCAACCATTAAAAAAAGTGTGTGTTCTTATGTGTGTCTGTCTGTTTCTAAGGGAGATTGAGCTAATTGCGAAAGAGGAGGAAGAGAGGATGCAGCAGCAGGAGGAGTTGAACAGGCTGAGAGAAGAAGAGTTGAAGAAGAAGGGAAAAAAGGGTGGGAAGAAAGATACTAAAGACAGTGCGAGGAGGAAGAGTGCAGTGGAAGGAAAGCCGGTGAATAACCACCCACAAAAACACAGTAAGTCAGTCTCACAATCAGTCCAACACCTCTAAAGAATCCGAGCAGCAACATAAATTTAATGAAGGTACAAGAGACATTTCAGATTTTTTATGTGAAAACAGAAACCGAATTGTTTTTAACACCTTGGCAAGAGAAAACTTTGAATCATATAGAGTAAATGATAGTGCATAGACTGTAATCTGATTACTTAGTTGATGATGACACATGTTTCTTTTTGCTTCAGGTGATGAGTCACAAAAGGAGACGGAAGACAACAAGACGGAGATAGAAGAGGTAGGTTTGAAGTCAGTGTCACATTAAACGACTTCTTTATATGTTATTCTGCGTAGTGTTCAATGAAACTTGTGTTGGGATCTCAGACTGAGGAAACTGCAGATGTGACGAAAACCAAAAAGACTGGAGAAGGGTCCGGGAGGAAGGGTCCACCTGGTGGAAAGGAGGTCTGTGCATTCATGACTCTGGGATTTCTCTCAAATGTAAACACACTAAAGCTCTTTGCCAAACTGTGATATTTATTAACTTTTGTATTTTTCTCCTCCAGTCAACAGCTTCACAGGATGCCTCTAAAGAATCACGTGAGAAACATGTTAATGCAGAACATGCGTAGAAACTCAGACACACTATACGAATACACACTTTTTACTTTCATGAACAAATACTTAAACTCTTCTTCTAACTCAGCCTCTCAAGGTAAAGAGGGGGTTCAATCACCCAAGAAGACAGACGACGCTAAGGGACCTGGAGAGACGCCTGAAGACGTGGAGGGAGAAATGGTGGGTTCCATAAACTGTCAACACTTTTCAGTTTTAGTTTTAAAGTGATTATTTTTCAGATTTTCAAACCTATATTATATATCATATTATTATTTGAATATAATATGATTCAGATATTATTTTTGATATTTATTTTTTAATAATGTAATTAGGGCTGGGCAAGTTAACTCGTTTTAATGGAGTTAACTCAACTCGAGTTAACTCAAGTGATGAGTTAACTCGATTAATTATTTTATCTCGCATTCACTCAGGTTTGATTATTTATTGTTTTATTGTGAAAGTCAGGCTTTTATTTTGTGAAAGTCTGTTGCTGACTGCTGCAGAACAGGAAAAAAGAAAATAATGCTGCAGAACAGGAAAAAAGAAAATAATTGGCGGATAAACAATCGAGTTAACTCATCACTTGAGTTAACTCGATTAAAACGAGTTAACTTGCCCAGCCCTAAATGTAATAAAGTTTGATCTGCATATAAGCAATCACCCAACCTACACACACTATATCCTTCTTTGTGTTGTTCTCTGCTGCCCTCTCCAGACGGTGGTGTCTGAGCTGCACGCTCAGTTCATTGCCTACGATCAGAGTCAAGTGCAGGTGGAGCACATCCTGAAGAACTGGGACCGGGCCAGGGTCTTGTTGCTGGTGCCGCTTGCCAGTGAAGCTCCACCAGTGCCAGAGGAACCCCCGGCTGACAAACAGGTTAGTTCAGTGATTCCCCAAAAACACCAAGAAAATTGCTTTTCACTGATGTTGTGGCTGTTGTCAATTAATCTGTAGCCGCCAAAAAAAAGATGAGTAACTCTTAGAAATTGAAATGGATGGAAATGGATGAACTTATCAGAACTTGGTGGCCAAAGTTCGAGCTCCCTGTGACCTCACAAAACACGTCTTTGTTCTTGTGAACTCAACATCTCAGGAAAACCTTGAGGGAATATCTTCAAATTTGGTACAAACCTTCTTACAAACCTTACTTGAAGAGGAACTAATTATCAAAGGTCAATGTCACTGAGCTGATGTTCTTGTGAACTCGATATATCATGATTCGATTTTGGAGGTCAAGGGTCAAGGTCACAGTGGGCTCTTTATCATAATATCTCAAGTCGGCCGTTGGTTCTCGCCCCCTACATACCAAACTGTGTAAATTGTACTAATTCTATTAATTGTACTCAAAAATAATTAATAGGGAAGAAGATACTAGTACAGTATTACTCATTGATCATCGCACTGTGTCCAAAGAGTCCTTATGGCAAAAGGAGCAAGAAAGCCGCCGCCAAGATTGTGTCTCCGATGCCTGTGATAGCAGAAGCAGAAAAGGAAGGAGACAAGTTGCCTCCTCCGGTCCTCATCCCTCACATTGTGCTCAACGTAACACAGAAGGACCATCCCAGTCCCTTCGAGCTGCTCAGAGGCAGCAGCCTGCCTCCACTGGATGAGGTCGGTTTTAACACTTATTTTGATCTCTTATAGTTGTTTTTTTGTTGTTTCTAAATTTATCATCCTTCCCTAAACTGTGTCCTTCTCTCCTGTGGTGTCCTCAGGTGTTGGAACATTTGGGGCTGGGACCCAGCACCACACCCACCCCGGCTCCTGTCACCTTCTCGGTTGTTCCTTTCCCCCAAAACAGGGAGAAAACAAACGCCCGACTCACCCATGAGCATTTCACCTTCCTACTTACTCCAGCGCCGGACAAACATGGTGAAGAGACCAGAGAGTCAGAGGATGAATCGATCAAGGTAAAGACAATGTCATACACGGAATCAATATGAAAGGATGGTGACTGTTGCGCTGATCGCTATCATAGTCATTTAGTTTAACAAGTAAAGAATTATATCAATTAATAAATCAACAGTACAAACAGATTTGAACATAATGAAAATTGTTCAAGTCAAAATTGTGTTTTTGTGTGTTTGTGCCAATTAAAGGAAGAGACAATTGTGTCTAAACCTCGCCGCAAGGGCAGCAGTAAGGAGACCCCAGTCGCAAAGGACAAGGAGTCAGTCTCTAAAAAAAGCAGAGAGAGTCAGAGGAGCAAGAGCCGAACCTCGACCAAGAAAAAATCCAATCTCCCGACCCGCACGACTACGCTGAATGACGCCACGGGTGAGGCCAACGAACTAGACCATCACCAAGAACTCTTAGAGCAGAAACGCAGTCAGAGGTAAGGAGACACACACATCACTGCGACACATTGGGTTTTTGCTTTTGCTTCTTGTTGGTAATTGCGTCTTTGTGTGCAGCCTGACGACGTTTCGCTGGGTCGTACCAGCCAACGGGGAAGTGCTTCTGAAGATCTGGTTCTACTCCGACTCCCTGGGGAAGTTTGAACGGACCTTTCACTTTGAGCTCCTGGGATCCCAGAGAACCTACCAGCTCCCCTGCAGAGGAATTAGCATGTTTCCCTCCATCTGCAAAGATTACAGGTCAGTCAACACACTCTAACCAAACTTATGACAAACACTGAAATAACTTTGACTGAAAAAAAATGGAGGACTTATAATGAGCATTTGTGTTTTCCCCAGAACTCTGTTTGCTCTCAGTAAAAAGGTGCCACAAATGGTAGAAGGCCTCCAGAAGAGCTATGTTGTCAAACCTGGATATTTTGAGTTTGGGCCACTGCTTTGTTGCAAGACTAGAGACAGGTGAGAGACAGAGTGATGCCAAACAAAGGCTGTGTGTGCTTGGGTTGCTTCTTTTCTTTCGTATTTACAGCTTTGCATGTCTGCTTGTGTGTAGATTCAAGGAAAACAGGTACCCAGAGAACACACAGAGGTTGGTGATTCATAACAACTCAGGTCTGGAGGTCGAGGGCGACTTCCAGTTCCAACATGACACACATGCCAATACGTTTCTGCTGGACCCTCCAACCATGACTCTCAAACCAGACGAGAAAAAGGTACCATTGCACCGTCTACCGTCGCCCATCGACCGAATACCCATGACTGTAATGACACTAAAACCTGTGGATATTCTGCTGACCTGTTAGGAGTTGACGGTGTGGGCCTACCCGACGAAGATGGCACAGATTAATGACAGTGTCATCTGCTGTATCAAAGACAATCCAGAGACTTTCACTATCAACTTCTCGTGTTGCGGCGTCAAACCAGAGCTGGAGCTGGATAGCAGACATATGCACTTTGACAGAGTTCTGCTGCACAGGTACCAACGTTTGTCAAACTAATTCAGGAAAGGCAAATTGAAAAAAAGGAATGTTTTTCATCAATGACTTGATAGGTGATTTCCCCAAGGCCCTACAGAGTAAGAAGCAGCATGATAAAGTGAATGTCCATTACTGTGATAGCAGTGATTACTTTCAAATTCTCGTTTAAATTAAACTGTCTGTCCCTCTTGTGTTTCTCTGATTAACCTCCCCTCTCCCCCCCCCCAGGCTAATCAGCCGTAACGTGACTCTACGTAATAGGTCAGCTCTGCCTGTATTCTGGAGACTGCAGGGTTTGGAGGATTTGGGGGACGAGTTCAGTGTGCCGCAGGATCATGGCATCCTCTCAACCAACTGCTCTTTCCCCCTGAGGTTAAACTTCGGGGCCAAGAAGCCATTAAACATCAAGAAGACCTTGCGTTTGGAGGTAAGATAGACAGAATGCATAGTGAAAAAAGTGATAAATCTAGGTCTGGTCATGCATATACCATTTTAATACATTTTAGACATGGACCGGGGTAAAAACTGACTCTACTCGGCCTTCAATGTTCTCTATAAAGGTTCCTTTAGATTGTCAAAGCGTATGGATGTCACAGTTTGTATGCACGTAGCTTATAGCTTGTGTGTTTTGTTTCAGGTGTCGGACGCTGAGAAGATTTTCGGCATCATACATATTGAACAAATATTGGTCACAGCTGAAGCCTATGATGTAGCTCTGGACATCTCACCAGGTAGAAACTGTCACAGTGTACACGTACATTTTACTCCTCGTGGTCCTGTTGTAATGAGACAGCGTCCAACCCTGACCGACTAAGCTGCTGCCCTGATGTCATAGTAACGGAAATAAATCATATACTGTATTCTCCTGTTCCTCCGACAGATGGAGTTCTAGACTATGGAACCGTTCGAGCCTTTGAAGAGAATAAACTCCCTCTTAAGATGAAAAACCAAGGAAAATATGAAATCTCTTACAGGTGAGTGTAAACCACATTTCAAGGTGACGCCTTGTGGGTCAGTTCCACATGAGTTGAATTTTGTAACTGTTTTGCACTTTTGTTCTAGGTACATGATTGAGCGGACGGAACCAAACCAGCCAGACCTCGACTCCATTTTCACCGTGTCGCCCCAGTTTGGCAGTCTAATGCCCCACGAGAAGGCGACACAAGTTCAGATCTACCTCAAACCCAAATGTGAACTCAAACTCAAGGATCAACCCATCCTGTCTTGCCAGGTCTGAGTCGTACACTGGTCTTATTCGTCACAAAGCTCTGGGCTCAACTGAAATGATCTTCTAACCTTATTAGCATGTTTTTTGGGACCCTATTTTTTTGATTGGACTTTTGATTTGTCAGGTTCCTCCAAATTTAAACTTTGACTGGATTATTTTCATCATATTAAGTTGAAACATTGATGAATCTGAATGATGTGATTGAGAGACGAGACTGACCGACTTCTTTTCTGCAGTTGATTGAACCCAACAGTGCGAGTGGAGGCGAAACCATAGCCATCTTGACCATCAAGGTTTCAGTCCACTCGGTCTTCTCCAGGTTAATGCTTGATTCATCCTGTCATGTTAAATATAAAATGTTTTAGTAGTTAAGAAATGATGTTACAATAGATTCCTATTCAAATAATGCTGAACCCTTTAAAGCAGTTTCTGATGAATTATCATTTTGCACCATTTGCAAAATTAATCATTTTATTCACAGAGGCAGCCTTCGCACAAATTTCCATGAATGTACTTTTGGTCCTTCTTCAGGTACAAGATCACACCTGTGTGCGACATCAACTTCGGTCCCCTGGCCTACGGCTGCAAGAAAACCCTGAGCTTCACGATCGAGAACACCGGAGTCTTTGAGACCCGTTACAGCGTCTGCCGTTTGGGCACAGACTCTTCTCAAACAGTCAAGCCAGTGTAGGAGAACACACACATGCACAGTACACACAGACACACAAGGGCTAACACTCAGAATGGGACAGTAACTTGTCACAATGTGTTTAAGAATGTGGGCCCAACAGCTGATTCGGGCCTGTAACTGAGTGTTATTCCATTCCTACTTTCTCCCAGTTTTCTGTCTCTCCCTCAAAGTGCATGAAAATAACCCAAAACTGACAAATTCCACTCAAGTCTCACTCGTGATGAAACCTCTACATCCTTGTCCAATCATTTTAAAACCAGTTTCTATGAAAATGTTCAAACCCTACTGTGTTTTGTGTCCTGCTCTTCTTCCTCAGGGTCCCAGAGAAGAAGGAGAATGTTACAGGGAGGCCCAAAGTGAGAAACGAGTCCGCCCAGAAAGACCTGACAGCTTTACAGGTGAGAGACCAGTGGAGACGACACCATTAACAGTTTGTGACTTTTGAGAGTGGAACTGGGCGGCTGGACAGAAACATGAGAAACAAATTAATAAGTTAGTTAGTTACTGTCAGTCGTTCTGATTTTGTTTTTGTGAAGAAATCACCTCTGTGAAAACAGATGAAAGTCAAGTCTGTGGATGTTTGTATTGTTTCTCACTTTATTGCTCACTACTAATAATTAAAGTTACGGTCAGTATGATGGAATATTACTGAAGTGGCAGAAATAAATTCAGTAATTCAGCTTATTTACTGAATCTAAGTTGATCATTTTTGAATTGCCTAATACAGATGTGGTGGTTGCATATAAGTAGCGTATTGCCATCTTGACAGTAATATTAAATTATATTAATTTAACACAACTTAGTTAATTGTTGACATGGCTGTATCAAGTATATTCAGTAAATAATTGTTTTGAGTGTATGATAGACACACTCATGCTTCACATTTCCACAATCGCTCCTCATTTTTCTGATGCATCTTTTCCTTCCTTCCTCTGATCCCTTCATGCGTCCCCTCCAGAATCGCCTCACGCTGGGGGTCTTCTCAGTGTCTCCCTGCTTGGGGGTCCTGCAGCCAGACTCTCCGCAGGTGGTGACGGTGGAGTGTGCAGCTGACCAGCTGGGCATCTGGAGCCAGGGTTTGCTCATTGACGTCACTGACCGTGACCCCTCAGACCAGCCTGAGGGCATTCCATACACACTGCTGGCTAACATCTGCAAGCCCGGTAGGAGCCGCTGATCGGATTCTGTCTCATCTGATTGTTTATCACGGTTGTGGCTTGTTTCCAAAGGGTCAGATCCAAACCTGTTACAAGCATAGATTCTTCTCCAATCACGGACAATGTACAAATGTACAATGTCTCCATCACGGACATAAAGTTGGAATCATGTCCTTCTCCCTCTTCACTTTAAATAATTTGATTGTTTTTGTGTTTCCCAGACATAGCGTTAGACATGGCCTCCATCTTTGAAGAACATCACATTTGTCCCAGCAGCAGAGAGCTCTCCTCTGAGGAGTATAACGATGCTAAAGGGATTTACGTCCTGGATGAGAACAAGTTCATCTTCAACAAAGTCCTGGTCAGGGGAGCAGTTCAGGCTCGCTTCAAGCTCAGCAACAGCAGCAAGGTGCCCTGTGTGCTCGGCTTGTCCATCAAATACGCTGGTTCCAAGGTCAGGCGTGTGAAGCTTTGTGAATGTGTCCATGTCTTTTACACATGCATAAATATTGTCAATGTTTGTCAGTAGTAAATATGTGTTTCCTCACAGGCGACCCGTCAGGTGGAGGCTTTTGATTTGCCTGCTACAACCCTGAACATCGCCAGCCAATCGCACGCATTCGCTGTGGTCACTTTCACGCCGCAGTCGATGCAGCTCTACAATGCTGTGTTGGAGGTCACAGTGGAGGGAGCCAGCCGGTATGAGTGCATGACTGTGTCGTCTCCTGATTCCTTTTACCTCTTCTTTTCTCCTTGCTGACCACTTTGCACTTTTTCTCTCCTCTGCTGGATCTAGATCGACACCCACCTTCAAGACCAAGGTGCTGGAGTTTGAACTGGTGGGAGAGGGCAATCTGCCCAGTGTGTGTGTGCTGCGTCCGGCGCTGAAGACCAGCGAAGGAAGCCCGGCGTTACAGTTCAGACGGGAATTAGTCGGGAGAAGAAATACTCTGCCCCTGGTGCTGCTGAATGATGGAACTGTTACAGCTCAGGTGAGACACAACTATAACGTTTTTGATCTGGGTCGTCAAAAACGAAATTTAAGCAACATTACGTTTGCAACACTCACATGAATACAATATATTTGATAGGATAGCTTTGTGAATCAAGTTTTGTGTGTCTTTTCCGTGTAGGTTCAGATTGACATGCTGGATAAACATGGTGTGTTCAGCTTCGTCGCTGCTCCAGGCAACACCTGCAGCTCCATCCACTTCACACAGGAGGAGTGCGGCACGGACTCAGGTACGACTCTGTCTACAGGCAAAGAGAAATCCGAAGACTTTAGATCAAGAGTTGATTTACATGGAGAGAGATGGTTCGTAACACTCTCATCCTCTTGCCCTTCTCCCGCAGATAATCACCTGGTGCACAGAGCCACTCTCAAGCTGGATGTTGATGAACAGGCGGAGATGATGGTCAGTTATTGCTCTGATGAGCCCTTGAAGGTCAAGGCCATGTTGACACTGCAGGTGGAGGACAACCAGAGCAGCAATACCATTATACAAGTGACCGCAGAGACTTACCAGCAAATCGTCTCTCTTGACAACATCAACTGGTCAACACAGGAAATGGACCGGGACAACGAGAGAGGTGAGAGAAGAAAGGAGGGCCGGAGAGCAGAGTTCAACAAAGTGTTGAGTTCACTCCCTGTGTAGTGATTTAATAACTTCTTGATTCTTATCCTGCATTATTCCTCCCTCACAGATTGTTACGAGAATCTGCATTTTGGTGACTGCCATGTAGACTGTCACTACCAAGAGAGTTTCACCATGAAGAACCACAGCAGCAACCAGGCGGTGAGGTTTGAGTGGCCTCCCGCTGGACCTCAGCTCGTCTTTTCCCCACAGGTAGGGCACTGGAGGAAAGATGATGTATCTGTAGAGAAAAAGAGCTCTAAGCCCCTGAATGATGTGGTGAGGGATAGAGAACACACTGTCGGATAGAAGCCCTGACCTGGAGATTTCAGTCAGACACGTAGCATCCTGCTTGTGTCAGTGGCCCGGCTAAAACATCCATCAAATTTTTTAACATCATCTGCAGGCAGACAGCATTCAGCATGAACTCGGTAGATATCGCTTTCACCGTGCACGGTCACATGACAAGCAAACAGGTCTCTTCAGGCACGCAAACCTCATTGCCTCTGCTGGCATGCAGGCTAAATATAATGAACAACAGTCACATTATTCATTAAATATAATAAAAGAATGCCAAACAATTTAAAATGAAGTAGTTGCTATTTGTAATTCCACATAGCTTGTAGCTAAAGAAAGACAATGAGAAAAAGGTCCCTAAGCACCGCTGTGGCTGTGCCCCTGCATCACATATTATCTGTTATAGATAGATAGATAGATAGATAGATAGATAGATAGATAGATAGATAGATAGATAGATAGATAGATAGATAGATAGATAGATAGATAGATAGATAGATAGATAGATAGATAGATAGATAGATAGATAGATAGATAGATAGATAGATAGATAGATAGATAGATAGATAGATAGATAGATAGATAGATAGATAGATAGATAGATTGATTGATTGATTGATTGATTGATTGATTGATTGATTGATTGATTGATTGATTGATTGATTGATTGATTGATTGATTGATTGATTGATTGATTGATTGATTGATTACTTTATTCATCCCCGAAGGGAAATTAAGTTGTCATAGCAGCCGGTATATTTGAATACAATAAAATACAATACAATACAATAAAATAAAAAATATTGAGGTAGAAAGAATAAAAAACAGAAACACAAGATAAATAGGTAGATAAGGTGCAGTGGCAAGATGATGGTAATAGTACTGTAGTATATAATATAACATAATATATATTTATATATGATAGTAATTATACCAATATAATAGCGGTATATAGTAATAATGACAGCAACAGTATATATAATAATAACAATAGTAGAAATAATATAATAGTAATAATTATAATTATAACATGTACACATGTATAAATATGTGTATATAGACTTATATATACAAAGTATATACAGAGAGTATGATATAATATATAATATATAGTAGAGGTATAAATAAAAGTATTTGACTATACAATAGGTAATATAATATACTATGAGTGTAAGAATATGTAGACAGAGTGTGCAAAAGACAATATTATTGTTAAAATGATATATAATATCAGCATGGTTTATATTAACACATATCACATATGATGTGAAGTAAGGGTTCCAGGTGTCTTTCTAGGAAACTATGTCCTCTCTCTTTTACTGTTTTCTTGGATGTTATTTCACCTTTTGTGATTTCAAACAAACAACCTGCTTCTTCCAGGTGGGACACCTTCATGCCGGTTGTTCCAAAGAAGTGACCGTCACCTTTAGCTCCCACCAGCCAGTGACCATGAAAAGCAAGCTCATGAAGTGTAAGGTTTGCCAGGTGGAGTTCGAGCAGCCAGTGGACCAGGTGGCCGACTGGGACGACCGGCAGAGGACGGTCCAGTGGCTGAGTGGCTCTAAAGAGGAGGCTGCTTCACAATCAGAGCCACCTGCCAAGAGTCAGGTACATATGTTCCCTGGGATGTTAAAGACTGAGTTACCAGTTCACAATTGACCGTCGATGTCCATCTTTGCAGGTGTCGAACCCCGAACCTGAGCCGTGCTGCTCTGTGGTCGAGGGCTCGCAGTGGGATTTGGATTTGCAGATCAGCGCAGCTTGTGACTTTGTGATGTTCACCTGCAACGACACCAGCATCTACTTCGAGGACACCATGCTCTACCAAAGAAGAGACCACCAGTAAGTCAAGCAGTGTGGACAGTGTATGCTTCATTAAAGAAAGTGTTCCTGAAAAAATCAAAATGATGAAATGGGCTTAAAGGGGACCTAGAATAGATGGTTGTATCAATCCATCAATACTGTTCTGATAATCTACAACAGTGGACACCAGGAAAATGTTGGTACCTCTTCAATGTGTGTGTGTGTGTGTGTGTGTGTGTGTGTGTGTGTGTGTGTGTGTGTGTGTAGGCTGCAGCTGACCAATCAGAGGGGTGTCAAGCTGGAATACTCCTGGCAGGTTGTCATGGATCCGAGCAGCAACACGGCCAACGACCAAGAAGGTATAACAACAACAACAACATCATGAAGTCAAACCCTTGATTTAACCTTGATCAAAGCATCAAGCGACTTTTAACCATTTACATTTGAATGCTTTCAAAATGGAGGCTGAAACTGAATAAATGCTGAAATAGTTCAATGTGTGATTTCGTCGTCGGCAGACGCCCGTCCTCAGAGCACTGGGTCCAGTGACATGACTCTTCAGAGGGAGGGGCCTGAGCTGCCTCCCTTCAGTGTGGAGCCCAGCATCGGGTTCATAGCTTCTGGTTCCACGCAGAACTTCAGCGTTTGCTTCTCGCCTCTGGAGGTCGCCCAGTTCCAGGGCAGGCTGCTCTGCAGGTGAATACAATGTCGAGATGATGCAGTAACGACTTACAAGGCATCTTACACTTTGTTGTCGGTCTGAACCTTGAAGGATTGTAGTTTCTGCTTTATGTTAATTTCAACATAAATCAAGAAATAAAATGCATGTGTTTAGAGGGGAAAAATACAACAAATACACAAACATATCCCCTTTAATATGACTTAACGAGGATATTTTATGAAAATATAACTACATGGACATTTCTTTCAGTATTCCCAACCTGCAGGAAGAGGTCCAGGCTCCCTGTATCCCAGTGTGCGGCCGCAGTCTACAGCCCCACTGCCACTTTGACCTGGAGGACTCGGACTACGTCACTGGGAACCACCGCAACCCAGAGTTCAGGGACTCGCTGGCCCCCGACATCAGGATCATCGAGTTCAACGCTGTCGGCCTCTCGGTGTCGTCCACACGGTAACAGACAGAGAGAGAGAGAGGCGTTGGGAAGCTTTTCATCTCCATCGAAACACCTTCATTACTTTCATTGTGTGGTCTTGTTTTGTATTCCGCAGGTCTTTTGCAGTGTTGAACCCAACCGGCAAACTTTACTCCTACAGTTGGAAGTGTGAGGACGCAGGTGGCAGCTTGTTTCGTTGTCTGACCCCACGTGGCATCGTCATGCCTGGGAAGCACGTGGAGGTAAAGATGCAGACACACAGCGATATTAATCTCTGGAGGAATCTCACAATGTTTCTCTTCCGTTTCCCCACAGTGTGTTGTGTCATTCATCTCATCAGTCAAACTCAGTCTGTCTTCTCATTTCAAATTGATTCATTAGTGTTTCAGTGTCCCCGTCTCCCCGTCTCCCCGTGTCCCACTTTACCACAGCTTTCTAATCATCACTGCCCCTCCTTTTTAATCCAATTCCATTTTAATACAATCTCGTTTTATCAATTTTTAGTTCAACTCATCTATTGCAATCTGTTCTAGTTGGTTCATCACACTTCCCTTCAGTCAGTGGCCGGAGGCATTGTGTCCTTGTGTTGTCTGTCAGATCCGTCCCAGTTCTGTGGACACGAGGTCTCAAGATCGCCTCGAGGAAAAATTTGGCACAAATATTAATTTGGACTCATTAATTAACGGTTTCGATTTGGGTCCTCAAAGGTCACAGTGACCTCATCCAATGTCAAGGCTGTGTTTCTAGTTTTATTCACGTGATTTCTTCATTGGCATCCTTACACACTCCATGTCCATCCTCTCTGTTTCCAGATGTCGTTTGAATATGTAGCCGAGCAGCTGGATGTGGTGGAGTCTTTCTGGAGCTTTGTGATTGAGACTCTGCCGCTGACACTTCCCTTCCTGTTTGTGGGAAACGCCAGAGAGCCGCTGGTGTTTCTCAGCAGACCTCTCATCAACCTGGGAGAACTACTCGTCGGTACGTGACAAACCTCCACACATTTTCAAGTTGCACCACGAGTCTTATATGCTCTACTGCATTTTGACATGTCTGCAAAAATTCACTTTATCATTATTAGCATGACTAAGGTTAGGGTTAATGTTGTGTGACTCAAAGTGCTAAATAAGAAAATAATGAACAACCCAACCAAAGCTTTGGCTGCCTCCTGGATAAAAACTGAGGTTTACAAAACCTACTGTGGGTAATAACATCAATACAGGACTCATGTGAATTCCATAAAATCATGTTCAATAAAAGAGTGTGTACACATGTAACACTGTTCCCCTGAGAAGAGATGCTACCTCCGTGTCCCGAGCCCGGGTCAATGCATGGATGGGTTGAGAGTTGTAGCCAGATGATTGGTTAAGGATGATTTTCGAGGATGGTGAATATTGAGAACTCTGTGTGTGTGTGTGTGTGTGTGTGTGTGTGTGTGTGTGTGTGTGTGTGTGTGTGTGTGTGTGTGTGTGTGTGTGTGTGTGTGTGTGTGTGTGTGTGTGTGTGTGTGTGTGTGTGTGTGTGTGTGTGTGTGTGTGTGTCCAGGTCACAAAGTGGAGCAGACAGTTGATCTGGTGAATGCAGAGGAGGAGCCTTATCACTTCTCGGTGCAGCAGACGTCTCTGCTCTGTGACGACCAGCAGTCCAGCATCATCGTTCAGCCCATGAGTGGCACAGTGGCAGCTAAAGACAGGTTAATGACACCGTAACACTCTTTACTGTTAACACACCGACAGGAGGACATACACAAGAAATGCTCTTTTGTGTGAGGTGGCAACGTTCTGGTGTTAAAATGTAACCTTGTGTTGCAGGCTGCCGTTGACTGTGTTCCTCTCACCTTGCCGGGAGGGCTATGTGAGCTGTAGGGTGATTCTGAGGGTGAAGAAGAAGTCAGAGGTGCTCACACTCATTGTGAAGGGCGACTGCTTCATCATGAACACTTTGCTTCAAGTTGAGAATCCAGACGGGGGCCTGAGAGAGGTCGACTCCAACCACGCAGTCACTCTGGACTTTGGAGAGGTCCGCACACTTTAACTCTTCGTAGTCATGCGTGTAAAGCTTAAAAAAATGACCTCAGCTTTAATCCTGTGTGTTCACGATTTGCAGGTTGACATTTCAAAGCAACCCACCATTCACTTTCTGGTGACCAACCTGGCGAGATTCAGCATGGATGTGAATTTTGTCCTAACGGGTCCCAGTGAGCTGCTGAAATACTTGGAGGCAAAACCACAAAATGCTTCTGTTGAGAGTGGAAAGCAGCTGCAGCTGTCGCTCTTGTTCTGTCCCCGAGGAAGCTGCTACCTTCAGGATGTCATCCTGACTATAAAGGCGGGTGATGCTCATACCTAGATACTATTTGAGGATTTTTATGGATGTATCAAGTAAAAACAAACCTTATTCTTTCTTGTGTTTTTCTCTTTCATCTCATCAGGTAAAATACGGGCCCACATTTACCTTTGTGGTTTCAGGCAGGGCTGTAGCACCGACCCTGGATTTCTCCTTCACCGAATACAGTTTTGGCAAGTGCTTCCTGTACTGTCCCGGCATGCTGCAGCCGTGCCAGACTCTGGTGATCAGCAACAAAGGCGCCCTAGACATCAGGTGTGTGTTGAGGTGTCGGGTTTTACTGCACAAGGATTTGTTCTTATTCCATGCTCAATGTGAGATTTTACGTTTAAAAAAAAAAAAATGCTATACTTCTTTATCAGTGTCCAGAGCCTGTTCAAGAACACCTCTTACCTGGAGATGGATTTCGAGTCCATGGTTTTGTTACCTGGTGCCGTGAAGGAGGTACCAGTCACCTTCTTCCCCCGAGAGGAGTGTCGGTACCACGAGCGGCTCGGCTTCCTCTTAAACGGCTGCGTTACCAAACAGGTGGAGATACACGGACAAGGGGTCGAGATGAAGGTGAGGAAGACGAGTGTGTGTGTGTGTGTGTGTGTACTGACGACAAAAGTGTGGATCTATTTATTACTGATAACAAAGATACCGTTATGATTAGTATTAAGATATATTGATGTACCGTAGATAAACAAGAAATATAGATATACCATAGATAGCCTATACTGTATATCTAAATCTAGATATACAGTAGAGATATCAATATCATTTCACTGTTTAATCTTTCAATCTGTTGTATTTAATCTATTCATTCTGGATCTGTACTTATCTTATCTTAGCTGCATGTCGAGGATCCAAAGCACAAAGAGGTGAAACTGGGATCTTTGATGTTGGGTCAGAAGGTGAAAAAACAGGTGGTTCTGGTGAACCGCAGCCGTAGAGAGCTTTCCTTCACTCTGCTGCTCCACTCAGACACACCTCTGGACCCAAAGGTAGGACACACACACACACACACACACACACACACACACACACACACACACACACACATGCGACAAGATGGTTAAAATACAGGCAGCACTTATATCTTCTCCTCTGCTCTTCCTCTCCTCCTTCAGGATCTGTCGTTCAGTCCAGCAGGGAAACTGAGCCTGAAGGCTCGTGGTGGATCTTGTAAGGTTGAGATCCAGTTCTCTCCTCGTCAGCACATCCCTCCTTTCAAAGCTGAGCTGCAGGCTGAGCTGTTAGGCCTGTTACACCCTCTGCTGACCATCCAAGGCTGCTGTCACGTAAGCCAAAACCCTTTCCTGCTACTTCACCAGGCTGCGTTTGCTTCTCTGAACAAGCGCTAAATTAAATTGATCTGCTTTGCAACATCTGTTACGGTTTGATAATAATATATTTGAAGGTTTGTTTCAAAAAGACATGTTGGATGAATTTGTGTTATTCCATTTTAAACTGTCAGGGTGTGGAGGTGCAGCTGGACCAGGAGCACCTGGCCTTCGGACCTGTCGCTCAGCAGTGCCAGAAGACCAAGAGGATTGTTATGACAAACAGCGGAGACATTGGTGTGAGGTATGTGATGCACAGCAGATTATCCAGCCTGATTCTCTTCTTATCATCAAAAAAACACACACTGCAATCAAACTGCAGACACAATATTGTTTTACTGCAGTGTTGAATAACATTATTTGAATATAATCTGAAGTCTCCATATATTGGATCTGAATCCTGCTCACTGAGATGACTGCCTAATTTATATCTGTCTGGCAGTTTCCACTGGAAGAAGAGGAGCTTCCCTGCAGAGTTGTCCATCTCGCCGTCTAAAGGCTTCATCAGTTCTGGCATGAAGGTCCCTTTTGATTTGACTTTTGCCCCCAAGGACCTGAGTAAGGACACGAGATACGAGAACCTGACCTGCTCCGTCGAGAGCCTCCCCTCACCCGTCACCCTCACCGTGACAGGCTCCTGCATCTCAGCTTCCACCAGCAAAGAGGTTTGACTGGTGTATTTTTGTTCACATACGCAGTGTAGAGAAGAACATCCATCCATTATCTTATTACCAAGGGGAGCTGGAGCCGATCCCAGTGGCCCCAGGCGAGAGGCAGGGTACAGTGTATCACAGGGCCGACAAACAACTCCTGTCAATTCAGAGTTTTTAAAGAAACAAACTCCCATCTGTATGTCTTTAAAAAGCCACATTACACAGAGGAAACCCAGATGTGGACAGAATGTAAATTCCCCACAGAAAAAGGTACCACACCCTTGAAGTCCACACATGGTTAAATTTGCTTAATTACATTTTGAGTTTTATATTTATTTAACAGTAATCGAAATAATCTCACAGTTACTGTATGTTCTGGATATTAATACATGTATCTACAGGATCAGAATCAGAATCAGAATCAGAAAGGATTTATTGCCAAGTAGGTTTACACCTACCTGGAATTTTCTTTGGTACAAAGGTGCATACATTTAACATAAAGCATACAAACACAATAAGTACTTCACATAAGAAAGAAATAACTGTATATAAAAAAATATATATACAAGACATAAAAGTTAAATACAGAGTAAAATGCAAAACAGATATATACAAGATATAAAAAGTTAAATAAAAAGTAAAATGCAAAGCAGGAGAGAAATGGGGATGTGCAACATGCAATATACTGTAATGTTATATGTGTTAATGTAACTCAGAATTGAGACGTGGGTGCGGGATAAGAGTCCAAGTCAGGTGGGGGTCATGGGCCTTGTTGATAAGGCCAACTGCAGTCGGGATAACACTGTAGGTACAAAACAAAGAGAATTACATATTTCCCTTCAAACTGAAATCATCTCTCTGCGGAACATTAAAAGTTAAAGAGTGAATTATTTTTTACTTATGGAAACAAAAACTTGGGCTTAAATTGCCGTCCCAACTCATATATCCCTGGAGAGGGAAATCTGGAACACCCTCCTTTGGCAGCCTGTTCTCAGTTAAGCGAAGGGCAATGAATGGATGAATCTCAAGGCTCCAGTTGGTATAAAAAGATAAAAGCTGTCTCCCTGAAAGGATGTTTAAAAAAAACCCATCTCAGATAATGGACGAGTTCGATCCGGCTCCTTTTGGAACAGACGCTGAGGGTTGACAGATTTATAGATCACTGGAAATCTGCTTCGATTAGCTGATGACTGACTTCTGCTTTAACAGAAGTGGAATGTGCTTAATGCTGCATTTCCTTTTCATTATATTATCAGTGACGATCATGACTCTTTTCATAAATCTACTGTATAATCATTTCCCTCTGCTGTCAATAGGTGGTGAATTTTGTCTGCCCGGTGCGCTGCTCTCACCCTCAAACCCTGACACTGGTAAACCCCACAATCTTGCGCTGCACCATCCGACCGGTCATCGAGGGGAAGCAGTGGAGAGCGGCGCCCTCTGTGACCCTGGAGGCTCATCAGAGTAAATCCTACGAGATCACCTACAGACCGCTGACCATGACTGCTGAAGGAAAGAAACACATGGTACAGGAACACTGACATACAGACAGAACCAGTTCAATGAGGAGAGACTTGGTTTTTACTTTACAATATTTATTTTGTAAACACACAAGATATGAATGTTTTGGTCTGTGGCATTTAGACCCCTGTGAGATGTCAGGGTTAGAAGGGGGCGGAGCAGGACATCGAACAGGAACACCCCCCCGGGGTCTAGACACTGGTGGTGGTTCATCAGTCAAGCGATAGTTTTGGATGGCCCATTTCCGTGAGAATTGTCCTATTGGACTTCGCCAATTGTGACATCCTCTGCCCTTAACCCTCACAAGAGTAAGGAAAAACTACAAAACCTTCTTAAAAGGAAAAACGTAGAAACCTCAGGAAGAGCCGCATGCGACGGATCCCTCTTCCAGGACGGACAGAAGTGCAATGGATGCCACGAGTACTAGGTATATTGTCGGCAGGTTGTTGCCTTTTTAGTCCGCGATCAGCTCCCACCGTGATCGGGTGCCGCCGTAATCACGATCCGCTGACAGTCTTGGGATCCGTCATCAAGGTCCATGATCTCTGCCAGCATGATGTGAGATTAGGCATGTAGTCGGATGAGGTCGATGAATATCCTACTGGGGACTGGAGGAGATTGGGGTGGAGGAGGGGTTATGCGCGTCGCTGAAGGACGCCTGACTGCGGAAGAGAACAGAAGGGATTTTTAAAGTTTGCCAGGTCCTGAATGATTGGCTGAAAACCCCGCGCCAGACTTGATTGGGCATTTAGAAACGCCCACGATCAGCTGATCACTTTGCAGGTTAGGTGCTCCGTAGATCAGCTGACCGTGTGCAGCTTAAGTCTTCCTCACTGAACTTGCGCTGAGCTTCATTTATAGACACTAATTCAATCTCAGACATGAACTTCTTACACTTCTCTTTTCTACTGTCCTCAGGGGTCCGCCTTCTTCTCCTTCCCTGATGGGAGTGGCCTGATGTACCCGCTGCAGGGAACCGCTGACCCTCCCAAGCCAGAGGACACTGTTAATTATGAGCTTCCTTCCAAGACTCAACACACACATTCTCTCCCTGTGCACAACTGGCTCTCAGAGAAACAGAGGTACAAACGCACACAGAGTCGACACCAGAATGATCTTACCCCTTTTAATCTAAAAAAAAAAACCTGAAAAATAAATCCTGTAGGTGGTAGAAGTTCTGAATTCTCACCTGTTTTTTATTTTTTTCTAAGGTTCAATGTGCAGATAAAGATACTGAAGCCTGAAAAGCCCGATGCCACCATGTCCCTGGAGGGTCCGAAGTTCATCAATGTTCCTGTTCTGGCGAAGGCCGACTACAAGATGACTTTCTCCACATACAGAGAGGGGCAGTACAACTGCAAGGTTCTATCATGCACCCCCTCATTTGAGATCAGATCTGATAAGGTTCTGAGTTTTATTAGTAATGACCTCTTTGTCCTCAGGTGACGTTTCTTAACGAGGGGACAGGCGAGTACTTGTTCTACCTGGTAAACTTCAAGGCCACTCCTTCAGAAGTCCTGTCCACCATCAAGCTGGTGAGCATCGTGCGCCGGACGGCCTCAGACACCGTGCAGGTGGAGAACCCCCTGACCACCTCCACCTGCCTCGCCACCGAGTGCAAATGCGCCGACATCAGTGCCCCCCCTCAGCAGACTGTGCCCGGACTGTCCAAGGTGAGTACAGAGAACAGGAGGACCTCTTTGCTACGTTTAATCAGAATCAGAATCAGAATTCTTTTAATTGCCAAGTATATTTGCACATACAGAAAATTGCCTTGGTGTGGTTGGTGCATAAATAACAATCAGACATTAAACAACAATATATATATATATATATATATATATATATATATATATATATATATATATAAAACAATATAAAACGAAACAATATATACAGTGAGAGAGTTGTGGGCTCGTACAGTGCTAAGGTGCAGAGATTTTCTGGAAAAGGCGGTGACCGTTAATATTCATTAACAAAGAAAACAGCTGTGTGTGTGTTTGTGTTGTGTGTAAAAAGTAACTCTGGTGACTTGTCAACTGAGGTTAAACTAAGTTTCCCTCTGTTACGGACCTATAAGAAATGGCTCGTGAGGCCCGGAACACATCAAATAAACGAATCAGAAACAACTGTTGCCACTAAATAATAACAAATGTTTATTGGTTGAAACAAACAAATATTTAGAAAGGCAACAAACCAAAAGGGTTGGAGGTTCCCGGCCAAAACAAACAAAAGAGAGGGGAACACTGAGCCAGCCATCGGCCGTCGAAGTCAGTGTTCACCCCCGAACTAAGTCTGCCTAAATAACCCACTACCTAAATGAAAGAAAAAGGTTATCCGAAAACAGGACTACCGGGAACCCCCGAACCAACTACCAACATAACAAAAGCTCAAAAGGACTTCTGGCATGGGGGAAACCGGAGCCTCGGTCTCCTCACCCGTTCACCTGCATGGAAGAATAGAGAGCAAGAAAGAAATTCACAGCCTCCTTAAGGCAACTGTTCAGTAAACTGAACAGTTGCATATATTGGAAATATTTGAAATTGCCACTGTACATAAAAACAAAACAACAATATATACAGTAATAACAACAATATATACAGTAAGAATTTAGATAAATTCTTTGCGAGGGTGGGGGGCAGAGTCAGAGTCAGTGTGATACAGGGGGCTTGTTTGTGAGCCCCACTGCCATGGGGAAAAAACTGTTCAGGTGGTGTGAGGTTTTAGTCCTAAATAATACTTTCTAACATAAACAACAGGTTAAATTCTTTAATGTGTGTATCTTTTCTTCAGGGTTCTCTGAGCTTCGAGTACCAGCCTCTGCGTGTAGGAGAATCCACGACCCGGCTCACCCTGTTCAGCACCGATCTGGGTCACTACCACTACGACCTGCTGCTCAAAGCTCTGCCAGCACCGCCGGAGAAAACCGTCCACTTCCACACGTCCCTGGGCAGCAGCAACTTTCTGCTGGTGAAGTTCATCAACTACTCCCGCTTCAAAACAGAATACACCTGCAAGGTAAGAAAACGTCCGGAGGAATTTGAGGTGCACATTCTTGTTGTAGAGACTACATGTGGTTTGCTCAAGCTTCTCTTTCCATGTTGTGGCTGATTGGTGCAGATACTGACACTCTGGTAATGTCTGTGAATCTCAAGAAGATTAGAGAAAGAAGAAATTATAAAGTTAAAGGTCAACAACTGCTATTAGACAGAGAGATACACAATGAAAGATCAGGGGAAAGATGACCAGACACTGGTTATACACTGATTTACAGAGACGACAAGCACCAGGTTTGTTGGATTAATTAAAATAAATAGTTCAAACAAACCTTAAATATGATTAAATAAGACGTCTTCATTTATTGAGTTGTATCTTCATCCTTCACTATGATGGTGCACAGGGACTGTATATACTATCTATACTGGAGAGATCAACCATTACTTTCACAACAAGGGTTGCAAAATTCAGGGAATATTCAAAGTTGGAAACTTGCCATGGGAATTAACGGGAATATGCTGGAATTAACGGGAATAAACGGGACATAAATATAAACATTTTGTTTTGTCATAGGCTGATTTGAGCCCTGAGGAAACTTTGGGCACTTGACTATATGCTTCTGCATCGTTGTGTCATTCTTAACATAGGTCTTTGCACAGTATTTGCAAATGTTCACAGCCTTTCCTTCTACATTGGATGGGGTGAAATGTCTCCACACATGAGAGAGTGCACGTGGCTTTGTTCTGTAGAATAAGATGAGAAAAAAGTTTGTAAAAAAAAACTAATGCAATGCCAGAGATATAAATAGTTAGCCAAACAATTGGAATAGTCTGTAAACATATTCTACAATTGATGGATCAATGAATGGAAATAGGCTAGATGAACAGATGAACAATCCTCAATCAGCATGCTAATATATTTTCCCCAGTAATATCATGGAAACTTACCTGACTAGTCCTGCACTCTACAGCAGGCCTCAATAGCCCTGCTGTAGAGTGAAGCATGCTGGGAGTTATCTGTGCATGTGATGGAAGAATGCACAGTGGAGGGTTGAAACTCAACGTGCAGTGTGTGCTGCATTCCATACATCTTTAAAATAAAGTTTTGAATGATGTTTTTATTGCTCAGCGTTTAATTTGCGTAGTTTTTTTTTTTTTTTTCAAAATTCCCCAAATTCCCGAGCCAAACTTCCCATGGAAAGTTTCCGGAAAGTTTCCGTAAATTTACCGGAAACGTTCCGCCCCTTTGCAACCATTACGTTCACAACACAACACATGCTGCTCTACTTTTCACTCGGTGTGAAATGTTATTTGTTAATATTCACCATGAAGATAAGAAGGAAGCTGGTAACTCATGTCTCTGCCACTAGTGGAGTCTGGGACCTGATCTGAACCTGCTGACGTCTGATTTCTCTTTGAGCTGTAAAGATCAATGAGTGCTGTGGAACTCACATGCTGACATTTGCTTTATTTTACTTGTGTTCTGCTCTTGGATGTAATGAAAATCCAGACCCCGCCGGTTACATCAGAGTCACGAGGACTGAAGTTCTCATTCAAAACCAGCAATCCATGTTTCAAAATAACCAAAAATAGCCCTGGAGTCAGAAGGATTTATTTGCTGTCAAACGGTTCTCTCCTCCTTATCTCTCTCCTCCAGACTGATTGCCCGGACTTCACCGTGGACAAAAGCCTCGGCGCCTCACCGGGCTTCCAGGCCGGCTGCGAGGCCAGCGTGGAGGTTTGTTTCGAGCCTCATCAGCTGGGGGAAGTGAAGGGACAGCTCACCCTGTCCTCAGCCATCGGCGGTGAATACGTCTTTCCCTTACACGGGATCTGCACCCATCCCAAAGCCCAGGGCCCGTTCACCATCAGGGCCGGTCGCAACATCACCATCCCATTCAAGAACGTCTTCAGGAAGAGCATCCCTTTAACTTACCAGGTAAACAACTTTGTTCTTAAAACTTGTGAAGAGTGGAACACAAGTTAAAGTTCTGACGTCTCAGGAGGAGCTTTAGTTTAGTTTCCTTTAAATGTAATTATTCTTTCATCTTACAGGTGGACAACCCCAGCTTCAGTGTGAAAGGAAACGACACCATCTCCTCCAAAAAGATACAAAACATCGTGGTGTCCTTTGAGGCCCCTGCAGGCGGACCCCCGGGGCCCTGGTCCGGAAAGCTGACCATCTCCAACCAGCGTGCTCAGGACGCGCCTTGCTCATGGGTCTATTACCTGAGGGGCTACCGTCCAGATACAGCTTAGAGAGAGATCCACATGCCAAAGGACTTTATTGCATTGTTACCTTTCAAGCCCGAGTTTTTATTTATTTCTATTTTGTTTTATTTTATTTAACATAAATGCCAAATATACTGAATAAAACATTCTGCAGAGAAAACCCTTCTCCTCTCCTGTCAATGCACAGTCATGTCCACATGGGGGCAGTCATGTCAAGTGATCATACCGAGTGTGTAGCGCTCCAGCAAAGAGGCAGGATGCTCCAAATACATGTGGTTTTTGTGTCTTGTGGACATTTTGATAACGTGAGTGTTAAAGTGTCATTAGTCAAGTTTGCACAATGAGTTAATCTGTCCAAAGCTCCCTGTGCGCTGTTAGACACACGGCACATTGCAGCCGAGTGGAGCTACTGAGCTGAAAGGGCAGAGCTGGGGGAGATGCTCATTACCAAAGGTTAGATCTGTCACACACACACACACACACACACACACACACACACACACACACACACACACACACACACACACACACACACACACACACACACACACACACACGGCTCTAATGATGAGCTGGAGTGACACTTTGAGACACACTCCTCTTTACTCCTTGTGAAAATCCTCTGGTTCTCCCATTGGGCCTCTGTGGGTCACACACAAACCTCCGACTGTGACTATTTAAAGGAGGAAAAATACAGAATGATCCAGTGTCTTTGTTTAACAGCAGACTGAGCAGAGAGGATATACCCAGGTTGCTCTCAGACAGTGAGCACATGCAGGTGGTGACTCTGTTCCAAACAGTCCTCAGTGGTTTCTGCAGATTTACTCCAGCACGATGGTTCCTCCACAAGATGAGAAAAACTTAGTGACAACAAATCCTCAATGGGTTTCACTTTGCAGGAGCATAAACTCTCGAAACCTTAACAAACTTAATATCTAACAAATTACTTTTCATGGATCCTAACTAGTGGCAGTGGACAATGACTGAGGACTATAGTGGATCCGGTCTTGATGGTGGATCCTGGTCTTGCTGGCTGCTGACCAGAGACTATGATGCAGCAGGACGGCTTGACATATAGAATTGAAGTTATCCTTCAAAATGTTTACCCTCATCAGAATCAGAATCAGAATCAGAATCAGAATCAGAATCAGAATTCTTTTAATTGCCAAGTATATTTGCACATACAGGAAATTGCCTTGGTGCACATAAATAACAATCAGACATTAAACAACAATATATATATATATAAATATATATAAAACAATATAAAACGAAACAATATATACAGTGAGAGAGTTATGGGCACCTACAGTGCTAAGGTGCAGAGATTTTCTGGAATAGGCGGTGACCGTTAATATTCATTAACAAAGAAAACAGCTGTGTGTGTGTGTTGCTGTGTGTAAAAGTAACTCTGGTGACTTGTCAACTGAGGTTAAACTAAATTAACCTCTTAGTAAACTGAACAGTTGCATATATTGGAAATATTTGAAATTGCCACTGTACATAAAAATAAAACAACAATATATACAGTAATAACAACAATATATACAGTAATAACAACGATATGTACAGTGAGAATCATTGCTGCTAAAACCTTTATCTTGATGTTTTCCTACACTTGACATCTATTGAACTTCTGTATGTCCTGGGAGACGGATCCTCACATGTGTCTCTCTGAGGTTTTTATGTATTTTTACCTTATTTTTGCTGAGGGTTAAGGACAGAGGATGTCACACCCTGTTAAAAATATATGAGCCAAATTGTGATTTGTGAATATGGGCTATACAAATACAATTTAATTGATTGATTGATTATATGGGTCATGTAGCTGGTGTGTAGGGTGGGTGGGCTTTACATATCCAATGTGAGAGTTTTATAAGCTGAAGATTCTGAAGTTTAAACAGTGAAATGTTTCCTTCCTGCAACTGTTGGTGTTGAATTCGTCTCATTCTCTAATGTTTTCAGTGGAGTTGAATGAATGGACCTCTCCTCCTCCTCTCTGTGAACATAACGGGACTGCAAGGTGTAGGGTGGGTGGGTGTGTTCCGGGGTGGAGGGCTGTGATGTAAGAGGGGGTGGGGGTGGTGGTGGGATGGGTGAGGGGGGGGCTCCTCTCTCTCCCCCATAGAGCGCAGCATGAGCGCTCCGCGGCAAAAGCATGTGTGAGCAGGCAGCGCGCTACTGTCGGGACGGAGTCCACAAGCTGCTGAACAAAGAACAAGCCCAGCTCCGAGCCCAGGACCCCCGAGAGCAGCCGAGCCCCGGACCCGGTGAGGACAGCGAGCCCAGGACGGCAGCGCAGCCCGGACACAGCGGCGCCCAGCCCGGTGGAATCGACGGGCTCGTCCGCTGGATCGTCACCAAGATGAGCGACAACAAGAACCTCTCCAGCCGGGAGCAGGCGTCCAGCAAGGAGGAGGCGGCCGGGGCGCAGGAGCAGTTCTTCACCCCGGAGCCCAGGAGAGGCATCTCGGTGATCCTGGATGTGAGTACTGGGAGGAGGTGGTGGTGGTGGTGGTCCTCACTGGGAGGGGGTGTGAGGGAGGGTCCCCGGGACGGAGTCCTCCAGAGACACCGGTGCAGTGCGCAATTACGCACAGGCTCCATCCTGCAGTTTGGGGTGAAAACTTGTGGCTCCAGCGGTTTAGAGCAGGAAACAGCTTCGAGACTCTAATAAGACACGCTGCTGTCCGGGAATCGAACCTGTGATCTCTTTCTATCTGTCCGGTGGCCAAATATCGATGCGTAATTTTCCATCTTATTCACCAACTCGCTTTACATCCTCTTAACGTGTTTCCCTTCTTTATGACTTGGACTAAATCCAGGCAACGATCCTCACATCTGGACTTTTACACATGATTTCCGTCCAGATCCACTCTGACGTGCACCAGAGCACTTTGCTGCCCAGAAGCTGCACCGACACGTATCGATCCCCGAGTTACAGCCCGAGATGAATCTAATGCCAACACATTATTCTGGAGCAGGACACACATCCAGTGACTATAACGCAGCAGAACTGTAGATTATTCTTCCATCACTGCTCCACTAAAGCTTTATCACATCAGATATCAATGTTCTTTTTAAAGCTTTTATTGTGGAGAAAACAAAAGAGAAAAGTAGCTCAGTGTGTTCAGACCCGGAGCTTGAGTGTAAAACTAATTATGATGATAAGAGCTCCTGGGTCCTGGTGCCACAGTGAACTAGTTATCTGTGTGTGTGTGTGTGTGTGTGTGTGTGTGTGTGTGTGTGTGTGTGTGTGTGTGTGTGTGTGTGTGTGTGTGTGTGTGTGTGTGTGTGTGTGTGTGTGTGTGTGTGTGTGTGTGTGTGTGTGTGTGTGTGTGTGTGTGTGTGTGTGTGTGTGTGTTCTTGGTGGGGTGTGTGATATGCTGAACTGTGGCAGATTCAGTTCAACGTTGTTTTATGAGCTTTGGAGCCAAAATGTCTCTTTCCCGTGTCCTGGTGTGAAATTGTGTTTCTGTCTCATCACGTTTGAGAAACTCTTTATTTTCTATGAGCATTTTTAGGCTCAAAATACAAGTTTAACTTCAGCTCTGCTAAAATATCATTTAAGTCGAGTGGGAAACATTTTTGCTGGAACAGGGGCGGCCCCAAGCATTCTGGGGCCCATCTCTCGAGTTCATTTGGACTCCCACCCCATTGAAAAAACATAAAAAGAGAACAAAAATATAGAAATTTCAATAGGTGTCACAGTAATAACATCATATTTTCTATATTTTCGGTCGGGGTATATTTTTCAGGATCAGAATAGTAATTCTAAATATTTCATGTCGCCTACAGGGTATTCGTCTTTGTACGAAAGCCACAAACAGACCTACGGAGTATTTATGTATTTATGACCACAAAACAGTCATAAATACTCTGTGTTCTTTCTTTTGATATTATCTGCGACTCTGCTGTGATTGGTCGATAGGCAGTGCATGCCCCGCCCTCTGACATCAGCACAGTAAACTCATTCCGGCGTTTTCTCTGCATCGACATGAACTGTGAAATGTTAATCGCTTTTTCCATTTTCCAATAGTAGTTACCCGGCTATTATTATTGCGAAGAAGTGTGTGTGTGTGTGTGTGTGTGTGTGTGTGTGTGTGTGTGTGTGTGTGTGTGTGTGTGTGTGTGTGTGTGTTCTTGTACAGCTATCTTTGTGAGGACCAGTTTAACTCTACAACTGTAGTGAGGACCATTTGGCCGGTCCTCAATTTGTGCCCCCCCTTTAAGTGTGTTTGGGGGTTAAGACTTGGTGTTAAGGTTGAGTGTCCTCACTAAGATAGCTGTAGAAGGGTGTGTGTGTTTTTGTGTGTGTGTGTGTGTGTGTGTGTGTGTATTCTCCTCATTAAACCCTCTGCTTGCTTGTTTCTCCTCCTTTGCTTTTTCTTGTCTTCTCCTTCATCTTAACCCTGATGCTCCTTGCTTTTTTTAATTCTTTAAACTGCTGTCCTCCTTCCTCTCCTCTCCTCTTCCTCCTCTCCTTCATATACTCGTCATCTTCCTCTCCTCCGTCCTCAGTCAGGCCCGAGACAGCATCCATTCTTAATAAGGCTCAGAGATGGAAGCAGCGTTCTCTCTCCCTCCCTCGGTCTTCTGTTTTGTTCCGTCTTTTCTGTGTATCTGTTTCCCCCTCTCGTTTTCTTCTCACTCTACACAGACACACACACGCACACACACACACAGACTCACACTTGCCTCAGAATTGGCTCTTTTCTGCAGAGTTGGGCGCGCCCGGGGGTGCAGCCGGAAAGCAGAACAATTCAGAAGAGCTTGTCGTTTGGAACGCAGCTCGTCTCAGCAGTTAATGATTTTCACTTTGGCTCGCTCAGATGGACGCAGCCGCTGCCTAAATGCACCACTTATTTATAGTTTAACAACCCACACACAGTTGTAAATGATCTCTGGACTCATTTTTTTTCCTTTTCTTGTTCAATTGTTTAATCTCGCTTCCTGATGATTTCGAAGCGGAGACACATCGTGATTGTTGACAACTATAAATCTGCAAAGTATTCTCTCAATTTATTAGATGAATTACTCAGAAAATTGTAAAAAATTCTCTTTAAAGTTTTCATCACCAGAGATGTTGATTTTTTTTAATCATCTGCGACAAAACAAATGATTAAATCCTCATAGTTCAGGAAAAAGAAAATATTTGTTTTTTTTGTAGCAATTAAGCTGTTATCAAAGTTATTGCAGATTCATTCCTTGTTGACCAATTAACTGATGAATCATTTCAGTTCTACTTTAAATATTCAGTGTGAGAGTTGCAAAAGTTGAAACTTCTGAAGTTTAAATAGTACCTTAACTGTTTATAAGGTTTTTATTTGACAGTTGCATGAATCTTTTGTTGTGACAAGCAAAGAGAAGAAGAAAGGAACTTCTCAGGACTCCTCCCTGCAGCACACTCTGCTTCTCTTCTGTCCGGCTGTCAAACGCGCTGCTAATGAGATGAATTCATCGATACACACATTCTAACACAGTGTCCAGTAACTGGGAGCGTCTCACTGTCTCAGCCTGTCCGTCCATTTCATCTTCTACATCCTCCCGACTCGTCTTCCTCTGCGTCTCTCGGCTGTTGGCTGCCTCTCGTCGTCAGTAGATCGGTTCACACGAAACAAAGCAGCAGACCTGCCACTCTCCATTTCACTCACGCTATGAATGAACCCGTAGTGTGTGTGTGTTCGTTTGTCACACATCTAACCATGTGTGTGTTTTGTCAGTGTGTGCACGTACAAGGTCAAAGTCGTATACATTTATACAACATCCTTTGAAGGATCAGATTAAATAATTGAACATTTGTACGTAACTTCTGGAAAGGGATGATGAAACTGCTTGATGTCAGATGGTAGTGGTGATGATGCTCTGAGTTGTGTCTCATGTTACATCACAGGTCAGAGAGAAAAACTGGAAATCTCACGTCATGTTTGCAATGTTTCTTCAAAATCTTTCTAATAAATCTGGGGGGGTGTATAGCAGCGCAAACATGGTATTGTTTCAGACCCTAACTCAAAAATATCCGGATGGATTATCACCAAACTCGATGGGAATATTACTTTTGGCTGTTTATCTTTGAATCTCTCACGTTTAATGTTCGAACTCAACACCATTTTTTTTCAAATGTATCCCTGTAAATAACAAAAGACAATTTTAAAGCTGATTTTGATCAGAAAATTATTCCTGTCATCTCAATGAAAATGATGTCGCGCAATAAACATCATAGTTAATGAATCTCCGCCTCCCATAGGACTACAGACACGCCCTAAAGTTTATATAGATTGAAGAATCATTTCTGATTATATGTTTGGATAGTGACGACCCTCTTCTATTTCATAATGACATAATTTTAAAATGAAAAAATTATTGGTTATATATTACAAACACATCAAAAACATGAACACGTGAACAAATATCAGTGTGATAATAACTAGTGTGTGTACTTCCATGTCCCATCTGCTAACATGGAGAGGTTTACGACTTATACAGCAGCTAGACATCAGAGGGTCATGATGATACTTTGGCTTCACTTTTAAGGGAGCTGTCATGTCGTCCATCTTTATTTACAGTCTATGTGGCAATAGTTTCAATGATGTACTTTATACCACACACCTCTCCTAACTTTTCTTGTATTTACAATAACTGAACTGTGTCTTTTTGTGTTCACAGATATTCAGAAGAGCTGACAAAGACGGTGAGTGAATTCCTTCATCGTCATATCTTCCCTCTGCAGATCTGTAGAGAAACAAATGTATGAAAATGCTTTAAAATCTGAGTGAAACTCGTGATGTTTCAGTTTAAAATGATCCATCGCTGAGAAATCTGGAAAATGTGAGAAGGGATTTCAGAAGATATATCGATGCGTGATCCACCCGACATAAAAATATCATCTAAGCAATAAAAAACACATTTGAGCATTTGAGGTTAATGCATTTCTACACAAGGGTAAAACCACTGAGACGACTACGTTCTTTTTAATGGGCTTTGGTTCCAGAAATGATTTGCTCAGTGCATCCGAACAAACTCTCACTTATTCTGACAGTTTTATCTGACCTCGCTGGCAGTGTTTTCAGACAGAAGATGGTCTTTCTACTCAGAAGTGTGAGATTTCTTATCTGAAGGAAGCCAGCGAGTGATGATCTGCCCGTCTGAGCCGCGCTGCTGTACCGAGACGTATTTTTAGCAAACGTTCGAGTGTTTTCAAAGGGGAAAGTTGACGTTACCATGTAGCTGTGCCAGTGAGCAGTTTGTTTATACCCTCTGGCATCACATATATGCTCCTCTCCCTCCCTCTTCATCTCCTCCACATGTCTCCTCTCCTGCTGCTCTATCCATCTCTCCTCGCTCTCTCCACACTTCCCCTCTCCGTCTCTTTTATCCCATCACTGTGTCGTTGACAAAAAAGCGTTTGACTAATGAGGAAACAGCCCAAAAAGCTTTGCTTTCATAGCAGCCAGATGGCCGTTTGCGCTTCCTGTGTGTGTGTGTGTGTGTGTGTGTGTGTGTGTGTGTGTGTGTGTGTGTGTGTGTGTGTGTGTGTGTGTGTGTGTGTGTGTGGACAGATTTCTGTCCTATCCAAACTTATTACTTCTTTGCTTTTTCTCCCAGTTCCCAGAATGTTTCTCTGTAAAGAAGAGATTCACTAAACTCACCCTGCCATGGTTCTATATTTAGTCAGTGCTTATATGTTTCATCCTTTGTTCCGTAACTCATTAGCACAATAACTGTGTGTGTATCAGTGACTGTTGTGAACCTGCCTGTTTGGAACGGGCTGTTTGTTTGACCTGTGGTGAAGCTGGTTGCAGGTTTCTATCTGAAACTGTAGAAGTGACCGGCTGCTGGACTCAGTGCACAAAACAACGAAGCTGCTGGAGCTGTTTTATTCAAAGTTCAGTGAAGCTCGACTCAGGAAGCAGAACTTGAAATGGAGAATCAGTCATGATCGACATTGTCCCTTATGTCGATGAGTACCAGTCACAGAGCGCTGGTCACCTGTTCAATAATATCAAACATATCATATCGTACTAAATTCAACACAGTTCTTCCCTGAGCCCTTTATAAGACGAGTTGGAAGCTGATATGATGGACGTAGATGTGCGAGACTCAGAAGCTGCTGTTTCTTACATCAGAACAAAAAGAATACAAGTAGAAAATGATGAAAAAGAGGAGTCATCCACTCGTAAAGGGCCGACGTCGATGTCATCATGCTCTGGACACAAATGTGCAGCAATATAGACACACAGAGAATTCTGGAATTAGTAGGTAAAACTGTGTGTGTGTGTGTGTGTGTGTGTGTGTGTGTGTGTGTGTGTGTGTGTGTAGAGATGCCCACTGAATACAATGCTCCACTGAGGCTACAAACCAGCGAACATAAACCATTTTTTCACAGATGATTTCATCTCCGACACCATCCACTGTGATTGGTGACGTTCTCCTCTCGCCTGGGGTTATTCTGTTACAAGGCACTGTGGCATCAGCCGTCAACATTTTAAATTCTTTGCTCTGCCTAATTAGCCACCGCTCAGACACACAACGTCAGTTTAAAAACCAAATTAACATTTTTTTCCTTCCCGTTTATCGCATTCCGAGCAAAGAGCGGCCTCTCTCTCCGTCACAAACAAGATAGCAACATCGTGTGCAACTTTACAATAACGCTCTCTCTGGGTGTTTCCATAACTCCCAGAAACGGCGTTTGAAGAGGCGGATGGGTGAGGGGCCGGGAGAGAAGAGGAGGAAGCGATGGTTGTTATGCAGAAACGTAACAGGAGTTATTTGATGTATGGAACGGAGGCTGGGAAGAAGAAACCAGTGAGCACAGGCTGAAGAAGAAGAAGAAGAGCTATTTTTATCCCACTCCTCTCTCCTGGGAGACGACCGGGGAACAGTTTTAATGAGTGAGAGAGGGAAGGGAGACGCTCACGGAGAGAGAGAGAGAGGAGAGAATTGTTAAAAAGAAGAGAGAGGGAGGGAGAGATTGAATGGAGGAAAGAAGGGACGGGGGAGGGGGGGGTGTGGCAGCATCTGAAAGGAAGAGGAGCAGGGTGAAGAAAGGATGAGGAGCGAGGGAATTACACAGAGAATTGTTTAACTGACAACGGGGCAGTAATTGAGTTTTAATTGGGCGAGTTCTGTCTCTACCTCCACAGCACAGAGCCGGACGTCCGGTGTGTGTGTGTGTGTGTGTGTGTGTGTGTGTGTGTGTGTGTGTGTGTGTGTGCACGTGCATTGTACATTATTCATCCACCTCTCCTGCAAATACAAGTTGAATGCATCAGTGAGCATTGTTTTTGTGTTAGTGGGTAATATAATCACAAGTGTACGAGTGTGTCGTAGCGTCTGTGTGCGTGTGTGTGTGTCTGTCTGTGTGTATGTGTGTGTGTTTCTTGACTCAGAGCCATTGTTTTGCAGCTGCTGGAGTGTTTCCCATCACTTCTCTGAAACAGTTGCATCATTTGACAGCACTTATTTTACTCTGTGCACTCAGCAGCTCCTCTAATGTGCCTCAGTCCAATGAGCTGCTGCAGTTTTGAAACTTAATCTTTTTGTGTGTGAAATGGAAACGTTGTGAAAAAGAATCCTTTTCTCTTAATCGCACATTCACATTCAACTGGTCGAGCTCCAACTCAAACTGCGTTTTCAATCCCTTCCTGTTCAATTAGAGCAGTCGTCATATTCTGAAACAGTCTAGTTTCAGAATGTGACCCCTGGCCTGTGTTGAGGTCTTTGGGTCGTTCATCTTTTTATCTTTTCCGATTTTTGAGCCAGGGTTGTGTGTTTACGCTGCATTTCTTCCAGTGCATGAGGAGTTATGAAGTAAAGTAAAGCCTGACTTCAAAGAGCCTTTATCCACCTGATATATGTGGAGAAAAAGATTCTGACTCCTCACTGACAGACTGGAGACACTAACACAGATGGAGACACATGGAGGAACTTTTTTTCATTCTCGTTCCTGTCAGTTAGCGGGTAGGATTTTTTTCTTTTCTGCCCTGCGACTCATCAGCCATCTGCTAATTACCGTCACAGTGTTGGAGGCACAGGCGGAAAGCAGACGGAGTTTCGAGAGGCTTGTTGATCCGCGCTGTCAAGTCGAGACAGAATCACAACATTAACGCTAGAAGCAAACGGCAGGGCGGGTATTTCTCTTCGGTGTGGCCAAACAGAAACGATCGCTGACACATTAACTGAGATGAAGTCCTCATGTTATTTGCTTTTCTTGTGTTTCCGTGTGTCTTCTGTCTTTCTGTCGTAGTTTCACGACTCATCCAGCAGCTGAGGAAGAAACATAAACGTTCAGAAAAGAGAATCATTTAGAGAATCAGATTTTGCAAGACACATAGAGTGCTGAACATAAAGCAACACTCAAATATATAATGTGCTTCATTTTGCCATTTAATTCCCAGACCCAATCCACCAAGTCCCATGTTATCTCTCTAGTAGTTTTTACAGATGCAGATGAAAACGTGACCTCGTCTGTGGAAGTTAAGAACAGAACGAATCCTCCGTCCTTTCTTCGCAGACATTATCCCGAGAAGAAACTCATTAAAATCCTCAGCCTGACATTTAACACGGTGACATTTCCTAACATAATTAATACATTTCTATAGAATCCTTTCCATCTGTAGATCCACAGGCAGCACAGTGAAGACATGTTCACATTTTTGTCTCCGTTTCAACTCTAGTGAAGTTTGATTTGTAGAGAACAAGTTGCCAAAAGGCCCCTGAACAATTCACTGTCACCACTCGTCTTCAGCACCACACACGTAACAGAGTTTGTCCTAAAGTGGATCCAGTTTCAAACTTTAAATCCTCAGGGTTGAGATTTCAGCTCCTCCTGCAGGTTCCCGTCTCTTTTTGTCCTGGTTGTCCTTTTCCGAAATTCCAATATTTGCTCAGGGATAAAGACTTTCATCGGAGAGACTGGAGAGAAACGAACGATTAGTGATGATCAAACAGATTAAAAAAAGAGAATCAATGAAGAGCAGAGCGGAGCAGTTTAAAACAAACAAGAGGTTGTGAAGAAACTAAGAAACCTAAGAATGAGCAGCGTTAGAGTCGGAGAACAATGACGGACAAAGAATTGGAGTCAGACGTCCCTGTCAACAGAAACAGTGAGACAGGAAGACGGGACATCAATCAGCGGAGAAAGACAAACTGCTGGAGGAGACGAGTCGGTGCAGACACTCAGCAGGACGGCACTGAGCTGCAGCTTTCACCTCATGGCTTATTCATCAGCTGAATCATGATGGATCCAATCTGTGTTAACTGTCTGCTTCCCAAACCCGAGGCAGGTGGAAGCTGTGAGGCTCAGAGCTTCTGAGAGGGAAAGGAAAAGTTAGATTTTTTTGTAGATATAAGGGAATTGGTTTATTTCGAAGAGACGAAGTAAAACACTTTTAAACCACTTGCCTGAGGGCAGACAATTCTGAGCTAATATCGTTCAATGAGTTTGATCCACAGGAGATTTGAAACTGAGACTGAAAATCCCAATTTGCAAACTTTGAATCTAAATCACAGACGGCCTTGAGTTTTTAAAAACACGGTAACCATGGTAACTTTCTTGCCTTATTGCTATAAATCTCTTTATTCGAAAAATCAGCAGAATATTTGCGGTCTGTGATGAGACTGACTTTTGATTTCACCATCTTATCGGTCATGTGTGTCCGTTAAGTCTTCATGTGGGAACCTTAGCGGTGAGGATTAGCGTGTGAACAGTGAAACGCTCGTGCTCGGTTAGACGCTGCAGCTCGTCAGAACGGTGTCATGTGTATCTAATTACCTGCAGTCTGTAATCACTGACACTGCTGCTAACAAGCCCCACAGCGCCCCACGCTGAGGGAGACAGACGACAGAAGAGAGAGAGGACGTGTGTCTGAGGGACGGGGAGGGAAGTGATTAAAATAAAATGTTTAGAAAGACAACGAGAGGCTCATTTCATTCAAAACCCACTGGAGGCGGTTTTTACCCCTGAAATATTGCTTTTCGGTTTCTCCCTGTAGTGTTTCCCGGCTTCTTCAGCATTTATAATGTCGGCTCTGTGTTACAAAGGCTGACGTCTGCAGCAAAGAGAGTTGATCGCCCTCCAGCATGAATCTCCTTGTTTGCATTCCTTCCACAACAAAACACGTCGACCTACCAGCTAGTTGAGTTCATGTTGGAGTTGGAGCCGAATGACGTTGAGAAGCAATTAATTCTTCTCACTACTCTTCTTCTCCGTGTTTATTTCTTTAACTCAACTCAAAAACAGTGACAAATAATTCCAGAAACACTGCCTGCAGGATGTGATGCTACCAAGTGGACCAATCACAGCTCTTGTGGTTATATTTCCTCGCACCAATCTACTCTGGCTTTATACAAATCAAAATTGACTTAATGCAGATGAATAGTTGTATAAAATGTTGATATATTCATTCACACAGAAAGAAACTGTTATTGTCTTCACACTAATCTCTGCTATAGATCTGCAGCATGAGTCCTGAACAGGTCATTAACAGTGTTGTCTTATCCCTTGTGTCACACATGAATTATTTCTTCTCAGTAACTGCGGGTTTGATGATGTTGAAATATAGAAATGTGACGAGTTGTCAGTTTTGTGGTGGAACTTTCTAAGAGAAGATTGTTAATAACGTGTCCCACTGAACTCAGGCGTAATTTAAAATTAACATATCTGTAGGGACGTTTCAGAAGCACTCGTGCTGAGAGTTAGATGAGAAGATTAATTCCAATGTCTGTGCACTAAATATAGAGATAAAGCAGGCAGGTGGTTATCTTAGATTAGAATAAAGAGTGAGTCGCTCCTCGAAAACACAGTTTGTCATTTTGGTATTTGATTTTTGTTTGAAATAGATAAGGGAGCTTTAGAAAGGCTGGTTTGTTGGACAGAGCTGTGTCCTGCTTTCTATATGCTAAACTAAGATTTCTATCTCCTCATTTCTTCAAACATGAGTCTTGTAATTGAGTCATCTGCATTTAGGTCATCCAGTTTATTTACAAAAGTCCCAAACTCTTGCTCTTAATTCATTTCTAAAGTAAAATGTCCCTCAGTAGAGCTCATTCCTCTGCCAAGGCCCAACAGTCTCTTTAAATTCAATGAAGCTGCAGCACATCGCAGACAGAATACAGATGTGGGCCACTTCTGTCAAGGATGCAGCACTTGATGCCTCCTCGTGTCCTGGACAGAGTGGATGTGACCTTACAGTTACCTGCTGGTAAAATGGCAAATAGGGACAAAATGTCCCAAAACAAATGTGGGCCTTCTTTGTCAAACATGTGGTGCTCTCGGTAAAGTCTAAACTGGATTCTAAAGTAAAGTGGCCCTTTGGTTAATGGTGAATATGGCCTGAATAGGACGGAACTGATTCGGGTCACCTTTGGTTGTGTTGCTGTGGCTTAGTTGTGGCAAACAGGAACCGCCTGTGTCCTCATTGCACTCGGTGTTCGGGCTGGATGACAGTCAGTCCCTAGTGCAGTCAGCAGTGTGACAGTGTGGGGTAAATCTGGGTGTACACTATTTTGCTATATGTGGGATACAAATATGGCAGGTTTTTTGAAAATAAAAAACCATGAATTATTCCCCGAAATAAGTGAAAATGTCCAAAACGCCAATACTCACAAAGTTTAATAAAATCCTTGATCTCATTTCAGGGTTATTTCTTGGTCTGTGTCCCGTCCTCCCACCGAGGTTCATAGTCAATCATAGGAAATTATGGAGGGACACTGAGATCACATGTATCCGACAAGGCTGCAAAATTCGAATTTCGTGTCCACAAAATGTCACGGAAATGGGTTCAGTAGTTTTGGAGAAATCCTGCTGCCAAACAAACAAAAAACACGGCAATGAAAACACAATCTCCCGGCGGAGGTAATAACTTGACCCGACACGGAGGACAACACGGCTCCTGCAGCACGAGGTGTGAATTAGTTACGGGAGCGATGCGAAGTGGAGGAAACAGCAGAACTGAAAAGTGAAACGAATCCAATGCAGAATCTTTGCCGGTCGGCGGAGGACAGAGGAGGGAGGGAGGAGACCGGAGGGATTGAAGTCTCTCTCTGCCGTCTTGGTCGTCTGGATTTGGATGAAAGGAAGAGAGTTAAGACGCCCTTTGAAGATGTTTTCCTCACCTGACGCTCTCTGCCCTTCCGCTGGGTCGGGATCACTTCTCCCTCTTTCAGGTTCGTTCCCTTGGAATATTGGTTCGGGATCAAAACGTCAGCAGCACTGAGCTGAAATGAAAAGCTTCAGATACAGAAACGCAATCTTACGCTGATTTTATCAGGATTTGTTTGAAACAAAGGAGGGTGGTTGAGTTTAAGTCCCAACATTTTGAAAAGGGCAAGATATAATGTGAGAGGAGAAGATAATAGAATTCTTAATTTCAAAAGGTTCAGCTTTTTCTTTCTTTTAATGCACCACAGATATTTAATTATACGTTAGTTTTTCCTCTAGAATTGCTGTCAGCGAAGGAGTCTATTTAATTTTCTCTTCTTTCAATCCAAGAATTGGGTCCTCGGGCTTCTGTGTTTTCTCTCCCTTCTTTTCTCCCTCTTCTGATCCACCCTGCCTCCCCCCCCGCAGTGTGAGCTGCATCAAGGCTTTTTAAACTGGGCCTCCATGCTGGTCTGATCCACATTTGGAGGCACTGCTCAAAGGAGGCTGAGCTGCCCTGGGATGAGTGGCCATTTGGCACCTTCACCCCCCATCCCTCCTATTTCTATTCCTTCTCTGACTCATCCCTCGAGTGTTTGTCTTTCATTGCCATTCCACTCTTCTCCCACGTCGTGGAACTTCCACTTCCCCTGCACGCCTGTGCAATTATATCGGCTCTGACTTCGCTCTCAGAGTGTGTGACAAAGGGATTTGACTCGGGGATGAGGGGATAAACAAAACCAACAAGCCTCTAAACTCAAAAGCGTGTCTAAATCGTATTGTTTTTTTTAACCAAGAAGCACAATGCATCGGTCCACGGTGAAACACGTACAGTAAAAGGTCTTGTTTTTGCCTCTGACAGGTTCAGGTAGATAAAAACATTATTGATAAGTCTGCAGAGAAAGATCCTCTTTGTTTAACCAGGAATATTTATTATATTGTTTTGTTCAAAGCTCCCAGACTCCATTGGAAAAACAACAGTAGTTAAACTTTACAGGAGACGGGAGATGCATAAATGAAAATAAAAACAACTCAAGGACACTCAGGCACTTTCACATCTACCTCGCTTGGTCCAGACCGTTGGACTTTTCAGTTGACTCCAAACCAAAATAAAAGGTTCCAAAATTCAGTTGGACCTCAGAAATGGTATCAGTCCAGATCAAATGCGGATTCGGTTCATTTCTAGTGTGCGAAAACTGAAAGTTTGGACTGTCAGGAAGACAGGGAGACAAAAAAAACAATAGAAGAAGAAAAAGACCAGGCTCTCAGGATTGGTTGCAGTCTTCACCTTTGCCAATATAATGTTATAGAGTTAAACAGGTTGGCAAATACAATTGCAGAATTGAAAATAAGCCATCATCAGACACATGGCTGTGTACAAAGCAATCATTGTCAGTTAAAAGTAGACACATGGATGATGAAAACACAACGTTCGTATGCTAAACATGTTTGGTTGTTAGTTTACCTTTAGATATGTGTAGAGAAGAGGAACTCAATTCTAAATGTTCCAAAGCTTTGTGGAGGCTCCAGCACGTGTCACCAGCTGCAGGGATCTTCTCCTTAATGTCTCCTCAGGCTCTTAAATTAACAATCTGAGTCTATCAGGGACAGAAACAGACACTTTTAGTGGACATGGTTGGACACAGATTAACGTCCATTCAAATTAGACTGCAGCCTCTCCTCTGTCAGTTGCAGCTTTGCGGTTCAACACTGGACTGATTCCAAACACGTCCGTCCCTTTTAATCTGTCAGACCCAGAAAGATGAGAAAATAGGGCCCAGGTTTAAAAATACCATAATTATCCTTTAAGTGCCGGAGGTGTGAGGCGCAATCATCGATTTACTGATGGGACATTTCAACAACTCTCTCACACACACACACACACACACACGCGCACGCACGCACGCACGCACACACACACACACACACACACACACACACACACACACACACACACACACACACACACACACACACACACACACACACACAGATCCTCTTGAGAATCTAAGCAAACAAACAGTGATGAGATCAGAGCTGTATTGTGTCCTGAACAGATTACACCCAGTGGTTGTTTGTACTGTGGCGTCTGTGTGTGTGTGCGTGTGTGTGTGTGTGTGTGTGTGTGTGTGTCTGTGTGTGTCTGAACGCAGGGGAATATGTGGCACGGAGGCATGTGGTAAAGTGAATTAATACATTTTTAGGAGATAATAGAAAAAAAGCTGACAGTCAGTTGGCAGCGTGTGTGGAGCTGCCATCCGCCCAGTGTGGAAGCTCTCATTAATATCAGTTATATTTAACTCTTTCCAGTAATGTAAACCAGTTACATGATCCAAAATGGGTTTTTTATTTTTGGTTTCTCCCCCCTTCCCTGATGTGATTTACCTGTGTTCACTTATCCTGATGTGTTTACTGTTTGTCAGTTTGTGTGTTCGTCTCCCGAGTCTCTCCTCAGGCTCCTGCTCTGCCTCCCTGGTGTTTTCCTCATGCTCCTGTTTGTGTGCCTGGAGTTATTTTTGTCTCTTCCTCGTTGACTCATATTTACATACACATATGTTTAGGCTGTTATTTCTGACATGCGTGGTTATCGCTTGGTTTTCCTCATTACAGACATGTTTGTGCAGTGTTCAAAATCAAGAAAAGAGAAAAGCCAATGTGATCGATATGTTAGTTTGAGATTAACGGTTCTTGATGGATTCTGATGGGTCCCGAGGGGCTTGGGTCAGATATCCACTCTCTAATCCAAGTGCTCCATAAACACACAGTTAAACTGCAATATCTGAAATATAATTTTGAGGTTAGAGCCCAAACTAGATGGTAAATCATTCAGTTTATCTGACCAAGAGTTCTCTGTGAAGGTCTGTATCTAACTGGACTGAATTAAATCTGTGTCCAACATTTGTTTCAACTTCTTTAACTGTTCACAAGTCACAGTGTCAACCCAGTTTGATAATATTTCACAGTTCAGCTTTGGAAGCAGCATCTCTAATCTCTCCATGAAATGGGCTCGAGCCGAGGAAGTACCTGCCTCGGCCTCAGCCTCTAAGAGTCTTGGGGTTTCCATGGTGAACACATCTACAGTGGATGAGTAGCCGCTCTGATGATCAGACATTAAACTGCTCAGGGTTTGTTCTCGAGAGAGTCGAGCACTGGACGGTAATTTGCCACCGAGGTGATGTTGCCTGTTATCTGCTGTCGAACCTCTCTCTCTCCTCCATCTGTGTGTGTTACTGGAGGATGATCTTTTAATGTTCTGACCCTGAAAGCATCAGGTGCACTTGAGACATGACATTTACATGTCTCATGATTAACACTGTGGCCTTGCCGGGGCGTGTCTGAATGTGTGAGTGTGTCATGTGCATAATAACTCAGCTTAAAGGTCTCTCAGTGAATCAGGCAGGCAGGAGTTCACCCAGTGATAATAACGCTTATTTGCTTTTTATGAACTGCTAAGTGATTGATAAACCTCTGGATCTGCTGTGAACTGAACCTGTTGGTGTTACTGTATGTTCATCACTGAAAGTCTTAGGACGACCATGTGTTTGGGTCCAAATTCACCAGCTGGCTAATGAAAGTCGTCCTTCATCTTAAAACAGCTGAGAGCTGCTGCTGCTAAAGGAACAAATGAGGTTTCCTGCCCTTGTTTAGCTTTAAAACACTGACCGAGCACTTTACCTCGGCTCACATCAGGGATCCAGTAACCCCACTTACCACTCAGTCGCCCCTGGTTACAGCATCCCCAGGCTCTGCTCACACCAGGCCTTATGGGCTGCTGTTTCCATGACACCAAAGTTAACCCCCCACCATCCTATCCCTGCAAAAAAAACCTCCGTAACAACACTGTGGGGGGGGGGGGGGGGGGGGGACTCTTTTCTTCAGAAACTGTGGGCATCTGTCGCCGCTCCGTTTCCTAATCTGCACTCGCAGGACACCCACTGCTTTTCCTGGGGGGGTTTAGCCTAAAGCTGAAAGTCAGTAAATTCATTAGATGATCAGCGGAATAAATAAACCAACATTTAACAACCAGTTATTGGATTCATTGACTGATTGTGTAATGTTTAGTGAGAAAGCACAAAATGAGCACAGACCATTTAACCAGAGCTCCTCAGGATGAATCCTAACAGCTTTGGCGATCCCCCAATTTTCCGCCTTGCGCCATCATCACGTCAAAACTCAAATTTGTCAAATAGGCGACTCAGTTATTAAATATTCTAAAATGCTAAACTGAGAAATTGAACATGGCAAACATTATACTTTCTACCCCTCAGCATGTTAGCAGTGTCACTGGCATAGACATATATAAAGACTAGATGTCTCGTCTGCGTTGCCGGCCAACGGAGCCGGACGTCACCACATGGCGGCCATCTTGCCAGGGGGCAGCTCGCTCACACATAACATTGTGTTGGTAGTGGTAACTAACTATAACTTACTCAATTTTCAACCGATTTTGAAACGGTCTGGTTTGTTATAAATGTCAGAGATGTAGTTATGACACTGCATAAATTATTAAATTTTTTTAGAAAATAACACAATTATTCATAAGTATGCAGTGTCATAACTTCATCTCTGACCTTTATAACAAACCAGACCGTTTCAAAATCGGTAACGCAGACGAGACATCTAGCCTTTATATATCTATGGTCACTGGCACCACGTTAGCATGCTGACATTAGCATTTAGCTCAGAATGCTGCCTTACCCATCTCCAGCCTCCTAGACATTTGTTGGTTTCACTTTTATAAACAAGTCGACTTCTGCTTCTCGAACATATGTTGCAAACTAAAGTTCAGTCGAGTTTTGGAATTCTGGTCCGACAGATAAACTTTAAAGGCTCTTATATACTTCTACGTATCCGTTTCTCGGAGAGGTCTCAGCAGGGGACAAAGAGTCTTTTTGATTTTTACTTCTCCGACGACTATCCGTCTAAAAACAATTCCCCGCCAAACCCATAGGTGGCGCAACGGAAGACGAGCTCAGAGAAGCCTACCCCATTTGGGAAGAAGAAGTCCACGTGTCTCTGTTGACATGTTAGCTTGCGTCCCACACACTGAACCATGGCAACTAACAGAACTAAATAAAGTGACACCCAGCGGGTCAAGATGCTGATGTTATAGTTTCTTAGCGCAGCGGTTCCCCGGTCTTGTTTCCGAACTGTGTTGCTGATTCCACAGCTTGAATCTGCTTGAGGCTACATGTAGCTAGAAGCTACCCGGACCTAGCTCCCCCCAGCTTCCACACACAGTCAGCAGGGACTCCCGACACTAACTACTATCCAGTGTTTGCTTCTAACCTGACGGTATTATAGAAACAGTGTCATGATAGAAGTGGAATTAAAGTCGTGACGGCGGGTTCTTGCACTGTTACCACCGCAGTTAGCATGGTGGCTAGCCTAGCCCGCTAGCCTAGCCTGCTAGCGCCGTTTTGAAAGCTCGTTATAACCGTATGTGACCGTGCACACATGCCCTCAGTGCTCTAACGAGCCACCGTCAGCCGGACAACTCCGCTGGCTTAACACACACGTCACATTAATCGTAGAATCATAGTTGTGTTCATATCTGTGGTTGTGTTCGTGTTTGTGGCTACAAGTAAACAGGAAGTTTGAGGTCCGGAAATACGGAAATGACGTCATACGGAAATGATGTCGTTCGCGGACCAATCACAGCCAAGAGCGGTCCGTCGGGTCTCCAACATGAAGACTGATAGTTAGAAAAATCAGACGTGTACGAAAAGCTGTCGGAGGCGCTCGGAGAGGACGTTTCACGACGGATAGGGCGGTCTTATCTGTCCGTAATAGAATTAACGGAGAGGCATAAATTGGCCTTGAGTTGTTAGCATTGACAATTGGAATTTATTCTCCATGATCATCGTTAACCCCAGCTGAAGTTTAGAAAGTTGCCGATAGTGACTATAAGTTCTGTATGTTCTGGTATCTCTTCTTAGATGAGGTGGCATGTTGTACAGCTGACCCTGTTCGTCACACAACTTCCCTGTTTGTCAAAGTCTGCCAGATACTTCCCGTCACTGTCACCTCTGTTCGGAGTGTGATTTGCGTTAATCGATATTCGCCTCCCTCTGCAGCTGGCCGTGCCGCTGCCCTCGCATCACAGCTGCTGCCATACCACCAACACTCTCACTAATTTACTGTGGAGTCAGATTTAACATTCACCTCACAGCTGGCATCTTGTACGACATCTGTTGCCAGCACACGTCCCCACATCACGTCACCGGGAGGATCGTTTCCGTATCCCAAGAGAAATCAGTTTCCAAATTGTAATTGCGTCAGTGGTTAGTGGTGTCGCCTCACACCCAGAACACTCCGGGTTTAAATCCCCGACCGGGGTTCACCTCGAATGGAACTGGCATCAAAGCACCAAAGCAGAGTTTATAGGATGCGGATGGAGTGAGTAACTTCTACTTGTTCCCTGGTCTGACTCACTTGATGTAGCCTGTGGGTATAAGACCATTATTAGAGGCCAGTTTCCAGTGGTGCTCTTCTCACTTTCCACCTCCAGCATGTTGCGATTTGGAAAATCCCCTTTCGCCACAGGAAGCAACAAGAACAGCTTCTGTCCCAGTGTCTCTCACCTGAGGGTCATTACTGTTTTTGTGGCATCTTCTTCGAGGGTAATTAGACACTTCAAAGACAGGGATTGCTCCCAAATGTCCCCTGAACACAGCTTTACAGAGGCATCATTGTTTTAAAAAAAACAAACAGGCCGGGGAGCGTTTCTGTCCCACGTTATTAGAATGATAATGGATGCAGACGGACTGTTCTTCAGTGCTGACACCACACTATTCCACTTGTGGGCAGGCGTGCTCCCGATTGCTTATTGCCATCTGTCAATTATTAATGCTGCCTTCAAAATAAGAGTTTCCTACTTCCCTCTAGTTCAGCGATAGTTGTTATAACATCACAAAACGATCTGCTAAGAGTCGATTTGGCAAATTGAATTCATCAAAATGTGAAGAAGGAGGAAACGAGGCTCATGTTGATACCAACAGTCAAACTCATTGTATCCATGGCATTCTCATACTTACTGTTTCGTGACTTTTAATGTGACATTTTCAATCATTGGTGCTCAAGCTCAAATTCCTGATATTACAATAGGTAGAACTCTGTGAAATACGGCTGCAGGTCTTTGCCCTAATTTCTGAGGCTGTTGCACAGGAAGTGAAGAGTCCTCCGTCTGCTCTCGAGTGGAACCTGTACTCGAACCTTTATCTCGTTGTGGAAGTCATCATTTCTGGTGCACGACAATAACACACTTGAATCCTTTCACTCTGACACCACAGGACATTCATGCAGAAAAAAATGGAGCGTCTGCCATTTTTTTTGTTTGTATTACTAATGGGAACAGAAGTCCTACCAAGCTTAACTGACACATTCAACAGAACCCAGTGCATTGTCTGTGTCCCTTTACAAAACCTTGTCTCTGTATCTGAAATCTTAAATCACATTTCTACCGAGCGGAAACGACCTTTCAGGTGAAAGGCCAGGAATCCATTTTCAGACAGATACACTTTTAACACCTCATATAAATTCAGTCACAAAAACACGCAGCACACGTTTATCCCTTTTCGATTTAGTGACTTTAGGCTTAAACAGACTCGTATTGTGTGTCTGTGTGGAGGGTTTGAACACAGACACACTCTCATTTCCATCAAAGCATAGACTGAGTGTTGCCAGTAGTTCAAGTGAGACGAGGCATTTTCAACAATGGAGGAATATTTAATATATAAGAGACAATATATTGACTCTTTTTCTCTCATTTCTCTCTTGTTATGTGGATTTCGTCGTGGACCTCACCGGGCAAAGCGCTTCTGAAAAGATTCTATCTGTCGTGTTTTTGCCTCAGCGAATCAGGTGTTGAGTCTTTGTTTGTGTTCCTGTTCTAATGCTTCACCTCAGCTTAATCAATTATCTCATTAATACACTGACCGCCCCCCCCCTGGGACCTGATTCCCATTGTCATCGTCCAGACAGCGTTTCTCTGGAGACTTCATCAAATGCAAATTCAGATCGATGGCACGAGGGAAGGTTGAGGAATCTGTTTGAACAGACCCAGAAGAAGACTAAATAACTTCCTATCACACCAGCTCCTATTTCAACACTACACCTCAGATTCCATTTTTATTTTTCTCTATCCGTTTATCTCCACCCCCCCCTATCCTCTGCTCTTTCTCCTCCCTGCCTGTCTGACTTTTCTCCAGCCCTATTCATCATTACTCCGCGGAGGCCATGAGAAGTATTGGTGGTGTCAAACTCTTAGAAAACGACACCATCCTTCGCTCTCTGTCGTCCCAAACACGCGGTCGGATCCCGGTGAAGTGAAGTGTCTCATCTGAACGCGACTGTAAGCGACGCCTCGACTGTCGAGCTGCCAAACTGTAATGAGGAGGCTGCGGTGGTTGTGAATGGAGCTCCCCTGCTGGAAGTGGAGGTGGCTGCTCTGCTGGGATCGGCACAGACGGTGATTAAATTTGTCTGAGCTTCCAGCGACATCTTTAACTGCATAGTGGGAGTGATGGAGCTGCTTCATTAGTGGGAATGCTGAGTCAGCAGCTCTTCTCGTTAGGCTGTTATTCCTCGTTTTTTTTTTATCCCTTGATTTTGATCAGTCCCTGGTTTTTAAAAGGCTGTCAAGAAGTCAGTGATTTATTTCCATTACTTTAAAATCGAATCGATTCTTCATTGCCATTTTACATCACTTACCTAATTACTCATCAGTTAAATTGATTAGTGACATAACTAATGTCTTTATTCTCGTCACTTAGCTCAGTTCCATCAAAGAGGTGTTTCTCAGTCTCATTAGACAATGTGTTGGTCTGTGGAAAATCTGAAAGTAGCGAGTCTTCAAATAAAATAAAGTAAAAAATGCTGTGTGATGTGCAACGCTGCCATTTTATATGATGATAAATATAATGTAAACAATTTTCTTTGCATCTTATCGTAAAACAGTTCAGTTCTCTCCTCATATAGATTTTTCATTGTATTTTAGCTGTAGTCCTGTTCCCACGACTCTCCACCAATCAGTGGGTCAAGCCTTGGCCTTGAAAGAACAAGCCTTGAAAGTTTGAAAAGCCCTGGAAGCTAAAAAGAACAATCTGTCCACTTGTTTATTTACCTCTCTCCTCTTCCAGCCCGATGACGGAGGCTGGAATCAAACTGTGTAATTCAGGAAATTGGGCAGAAAAACAGCAGGATTGTGAAAAGGGATAATTTCCCCCCCAATGGAAATGGTTCCCTTTGAATTCACTGGCAGCAAATAGAAGCTTCCAAGTGCTCACGTCTGAAACACTCTGGCCCAAATAAAAGATGCTTGTTCTTGTAACGAGAACAAATCAGGCCACGCCTCAACACAGAATGGACATCTCACCTGGCACGATCCTTAATGTGCCCCATGTGACAGCATTAACAACAGCAGGACCGACGTGTCACGTGGAAATGACCTCGTTTAGCTCGCTCTGGCTCTATTACCTGCCATTAAACACCATCAGGCTGCATTAAAAAAGCACCTTCGTGGGCAATGGTAGTCAATTACTGGCCGGTGAGGAAGCATATCTGGCTGTAACAGGAACCATAAAACACTGTTTGTGCAAATGAGGGCTCCCCAGAGGGCTGACTGAAGCAGGAGAGGCTGCCGATGGGCTTCAGATGCACCTGAATGCATCATCCTCGCCCGTGCACTGACACGCTGCTATTATCTGCCATCACCCAGGATTACTCATCATTAGGATAGACCCTCATGTGCATATAAACCACACACAATCACACACATCATCGTCTCCGCCCCCGCTCTGCCCATTGTGTTGTGTGTAGTCTCCACACACTCCTCTAATAATAACGTTATTATGTTCAGCCAGCAGATTGATGATGATTACACATCATTCCACTCTCCGCTGAGACAGAAAATAGATAAGAGTGACAGATGATCATCAACCGTGGCTCATCTCTTCATCCAGACAGGCGGCGTGTTGTTTACACCAGAGAGCTGTCTGTCGCTGGGAGATGGAGACGATCACATCCTTCTCATTAAGACAAATCATGACCCGCGTCTCTGTTTTTATTAAGACTTAGGAGAGGGGGGTGGGGGGGTCATGTTCTGGCAGGATGTGGCACAGATGAAGCCCCGACAGTGAAACTCTGGCTCCTCACAGAGAAGCTGGTTAGTCTGAACTCAGGTGTGGGGAAGCCTCTTCCTATCAAGGGGCCATTTCCATTTTTATAACTTCCTTTGAGGGCCATAATAAATTATTGAATCCATATATCACACTAACATCTCTAATGTGACGGCTGCTTCTCTGTTGTGAAGCGTCTGACGTCAGATGGTAGTGATGAGGTCTCTACTCAGTGTCTCTGCAAAGACAGCAGTTCTCCCTCGTACCACCATGGGGCAGAGATACTGCTGATACCTGTGCTACTAAATTGACAGTAATTATTATTGAACGTGTACTTTGACTTCTTAGTTATGCCCAGGTCCCATCCACTCATAATCATAAAGGTGGGGCTTATGAGCAATACTGCAGCTGGCCACCAGGGGGTAATCAAGAAACAGAGAGTATAAATATTTCTTCTGAAAAACACTACAGCCAAAAAAGAAAATTATCAACTTTTAAAAAGTACATAAATCGATAACATACAAATTAATTAAGTTTGTTCAAATTGAGCTCAAAAATGTATTTATTAAATTTGATAACTTAAAAACTTAAGCCATCAGCAACTAATGATATTAAAAGGACCTGACAGACATACGACACCAACACATGATAAATATTTACAGAGTTGTATGTACAGTAATATAAAAACATGTTTTATGTGCACATTATATATAGTTTTCACTGTGCATTCATTTGAATGTTGTTGGATTTATAAGACCACGGTGATGGTGATGCATATTTTACTCTGAGCTCTTTAAGTACGAATCGATTTCCCGGGTTGTTCTGAAGAATTGGATTCAAGGGCCTGACTGCTGGACGAGTGCAGTAAAACATGACAGAGGCTGTATTTATTGTCAGAGTTGCTGGGGAGCAGTTGTCAGGGAACCCACAATGCACAGCAGCGTTCTGCCTGCACTGACATTATTACCGTCCATTACCGGAGGGGTTTCAGATGGATGTCCATGGGTGTTCCTTTATTTCTGTCCTGTATGAAAATCACCCTGCAGAAGCTTCAAGTTCCCCTCAGACGAACTTTCATCAGTGGTTATCCATCCGATGTGTCCCCCATTTACCAGAGTGTCAAAGTGACATTATTATCACATTTAAAATGAATGTGTCAGCAAGCAGGGAACATTTTATTTTTTTATGTTACTGCCACAGACTCAATATAATGATGGACGACATGATGGCTCCTGAAAAGTGAAGCTGAAGCATCGCCCCAGATGCCTGGCTGCAAAAGAGGTTATCAACCCCACCTCCTCCACGTTTGTGAATGGGACATAGGCCAAATTAAAAAGCTAAGCTACACATCAAATAAATGTGTGTATCCGCCGGGCTTTGATTCCACCACACCAGATCACTACTGCACCCATCGCTGAGCCTTAACAGTGAATTAGCCTCCTGGGGCAATGAGCATTCATTTGATTTAGTTGTTGGTTTATTTGTAGACAGCAGATTCATCTTGCCCAGTCGGAAACATTTTTAATTGAGGAACATTATTCATATCTTCCAAATGATCATCCAGATTAAGACCGAAATACAATGGCTTCTACAGTCTCTTGTTTCAAACTGCATTTACCATCAAATTACACACACCTATAGATATCAGTCCTCTAAATATGCTGGAGTTTTTTATCAGATACTTCATTATTCTCTCTCAATGTTCTCCAGTCTCTTTCTTCCATTTAAGTTTTGGTGGGAATCCATTCAGCAGTTTAACAAACAACCCGACAGGGATGGAAGCATCTAGGAGCGAAACAGAACATTTTGTCCTCAGACACTGTGTTCACTCTTCCTGTCCAGTGGCGTTGATGACCCAGTTTGCAGAGCAGTGGCCCGATGATCTCACACTGGTGTCACGGTACCTGGTGTCGGTATTATCTCTGATCCAGAATCCGCCTGGCTGGCTGGAGTGAGCTGAAGGCTGCATGTCTCCTGACGTTCAGCTCATTCCGGACGTGACACTGTTGAGTTAATCGAGGATGCTAAGCAGCCTCGGGTGTGACTGTAAATGAGAACATCTGTTTATGCTCATTGTGGAAGCAGAGCAGTCATTAGTGGTGTAACACATTTAACCAGTGCCTTGCTCGAGGATGATTTTATAGAGCTGACCACGGCCGACGGTAAAATCCTGCTGCCGAGGAAGTTGATTGGTTATAACGTTTTTTAATCAATGTCTCTTGACGCAGTGCTAAGGGAAATTATAATTTTGTATAAGTTTGTGTGTTGTGTGTGTGTGTGTGTGTGTGTGTGTGTGTGTGTGTGTGTGTGTGTGTGTGTGTGTGTGTGTTCCAGGTGGGCTGTGATGATGGATAGGGAGAAAGGATGAGAGCTGACAGCTCAGTAAGAATCACTGTAGTTCCTCATCTATCAGATTAAACAGCTGGCAGCCACACACACACACACACACACATGCATTCACATACCCAATGGTAGTGTGCATGTGTGTGTGTGTGTGTGTGTGTGTTAATAGCATAAAGAAAAAGCAATGGTGATATCCTGAATCTGAAATGAGGGTCAATTCCCCCTCTTCTTGTTGCTATGACAACCCATCATGTAGCGCCCCAAAAACAATGATTAACAGAGAGAGAGAGAGAGTGAGAGAGAGAGAGAGAAAGAGAGAGAGAGAGAGAGATAGAGAGAGAGAGAGAAAGCCAGCATTCTAGCTCTTTGAAAACACAACATTAAATAAAGTAAAAATAAAGTAATAAAGTGTGTGTGTGTGTGTGTGTGTGTGTGTGTGTTTGTGTGTGTGTGTGTGTGCGATGAAGGAACGCTGAGTCCCTCTTCCTCCTCGGTGTGTGTGCTGCTGTGTGCAGGATGTGGAGCCCAGCAGGAAGAAGGAAGTGCTAATTGCTTGTCTTTAGTCTGCAGTGAGAGAAGAGAGAGCAGTTAGCGCAGTGGGTCCACCGCTCTGACCGTCGCTCCACTTCCTCTCTTCACTTCCTCTCTTCACTTCTTCTTCTTTCACACATACACACAACGCGCTCGTGGTCTGTATCGGTGAAGATCTCATAAATCTGAAGTCTCTGCCCCGGAGTGTTCACCCCCAACCATCTCGTACCGACGTGTCCTCCCCTGGTGCCGGTCAAACCAAGCTGTTCCAGAGCAGGGATTAGGTCAGGGGCAAGGAGGAGGAGGAGGAAGAGGAGGAGGAGGAAAAGGAGGAGGAGGAGGAGAAGGAGAAGAAGGAGGAGGAGAAGGAGGAGAAGGAGGAAGAGGAGGAGGAGGAAGAGGAGGCCTGATTGAAGGGAAAGCCTCCACTTTTGAGCGGAGCTTACCCTGGACCAAATTCAGACAAGAAATATCTCTGTGTTAAAACTCAGTTTATCAGTAAACAACGTGCTCTGCCACCTGAGTGGAGTGTTCACTGTCACTGCTGAAGTGGGGACAAAATATAAAATTACTTATTTATTGCAGGGAATTTCCTAAGGATCAAAATTCACACGATTTCTATTTTGTTTTTAGGAATGATCCCCAATATCTGAGACAGCTCCACCTTGAGCCCTATCAAGGGTCTTTGTCAGTGGTAAAACAATGAAACACACTAGTGTAAGCATCACTAGGGTTATTTTATTTTCAATTTCTGCCAATAGATCAATTTCACCAAAATCTTACAATTTAAAGCACTCAAACAGATATTATTCCTCTGCATAGAATAATTATCTGTCTATAAATCTATATCTTAAAAGGTTGCTCTCTGATTGGTTTATTGTATGTTACATCAAAGGCATACTGCTAATAATTACAGTTTTTCACAATTGTTAACACACATTTTTCAAAAGAAATAACGGCTTTCTCAAAAATGCACACAGAAAACTGAAAACCTCACACACAAAATGCTAAACCTGACACTCCCTTTGCAAGATGACTCTTTGCCATCAAATCTCTTCACCGTTCACAAAATGGAACTTGTGTTTTCATTTGGTACACACAGCCATATTTTCAAATGACACACACATACCATTTATTGAGTACACACAACTAAGCATTTGCTTGCGAACTTCCAAGCATTTACAGCACACTGAAGTGCAAAATTGAAAACACAATCATCGAAATGGAACACACAATATGAATGACAATGACTCTGGAGAATTAGCAATTTCTCCTTTTGTAAAATGTCTCAGTGTAGGCCAAATTTTTTTATAGTCAAACATAAAACAGCACACAAATATGCAGCAAAAAAAAGGTTTATTTCGGAACACACAGAGAACAGTACAGTGCTGACACAGACAGCATGAGAATGCAAGTTCAACACAGTGGGCTACAGTGAGACACTGTAGAGAAGGAACAATATTGGATTACAATACATGCATGTGTCAGGTTTAGGATTTTGTGTGTGAGGTTTTGAGTTTTCTGTGTGCATTTTTGAGAAAGCCTTTATTGTTTTGAAAAACGTGTGTTAACAATTGTGAAAAACTGTAAACAGCATCTTTATCGCCCCCTGGTGGTTGATTGCGGTATAGGTCAGAAACTCAGCCTCCTCCATATCAGTGGAGGATGGAAGTGTTCATGTCCAGAGATTGATTGACTTCATTTGTGGAAAGTAGGAGGAAATAACGATGTGTTGTTCGTGTGCTTAACACCAGTCGGCTAGATCGTCACAGTTTATATAGGACAAGTTTTATATGTAGGGCAGTTTTTGCGACACACAATCTTGCTGGTGCAGGGCAGCTGGTAGTTTGTGGGTCAGGTCATCAGCAGATGTTCGACATTGGGTTTCCATAATTTACCCTTCTGATAATTTATTTGAACAAATTTGATGTAAGAACAGAATAATTTATAGAATTTGATCAGAGCAAAAACAACAACCCCCGTCAGGTGCCTCTGAATTTAATTTTTTTACTTATATAAATCATGCTTGTGACAAGTGCAGACAACACAGACAAGTGAATCACATTTCCGATCTCTCGTGAATCAGCTCCCTGCTGTTCTATGGGGTGGAAACGACAGGCTGCGGCGTTTCACCACCTGTAATCTGCACCGTGATTATGCAGATCTGCCTTTTCCCATGATTGGCTGAACACCGAGGTTTTTAATTGCATGATTTGGTTTGTGGTATTTTCATGATGAAGAGCTTTGATGAAAAGAGAGATATGAAAATGTCATCGTGTTTGTGACGCCTCCTCTCGACGCTGTAATGACACCTATTGACATTAAAAGGAAACAAAGCCGGGTTTCATTCGTTCTGGATAATGTGAGGGGGAGATTTTTTTTTTTATTATTATCCAGATAATTCTTAATCAACTGCTCTAAGATTTGTAGTAATTGTTATTGAATTTATTCACGATTTATCAATCAAATTTTAATCCTCCACCAGATCTGACAGAACTGTGACGCAGGTTTGCAAAGGTTTTCGACTTGGTGCTCTGAGCTCACTTGTCTCACTTGCCCTCTAAGAATTGGACGATAAGATTAGCTCTCCTCTGATCTTCAAACAATAAATAGCAAGCCACCACTACCAGTTAGTGTAACTCAGCAGACTGGAAACAGGAAAACAGCTTTGATGGCTTCGTGTGAGGGTGAAGAATTCCAAACGACCAGCAGCTCTGAAACCATAATGTGTTTGTGTTGTAGAGAGGAAGTTGTGGCTTGATGTCTGGTGTTATTAGCCAAAAATAACTGAACAGGGCCGGGTCCGGAGAGGCTGGCGAGTGGTGAGAGGTCGTCCTCTAGACCCTCTGAAGGATTTGACACATTGGATCACACTATCCCATTAAAGGTGTGACCAAATAATGTCTCATATTATCTAACTTCAAGTTCACAAAGGTCTCAGCTCAGGCCACTGGTGTCAAACCTTACACCACTACCATTAAAAAACAAACTATTCTTTTTAAGAGTTTATAACAGATTTTAAATCTTTAATCTTGAATCCACACTGCAGAACCCAGTGATCAGTTTGTCCGTTCATCTGTCCATCTGTCTGTGTCTGTTTGTCTGTAATCATTTCATTCCCGGAGCAGAACATTAAAAAAACATTTGGACATTTTTCATTAATTTCCCATTATGTGATTATGTGATTATGTGATAGAGAAGTGGTGGGGTGTTTGCAGATATTTTTAATTGGCCGGTGGATTATGTTTTCTCCTTAAGACCCTTTTGTATCATCGGATTATCACTAATACATCAACATGTAAACAGGACACAGTGTATTTGAAGCGGATATTATCGTAGATAGGAGATTGAAGCTGTAAAAAAGTAAAATATTTTCCTCTGAAAAGTTGTGGGGTCCAAATTAAGGGTTGCATACAATTCTCAGGTAATGCTCAATACTTAAATACTAAGTTGTAATCCACTACTTTATAACAATGGTCTACAACATAATTTACTTGTATACAACAATTTACAACAAGTTACAACAGCTACAGAGTGAAAACACTATTACCATAATATGTTTTAAAGTCATGTAGACAAAATACACAGTTTAACTTTCTCTCTCTCTTTTACTTTAGCCCCAAATCTTCAGTCGATGTTTTGCCTGTTCCCATCTCCCTCTTGTTGCAGCTGTCATCTTCCAGTATGAAGTTCCCTTTTTATCTAAATGATTTCCCTCCATCAGCCATTTTGGACGGTCAAACAACCATAATGTCAGCGAACAGAGCGGATCGTCAGTTCTTCCATTGGAGGAGACCGGAGGCTCGTGGACGTTGCGTCACCTCCTTCGTAGCCGACGTTAGAGCTTAGTGGAGAGTGGTCGTTGTAAATTATTTACATTGGGGTTTTCTTCGATGCGTTTCAGGTTGAATTGGTGGCTACAGCACCAGGACTCAGATGATGGGAATCAGCTTGAATGTTCAGTTGATGCAGTCGTGTATGATGAGGGAGCAAAGCTTAAAAAGAGAAATATCCCCTTATATATAACAGTTTGTGTGAGAGTACGTCATGTGTTAAAAAAAACACATAAGTGGGACAAAGTGGAGCAGGAATAAGAGGAGCTGTAGTTTTTTGTCAGACACGTAATTTGTGTTTGTATTTTATCCTTCAGGAAATGGGGGTAGCTCACTATCTGCTCCGGCTGACTGGTGTGTGTGTGTGTGTGTTTCTGTGTTTCTGGTGTGTTACTGGAGATTTCCTAAGTGAGTCTAACCGGGCTAGCTGGCAGCGAGCAGTAAATTGGGTCACCGCTGAATTAAACACCACTGCCTCGGCTCTCAGTGCGGCTCGGCTGCTGCACCAGAGAGGGACAGGTTGGAAACAGTCGTGGCCACAGAGGCTGAATAAACAGTCGAGCCCGGGCGGACGGGGACAATGCGACCGACTGCTGCTGCGGCTGCGAAGGCAAGAAGTGACATTTCAGAAGCCGGCCGCAAACAAACATGCCTCCTGTCACGGAAAGGTTATGCCAAGCGTCTCTAAATGACGGCTTGTCTTTGTGTGCAGCAGAAACCGACACGGCACGACACCATGAGAGCCTGAGAGGACTTTGTGTTTCTCTCATGAGGAGGGAGAGGGAGGATAAAGTATATGAAGGGACTTATAGGGTAATAATATAATATTATTAAAGCTAGGGTTGGTAATCAATCAATCAATCAATCAATCAATCAATCAATCAATCAAGTTTTATTTGTATAGCCCACATTCACAAATAACAATTCGTCTCATGGGGCTTTAACATTGTGTGACATCCTCTGTCCTTAACCCTCAACAAGAGTAAGGAAAAACTACTAAAAACCCTTTTCACAGGTAAAAATATGTAGAAACCTCAGAGAGAGCCACATGTGAGGGATCCCTCTCTCAGGACGGACAGAAGTGCAATAGATGTCAGGTGTAAGAAAACATCATCAGGATTTTTAGCAGCATCCATTAGGCTAAACATTTTTCAATACTATGTGTCAGGCAGTCCCGCTGCAATCACAGTCTCTGGCCAGCAGCAAGACCACGATCCAGCATCAGGATGGGATCCACTATAATCCACAGTCATTGTCCACCGCCGCCAGTTAGAATCCATTATCAGCTGCCGCCTCGGTCGTGGTCCCTCATCATCCGATGCCAACGCGACAAAGGATCCTCCATTACAACGACGATCAGCTGGCACGATACAGAATCCACCGAACTGGATCCACCATTGCGACCTCCGACACACGATCCACAATCATAATCCACGTAATCCTGGAAAAGCTAACGAGAGAGGGCTTCACTTTGAAAATATACAACTGAAACATCCCAACTCTGCCTATTGGCCCCCCAACGTCAAAGCTACCCCCCCAAAACAAATGAACTACACTGACTGACAACTCCTGTGACTCGCTCGCTAAAGTCTGTCTATCGTCGTTGCTTTGTTGTGTTGCAGCTTTGTGTTCGTCTCTCCGGCTCGTGAAGACTCCGAGGCCGGTGGGCGACTGATTGGTTTTCAGTCTGAATGAAATGCCGGGTCTTGTTTATTACAGTCCTGCCAGGGCCACAGACACCGATGTGTTTTCCTGTTCTTTCAGTCAACTGCTTTTATCGATCGGGACCTGAAGAGGATTTCAGCAAATAAAACTTTGCTGTAGTGAGGTTTAGGGAATCAGGAGAACCATCCATTGTCCACACAGCTTATCTTTTAAGAGCTGCTGGGGGGCTGGAGGAGATTCTTGCTGACATCGCGCGAGAGTTTACATCCTGGACAGGTCGGCAGCGTAACACAGGGTGGATACACACAGACAATCAGACAATGTAGAGTCTTCATTTAATTTAACTCCAGTTTTCATGTGTTTGGACTATGGGAGGAGATGGTACAGCCCAGAGAGACTCCACACAGAAAGACCCTGGCTGATTTGAACCGTGAATCTTCTCTGTGTGAGGCGACGCTGCACCCCACAGAAAGTAGGACATGAGCTGTACAAATATGGAACTGGTCCTTTCTTGTGGAATTCTTAGAAGTCTGTATCCATAATTCATGTGACGTCTTTTCTCCTGAGTGGTCAGAACTCAAACCAAACAAGAAAGGGCCACTTGTGCTTGATATGGGTCATCGACCAAAAGCTGAGGCCAGAAAACAACCGCAGAAAGAAAAAATGAATCAATCCTTTAGGTTACAATGAGAAAATGCATAAACATTTTGTTCCCTAATGCTGCGACTGGGAGTGGGGAGAGGGAAAGTGTAGAGCAGCACATTTGAATTCAGCCTTTCTGGAAAGCCGCAGTCCTCCTGCCCCTGTGGTTTCCCCAGCGCTCTGCAGTGGTCCCATAGCTCAACCTGCTGCATCCAGTCAGCCACGCTCAAGGACAACCACACTTTGAGGGCAAGGAAATTAATATTTGATATCTAGCTCTGCATCATGTGGTGAGCTAGACACTCAGGCGTACAGTACAGGCAGGCAGATACAGGGTTTACTCAAAGCCACGGATAACCACTCCCTTCTGAGGAGTCGGCCACAGAAAATCTCAGACTGGATCATAAATCAAGCAGCAAAAAGAGACGTCGCTGTGTATATTTATATTTATAATCTGCAGTATATGTAGTTAGGTGCACACACGTGATCCTTTTAAAGTCTTTATGCTCCAGAATGATCTAATCATGTAAAAACATTATTGCTGGAAAAGAATGAGACCACCACAGTCTTACACTTTTGAGTGCAGTACTTTTTGTACTGCAGAAATGTCCAGTATGAATATAAGTCCTATACTTAGAAAAATAGAGCCACACATTTTTGTACTCTAAGTACATTGTACACAGAGGCTCCATAAAGGAGCTTATAATTGCCCCTCATGAGACCCAGAAGCATATCCACCATAAAGGCCTGAAGAAGTAAAGACTTTCTCTGGGTTTTTCAGAAACACACCATGAAAATACAGTTTTCTTTCTTTCTGCCCTGCTGTGTTTTGACTTCACCACAGTGATGTACAAGTTTATTCTAGCCTTAGGACACCATGTTGGGTTTGGTAACAGGAGCATATCCTCTGACCTCACCTGGGAACAGACGGGAAACTTTCAACCACATATTTCAGCAAAACTTTCCAACTATTGTTTTGTCAAACTGAGGCGAGTTTAGCCAATTTTGTCCATTTTGGTTTTGTGAAAACATAAGGAACCATATTTGGACGTATAAGGGATGGAGTCTGACTGCTTAAGCCCCGCCTACACTAGCACCCATTGGATGATCTGGAGAAGTGAAAAGAGCCATTGAGACCATAAACCAGTTCGAAAAATAGAATGTTACTCCTTATTTCGCCCTCTGCTGTTCATTGGAGAGATGACACGTTTCAGCCTTGGCTTCTCTTTCCGAACTCGGAGTTCACGTCAGTTTTATATTGAGCCGTACTGAGCCTCTAACCGTTTTAAAGGGGGGTTCTCATAGTGTTGTGGGTTTGACATTTCTCTGTGCGGAACAAGGATTAAGGTTGAACGTGCATGATTGAAAAACAATCTCGTGGAGGGAGTGAAGCACTCTGGGAACAAAGTCTTCAATCAAAAGAAAATGTGATTGATCTTTGCAGGAAGCACTGATTAGTTACGCTCTTGTCTTTATTACAGCAAGGTGACAAACCCCCGACAGCGAGCAGAGGCGATGCTGACGGTTGGCACAGAGAGCAAGGACAGCGCTAAGTGTTTGATTCAGGGGATTTAAAATGTTAAACTTGTAAACAGCTGTAGTCAAATAGATCCTGCAGCTTATTCTTTCTGCTTGTGTTCACAATCGTATTAACATATTGTGCAACTTCCCCACTAAATGAAAACTCTGTCTCAGATTCGTATAAAGGCGTCAGTCATTGTCCATGTTACATTGAAATAATTAAAATACATTTGCTGGAGTTTACACAACAAGATCCAGTCTCACTTCACGAGCTTGCTGGTGATCGATGCTTCTTCAGAAGGCCTTGAGGTTTGGGATTTCATTTTGCTTTGTGTTCTTACCAAAGCACAGAGACAGACAGACAGACCGCAGGGATAAAGTGAAAGTGTTGGAGAAAAACCAAGCACATGCCGGATTGATTTCACAGCAGATTGAGAAAGCACTCGTGGCAGAGTTCACATGGAGCGTGTGTATGTGTGTGTGTTTGTGTGTGTGTGTGTGTGTGTGTGTTTTTGTGAGGGTGGGAACATGCAACAGCAAACAGGTATAAATATCAGCCGATATGAGACTTTCACAGAGATACCAGCATCAGAACTTGCCGTTCAAACCAATATGGATTCTTTAATTTTACAGAACAAACAACATAGAAAACATGACATTTTCTTAATTAAAATTCTACATTTTGTGTTCATATATGTGTTTTCTTGTTTTAGAGACTGATTCATAATAAAGTTAAATGTTTAAGTGTCAACTATCAAGAGTCAGTGACAAGACCTGATTCGTTATCGGCTTAAAATATGTGAGAAATAAACACTTTGACTGAAGAAATTGATCCAAAACCACAGACTTTTATCAATGACCTTAAAGATTTCAACAAATGTTTGTTGGAAAAGACATTGAACAGGATGAATATAGTATTACTGATGTAATACAGGTGGGGGGGTTGAGCAGCTTCACTATTTACATGTTACTTTATTTCCTTCAATCCCCTTTAACAGGTAAAGTAATTTACACGATAACTTAAACTGACAGTTCCCCCATAATAATACTATGTTGTGATCATACTGTTAAAATTGTGTGATATTGAACTCATGATTTAACTCTGTGTGTGTGTGTGTGTGTGTGTGTGTGTGTGTGTGTGTGTGTGTGTGTGTGTGTGTGTGTGTGTGTGTGTGTCTCTGCAGATGATGGTAAACTGTCTCTGGACGAGTTCCAGGCGTTCTTCTCTGACGGCACGCTGAACGAGGAGGAGCTGGAGAAGCTGTTCCACACCATCGACTCTGATAACACCAGGTCAGCACTCACTACTGCTGCATGCTCGTGTGTGTCTGTGTCTGTGTGTGTCTCTCTGCCTACAGCAACACTGCTTAGCTCCTGCATGAAATACGTGTGCATGTATTTGTGTGTGTGTGTGTGTGTGTGTGTGTGTGTGTGTGTGTGTGCTCACTCCACCGTGACTTTTGTTTTTGATCACATCTCACTATCAATTATGAAAAAGATGAAAGATGCATGCAGCTGCAAAGCCTCACACCACATTTTTTCAAAGTGTGTGTCTCTCACTCTGTGTGTGTGTGTGTGTGTGTGTGTGTGTGTGTGTGTGTGTGTGTGTGTGTGTGTGTGTGTGTGTGTGTGTGTGTGTGTGTGTGTGTGTGTGCGTGCGTGCGTGCGTGCGTGTGCATGTGCATGTGTGTGTGTGTGTGTGTGTGGAAAAGCAGTTTTTTATGGAAAAACCTTTAGTAAGCGAAACCTTCACGTTTAACGACGAGCGCGAAAATGAGAAATAAAAAAAGACAGTGGGATGAAACAAAGAAAGAAGCGACTGAGGGAACAGCAGCGTTTCCTGTTTCTACATCTGTCACTTTCTTTTCTGCTTTTCTTCTCATTCAAATTTAGTTTTGCATTAGTGCTCCGGATCCTCCAGGACTTTAAACCTTCCTGTGGCTACTTGTCCTCGGGATACTCTTTTGATTGGCCTTCAATAAGTCAATGTATTGACCCATTTATAATCAGCATGGTCAGTAATCGGGGGGGGGGGGACCTGCAGGTTTCCACCTCTGAAACCTGCAGGTCCTCGAACAAAAAGGAAACCACGCAGAACAAACGCTGACCTTTATAGCTGTTGTAGAATTGGATTAGGTTCAATATATTTATATATAAAACTCCTCCACAGGGCTCAGCCTTTTTTTCCCTTTTAAATCAGCGCAGGAAGTGAACCATGCAACCAACTGACGTCAGCCATCTTGCCTCTGGAAAGACTTTATAAATCTTACTCGCTGCAGTGGACGCAGTCAAAAAAGTTTCTGCTCATTACAGTTAAGTGGCCTCGCTGCACGCCAGGCCTCGGCAGGGTCACGTGACGGCAGATAGGGTTATTGATTGGTCCCAGTGAAAGCAGGATTGACGGCGTAAGAGTTTCCTGTTGTAGCAGGAAGTTGATGGATGGGATGGAGGGATGAGGAGGAGACTGAGTGATGTCCTGCCTCCAGTCGTACATCTAACTCCATCTGTCGTCGTTTCCTCAGGTTTCCATCTTTCTCTCCTCATCACTCTGTTCTCTCAGTCTCACGGTTCTGACTGGTTTGAAGTGCTTGTGCTGTAATGTTGCAGGAGACATGAGCTCTGAGCTGAAATACAAACGTCAGGAGGGTTTTAATTTGTTTTCTCCAGCACCTAATAAATGGATTTTACTCGGAGTCAGTGAGGAAATCACAAGTCTGATTTATTGTTTAGTCAGTTCAACAAACTATGAAGTTCTAGAAGCTCAAATTACATAAAAAGGACAGTTGAAATGTTCACTGACAATCAACTGAAAATCTTTTGGAGAATAATTAGATATGATAACTTTTACACTAAGGCAAAGGAGATAAATTCTGCACACATGTAGTATTTAGTATTTCTGTCTAAAGTAACACAAAGAGTTTATAACTTATAATACTGTAGCTACAACAATTAAAGGAGTACTACAGAATTGTAATGTGGGGTTTCCCTTAAAGAGGAGACTCACACTTTTTAAAGAAATGGTTGATGTTGTTCAACAAACAAAAAATACATCTTTCGTTTTAGTCCCTAGTGCAGATCAGCTTCAATGTCCCATAATGCAACTCAGTTGTATTTTTGCATTTGACCTTCTCCGCCTGGGAAACACATTTTAACCCATGAAGGCAGCAAATCTACGTTACAAAATCTTTAATTTCTCAGTCTCTGAAGCAGATTGAGACAATAAATAGGGATAAATAAGGTGGCTGAAACATTAGACTTTAAGTGAGACTTATTACCTCTTCCCCAAAGTTCGTGAACAGTTTTTAGAGAACCATTAAAGCTGACATCCCCTTGTTTCCCTCGAACACGTCTCTTTATCTGCATCTTCCTCATTGTTGTTTTATCCGATGCACCTCAGCTCTAATCTGCTTCAATATCGCTCTCCTCGCTCAGATCGTTCATCATCGTCTGAAACGCTACTTTTCTGCCGACTAACATCTCCAACAAACAAACAAACTACATTTTCCATAATGCACTCCGCCTCTTCTGGGAGTATTTCAGTGAAACACAATGTTTTTCTTCAGTCATAAGTCTTGAAAAGGTGACATCATATCAAACCTGCACGTTTCATCTGTTTCTAAAGGGAGAGGCACACAAACGTCGCACACGGTTTTGAAGGTGTAGACACGTATACACTGCATCAGGTCCAAATGGGTGAAAATACAGTCACATTGTTTTAAAGAAACGTGAAAGCTGTGTTTTAGTTCCTACCACAGGTTAAGTTCAGAAAATACTGGATCCTCTATGTCCCATAATGCAACTTGATTTCGCTGTCGATCCTCTCAGCCTCGGAAACGCTCGTCCACTTCAATGGCGGAATCAAGATTATTCTTTCAAGTTGAGCAGTAAATTGAACTTAATGATTAAAATCAGTTGAGTTTTTCTTTATTGTGCATAAAACACATCAGACTTCACTAAGATTCTGTGTGAAAGCACCGAATCAGCACTCTGCATTTAAATAGATGTATGATTTTAATGAAATCTAATGTCATAGAAACATACGCTGACTCTTCTTGCCAACGATATGTTTTAAACCCCAGGATTAATGTGACTTGAATATTATTACCAAGCCCCGGGGGGGCCTGCGTCGGTCGCAGAGAACCACATAATTACCGGTTTATTTCCTGTGTGAAAATGCAGCGGACATCTGGAAGCGCCGTTTGGATAGTAAACAATCTGCCTCTGTTATTTTAGCCAACTGAATAAACAGGGAAGTACATTTGATGTTGGATAGAACCGGACTTTTAAAGCCCATCTGTCACAGGGATAGATCAGGACTCATGCTGGCAGACGCTCTGCAGGAGGAAATCTAACTGCAGCTTAATAAAATCATATGAGCCATTAACAAATCAGCCCGTTCATCAAGGGTCAACCAGAGAAAGCAAAGCAATAACCTGCTGATATCTCAAATATTTCCTGATTTATTCCAAGAACCTTCTCCTTTTTCCGAACAGTCATTTATGATGAAGATGAACAGATGGCGTCTTTCCGTCAGTCTGTTCTCTCTCCTCAGTTCTCCCATCATCAGTTACATCTCATCCCTGTTTTGGCTGCATGAAGAAGAGAGGATCTTCTTTTCCCCTTCTCTTCCTCCATGCTGCTCCTCCCTCGTTCTCCTCTACAGCCGGTTTCATAGATGAACTCCAGAAAATGAGATCCAGAGCAGGAGATTCTGGGATGAAACACGTCAAACCACTCGGCGTGAGGCGTGGCAAAGCATGCAGGGCGAGACGTTTACATTTTACTGCAAAGAAAAATTGCTATGAACAACATATTGACACTGATGTCGGCCCTATATTTGTTCTGCGCCGGTTTTGTGTTAGAAACGTCATCAACACCCCCACTCTCTTCCGGAGAATCTTCTGTTACACGTATTCAGACATTATCCAGAGCTTTTACTAGAATGCCGGCAAGAGAAACTCCAGAGAATGTCCCCAGTCTGTTGTCTTCTCACCTTCAGCCCCTCTGGACCATGTCTGCAGAGTCAGTGCAGGTCTGAACGCTGCGTTTCTCTCCTGGTCAGTCGACCGGGGACAGTCTCCTTTACTCCAGAGCAGAATTCACCGTCCAGCTGAGCATGAATGATGGCAGATTGAGTCAGACTCCTGTCAGTCTCGTTAGGCTGCTCGCTGCCTGCCAAAGACTGTGTGTGTGTGTGTGTGTGTGTGTGTGTGTGTGTGTGTGTGTGTGTGTGTGTGTGTGTGTGTGTGTGTGTGTGTGTGTGTGTGTGTGTGTGTGTGTGTGTGTGTGTGTGTTGAGGTGATGAGCAAGCAACAAAAAGAGAAGGATTCATTCAATCATTAAATGTCCTGTCCTATCCGTCCTGTATTTATGCCTAAATGCCAAAAGCCTTTCCTCAGTTTCTGACCCTGCTCTTATACTTCTCCCTTTCCTTCCCTTCTTCCTTCCTTCCTTCCTTCCTTACATCCTTCCTTCCTTTTTCTCCCTCTGCTGCTCCACTTCCATGCTTTGATAGTAATGTTGACACGAAGGAACTCTGTGGTAAGTGTGACCACATACACACACACACACACACACACACACACACACACACACACACACACACACACACACACACACACACACACACACACCTGCCGCTGCCCTCATTCTCTGTCTTATCTATTATTGAAAAGAATTTCTCCGTTGAAATGCAATTATTTTGTCAGGAAAATATCTTAATTTAGCTCATTAATTCCAGTTAACCGTCGCAAATTACTTTGTGACTCTTAAAGTTGTGCAAACCTTGTCATGTTCCAATTACAGTGTGTGTTTCTGTGTGTGTGTGCGTGTGCGTGTGTGTTTCTGTGTGAAGACTACTTTGCTAAACACATGGGCGACTATGAGGGAGTTCTGGCCTCGTTGGAAACACTCAATCTTTCCATCCTTAAAGCCATGGACTTCACCAAGAAGGTAAGAGTGTGTGTGTGTGTGTGTGTGTTACTGTACTTTATACATAATAATAATATATAATATCTATGCACTTATATTTGTGAAGCCTATTTAAGTATCGACCCTCCAGAGTGAGGACATTTTGACCGGCCCTCATTTCTCAATGGACTGTTTGAGGTGTAAGACTTGGTGTTAGGGTTAGAATCAGGTTCAGGTTAAGGGCTAGGGAAGGTTTTATGTCAATGAGTGTCCTCTCTAAGATCGAAATACAAACATGTGTGTGTGTGTGTGTGTATGGCAGTCAGCTGCAGAGCTGTAATGTGTTATCCTAGTTTTTCCCATGTGCTATATATAGCAGCTGGTGCACAGCCCCATTCTGATATCCATGTTCATGTTCCAGCCTCTTTGAGTGAGTGTGTGTGTGTGTGTGTGTGTGTGTGTGTGTGTGTGTGTGTGTGTGTGTGTGTGTGTGTGTGTGCGTGCGTGTCTGTGTGTGTGCTTGTCCGTGAACGTGTTCTTGTGCGTGTGTGTGTGTGTGTGTGTGCATGTGTGTGTGTGTGTGTGTCTCTATATCTCCATCCAGCAGCTCGGTCTTTATCTGTCTCTCAGCTGCAGCCATTCAGCAGAACTCAAGGCTACTTTCCCTCTAACGAGCAGTCGTTGTTTAATCAATCAGTCAAGTGTCTCTCTTGTTCCGTCGCTGTTCCACGTACACGCTCTCTCTCTGCTCTTCTGTCCTGGGAGCTGGGATGTTATTCTAGAGTCTGCTGCGGGCAGTGAGGAGGAGTGTTGTGTTGAGAGCGGAGCGGCCTGCTGCCTCTAGAAGTCAAATCGACAAACTGAAGCCCGGACGCTGCTGACCAGTTAAATACTGGTGGAGGATTTGTGAGAGTGTGTTTTTGGCAGCGAGGCTAAAGTCGACTTCACTGCAGAGAAAAAGACTCGAGACGATAAAATATCCACGTCTCAAAAGCAGTCTAGACGCTGCTCCTGTCTCCTGTAAGCACTTTCTTTTGATTGAAGATTTCCAGTTGAAACTCCGCTGTTGCTCAGTTTTAATCAGTTGTGGTTTTACTTTGAGAAACTTTGTGTGTTTTCATCCGAAAGCAAATAGGCAAAATATTCAGGGTTTCCACTCCGGGACATTCATTGCCTGTCAGTTTCGCGTGCCACAGCAGATCCTGGTTATCAGACACAGTATCAGAACTTCTGCAGATACTCAGTGTTAAAGTATTGGAAACTACAGCTGGAGATAAGATGTCGGTGTGTAAAGGTTTGGAGTTTAAATGACTTTTCTGTCATTGTCATTTTTTGATTTATGCTGCCCCTGATTCCCAGTGGCCACTCACGGTACAGCAACAGAAGGATCTCAGTATTGTGAGCTATTTTTAGATTTACGACACTTTCACACCAGCCTTGTTTTGTGCTGAGCTTCAAACTTTTCTGTTTAGTTCAAACCAAAATGTGAAAGATTCTTCGGATCGAGCCAATAAGGTGGTCTCAGGAAGTAGAGACGGCATAAAACAATATAGAGAGATAAAGAAGTAGAGGCGGCTGTAGGATTCCTGCCGTCATCACCTCTGATGATATAATATTTGAACGATGATGATGTGTATTTTGCTGGGAGTAAAACTATATTGATAATACATCTGCAACGGAATTATAAAAGTGAACCAGTTCGTTCATTTTCTCTGTTCAAACAGACAGACCCCTTTTTTCTTTTATCACGTCGATGAATCCCAGCCAACGCTGCTACAGAGCACTGGTCTCCTTTTATTGAATTAGTATCACGTGACCACATCTCACCAAACTCAAAGCTGGAATCAATAGATCCATTCGATACCTTCTCCCTGTACGTTTGGTCTCATCGTTCCTACCACTAACTTTCTCTTTGCGTTCACCAATGCTAATCGTTCCTTTTCGGAGAATCAATACATCACGAGTGAGACACCGAGGAAACTGATGCATGCAAAGAGCTGAAGCACCATCACAACTGCAGAGAATCTCCAGGGCGAAGCAGATGTGAGTGGGTGGAGTTTAAAGACAGAGCGTGACATGAGCTCGGGCAGAATGCTGCGGCCGGAGCCCTGGCCTTTTACATCCCTGTGAGAATTGATTAGTTCTCCATCCACCTCTGTGAATAGAGACGCAGAGAGATTAAGTGGAGCAGGTGAGCCGACTCTGTACCTGGCTGCTGGCCGAGTCTGTTCTGCACTGAAGGGCTTTTCTCTGTTACTTTAAAGCACTGTGTTGGAACCTGAAGGGAGTTTGCAGTGAGAATAAAATGAGTCATCTGAAATTTATACCCCAGCAGTCTTGGCTCTATTATGCTGCGGAGACCTCGCCAAATTCCTGCGATGTGAAACAGGATGAATAAAATTACAGAGTATAGTGCTGCTCATGGATTAAAAACACGCTACAGTAGCCATTGTAATACCTGCACCACCTTCTCCACCGTTTCTCAATAGACAATAAATCTGAGAAAGAAAAGCATCTGATGTGCATTGGACCTGACGGACAGTTATAGAGATGCTGATACTCGCTGTCTGTGTCGCCATCGCTCATCCTCCACCGCTGCATTCTCCCAGAGGGACGAGCAACACACCAATAATTCATGCAAATGTGATATTTCCATCCACTTCATGCAGTATTCATTATTTTGCCTGTCGAGGTATCAATTAGCGGAAGCAGTCGCCGCTGCCTGGAGCTCATGGGATTCTGCAAATAAGCAAATCATAAAGTAATTACTGGTGATTAATAAACTCAGATCACCTCTGACCTCTCAGATCACAGCATATTTATTGCAATTATCCTGCTAATAACGAGAGAATTAGAGGGGACATTTCAAAGACGTAATTATCTTCAGATGGTAGAATTAGATTTGTGCCCTTTGCTTTATATGAGTTATTCACTGCATATTATTGATTTATTAATGTAGTGACCATAGGCTGTGTGTTTTCCTTGTCTTCATTCAAGAGCGTGGTCTTTCAGTTTGAGAGCAGCACTCATTGATTTCATGTTCAGACTTTTAGTAACAGTGTCCCTCAAATCCCTGCGCTCGCATTCAGATTCAAACACTGTGCGCTTTCAGCCACATATTTAGTTGCTTGGGAGGATTCAGCTCCTCCTCTCACGCTCACACGGAAGCAGTGTGAGCGTGAGAAAAGGAGCCGGAGCTGTAAGACAGGAAATCTGTCCAGGGAACGAAATATCTGAGCACAAGCGCACGGATCGAGCACCAACAGATGCTAGTTGAGTGTGAGCGCAGGGGCTTTACCAGTTCTGCTCTTCCCCTGAAAAATAACGATGTGGAAAAAACCCAAACGACTTGTCTCCACCTCCTACAGCAGCGCTCGGGGGATGGGGTCAGGTTATTGAGGTCTTGCCAATACATGCACTCGTCCAATCACAGTCAGTCTCAGCTGTCAATCGTGACGTACGACCCCTATTTTTAGAGCGTCAAATAACCAGAAAACCTTTTGATGTGTACTTTCACTTGTTACTTGGGCCAGGTCTCATCCAATAACACGGAGGAGGCAAGGTTTATAAAATATATTGCAGGGTGACTTCACTTTTGGTGAAGAGTCATTCATCTTTATATTGTCTGATATTAACATTGAAAAGACAAATATTATATTTTCACATCCTATTGCAGCTCATGTCAACTTGGCATCACATGAAGGGCTCCCTAAGTCACTGTAGTGACAGTTGCCATGGAGGTCGGGAACAGTTGTCATGGCGATCGGTTGAGTTGGTGTCAGCTTGTTAGGACAAAACGTTGCTCTGCCAACTTTTCGCCGAGTTTTGTATTTGCAAGCGTATTTCGCTGGTGTCTTCATCCAGATGCAGAACGGACCTCAGGCCTTATTAGAAAGCTCTGACGTCCCCGTGACACTTTTCATACTTTACTGTGGTTCCTCCTGGCGATGCTCAGTTCATCATTTTTTGATCGAGACCAAAGATTGTTCTGCATCGGGAGCTGTGAGCAGTGAAGACAGCTGAAGAATACAAACTTTGGGGAAAAGAGAGGCTGACAGAGAATTTGTTTGTCCGTGACGGATTCAGAGGAAAACCCTCCTGCGAGTCTGCCTCCTCTTCGCTGCAGCAGCGTTTCAGTCACGCTCCCAAATGACGGCTCACAATTTTCATGAACAAATAATCTAAATATGTAATATGGAGCTCACACTTCAAATCCAGCGTTCTTTCACCTGTTTGTCTCCTTTTCTTTTTGTGTGACAGCTTTTTACAGCAATAACAGAATCTGAAGTGGTTCCAGTAAACCTTTTTTAATTGGCTCCTCGTCAGGTGGGGTGTGTGTGAGTGAGTGTGTGTGTGTGTGTGTGTGTGTGTGTGTGTGTGTGTGTGTGTGTGTGTGTGTGTGTGTGTGTGTGTGTGTGTGTGTGTGTGTGTGAGTGTGTGTGTGAGTGGTGATGAGCAGGCAACAAAAAGAGAAGAGGGAGAATTAATTCAATCTCCTGTCCTATCTGTCCTGTATAAATGCTGCTGTGTTTAATGAGCCAATGTCATTAGCAATTTTTTTTTCGAGCTTTCACTGAGCGAGCCAACACACTCTGATGACTCTGCACGCACACACACACACACACACACACACACACACACACACACACACACACACACACACACACACACTCTGACACACGCACACACACGCACAATCAGTCACGCACACTCAAATCTTGTTAAGCCCAAGTCCTTTTTTTCAAATCAGTTCAGGAAATTGTTTTGTGCCGGTGAGTGACCCTCCATGAGGCTCGTAGCTGCCCCTCATCCTCCTCCCCCTCCCCATCTCCTCTTCCTCTCACCTCTCCTTTCTCTCATCTTCTCCTCTTTCATCTCCGCTCTCTATTGTCTTCTTCCGCCCCCGAGCCATCGCCACCTCCCCCCACCTCGTCCTCTTCATCCCCTTCTTTGTGCGTGAAGATGAAGGTGAAGTAGATCACGGGGCGGAGGGGGGGCGTTTAGGTCTGTACACAGTAACGATGGAGCAGTGTGAAGGGAGTAAAAAGGTGGAGAATGATGGATGGAGGAGAGAGGGAAAGAGGGGAGAGGTTGGGTGAGAGGTCGGAGTGAAGATGGTGATGAATGAGGAGAAGTGAGTAAAAGATCTCAGCTCAGTCGGAGGCAGCGATCGGATTCTTGGTGAAGCAGCTTGCGTAACGTTCATCACTTATTCATTTGGATTTAATGGGTTTCAAATGAAGATTATATCCATTACAGTATGTTGAGTCTGTGTGCTCCCTTAATGAGATTCTTTTTTATGGATCCCTCAAACTAACAAAACACTATAAATTCTATCCGTTAAATGTAAGATTCTAATGCTTGAATGAGTCGTAGACTTTCTTCAATAGTCAAATTAAATGTTAAAGAAAATTAATGAAGATTTCTCCCTCACATACGAGCACATGGCCACACCCGATTAATTCACATGACTGTAAGGGAATTGGAGAATGTGCTGAAGAAAATGGGAAATGTTGCTTGTAAAGAAAAGATTGAATGAGCTACAAACAAAGAAAAACATCAGGGAAACTAGGATGACATTCAGTAGAATGCACCAAGGACAATTAGTCCTTTTCATTTTATTCAAACTGCACCAAATTAAAAACACCAATAGATATCACTCCCCTAAATATGACAATTTTAATGGGTTCTTCCCTGACACATAACACGTCCTTTCACCAAGAACCAGGGAAATCATGTAAATAAGCAATAGAGTAATTATAAATCAAGTAAATTGATTAGAAATGTGAAATAATCTTTGTCGGGGAGAATATTGTCGACATCTCTATAATCTGATTAGGTTCATTCCATCAGTGTGTGTCCACCTGGAGCCAAGAGCTCAGTCTGGATCCTTCCTGCGATCACAGCAGCCTGACGCATGTATATATATATTATATACATGTAAATCAGTCAGTGATGTAAACCCCGATAGCAAGAGCTCTCTGAAACCTGGTGTCCAAGGTTACCGTTTCCCTGGCAACCAAGAAGCGGGATGCTGCTGTGCTGGGTGTCAAAGGAATAAAGTTGGACTGGGGGAAGGAGGAGACGTGAGGGAGTTGACACGGACAAGTTTGCGTGAAAGAGGAATTTGACGGTGAAGAGAGAACAGGAAGACAGAGGCGGTGGGAAGACGCTGAGAAAGAGAAAAAAGTGAGAAGTGAAGGAAGCGTAGTGATGGGATACGAGTCTGATATGAGTCAAGAGGTCAGACGCAGTAACACCGAGTGGACCGGGGTCAGAGCCGCTTGACATCTTTCTCACGGCTGACACTACAGACAGGAATTACTGATCACACGCTTTCATTTCATCGTCCTGCTCCTGACGACTCAGGGCCCCAGACTAACTTCTTTTTACAAGCAGCACATATCCTCCTGTTGACAATATTCGGAGCACAAGCAGAACATTTAGGGGCACACGTTAAATCAACCTACCTACCCACCCATAAATAGACAACTTGTTAGTTTACAGAGGGTGATGGTAGAGTTACAAATCAATTACAAGCGTGGTCAGATTCATGCTCAGTAATCATGTCGTTAAAGTTATTTTCATCAAAAGCAGGCAAGATTTAGTTGATGAGATATCTGAGACTTTGTATAGATTTCAAAATATTTTTTATATTTTCTAAATTGTGGCTTCTTTTATGAAGTTACCGGAACACAGAGGAATAAAACGGAATAAAGGGGTGGATTTATTGGCTAAGCACCATATCGTAACGAAGTCATGGACATTTCACTTGGCAATTCGGAAGGAAAAACAATAACCAAAGGAAACATTATTATACAATGGCAGCTGGGATGTAGCTCACACTGGGAGACATCTTTATGCAGCACAGCAGGAGGTGAGCACAGTGTGCACAGCCATGGGAGCAACAAAGAGGAGAACATCTTGACCGGAACGATAGGACAAACTGAACACAGTAACACACTGCACGTAATAAAATGACATCCTGCAGGATTATGTGATTACTGCCAAATCATCAGTGGAGCATAATGCTTCACCGTAACAGGCATGTTGGAGACCGAGAAAAGCTAAAGTAGGAAATTGCAATGCATGCAGTGGAAGAACTGAGCTTGGAAATGATTGGAATAGGGAGTAAGCTTCATTATCGGAGGGAGACAATTATTTAATATGACCTAGATAACTCTGATTCACACACTCTCAAAACAGTAGGTTGCCATCCACTAATAAACTGAACAAAGAAGATTGGTGGATGGCAAACAACATCAAGGTACATTACTGCCAGTATGTTTGAATATCCTACTTCCTCTTCTTGCTACTTCCTCTTCTTATTTCCCATTTCTTTACCCTTTTAACCTTTTAACTTCAAAGGGTTGGGTGAGTTTCCTCTCCTTATGATACCACCTTTGATCAAAGGCTAGAGAACATAGATTAACGTCCTATCATGATGTTGCCTGAACAAAGTAGAAGATTCAGATGAAAACACAGATCTATTAACCTTTTGGGAGATTGGTACTTGTTAGTAAACCACACAGTCAGCATGGAGCCACCCAAACTCGATCTGATTGCCTGCGCGAATTTCCCACCGGTGACCTTGTCCCAAATTGTGTTGGACAGGAACTGCTTGGCTGAGTCTCATATCCAAGATGAGATCAACAGGTCCACTGCGAATAGTTTATGCAAACAGGTTCTTCAGCTGTCCACCAGGGAAATCCGAAAAAGCATCAAGTCAATCATTTTAGATTGGAAAGAGAAATCCCCGAGGATATATTCACTTGTACGACCGGATCAGTGTTACTTTGGTATAGATGAGGACTTCGTGGTGAAGAACATGAAAGACATCCTTCCACAGTTCTTCTGTCACATTTTATCGAATGACTCAAGTACTTACTGTGAGAGCTTGTGTGAATTCAGCCGGTTAATTGCTCGAGAGATAGTGAGCAAAATAAACAACTGCATCGGCAGTATGCTTTCAGACACCTCTGAGGGAAGGTGTGATATTCCAGAAACTTTAAATGCAATGATCATTCTAATTGGCAATATCACAAATTGCTTGCGTCTGAAGATGTGCCAATGTGTAGTGCAGCAAGGAGAAGGCAACACAACTCCACTCCTACTGGACGGCCAGGAGGGGAAAACACAAAGGGTCAGCAGAGACAGCTGTGACATCGTTTACTCTACATCACAGAAAGCAGTGATGGATATCCTGATAGACACTTCATCCACCAGCCACAGTCAAGCAGAAGACCAGGACCTTCATCAGGACAGGGGTGACCAAGTCAGACGTATCTCACATCTGAGAAGGTCAGAGGAGAGTAGGAAATCCCATGATGGAAATTTTGGCGATGAATATTCAGATGATGACAATTCTGATGATGGAAATGCTGAAGATGAATATTCTGATGATGAACACTTTGATGATGGAAATTCTGAAGATGGAAATTCAGGAGTTGAATGTTCAGTTGATGGAAAGGGTTATAATGGAAATTCTGTTATTACACATAGCCTTCGTTTTGGCAGAATTGTTGTCCTTTGTCCTTCTGACCCAGCAAAACTATCAGATGATCACAAAAGTCCCCCACTGGTTGCCACTACATCCATCAACCACTTTGATGAAGAAGACCAGGACCCTCATGAGGACATGGATGAGGAATTCAGGATCATCTCACGTTTCAGAAGTTCAGCGGAGAGTGGGAGTGCTGATGATCGAAATTCAGGAGATGAATGTTCAGATGATCGAAATGCTGACGATGGAAATTCTGTTGCTGAAGAGGATTCAGATGTTATTTCACACAGCCCTCGTTTTGGTAGAACAACTGTCAGAGCACCAGATTGTCCAAGCAAACGAATGCAGCCACCAAACCATCATCCTGATGTCTCTTGTCTTTCTAAGCAAGCAAAACGATCAGATTATCACAAAAGTCCAACACTGGCCACGACTTCATCCATCAACCAATATGATGAAGAAGACCAGAACCCTCAAGAGGAGCTGGATGAAGAATTCAGGGTCATCTCACAACTCAGCGATTCAGAGGAGAGTTTGAATTCTGATGATGAAAATTCTGGAGATGAATCTTCAGATGATGGAAATTCTGATGATGGAAATTCTGATTATGGAGATGAATCTTTAGATGATGGAAATTCTGATGATGGAAATTCTGATGATGGAAATTATGGAGATGAATCTTCAGAGGACGGAAGTGGTGATTGTGGAATTTGTGACCCTAAGGAGGATTCAGATCAAATTACACAAAGCCATTGTTTGTGCAAAGCTACTGTCAAGTCAAGACAGGCTTCTGAAGTCCAGCATCCTTGTGAAACAAGAATGATGTCATCGCAGAACTACGCTCACATAGAGATTGGCTTGGTTATTACAGGGCTTGTAAGGTATACCATACGGAAGGCCAAAGTATCGCCGATTGTGATCGATTCGAACAGTATTATCAAAAATCTTTCAGAGAAGGCAAAGCAGCAGATCAAGCCCAATAAAAAGAGCATAACCACAGTAGAAAATATCGAGAAGATCCACAAGGCTGTGTTCAAAGAACTGGTGAAGAAAATTGGCAGTGCCAAGGAGATTCTAAAAGTCATGGAGACTCAGCTGGCTGACTCCGTCTTCATTGACGTCTTGAGGATTCAATTGACGTCACCGTCACCTAAGAAGAAAGGATCTTTTGCCACTTTCTTCTCATCCATGAGCAAACTCTTGAGGAGGAGATTTAGGACTTGATCTACTCAGATCCCAACTAGAGAGTGCTATGTGTATTATAACAGATTGCACGTTTGGTTGGTGGGAGTTTTGCTGGTGATCTACTAACAGTACTTGTGTAAATGTGTAAATGATAACAGGTGCAAACATGGTGGAGGCAGTAGCATTTAAATGAGAAAATTATTTTCAAAAGCAGCACTGTTTACGTTGTAAATGCTTTGTCATTGTGTGTCGCACTGTCACTGAAATTAAGAAGATAAAGGTCCAGACCCTGACTCTACATCCATGTTTATTTACAGTCTATGGTTTCGGCCCTGGGAGGAAATTAATAATCACAACTTCAAAAGCTGTTTATTTGAACCTACATCACCTCAAAACAAGGACTCTTTCAAAGCACAAATCAGAAGATGACTTCTTGCTCCTCAAGACTTCAAAGAGCCATTTTAGTGGAGGACGAGACCTTGATGTGAAACCTCCCACCACAGTGATCATGATAATGAAAGCAAAGCACAGAGCAGCCGGGGGAAAGGAGAGATCATGACGCCGAGCGATGCGTTCCCCGTATTTAGAAATAATTACAGCTTAAATCTGACTGCAGCTAAAACAAAGAAGTTTATAATTAGATAGGGAAGACGAAGGTAAACCTCTGTGATGGTGTGGTATATTTCAGCTAATAACTCTTTTGAACATGGTTATAAAACATGATGACATCTTAAAAGCTTAAGCGTCTTAAACTCTCTTTGAACACTATTCCAGGTGTTATTCGTTAGCTCTCTCCCCCTTAGAATACTTCTTGACCTGTACAATGAAGGACCCTGTTGTATGACGTCATGTTATCTCTAGTCTTGGGGTTCCACCTCCCACCTATAAAACTTCTTACCCTGCAGGGAGACTTCAGATTTCACCATTTTGGCCTGTGTGATTTCTCCAAGTTCCGGAGCTTGTCTTGACCTGTACTGCTGTTGTGTAATAAACATCATTATACTTGTAAGTACTGGGTCAGCGGTCCTTTTCCTTCATCATCAACTTCTACAACAACACGGCGACCTCTCGACAAGAATACACCTCAATGGCGTGGACTGAACCAACCAATCCAAAAAGGTGGGATTCTTAACATCTTTTTGTCAGTGGCTGAAAACAGTAAAAATATCATTGATACAAGCGGCTCTAATGATAAATAAATAAGTAGAAGATTGTTGGAGAGAACATACCTCAGTTAAAGCTGAGGTCCTGTCTCGCCATGTAAAACACAGAGAAAGAGATCGTAGGGCATTTGTCATATGTCACAAAATGTGAAAGATGTAATCATGTCTCTACATAATGTGACCCAAATCAGAATACTTGAGGTACAAGTTCATTGGGAAATACTGTATGATGATGGAGGCAGCAAAACAATATGATTAAATAAAGAAGATGCATTTGCTCCACTTGTCTTATTACTTGCGGTTACTAGTATAGAAGCTACACTTTAGTATTGTCACTCACAGGTATAAAGGTGTCGGTAACTATTTGATGAGCAGCAGCCGGCGTGTCGCTGTCGTTACGTTTACTGTACCCCCCCCCCCCCCCCCCCCAGTCTGTCAGCGTGGCGTTCTGTACAGGTGAGCATGTGATGGAGTGTGCGACCGACTGACTGCATCCTCAGTGTGTCCCACAGCTGGTAATGATGCGGACATGAATAATTTGTGTGTCTGTGTGTGTGTGTGTGTGTGTGCGTGTGTGTGTGTGTGTGTGTGTGTGTGAGGGAGGGAACTGGGTGAGTGTGTGTTGTGTTTTCAGCTGGGTGTGTGTTGACTGATGAGGTTACACCCAATGCATGAATAATGCAGAGGACTGTAGGGAGTGAGGAAGATAGTCTCTGTGTGTGTGTGTGTGTGTGTGTGTGTGTGTGTGTGTGTGTGTGTGTGTGTGTGTGTGTAATTGGGTGAAAGGAGAGAATAGAGAGGGGAACTCCTTATAGGGATTTTATACTGACTTGAGGGAGTGAGATAGTAAAACACACAAATGAACCACAAAGCTCAGCTCACTGTTCTCCAGCTCATCCTCCTCATCTTTACCCTCTTCTGTCTCGCTCCTCTTCCAGTTTCTCCCACCTCCTGCCTCCCTCCTCTCTCCTCCTTTTATCTCCCTTTCCCCCGAGCAGCTTCGCTCCCCCCTACTGTTTATCCCCGCCTCCCACACCTCCATCCTCCTCCTTGCCTTCCCTGCATCCTCGTTCAGTCTCTGGAAGCCGATGAGGCTGGCGTCCTATCTGAGGTGCCTCAGTGTCTCTGATGCCTGTTAGCGAGCTCGCCTTCTGTTTAGAAACAGGCTCGGGCTCGGCGCCTGCTCGTGGACCAGCTCCACACGTCCACCACTTAAATCCTTCCAATACACCCAATGTCTGCTAATCTGTCATCGCTTCCTGTTTTAGAATCATTCAATCCTGATTGCAAACACAAATGTTCTCACAGCGAAGCCACCGGAGTGTTGGGGTTTTCAGCCAATCACATTGTGTTTAAACGAATACTCATTGTCGTGGTTGAACAGAGAGCATCTACGGAATCCTCCAACATAAACCACACAGCGTGGACCAGTTAGCATGTAGCAGCAAACCCGACGTTTCAAATCCACAATATGTGTGTTTCCCTTTTGACCCACATTTATTTATCTGCAGAGAATTTTTCCCGTTACAAAGTCAATGCAGAGAAATCTGTTGATGCTGATGGTGCAGAGTGCGTTTGTGCGCACGTGTGAGTCCATGCACAGGTTAGCGCCCCTGCTAATGGACTGGTAGATGTCAGCGGGTGGTCAGCTGTACAAGTCCACCATGAGTGCTTGACCCCCCCACCCTCTCACACACACATGCACACATACACACACACATGCACATATACACACATGCACTCAGTCCATTTCTTGTGGTTTTTACTTTTATCACTTTTCTCTGCCTCCCCCATTTTCCACTCTAACATCTTTGCTCATGTGATGAAGACATCCCAGTTGCAATAAGACCTCTCTGTGTGTGTGTGTGTGTGTGTGTGTGTGTGTGCGTGTGTGTGTGTGTGTGTTTGTGTGCAGAGCTATGAGAGCTTGAGTGAGTTTCTGATAACTGAGACTGCAGGACAACGAGAAGGGGAATGTGCTCCTCTCTGTCAGAGGTCTCCTGCTCAGCTATCGTTTCCTGCACGGTGCTAAAATGGTGTTGCTTAGAGACATATTGACTGTGGTTGCTAAGATACCATTTTAATTGGTTGATGTGTGAGGCGGAGGCAGAGTTGTGGGGGTTTTCCCATCGCACCGAAAACCCCAGTTATCCTCACAGATCCAGCTGCTGTGTTGAAACTGCAGAGACTCGTGAAATAAACGTTGATGCCTGCTCGAGCTGCGAAAAAGAAAAGAAAAACCAACACAAGTTCTTATCGGGAGACAGCTCCGACCACAACTTTAATAGGTTACCATGGCAACAACAGATCAAACCAATAGAAGGTAATAAAAAATCTAAAAATAGGCGGCTTGGGAAGTCTCCAGGGAGAACACCCTGTGAGCTGTACACACCGCCGATCTGCCTGGAGCTGTTTGAACGGCAGGTGAAGAACAGGAACATCCAACGACTCTTCTCTGCTCTTCTCTCCTCTTCTCTTCTCTTCTCTTCTCTTCTCTTCTCTTCTCTTCTCTTCTCTTCTCTTCTCTTCTCTTCTCTTCTCTTCTCTTCTCTTCTCTTCTCTTCTCTTCTCTTGATGAGATACGTTTACATATTCAAGGGAAAAGGACGTATTCAGGGGCACAAGGTAGTGGACAGAGGCGGGGGTGATTTTGGACAGATTGTATTAAGTCAAGTCATGTTTTTAGTGTTCAGATAGATGAGGTATTGTGAATCTCAGAGGCAGATTTATCTTCTACTGAATGGTTTATATCCATTCATAAAAACATTGCTCCACCAATATTCGACTGGTGAAGAACTCCACAGGGTATTTAAACCTCAATGGAAAAAGAAAGAATGAAAGAATTTCCTTCCTCCGGTGTTTTTAACTGTGAGGATCACAACTTTCATTTATTTGCACAAGGTGCAAGACGCTCCTCCTGTCCTCTCTTCTCCTCTCTAGGGTTGCAAATCGTTTGGGGTTTTCCCAATACTGGTGATAAATCGATACTGGCAACGAAACAGTGGCAGAACCAATTCTTAAAAAAAAAAACACAAATCCACGGTCGACAGCAAGATCAGCCATTTTTTTGCGAAGTTTAATTAGAAGTTAAAATTGAACATATTAACTTTCAACAGTATAAATAAGACTTATCTTAAATCTACGTTGGAAAATATGAATAGGGATGGGGTCTTCTCCTCCCTTTCCTCTCCTCTCCTTGGAGTTGCCTTGGCTTCTGGAGTCAGTTGAGAGGGATTAAGCTCCTTTAGACTAAGCTGTTGGATGGTGGATCGATACCAACACTTACATCCCTCCTCCATCTTGTGTTTCTCAGTCTTCATCCTGCGACAGCTTCCTCTTCCTCCATCACTGTAACACGTGTCCTGTTGAAGCCATTTTTGTTGTGACGTTATTTACACTAGACAATTCCCCAGCCCCCCCATCAATACTTTTGATTGTGGGTTTTTCAAGATGGAGAGAGCCACTCACTGTCTCATTATGGAGTAGAACATCATTACAGGTTGGTGCACTGCTATTGTGGACTGAAGCATCAACACCCTCCTGGTGAATGAAGTCAATGAGATTCTCATCTGTGTCTTTGTGGCACAACAAGAGGAGAGTTGAAGTCAAGCTGGAGACAAATGACCTGACACTCTGCAGGAAGCCTTGATGTTGACAGACTGACAGAAGGTTATTCACCTGAAGTCACTTCATTACATGGAACCAAGTAGCTTCGATTTTCTAGACAATAATGTTGTTATTATCCACATTATCAGAGTGGGGAACAAAACAGGAAGTAATCAATGAGATTGTTCTTAAATCAAAGTGAGAACCTCTTTCTAACCTCTTTCTATCTTTGTTGTATATCGAGCTTGTTTGCTTTCTTTACAGAGGACATGTTAATTAGCTTTGTCAGCTTTGCCGGCTTCGATCCTGTTTATGCTCCAGTTGTTTGTTTTGCCACCAAGGTGAAATTCATTAGTCCAAGTTGAAGAGCGACCGTGGAATATTCCTAACACTCCGGCTGAGTGAAAGCATCACTGTTATCAGCCGCTTACACCTCTCACCCTGGAGGCCTGCATCCCTGTCACCCCCCCCCCCACACACACACACACACACACACACACACTCAGCACAGCCTCTGTATCTCCATCTGAGTCTCAGAAGAAGGAATAATTTCCCCTAACAAGACCAATCTCTGTAATCACTGATTACTCCTGCAACACCCTGTAATCAGCCGCCAACATCTTATCACAAAAGACGCAGAGTGTGTGTGTGTGTGTGTGTGTGTGTGTGTGTGTGTGTGTGTGTGTGTGTGTGTGTGTGTGTGTGTGCTTGTGCTTGTGCTTCTACTTCTTATATCCTTGAGAGGACCTAACGGAGTGAGGACATTTGGCCTGTTTAGGGGGTACGTATGTAGTATTGATTATTGATGGGGCAGGTTAGAATAAGGGGCTAGGATTACGTGTGTGTTTGTGTTTGTTTTTGTGTTTGTTTGTGTGTGTGTGTTGGTGTGTCTGTGTGTTTTTGTGTGTGCGCCCTGCAGTGGTAAGATTCTCTATACATGCAGATGTGCAGATGCGTAGGTGGATGGTAATGAGGAGATTTGTTGTTAACTCCCAAGAAGATGAGAGGAAATACTGCACATGAGATATGATGACACACACACACACACACACACACACACACACACACACACACACACACACACACACACACACACATGACCTGATGGCACGGTCAATTACTCCAACCAGATTACATTTTTCTCATCTTATGAAAAACACGTCACCTCCACTTTGAGATAGGAAGGTGGATCCTTGCAGGGACTCGGGGTCAGACTGAAGTTCAGTGCGTGTGTCGCCTCCACCGATTCAAATTAAGCCTTCGGTGATGTGTGAAAAATATACACACAATAAAGAATATTGAGCCTCATAAGTGTGATAAATTCTGGAGAGCTCCGTCATCAATCATCGCACACAAAACCAGCCACACTAACATAAGTGAACCCTGACACCCTCTCATTGCTCCTGCCTGGATCTCATAAACACACACGGTTCTGAATAAGTGGACACACAAACACACACACACACACACACACACACACACACACACACACACACACACACACACACACACACACACACACACACACACACACACACACACACACACACACACACTCACACACACACACTCAGTCACATAATCCCATGTAGCTCCACTGGTGGAAGGAGCCAGTGGAGAGCGAGGGTGTATCTCCTCCAGGGTCCGTGATCTGTGTGAATTATAGATCACAGCTTTTTTCTATCCCGGGTTTTGAAGCTGTGCCCGTGGGACAAGTTCATCAGAGGGCGAGAGAGGATGCTACTGTACATACAGGAGGGAGAGAGAGAGAGAGGGAGCATTGAGGGGAGAGCAGGACAGGGTGAAGTGAGGAGCAGATTTTAAAATAGACAATTCAACACCAGTTCGCCTTCTGTGGTTTGGTGCCTCGGCTGCTTCTGGATTCCTTGTGAAATGACATCACAGAGCTGTGGGCTGTTTACACCAGATGTCTGAAGAATATGGCTCAGATTAAACATTTTCGGAAATTGGCCCAAAATGTTGTTTCTGATCAATGTCAAGTTCTGACGAAGGAATCCGTTTGAGGTTATATTTAGGAAAGGAGATTCGACCCAATCCAAGGCTTTTTATTTACAGTCTATGTTCCCAGCAGCAGTTTGAATGTTTAATTGTTGTGTTCCACCAACATTCATACTAATATTTTAATTAAAAAAAGTATTTTAAGACTCAAAGAATCTCCATCCAGACTCGTGTTTGAGCTGCTTATCAGTAATAATAATATTTGTTCACCTGAAAACGCGTCATGTGACCGTTCCTGTACAATGAGCATGTGTGTGCTGGTGCAAACAGGAAGTAGATCGACAAGTTGAAATGTCACTGGCAATATGTCGTGACTGCAAACAGCCAATCAGGGAGCAAGTCCCGGTGACGTCACGGTTTCCAAGCGCCAACGTCTTTGTCGCCGCGACTACGGACGGTAACCACGAACCATGGCAACAGTGTTGTGTTTTAAAAGTAAAATGTACTAATGTGGATGTAGACTGAGGCCAAAGAGTTTATCTTAAATTAGGATCAGAGCACCAGGTACAGCAACTTAAAGGTTTCACATGCTTGTTTTTGCTGCTGTATAACTATAGAAAAGAAGCAGTATTTAATGTGTGTTACTTATGACTCACACCTGCTATAGATCAACATACACCCACATAAACACACAGTTTAATATGCGCACACACACACTGCTTCAAGTGCTGCAGTTTAATTATGGCAGAAATAATCGAGTAGTGACAGTACTTCACTGAGATTCACTGAACAAGAGAATATGCAAAACACATGTACTGACTTTATACACGGACTTCACATTTGCTGTGTGTGTGTGTGTGTGTGTGTGTCTGTATTTGTGCTGAGGGCTTTTCTTCTGACCATAAATGAAAAACAACCAATTATCCAGCACATTTGATTCCCGTCGCTGCTTTGAGCCTTTAGAGTTTCCTGACTTCATCCATCACGACTCTAATGTTTATTCTGAATCTGCTGGCTAATAAAAGAGCTGCTACAGTTACATTCTCAATTCGTCCTGAGGGGAATTCTCACCCGTTTGTTTCATGTTGTCATTTTTAATAAGTATTAGTGCTCGTGACTCTCGGGGAATAAAGTACAGAAAACACTGAGACCAACAAAACGCTACACCTACAGTACTGGACATGATTCACGCCACAAAACCTATCGTCTTGTAACTGGGATTCTTGAAATTGTTGTGGTTTTTCATGTGATTATTAGTCCTCAGAGAAATAAGTACATTATAGACAAAAAAACTAGAATGACAAACCTCCGCCGGGGCCAAAAAGCCCTGCACATGATTGTGTTATTCTTGTATTACAAATATAATTTCCCCTCCACCAAGTTATGTATATTTGACCGAAGCAAATGTTATGAAGCAGACCCGTGATATAGAAAGGAATATATTTAATTATTTTTTTCTCCACTGTATCAGTATGCTCCCTTCACCAAATACATTTATATACATATATACATATAACTCTTTATTCCAATTAGGACCCCTCTTTGGTAATTGAACCTCAGCATGTTAGTTATAAGTGATTCGTATCTGTCTCTTGACAATAAAATTGGAACCACTCACATAAATTCTATAAACATTGATTTCTGTTGGTTGTATTTAAATAAATACATTTTAAACATTTTGTTTTTGCGTTTTATAATTGACGTTTATGTAAATTCCGAAAGCAGCTGGCCGGTCCACTGCTCACATGAACTGATGAGGAAGAGCCTCCTCTGAGTCGATAGCTGCAGGTTTGTACGTGGACATATATGCATGTCTGTGTTTACGTGGGTAAAAGCCATTGACTGTAATAATAGAAGTCGATCCAGCCGGTGGGATTGTGTGTCTCGTGAGGCCGCTGCTCTTTGATTAGAGAGCAGCAGAGGAAGGCTGACTGCACATGGAACCTTAATTGTCTCCCTGAATCACTGCACTGTGACTTCTGACAGTAAAGCTGACATGACCGACTGACTCCACTGTCGGAGGAAGATATTCAGTCAATTACGACCACGCTTTTGATACTGAGGCTCTCATGTGTGGGTCTGATGCATGGTTCTGTGGCTTTAACTGTGTCTCAGCATCTCGTCCAAACAGTAGCATTTACGGTATGCAGAGGACAAACTCAGAGTCTGGACATCCAGGTTCGTCTGAAACGTCATTGTGGACTTATGGAGCACTTCCTGGATTCTTAGCTTTCATACTGGACATTTTGGACACTTTGTTTACATGTCGCAGGACAACAGACTATAAAGAAGAGCATGTACATGTTGTTTTTGTCACACGCTTCCTCAGACAACCTTGACTTGGGTTTCTGGTAGAGGAAATGGTAGAGGAAATGGAAGAAGCGTCTCCACTTCCTCATGTTGAACAGAATGAAACCAACATTCTTAACTATGGATACATTTGGAGCCAGGGTCTGAGCGGTAGTGATCGTGGTGTGAAGCTGCAGCATCAAGGCCCCACTGATGCAGTGTAATTGTGTTGTTGTGGTTTGTTTTTACTGAGACTAAATACAGACACCACCCACTCTTCAAACACAGGTTCCTAAACAGCACACACAGCTTCAACATGTGTGGAAATCCACAGCTTGACAGGCCCAATGTGCCTAGTTACCGTTGCTAAGCTGTCATTGGACAATCAGTGTTCAGGGAAGGAGGTTTTTTCTGTAGCGCCCAGTTCCCTAAATAATTAAAAGGTGGGAGATAAGGTCATCGGAGTTAAAGCAGGAGCTGCAGTCTTCCTCCTCTGACAGTTCAGCGTGTTCACGAGTCCCTGCGCTGCCCACGTCTGGATGTCTCTGTTCTTTAGTCCTGAGAAAGTCTTACTCAGGTTAGAAAACATCACATTTCCTGCTTGATAGAGTAGATCTCACCTCAAGGGTTCAAAGCAACAATTCAGAACAGCTTCAGGAAAATGTTTCATTACTTAAGGATCAATAAGCTCTGTGCAGAATGTGCTCAAGGCTACAGTGTGAATCAGTTTTGTAGCAGAGCAGCGAACGATGCTGACGAGTTAAAACCTAATTGAGTTAAAGGCTTTTGTGTTTAATAGGAGGAGGTGGATGATATTTCTGTTTAACTTTGTGTCTGCTGATTATGAACTGAAAGAATGTTCAGTCTATTAAAACCACAACTCAGCACCTTTTGAGTGCAACAGGCTTTAAATGCAGATGATGGATGAAGATGTTTACTTTATGTCCATGAACTCTGTAGCTGTGTCTCAATTCAGGAGCCGCTTCCTTTCAAAAGCAGCATTTATTGACGAATAACATCACAGCGGCGTATTTAGAATTTAGTCTCCTCAAAATGTGGCCTCCCTCTACTTCCACTTTTTAATTTGATCCGAGCCCAATCTACTAACATGGAGGACACAGGCTTTATGACCTATGCTGCAGCCAGCCTCCAGGGGGCACATGTACAGTCTGGTTATGTCTGACCTGCAGCAAAAAGAAGAGAAGAGTAAGCGACTCAGAGCGAAGGTGCTAGACGACAAAGTGTTTTTTTCTATTTTTACTTCTTATATTTGTGTCTTTCCACTTTGCGATTCAAGAACTGAACTGAAGATTCAGCTGGAAAACACTTTGACAGGAAGTGGAACCAGCAGCTGTGATGTGTGACAAACATGGAAAAAATACACTTTCCTTTTTTAACATTTTCTTCCCAAAACAAACTTCTGAGACTAGTTTCACGTATAATCAAACCCATTATTTACATTTCGACTTCTGTGTCCCCAGGTTTACGAGAAAGGAAGCAACGTGGAGCAGTTTGTGACACGCTTCCTCCTGAAGGAATCGGCCAATCAGATCCAGTCTCTGCTGAGCTCTGTGGAAAGTGCTGTGGACGCCATCGACGAACAGCACAGCCAATCAGGGTGAGACTGAGGGAATGAGGGATGTCAGACGCTGTGAAATTGGGAATGTGTGTGTGTGTGTGTGTGTGTGTGTCTGTGTGTGTGTGTGTGTGTGTGTTCATGTCTGTGCACATGTATCAGGGCATTATGTGTAAAACTCAGATTGTCAGCAGTCGTAATGGAAACCAGGCAGTGTTTCAAGCACAGATCTTGTATGGTTAAAGTATCTGTCGCTCACACTCACACACACTCACACACACATACACGCTCACACACACTCACACACACACACATGCTGTCTTGTTATCTAACTCCGCCCCTCCCCTCTCAGTCATCTACCTGCCAAGGTGAGCCCACGAATGTCCGAGAAGCGCAATGACAACACTGTCCCTGACTACCCTCCGAACAACAGAGTCAGCGTGGCCAGGGAGGCTGTCAGGACCATCAACACTGCTTCAGGTGACCACACACACACACACTCACACACACACACACACACACAATGCAACACCTCCTCTGATTTCAGGGTTGGAGTCCATCTGTCATCTGCTTGTATGATTAGCATCTTATTCCCAGCCCGCAGTCGTGGTAGATCATCCGGGGTGAGCAGAAATCAAAGCCTGACTGTCACTCAGCGCTACCTCATCCACTGTACACCCCTGTGCACACACACACACACACACACACGCCTATGTGATTTATTCTCCATCTTAAAACACCTCAATCAGCCACCTGCACAGGTCGAATGCAAAATTCCTACATCGTAGAAAGAGGACGAGATTTAGGGATGGCTGTGCAAAGGGAGAAGGTAGAGAGTTTATAAATCTGAAATCTGTAATGTAGTGTGTGTGTGTGTCACATAAACGTTGATGGCTGCAACAAGAAGTGGAGTTGAGGTGAGTCTCAGGGGTGAGGAGAGTCTTAAAGGGCAGAACAAACTGTAATCAATCACTGGTCAGATGTTGTTATTGACGAGTGTCGGATGTCCCGTCTGGTTTCAGGAGCCATTCGTCATGTTCAGCCTCAGTATGAGGGTCAGAAATGTGGTCGGCTGCTACTCGACAGCTCGGAGCTAAAATACTGACGTTCTGCTAAAGACTATTAATGTCACTGATGATGCATCTGGTCGAGATCCTCCATTCGTGTTACAGTGGCCAACAGATGGTGTCCCATAGATAAGCCTGTGGTTTTTTTCACCGTGATCCACGAATTGTCTTTGGAGAAAGTCGTGAAAATGTCTAAAAACATCCTTTTCTCACAAAGAAGGTGATAAAGAATTCCTGGATTTGCTGCAAATTTGTTATCTCTTGTCCCATCGTCCTGAGTTATGTGAAAATGCATTAACAGTTTTTTGCGTAATCCTGCTGACAAACAAACCAACCAATGCACTGGGGGGGAAACTGTAACGCCCTTGCTGGACGTAATGAGAGGTAATAACTCAAAAGTACGATCATTAGGCTCTTTCACGATATTCTAAATCCAACAGACCCTGTCATTGGTCTCCAATCAACACCCTTTACTCTTTCTGAAGCCTAGCCTGAGCAACTAGAACGATTTCCTCCTGCACATCGATCATCAGCCTGCAGAGACGTCACCATTACCATTGTGTGGTTTCCAGTGTTGTAGAGTGGAAACGGCTCAGTGTTTGCGTGGCTGCGTCCGTGGAGGGGCCCATGTTTAACCTTTGAGAAGGAAGAACTGGACATTGACCTTTTCAACCAAACAAACAACTCATCAGTAACAAACATGAGCTGCTTCCTCTTCGTTTTAGGGCGGAAGCGTCGGTTCAGTTGAATCAATGCATCGGCTCGTTTGTCAATTTGTAATCAAGCCAATTCAACTGCATCGATCTGTTAAAAGAAGTAACTGGAGTCACTCAGCAATGATCAATGAGATTTAATGTAATGTTCCAACTATTACTGTACATACTGTTACTGGAAGTACTTGCATCCCAATGAGGTGACATCTTTAGCTACTAAAGATATTTACACGTTAAAACTGATGAAAATAATAATGCTTTTCATACGAAATTATTAAAACGCTTTTGTTTGTTGTCTAGATATTTATTCTTTCATTGTGTTTGTGCAGTAATAACATTAAATTCCACCATATTTACTAGGGATGGGGGGAAAATTTATTCTGTTACAAATCGCGATTCTTGTGAATGACGATTTTAAATCGATATGCTGCCTCCCAAATCGATTTTAAAAAAAAATATTTTTTTTTTATATTTATTGGTTTATACCGGGGGGGATATATTGGGGGAGCAACATCACCCAAGAGCATGTTGACCAGCTCTTGTTTTTGCACAAGAATCTAAACATACCCAAGCACTAGCTTTGCATCGGCTACATGCAAACAACAATAGCCTACTTTTTGTTTATTTCAAAGTTTATATTTTAAGTAAACTTTTATTCATTCTATTTAATTTACCTTTTATTTATTGTTTAAAAGTAGCCTAGGTGGCATACATTTCTTAATCTGTCAGTTTGTGTGCAGTTGACAGGGGCTATACAATAATAGGGAACATTGTTATTTATTTTCTCTATTGGCTGCCAGGCAGTCATTAAGTTAATGTTAATATTTGAAATAAAACTGGTAAAGCTCTAAGTGAATTTGACTGTGTTGTATTTGAAGGAATGACTCAACATTTTTCCATGGTCCAGTATTTAAAAAAAAAGAAATCTCAGGAAATCGTAATATCGAATCGCAATACTTACAGAATCGCAATACCCACAGAAATCGCAATACATATCGTATCGCCACCTAAGTATCGTGATAGTATCGTATCGGGAGGTCCCTGCCGATTCCCGTCCCTAATATTTACCTTCATAATTGTACAGTTCTGCCCACTGACACTGAATCAGATCGTGAATTTCTTACCTTCACTAAGAAGTTTATGTTTCCTTGAATCAAATCCAGAAATCCACATTGACCATGCCCTTTGGTTAAGGTCCAGTGTAGCTGTCCTTCTCTGTGACTTGTGTATAGAGCTGTTGTCAAAGCCATTATTGATTGAGTGAGAGATGAGAAGCGATCAGAGAAACACACGTTCAACATGCATTACGCTGCATCGACTGAGGAAACCAGAGCATCTCCTTCAACAGGTCACATGAGGTCACACACAAGCACCAATATGCACTTCATAGACAACAAGGCCGCCTGTGAGGGACTTGACCCAGTTCAGCACTGACATGAATATAAAACACAAATGAAGCCTCTAAAAGTCAGTCGCCTCAACAGGATTATGTGATTTATGGCCCCAGTGAAGCACTCGAGTCACTAACAGTTGCCATGGTTTCTATAAATCTTTGTGTTTTACTGCTGTGGCATTGTGGCATTAATGTCAGACTGGGTTTGGCAGTGAAGACTCTTTATTCTCTCGCAGCCTTGTGATCCAGAAAGAGAACAGTTTACTCTTCATCATATAAAAACTCCTCCTGACACATGATGCACACGCTGCTTCAAAAGAAAAGGTAGATCTCGTTCACACAGGAGACATAAGAGGGAAAGAGAATATAGACACAGTGAAAAGTGAATAATAATTTCAGTAAACATACATAAGAGATGTTCTGATACCGTGTTGTGTTGTATCAAAATGCGATAGAACATCTTTTATGATATAGTTTGATAATCATAACTGAGAAAGGGCTCAAATAAATAAATCTACACGACATTTACTTCCTCCCTTTGAATATTTTTTAACGTGCAGCCACAGTTTATGTGATAAAACACTTTTTAAACGGCACAGTAACAATATTAAACTACATCTACTGTATAACAATTCATTAAAAAACAAATGTGCAGCCACAGTTTAGAAAAATAAAACACCCACACTGAACAACATAACAGATGAATGCCTTTAATTTCCCATTAAATGATCAATTGTCTCGTCCTGTAGCGAGAACAATATGAGAGACACTTATTGTGTCAGCTTCCTTTAAACGAGACAGGGATATGTGACCTTTGACCCTGAAGCAGATACAGACGTGTTGATAGAGAGAATGTGGACATTAGGTGACCCAGGGCCACTGACAGTGACAGAGTGGTTCAATAAAACCAAAGCAAAGAGCTGCTGGCTAATAACATCCCCAGTGAAGACTCTGAGGTAACGTGGTCTTAGTGTTGAGCTCATCGTACAAATGCAAATAAGTCCCCAAACATATATGCATGAAAAACTCCAAATAAAAATATCTACTCCATCAAGATAAATAATAAGGCTTTATTTCTTATAAAGTAAAAAAGTACTGAAGTAATTTCTCATAATTAGACCTTTTTTCGTGTAAACCGCTAAATTAACCAATTAATCAAGAGCAGCATATCAGGCGAAAAGTAAAAACTTAGTCAGTAATATCACATTTAATCGTTGTTGCTTTTTGAATCGGATCGAACGTCAGGTTATATAAATTGAGTACATTTTAAAAATTTGTGTCGGTGATATTCACCAGTTTGAATACTTTGAGTACTTCAGCTTTTATTGGTGCACAGAACACGCAGATGTAAAAATCGATTCTCTTCAGATGACCTGTGGAAAGACGACGCCTCAAACTGACAGTTCTTCGTTCTGTTAGAGTCTGAACATCTGTCGCCTGTCGGGGGCGAGTTCAGCAGGATGAGCTTCTCACTGCAGAGAGTGATGGTTTAATGAGGTTTACATTTAGTTTCATATGAGTCAGAGGGAGAATGGTTCCTTTAGATCCAAGGGAATTCTCAATCAATAGTAAAAATATAGATTTATTGTGAGGAATTCTTTGTTTAACGATAAGAAAATATTATTTTTGATATATTGTCAGAAGTTCATTATTCATTCATAGAGACGTTGAAATTGTCGACGCATGAAACATTCAAAACGTCCAGATTTTTTTGCTCCGATCATTATAAAGAAAAAATGTTTATATCCAGCTGTACAATGATTTGAAAGGGGGAATAAAGAGTCACTTTATCTCACAGCAAACAGAAATACATCCAACGTTTGTGTCCAAGAGACACGAGCTCTGAATCTGCTTCCACTGGAACCGGGAAATAATCTTCATCTTCCAAATAACCCTGCGTATGGGAGCAGGTATTTATTTTCCTTATTAATTTTACCTTTCCAAAACAAGGCAAAGACGTGAAAACAGCCTTCACCGCTGTTTGTCAGTCTCACCATCCTTCACCTCCGCGTCACGCCTTCCTTTTTCTCGTTTACTCCCCCCCGGGATACTGTAGGCAGTAAAGTAGCTGTGACAGCCGAGGACCTTCACGTCAGCTGTGCTTTGTCTTGAGTAAGGACGAGTCGATTGATTAATGGCCCCCAGTTCCTCTCTCTCCTCCCCACCCCCCCGCTCCCTGTCCTGCTGCACAGCCTCCTCCGGTGTGAATGAGTAATCCTTCGCTCCTGAGTCACTTCTTCATTCTCTTCCTCCGTCATTGTTCTTCTTTCCCCTACACGTGAAGTCGCCTTGAAGGTGTATCTCCCTCTTTCATGTCATAATAGCAGAGAGGAGTATATGGTGAGGTTGTCTCTCTGGGACTTGATCAGAGTCTGCACAGGAAGAACAAAAAAAAAAAACGTGAAAGGACAAAAGAGCGGAGATAACAAAGCGGTGAGTGGGAGACGAGTGGGGAAAGAAACAAAGAGTGAGAACGAGAAAGAGCTAAAAATAACCTGCAGCATCTTCAAGTGAAGCAGCTGTGAGCCTTCGTTCTCTATCTCCTCCAAGTGCTGTCGCTTCACCCTTAATTGTAAATGAACTGCGCTTTAACGTCACCGCAGATGTCTTGATATATATTTATACAGTAGGAAGGCGTATGACTGTGGAAAACATGTAGACTCTGACATTATCCGATTTCTTTAAAGGTCGCGGTTGCTGTTCTTCTTTCAAGCTTCCGGTCCTCGGCACACGAGCAGCTTAAAATGTAAACAGTGGAATTAACATCAAAATTCAGGAACTTTTAAAACAACAGGAAAGAACGGCTGGCTGCTCATTTCAATATCAACACAGTTTTTCCAGTGATAATTTAGCAGATTTCAATTTCTGTATCTAGCCAAACGATTAATTAAATGTTATTGGCTGAGTAAGTTGAAAAAAACATCTCGAAACTTGAAAACGAGCCGTTGATGGTTCAAATCATATCATCAAATCACATCATCTGCCAGGTGAAGCATGATTGTCCTCACGATCCAGATCAAATATATTGGTGCAGCTTGATTGAAATTTAAGATCGTTTAAGTTCTATTGTAGTTGTTTACTAACTCTGGAAAAGTCAACTCCAGCCGACTTTAGAGACTGTAGAGAGCCACTGAACTGTGATAGCTTTCGACACTGGTCTCCACAAAGTGAGGACTTTAACGGAGTTGGATTCAAAATGTGAAGTTAACGCTCTGTTCTAATGTAGATACTCAGCAGCTTGAACCCATTTGATTTGGAAAAGTTGAAGAAATTACGTGATTTTCTTCAATTGCAGAGAATCCTTCCAAATTACAGCACTTCCACACACGGGGAAATCCAAGTGTTGCTAAAGTGTGATTGGACGATTACTAATCAGGGGCACACTTCAGACATCAGTGTAAGGAATGAACTTCTTTTGACCTCCTGGGTCGACTCTGTTGTTTGCAGGAGCAGCAAGTGGACAAAGAGACTTTAAAAGATTTATCCTGCTGACGCACGTTCACATTCATCAAATATAGCAGACGTATTAGTGGGCAGCACATGTGTGTTGTGTGAATTGTGTGCGTTAGTGCGTGTTCACACCCAGCTGTACTAAACATGATGTGCCTGTGATGTGGACGAGAGTGGAGGCACCATGTGTTTTTGCCGTCTGCTGAGACAGATGTAAGAGAAACAGTTGTTTATTACAGAGAGATACGAGATAATCCTCCCTGGTGTCCATTACTGGATCTAATGACATCAACGGTGATCGGATCATCTTTTTAAAACGGATTTAAGTGGACACTGTTGATTATCGTGCCATCGTAACCATGAAATATCCGATGATCCGAACCATTGACAGGATGTCTTCTGTCCTTATCAAGCTGGAGATGGTCTCTGAGTGGGAGGAAGTGGATGATGTGTGATCCCAGCAGAGGAAAGGCAGCTTGTTAATGTGCTGTTCACTACATGTACCAGGGAGGAAATGCTGGCCTGTGACTCTTTGGTGTTATTCAATTGTTTCCAGTTTATCGTCTCCTAATGGCTAATTGAGAATCTGCTGTGGAGAAAGAGATCATGTTACATAAATATAATTAAAAAGCTGTTACACTGATGAATGCGCCACCAAGTCGTTACCAGTTTGTACATTTGTGTCTTATCCATTTCCGACTGTACTACACTTATTTGAAGTTTGTTGTTGTTGGGACTGTGGCTCAGGTTGTGTAGCAGGCGGGCCACCGTTCCCTGGGTTGGTGGTTTGATCCCTGAGCACCAACAAAGTCAGCTGATCCAACAGTCTGTGGAAGGCTGTTCTAGAGCCAAGGACTCAGTTCTCTAAAGGCTAGATCGACTTTAGCCTTTAATCGGGACTCTGGGAGTTACGACCTGAGGAGTGAGGAGCTCAGATATCTACTCCACATTGAACCAGGTCGTCTCGGTCGGTAATCCAGCTGCTGAGTTTTGAATAAGTGCATTAGACTCGGTGGGAAGATTCTTCGTGCTAAAGGACAGAGCAGATTTGTCAACAGCTAGAAGACAACAGCAACACTGGAAGACATTTGTGGGCAAAGAGGAATTTATCAATGGATACAGATGAAGCTTGACAGAACTTTGATATTGGGCGATTCTTCAAAACCCATCATTTAGTCCACGCGCTGCATGAGGTCTAACATCAGGAGGAATGGTTACCATAGTTACAGAGAGGGGGGGGGGATTGGAATTGGACCTTCTTACAGAAAAGCAGCAGAACATGTGTCAGTTGTATGAACGTAGAATGAAATGAAATCACTCTCAAGACGGATGATTTCATTTTAAGATACAGATGAATTAGTTAATGCTCCGTTCCATTAAGTCGGGTGATGTGATCTCTTGCTATGTCCTGCCTGTAATTACAGTTCATTCATAACTGTAACTTTCTAATAGATTTTTATTAGATTGTCCAAAAACTGCAGAATGGCACTTTCCTCTGTGACTTGTAATAAAAGCTTCCAGGGGAAATACTCAGGGATGGATGGTTCCACATGCTCCAGAGATGATAACAATGCTTTAGGACAAATGATGGAATACTGGACAATTGATTGCGAGATGAACAGATTGTAGCGGCATCAGCAGTGATGAGGGCATTGTACTGGACCCCCTGTGGTGCAGAAGGCACACAAAGGCAAAGCTTTCGATTTCCTGGCTGCTCTTCGGTCCAGCCCTTGCCTTTCCTCACCAGCTCCAGGTAGTGATTGAAAGAACGAGGTCACAGATATACAAATGGCCGAAATGAGCTTCCTCTGTCGGGTGAGGCATCGGGATCCCAAAGGAAGAGCTGTGAGGCGTAGGTAGAGAGAGAGAGAGACACGTCTGGGATACCTGACCGACTGTATCCTCGACCCAGGCCTGGAGACGTGAGGACCATCAGTTCCTCCTGTTTGGTCCAGAAGATTCCTCTCGGCTGTTTTCTGCCATCGTTTAAATTCTGGAGAGCAGTTGGTTTCAAATTCTCCTTTGCATATGTATGCTCCATTTATTTTCACAGTAGACTTGGAACCTGGTGTTAACTTCCACTGAACTCTTGGACTTTTCAGCCACTTATTTTTAAGAGAGGGTGAAGCGACATTGGAGTCACGTCAACACATTTAAATACTCGGTGACACAGAATGGAAAGTTAAATTAGGTGAATGTGGAAAAACTCAAATCAGGTTTAATTGAGCGGAAAGTCACTGGAGCCCCCCCCCTCCCCCCCTCCTCCTGCTGCTGCTGCTAAATTCGAAGACTGTAATTCTTCACACGCATTTCTATAATTGACCTGGGCACTTTCTAAGTCCATCAAAATGACCACTGGGCTTTTATCTCCAACTGTCTCCATGGTTACAGCCTATGGTGTAGTTGATGAGTGTGTGTGTGTGTGTGTCGGGGGGGGGGGGGGTTAGCTCCTAATTGACTGGCTGTTAAAGCTTTTAATGAAGAGTATTCAGCCAGTTCTCCAATTAGCTGTGAGGGGCCCATCAGGGGATGAAAAGAAGACGGCAGCTCAGGAGAAAGTGAAGAGGAGGTGGGGGGGGAGGAAGAGGAAGGATTGGCGGATAGAGGAGAAAAAGACCGTTTAGGAGGTGAAAAGAACGATGGTGATATAAATCCTAAGGATTAAACGTTCTCTCACTTTTCTCCCTCAGTTTTTATACCGACACAAAAATAGCAGAGCATCATCTGCAAAGAGAGGGAGGAACACTGCACATCTGCCATAGGAGATAATGAATATATGGAAAAGAGCCCTGGTGTGTTTTCTTGTAAACAAACAGAAGTCAAATGAGCACCCACCTCTCATCACTACACACGGCGTGTATCCTCAAGGTCGTAAACTGTTTTTAAATCATTAATTGCTCACATAAGCTGTTGGATCTGGACGTTTTCCAGACTCCAGGCCTGTGAGCGATGGGTCATACCTTGGAAAGACAATGAAATCCAAGAGCCTCTGGTGATAAGGACTAGCCTGACGTTGTCATACTCATGATTCAAGTCAGAATATGAGTCTGAGACCGCTCCATTGGGCTGTGATTATGGGGCGTTTTTCAACCGAACCAGGGAAAAAAAAGCCTCTTCCCTCAATTGGATAGACCTACAACCAATCAGAGCAACGTAGTATGTGACGTATGTTAAATAAGCGACCATCGGGGCCAGCTGATAAATTAAACTTTGTCCGAATCCCGTAGGAAGGACGGCAAAAACATCTTTTCGATCTACAAATGCCTTTATCGCGTTGCTCATTTCCTCTTTCAAAATTAATGCGCTGTCGATGTCTCCTAAAACAGACTCAATGGCAGCATCGACACATCTCAGCTCTCCAGCGGCAGGCATGTTTGTGGAAAACAAAGTCAACCCAAGCGCTGTTTGATGACGTAGTTGATTAGGTAACTGTTGATCATCTGTCCATCATCGTATAAAGCCCGCCCTGACAATTTGATTGGTCCGAACAGAAGCTGTTCGGAGATTTTTCCCCAACGGAGCGACTCTAGACCGAACTTCCCGAACGAAAATGTTGTGGGCGGGGCAAAGTTCGTCAGACTAGATAAGGACCAATCTACCAGCAGAATGACTACGTGGCGTCCAGCCTCCTGCCACCTCTCACCTGATGTTGTGAACGCATCTGACTGGAGAATCTCCTGCTGCCTTGTTCATGTGTGAAAGACAAACTTGTGCGGACATTCTCCAGAGTTCACGTCTGAAAATCACTCACATTTGCCCGTTAGCAGCCTTCTTCTTCTTTCTTTCCTTTATTAGCCAACTGCTGTTTTTGGCCACTTTTCTTAACTGATGTTCAGCGCTGCAGCAGAAAGTGTATTTTGTACATTTTGTTTTTTTCCTCTAAGACCAAAGCTGTTTGCAAAAACCTGTGTGTGTTTCGCCGTCTAAAAATCCTTCTGCAGTCGGAGCTGATTAAACCGAGCAGCTCAAAGACGCTCTGTCCGCTCCCTTACTGTCTTTGAAAAGGCCAGTTCCTTCCGATAAACACTTATAATTGCCAATTTATCAGCCGCCCTCACTTTACATGAAATATTCATGATGAAACAATGGAAATGAAAAGAGAAAGATTAGAAAAGGGTAATGAGAGTTTAAGGGAATACCTGCACGACCTGCTCACTGTAGCGTTGTGTTTACTCCACATACTTGTGTGTTTAAAGCAGCCAATAAAGACAAAGCAGAATAAAGGTAATTTATATAACTTTAAATGAAAAGAGGGAACAAACAGGACGGGAGGGAAACAGGCGCTGGTGGGAAGTCACGCATCGGGAGTGACAGTGAAGTCATGGATGAGCTGTTTACTCCCAGGTTGAATATTTCAAGAGGATTATAACGTGCGGTCAGGCTTTGAAAATTTGATTTCAATATGACGTGAATTTAAATAAAAATGTATCCAGCTGCGTCAGATGGGTTCACAGCCCGGAAACAAGTGAAACAACTTTTAAGTGTGTTTGTTCTCGTTCAGTCGGTGTATTAAGACTTTGTGTGTGTGTGTTTGTGTGTGTGTGTGTGTTTGTGTTGCAGGTGCAGTGGAGGTGAGGAAAGAAGGTCTGGAGTCTCAGATCAACCGCCTGGCTGAACTAATCGGTCGACTGGAGAATAAGGTAAGGATCTCACACACGTACACACACACACACACACAAACACACACACACACACATACAACCACACACACACACTTGTTTCGTTCAAATATAGTTAGATACACACAGCGTTCACTATCAATACATCTATTCCCTGGAGGCCGTAACCTCTACATCTCCTAAATGAAAGCCTGAGGTCTAAAGGATGAGGTCGACCATATTCAATACTCATTTTCATCACATGGAAAGATTAGAACCAACAACAAATGTATCCCATTGACAAGTATTGAGTGTGTATTCAATGCATGATGTATTTTACTCATCTGTGCCACGAGGCCACAAAACCCATTAAAAACACATCAGTCAGACACATGTCTCTGTTTATGGTAATGAATAACATTACCATGAACAGAGACAGCTCCCCCCACACACACACACACACATATATACAAACACACATACACACACAAACACTAACACACACACACTGGTGCATCGACTGTGTTATAATCTGCAGAGGAAAATGGATCTAAACAAATGCACTGTTTGCTCCAGTTTGAGTAGAGTTTAATAAAAATAGTTGTAGAGGACATTTATTGTGTAACACATTTTTAAATATTGAACTATTGAGTAAGGAAACCTTCAAATTCCTTTAATACCCGGGATACGAACGCGCTGCCATCTTGTGATTCTGGAGCGAGAGTCAGTGGTGATGATGAAGCGAGTTCGTCTCGGCCGTCAATCATGATGTTTTACCTTCTCCACCAAGTACCTAATGATTCATTGCACGCCGGTGACAAGGCTAACGAGCTAGCTACCTGGGTGGCCGGGCCTCAGTACATGCAGCCACTCAAAGGAGCTAACATGGAAACAGAAAAATAGAAGAGAATGTGTGGAGTAGAGTAAGTTCTCTGAAGGATTCGGCCCCTGAGTCAGTTCTCAGCTTTAAACTGCCCGAGCACGTCTTCCAGATATAAAAGGCACGACTCCTTTCATCTTGTCCTCGTACTAACTTTCTTTTCTTAATTAAGTCGTCTGCTTGTGGAGAATTTGTACATTCGAGATCTTACGTTGGTGAAGGCGTGCTGAGCCGGGGCTGCATATCGAAGTTCTGCAGAGGAGAAGGGAGAGAAGAAACGGGAGCAGGAGGAGAAAATGAGAGAAGCAGGGGGTTAATGAGGAGATGAAGGAGGCGGTGGCATGAGGAGTTAATTAACACTAAGTGATGGAGAGGAGGGAATGAAGGGGGTGGGGGGTGTGGATGAAGAGGGCGACAGAAGATGCAATTAGAAAAGGACCTTACGTCCGAAGTATTGCAAAGAGCATTTTTACTTATGTATGGTCCCTGATGCATTTTGATCGTCCTCCGTCCTGCTCTGCCCGTCCTGTCCAAACTACTAAATACAATATCTTGCTGGGTAGGGGTGAGGCTGCGGATGAAACCACACTAAGGGGGTGTCACATAAAGAAAATAGAAAATAAGAATGGGATTCAAAAAGGAGAAAACCCCCTCATGAATTAACTACAGGCAGAGCGACCTGGGTTTTGGAGGCAGATATATATCGATACTGATATAAAGAACGAAGGCACCAAATAAAAACACGAATAAAGAATTGCCAATGTTTACTATAGCTTTCATTTCTCAGCCTCTGAAGCAGATGGAGATTTTGAAAAATGTAAAGATTTGACTCCCCCTTCCCTGAAGTTCATGAATATTTTTTTAACAAATCAATAAATCAAGCTCACTCGCAGGAATCTTCCTCCTCCTCTTCAGACACGTCTCTAAAGACTGAGCGTTGGTCAGGGGCTCAGCAGGAACATCTTTGGGGTCTGAATCTTCTTCAGGAACAACCTTTGGCATGAGGATAATTTAATACACTTCTAAAGGGTCTAAGTAGAAGGGTTTCTCTCAGTCCACTGACCTGCAGTTTGGGCAGAAATGATTGAAACCTCTCACTACAGGATTGTTTGACAGGATTGACCCTGAGACACTCAGAGAGCCCTGGACCCAGAGCCTGACATGTTTACAGGAGCTTCGGCACAAAGGACGTCTTCTCACGCCTGAATAAACACAGTCAGGTCTGATTTGTACATTTTGAGACAGTGATGAGAACTCCTCAGGAATGATTAACTCTTTTCACCGGGAGAAAGAAGCCGGTAATTAATTGACGCCTGAAGTCCGCGCAGAGGGAAAAGTAGAGTTGACAGTGATAATGAATCCGTTTATCCGTCCTGTGGAGACGTCTCTCAGTCCAGGGACGTCTCCACGGCCAGTAAACAAATGTCAACCTGTAGTAATGAAGGGAAAACGAATAAAAGTGAAATGAAAGGTTCTGTCACCAACACGAAAACCCTTTAATGTAGAAGCAGGAACGAGTAGTAAAAAATTGATATACGTGAATATGTTTATAGTAGGTGTGTAAATGTATACATTATTAAAATGTGCATTATGCGCTCTGAATAAATAGAAAATAAACATCCATATTTTTAGTAGCATGTTATTTTTTATTCATGATCAAGAAAACCAGTTCCACACGCAGCTCCATAAGAGACAGACCTGAAGTAAGGGACCGTCTCAAAAGTGCTGGCAAATGGGAAAATGTAATATGAGGAACATGTGAACAGATTTATTTAAATATATCAAGTTTCCATCCACTTCAAATCAGACAATAATAATAAGATAATTATTAAAATTGTTCTCCACCACGATCAATATTCCCCCTAAATTAAATTGAGCTGCAAGATCCTTGAATTATTCCCTAGGGAGAATTGAGAAAATGTTGAAAATATTAAAGAAAGTGAATATGGATGTGGACTTTACTTGGTGATGATTCAACCCCTTACAACATTTGATGGAAATCAGTTATGTAATGGTTTTATCATCTGGCTACTTGCTTGATTTTTCTTTCATCAAGATCCACAAATGATTTTTTTCTGGGAAACTGGTGAAAATGTCAAAAAAGGAAAATATTGGTCCTGTTAGTGGATGGATGTTGGACTTTGTCCAGATCTGGGCCAATATTTAATATATATTTTCTTGCCCCCGTCCCAATATGGACAGTAGGTTCTGCGTAATCTTGCTGAAAAAAAAAAACAGAAAAACAGACAAACAGGGGCACTTTAATTGCAGATATTTCCATTATCCAAACTAAAACTCCACCCTGTCTCCTTTTTCCTTTTATTTTACATCTGCATCCTTTGTGATGTTCGCTGATGGATCATCTTTGTAAACAAACCAAACTACCTCCAACGACAGCAGAGAGCAGCAGAAAATAACAGCGCATCGGAAGAATATAGGTCACGAAACTCTTACGCCCCCCGCTGTATTGTCAGAATAATGAGAGCTGCAGAAAAGCCAATGAATAGACATTTTCTGCTGGATTACAGTTTTCAAAGGAGCAGCCGGCACACTGCAGTAATCACATCATATCAAAGCAAAACATGGCTTTGAGGAAGCTTATTGAATGTGGCTTTGTCTCCCTGCTTGGCCTGGTGTCACCTCCACACATCCCAGTACTAAGACTGTGCGGGAGTTTGGAAATGATGTTATCACCGCGTGTCAGGGTAAATCATGGATTGTTTACTGAGTGAGTAATAATCCGGCCACACACTGTGGGATGTTGTGTGTGGAAGGATGGAGATATCACCGTCGCTCTGTGATATCACACCCTGGAAATCCTGTTACCTGTAAACCCCCCCCCTCCTCAAAGAGGCACATTCCCTCTCGCTCAGATTCTCCTCTCGTCTTCCTTCACGCTCCTCTGAGAGAGTGCGTTTGTTCTTTTGAATGCAAAATATATTTTCTTTTATCGCTCCCCGTGTGCTGCAGGCGACACTCTGTGTTTTTCTCCGTGTGTCAGGATGAGAGGTCTTGTTTTATAGTCACACGTTTGGTATTAGTGACACTGAGGCTGAAGCAGAGAATGATGCTTGAACATATCCTGATTACGTTTATTCCAGGATAATGTAGTTGAGAAGCTGCTCAGCTTCCAGCCAGATGAGAAAGTCAGTCAATTAAACACCTGACAACTGGGCGAACATCACACTGACACTTTAATCTTATAAAGGACTGAACATCACGTGGAGTTTGTCAAATATTAAAGTGGTTTTATTTGGACGAGCTGCATCACAGGGCTGTGTGGACGTGTGGAAGGTGATGAAGCCACAGATTCAAATCCTCTGACTCTGCAGCTCAGTTCCTATTTCAGCTCATTGTTCAGCTCTCACGACCCCCGACTGTTTTAGATCAGCCTCACTTTGTTGATCAGCCTCGTCTCCGGCAGCAGCAGCGGATTTCAGCAGAGAGAATCCCCCGGACTCTGCAGCACCACACAGCAAAGGGATCACAGAGATCTGGTGAACATGTGGTGGAGAACTTGGCAGCTGCAGAGTCAGACATTTTGTCAGGAGCTGGTGAGGATAAACATCGGTTCATGTAGATTCAAAGGAATTTTAATGATCTTAGTTAAGTCTTGACAGAGAATAACAAAAACACTGTTTCTGTATGAGTAGTTTGAGCAGTGAAATTAAATCGCAGACACTAATGGTGTTTTCACAGCTGCCTTGTTTGGTCCAAACCAAAATAACAAGTGTGAAAAGTTCCTCAGATTCTGATTCTGATTCTGATATCACGATCTGAACCAACGGACCAAAGTTTAGTAGTTTGATCTCAGTCGGGATCGAACTGAACGAAGGTTCCCTTAGTTTCCAACAGACAGTCGCATTAAGATAAGATAAGATAAGATAAAACTGTATTGATCCACACAGTTTTTACAGCATATATACATTATCTACACCTTCTCACTGTAGTTAGTTGCAAAGTGCAGCGGCACAGGATGATTGTACGGGGAAAACCCGTTTGTACATATGTGCAAAAACATATTTTCTGAAGTACAGTATTTCATTCTTCATATGGGATGTTGTAGAGTCTGACGGCCGTGGGAATAAAAGACCTGTGGAAGTGTCATAGGGGGCGAGAGGTGTTGTCCATGATGGAATTCAAGTGTGTGTGTGTCTGTGTGTGTGTGTGTTTGTCGCCCGCCCCACTGAGCCACACCCTGTTTCCCTCACTTTCCCCCCCGTGGCAGGTGAAGGTCTTATTTTCTATGCGAGCGCTGCAGTCGCTCTTCACTCTCAGGACGACTCCTGAGTCACCAGCTGACAGAAACCTGCAGTGTTCACTGTGATTTATTACAACAGATCTGTCCAAGTCACAGCCTGCGAGGGCGGAGGAGGAGACGAGAGATCCATGTTCTGTCATCTTCACACACACACACACACACACACACACACACACACACACACACACACACGTCAGCGCTCCAGGCTTCAGCCTCGAGTCTAAAAGAGAATATTTCAACTTAACTCTGGTATTTATTGTCTCTCACTCACTTAAGTTCTGAATGAACAATCAACAGTTCACTAAGCTCCTCCCTCGACCCCTGGGGATCCAATAAGAGAGATTCTCGTTAGCTAGGATTTTCTATTTTTAATTGAGTTTTTTTGGGACACCACAGACTTTATGAAAGATTTAACAGATTTTTATATATTTTAATCCACACATAATTTAACACTGACATTAAATCCTTTATCCTCCTCCTACTTATTTTGCAATGAAAGAATCTTTCAAGTGATTCCAAACATCCAAACCTCCAGTTGGACTTTTGCATTTCGATGTTCTTGTATCTTTTGATTTTTCATGCTGATATTACTCATTCTGTTTTATTTTGTGCTTCTCTCACTGGCGTGCATCCCCCCCTCCAAACTCCCCAGTCCCCCCGCTGAACCTTCCCATCCCACATCGTCTCCTGCTCCCACTGTTCCCACTAACACCCAGAGTGACTCATGTCTGCTTCACGCTGTTGTTGTAGTTATTGTTCTCGCTGACTGACGTGTTGCTGCTGCTGTTGTTGTTGTGCTTCTCCTTGCAGACGGTCTGGTTGGATCTGCACCAGAGGCTAACAGAGACAGATGGCACACCCAGCGCCGTAAGTAGACGCTTAATGAACAACTGCTGCACAGCACACACACGTGTCCCGGGTGGAGCAACACCTACTGCTGCTCTGCAAAGACCAACAACCACTGAAGCAGCACTTTGGGTCGAGGGTTACGAGTAAAAAACATGAGACTAAACTTCTGCACGACTTAAAACCTGAAACCAGGCCAGGTTTAACCACACGTCCCCTGAGCTCTGATCGTTTGAGTTATTGTTATTGTTTGTGTTGTTTTCTAGACCTGGACGACTTATAGACACATAACTGGGATGAATATAAGATCATATCATTCATTATGATGAGAAACATTTGGTAAATAATGACGTAGTATTTCAAAAGCTTGACAATAGGATCGAGGCTCCATCAGCTGCAGTTACCTGAACACCAACTTATCTGTTGGTGAATGAGTTGCATTGTGGGTAATGTGGTTTGACGAGGAAGGAGACTTTAAACGTACAAATATTAAAACATTGAAATCCTGACAAACAATACAAAATAACTACACATGCACATGATGCACAAATTAAATTACATAAAATAAAAATAATAAGTTCTCTTTTAGTTCAGGAAAAAGAAACTTTGTGATGTTAAAACCTGAGACAAAACTTCTACATGACAAAAATAACCCGGGTCTCACTTCCTGTCCAATTGAATTATTTCCAGGAAATGGGTTTGTTTTATTTTGTTGGTTCATTTTTTTGGTTTATCTATTTTATTTTATAGACACTGAGTATTCTGCAAGAGAATGAATAGACTCTCGCAGTATCTTACGATATCCAGAGAGAAAAGAACACGTCAGCTGTCTTAGAAGCAGACGGCGAACTCAGCGTCTCTGATCTTCTCTTTGATAACGATCTATAATTTATATGAAGAACCATCAGAATCCTAACCAGTGTGTGGGCGTCGTCTTTTCAAGCCGTGCGTGGATTGAGTCATGAATCTGAAAATGTTCAGTCGCAGAAAAAGCTTGAATTATTTGACGTTGTTTTCTCCAACGATCCCGATCAGACACCGACAGTGAAGGAGAGATGAGAGAGTTCACCAGCTCTGAGTGCCTGAAGAAAGACATCAGTAATCTGTGTCTCTGAGAGACAGCAGCTTGTGGTTGTCACTTTCAGTTTTTATGAAACCGCCTGTACACTAAAGAAAAGACAGAAGATGAGAAGCAGGTCAGAAGCTCCGGTGTGTCGGGCAGAGAACCTGCAGAGGGTTCAGATGCTGGAGCTCACCTCATTGATTCTGGTCTTTGAAACAGACGGAGGGATTTTACTGGCACCGGTGTAAAGTTACAGGACATGTGCACCGGGAGAAGATAGGAATAGAGCCTGGAAAAATCGATTTCCATGTGGTTTCTGTGCACATGAAAAATCACCACATTATCAAAATATCCCATATCAACCAGATGAGGTTTATTTCAGTGTCTGTGTGCAGCCGTGACGAACAACTATCTTACAATCATGGGAATTAGATACTGAAGGTGTTTCCACGCCTGGAAGTCCAGACGATGGTTTCAGACAGCGTATGTGAAGGAATGAACCAGTTCACGTTGTTAATTTAGTTTTAATATATCTTGATGGTTTTATTACCAACAAACCTGCAAATTTATTTTTCTTCTTCGTCCTGCAACTGGTCAGAAAGTTTGAACCATCCAGAAAAAAGGTTTTCACACTGCAAACAAACCAAACCACGGCTAAGATGGTTGAAACAAAGTCCAGGCTGATGTCTGAGGAACCTTTCACACCTGGTGTTTTGGTTCCGACTAAACTGAAAAGTCAAAATGTCTGAACCAAAACATGTAGGTGTGAAAACGCCCTCAAGTTATTTTGAGAGTTTCCCATTAATTTGTCTGAGATACTATTTTGCGAAAGTTTCTCAGGTTGTTACAAAAAAACACTTTTACTTTCCAAATGATCACAGCGTCCAGGACTGGCTGGAGGAAGCCATGAGGTTGCTGGTCTGAGGTTTGCAGGAGATCCACACATTAGAATCATGAGTGACAACGTCAGGCTAGGTAGTCAGAATATGAGTCTGATACTGCTCCATTGGGCTGTGATTATGGGGCGTGTTTCAACCGAACCAGGAAAAAAAAATGCTCCTTCGCTCAATTGGATAGACCTACAACCAATCAGAGCAACGAAGTATGTGACGTATGTTGAGCGACGCATAGTTGTTGTCAACAGAACTCAACTGCACGCACGCTGGAAGAAGTAGAAGAAGAAGAACGATTTTTGCCGGTGTTGTAAAAAGAATTTAAGGATACACGGAGAACTTATTTAATGACAGCATCTACTCAGCTCTCCAGCAGCAGGCATGTTTGTGGAAAACATAGTCAACCCAAGCGCTCTTTGATGACGTAGTTGATGACGTAACTGTTGATCATCTGTCCATCATCGTATAAAGCCCGCCCTGACAATTTGATTGGTCCGAACAGAAGCTGTTCCGAGATAATTTCTTGCAAACGGAGCGACTCCAGACCGAACTTCCCGACCAAAAAATGTTGTGGGCGGGGCTAAGTTAGTCTGGCACCCAGGCTACACATTACCAGTCTACCTGTGGGAAATCCACTTTCTGAGCATATGGCCCCAGATCTCCGCCTGGAGGATTAACACACCGGGTCTTTCTCTGTCTGCAGGAGAGCAGTGCAATAATCATCTGCTGCACTTAGACCCACAGCAGTCGAGCCACTTATGACGTTAGCGGCTGGCGAGAAGTGAAAGCTCTGATTAAATTGTCCAGTTGTCATGGGCACAGACGCGGAGAGGTTATTATAAGAGAGCGCTCAGAAACGCTTTCGGTTTCAAGTTGCAATTTTCTTTAAAATGCATCTCAGAGAAACACGTTTAAAACAGAAAAATACAGAGCACTTAAAAAGACGGAGCACTTAACGAGACTGACCTGAACCAAAACCTGAATATAAGAAGTAAAACTGAGAACAGAGACAATTATGAGCTTTAGTCCTGAAGAAAAACATCTAAAGGGTCTGAGGTGTTTAAAGAGGCATTCACCTTGTTTCTCAGACAGGAGCCATTTTACCATTGATGTGAGGATATGTATTTATTCACTTTCTGTTCCCATGGTGATGTAGCATGAGCTTCACGTCACATCACAGCTCTGTGTGTGTGTGTGTGTGTGTGCGTGTGTGTGTGTGTGTGTGTGGGAAATTCATAGTTTCATTACTTCATACTCGGATATTTTGGCGTTATCGCTGGTAATTGGGATGAATTGCAGCCGGGTCGTCCATCTTTAATGACAGTCCATGGTTTTGCATGAGATTTCTGCTCGAACAGATTCTCTGCATCCTGCCACAGCTTCTTTTAAAACACAGATCACATATCTGCATCCTGCTCATCTCGTAAAATACTTCCTTGAAAAATGAAACCCGGGGAAATTTCACGCACTGTAATAAATCCAGTGTAACCAGGCTGTATCGTATTTCCGCCTCCTTCAAACAGAGCCGCGCTTCACTGGCTACACACAATCTGCTCGTCCAGGCTGGTGTGTGATCAACACATCTCACATCTGCTGCCACAGACGGACACCAAGTGACAACAGCTAATCAGTCTTTTTTTATTGTGTTGGAGACCAGGGAAATCCCCGCCCATCCTCCTTCCACCTTCCTCTTTCCCTAAATCCGATTATCATCACCTTTTTGACCCTCTTGTTCCTCACTAACACCCTCCACCCCCCTTAGAATACATGGATTTCTCCTAACAAGGTCGTGCTCCTCTTCACCTCCACATAATTCCACCGTGCCTCCCACAGCCGACTCGGAGCGACTCTCCTGATCTTCTCATCTCCACCAGGAGGAGGATTCCAACGTGATTACCCTTCATCTCATCTCCCTGGCAGTCCTCTGTCACAGCAATCTTCCCTCGGCTCCGAAAGGAGACACTATAGCAGTTCTATCACCATACAGGGGATTATAATAGGATCATATAGTGTATGAGAGATACAGGGAAACTTTCAAGCCGCTGTTGTGGAGCGGAATTAGCATATGCATTTTATTTGTAGTGGACACAAGTGAGCTGACAATGGCTCCTGTCATTAGAAGTGGGCGAATCAATCACGTACAGTATATGTTGTCAGTATTTGGATCCTCGAGAGGCGCATGAGAAAAGAAGCTATTAAAACCAGCAGCGGCTGAGAGAGCGGGAGAGAAGATGGGAGGGATGGACGGGCAGATTACAGAGTAAATAGAGAGAGAGAGAGGATGGGAATAAGGAAATGGAAATGAGGAAGAGAACAGGCCACAGGGACGGAGCTTTGTAATATCCTGATTTTAACAGTGCAAGTGTGTCGTTCTTTCCTCCTCCGTCTTTTACATTATAACGTACAGTCGCTCTGCTGATCTAAATCAAACACTTAATTAACCAGGAGACACTGAGCACACAACACAGACCTACACAGCTTTCCACCGGGCGAAGTGGCAGCTTCTGACTCATTGTTTATTCATGAGGTTTGATCCTCTAAGAAAACAGCGTACGATTTTAATGATGTGTAACAGCGGACCTGGAATTTGTTGACTGCCCACAAACACATTATTATAGACTCTGTAAAACCTCTATGAAGCTGCAGCTACCTAATGTTCAACATGTTCAACATCTTACCTGATCAAAGGACCTCGGCGGTCTTTGGTGAATTATTAAGACCCGTAGTTATGTTTGATATAATATTTAGCAATAAAACATGTTTAAGTTCAAGTGGCAGCACCCTCTAGTGGCCGTAGTGATTATTTTTGAAACAAAAGAGGAAATCGAATGATGCTGTTACGGAGCTGAAATCACTTTAGCCAGACTTAGGTTCAGAGACCGTCCTGACCTTTAACCTTTGACCTTTAAATCCTTGAGTCTTATTAAATGGTTGAATCGGCGTTTCTATGGTGACGTCCTCTACCGCCACAGAGGACGTGAATCTGGACGCTCTCGTCAGCTTTGTATCGTAGGACATGTTGACTTTCACTCGAGCTGTCGAAGTCAAAAGGATTTCAGTCGGAGGAACTCGTACTCAGGAGTTCTGAAGTGATCTGAAAATCAAAGCTAAAAGACGCTGCCACCCAGAGAAGCTCCCTGAAAACTACAAGGAACCAAATCTTTAACACTCAAGTAATTTTCCGAGCAGGCTTCACATTTCAGCCAAATCTTCTGTCACACTCTCTCTCACAGGTTTCTCGCCAACAACCAAACAGACAAATTTGAGATTCTCACTTGCGGCCACATTCATTAGCGGAACAGACCAATTAGAAAACTATAACAGATTATTAAAAGGAACGTGTGGGGGAAACAAAGGAGAGGTGACAAGTTGGCATTTAAAAAATAATCAGTAGGAGGGTTGAGATGCACGAGAGGAAGTTAAAACAATGACTCGTGGGAAGAAAGATTTCAGTGAGTTTTGTACTTTGTGTGAGTCGGAGCTCCTGCATGTGTGTTAAATACGTAATGAAAGCTCCGATAAGATGTTGATAAGAGGAACAGACAGTGCAGAGAGGGAAGTTCATGGAGGGACAGCGGCCTTGCTGTGAATTCCCTCATGAAAAATAAATCAAGGGGTTATAAATATGGATATTACTGTATGACTGGGTCTCTGCAGCAGCTCTTTGAATTCTTGAATAGCACCTGGTGCTGACTCAGACGACTTTTGTCCTGTATTACCCCTTTTTGAGACCTTCTATCAGTTCCACTTAGGCAGAGACGGAGTGTTTTACCGTTTCATATTAAATTCTGTGATATGGGTTTTTACACTAATCTTAATAGAGGTTCTACGTTGCATTAAAGGGTCTTAGACGTGGTACATGTGGCTGTGTGAAGGCTTCAGACTCGCCCCAGTGAAGCAGTTGATTTAAGCCGCTCACACAGTCGCTGGTGGAGATGTTCGTGTGGAGAGAAGGTCGCTTACATCCATTCACATCCTCCACACACGCCTTTAAAACGTGAAGTTACCAAGCTTGTCTTTGCTGGATACCAGGTGTTTCTTCGCCTGCAGCAGTTCTATCAAAACACAGAGTGTAAATGTGCACAGATTGATGTTTGAGTATCAATAACACATTGAATACTGCAAAGAGGGAAGCATTTTATTTTATTTATCTGACACAGTGAGTGAATTATTGAGAGGGAGAAAGTATTCAGGAGAGAGGTCAACCCCCGGTGGAGGAAAACTGTACTTGAAATATTGAGGTGAACAGGGATTGGTTGAAAATTCAGCAGAACCAACATCTGAACTCTTCCAGGGAGCAGGAGAGCAGAATGGCTGCAGGGTACGTTACTGCCTCAATGCTGACGTGTCCTTGAGCAAGACAAACCCTTCCTAGGCCCGGGTCATAGACGAGTTTGACCCCTGGCCGACCTCTGCTGGAGTCAGACACTTTCTTCCGCTCAGCTTTTTACGCACATCACTCAAAAACTTCTAAAAGGTGCTGAACAGGCTGAAAACTTTAAATACAAACTTAATTCTACCATGAAACTCTCCTGTTGATTAATTACATGAAGAAAAAGTAATTTGGAAAAAGTCACGTACAAAATTTTCGTTTCGTACAAGCCTTTATAAAAAACCTTTCAAAGATTCATCTGAAATCTACAGACAAAAATGGAAAAAATTATAAATTAGTACGTTATTTTATCCAACTTAAAACTATTGACTATTGACTAGCTGCTATAAATACTCACTCGTGCACAAAGTGTGTATGACCACATCTGAAAATAGTCCCAGATAAATAGTCCTGTTTGTGTTATCCTGGCCAAACTTATTCCCACTGCATGAAAAGACCTACGGAGGATTAAATTGCCACAGAAACACGTGAGTAGCTCATAGAAAAGCCATCGAGGTCGCTCACGTGTGACGGTTCAGCTGCTGAGAGGAAGCTGATGAGATCTGGATCTGTTCAGCGTCTCCCGGGCTGATGTGTGAATGGTTCCCCGAATGGTCCCCCAATCCCCTGGTGGCTGTTTGTGAGATTGGGAGATTTTCTCTGTAAATTCAATAACGGCCCCAGCGTGCATTAATCAGCCGCCATCCCGCTCTGCACCTCCGTCTCCGGTGCTTTATCTGTTTGTTTATTTCATCCCCTTCTTCCCTCGCGCTCTCTGCTGATAACACAATTTAGTCCAGTTAACAGGTGAAACTGACAGCTCGCTCACTGTAACTGTGTGTGTGTGTGTGTGTGTGTGTGAGTGTGTGTGTGTGTGTGTGTCCCTTCCTCTCTCCTCGAGCTCCATATATTTTTGACTTAGCCTTTATTGCCTCTCTTCTTTCTTTAATTGACTTCCTCGCAGGCTTTTATGCGACCAGCTCCGCTCAGGAAGGTTCAGTGTATCAATCTCATTCGAATTTTAAATTTAAGCTGTGTCTTGTGATTTTTCTCTCTTTACGTCACAGTGACACAGTTATCGTTCACATTAATGATTATTTGAATAAAACGTTTACGATTAAATCACAACAGTAAGCTGCCTGTTGAACAAGTTATAATTAAGAGATGTAATCTGGTCGTACACTGTTTCCATTTGAGTGCTTTTGACCTAATTCCTCAGATGCATGACTCATTTTAGAACTAGACCAAATTTCAGCTCCGTCAATGTGTCATTTCTCATGCAGTTTCCAGGGGGGGGGGGCGTAGAGGGAGCAGCTGCTGCCGACCGACCATCGTCTGCACGAGTCCCTGAACCATGCATCTTTATCCTCACTGCACCTGATCACAGTGAAAGTGAAACATGGCGACATGATGGGTCACATGACCAGAACACATGGGGGACGGGCTGGTTTAGCTCTGGCAACCAAAGATTGTATATGAAGATGGAATGAAGCATATCTGCCTCCTCCCCCGATCCAGAAACTGGACACGAACGCCGCCATCTTGCCCATTGGGAGCCAGAGTATGTGCAGTATAGGGATAGCTAGGTCTATATACATCCTCGACCAATCACAAGTCAGTCTGTGCTGTCAAATGTAACCTTTCACCCTGTTTTTATAGCATCAAAAATGCACAAACATCAGTATGATAGGAAATACCTAAAATGACAGAGACCATCTTTGGGGGCCCATCCACTAACATGGAGGAGGTGGGATTTACCGACCTCCAGCCAATCACAGGGGAGCGATCCTGATGCATTGGCTTCAGCTTTTGGGAATCTGCCAAGTCATCCATCTTTATATAAAGTCTTTGGCAGCCAAACATACCTGCCAGGTGACGTGTCCTCGTCCTCCTCTCACGACCAACAGACCCCAGAAACATGTCAGCACACAGAATGAAATCATATCATCAAGGCAGCGTGTTTGCAAATCAAACTTCTGCAACTTTGACAACAGCTAGAGAAGTCCGAAGGGGCCGATGGGTTCTGAACAGTGTCCTCCTCCATCCTTCATGATTTATTCCCACAGTGGGAGTTAGAATTTAACAACTTCATTTCTAAAATCAACATTTATGTCCAGTTTAGGGAGGTGGAAAGAAATCCTAGGAATAAAACCCTGAAACACACATTCATCCTCACACACACACACAAACACACACACACACACATCAGCAGTCTGTCCCATTGTCTCTAACTGTCTCTTGGAGTCAGCACAGCATTATTTATCTCTCTCATGCAGGGGCTGAGTGAACGTGAATGTCGATATAAGTAGGGAGCAGTGGACAAAAGAGACAATAGATGGAGGGAGTCAGGTTGTTAGAGCAGCCGGGCAGATGTATAGATCCAGAGAGGCAGAAGGAAAATGGAAGTGAGAGACGGAGCTCGGTTTTAACTGCAGTGAACCCACGTGAGGGTGGAAACCTACTGAATGAGACAGTTCACAAACACCACAAGAAGATGGAAGTAGAGGTGCTGAAGTTTAGGAGGCGGACCTGAAAGAGAAACTATTTTCGTACCTTTGAAATGTGAAGTAATGATCACAGACTGCGTACGAATACAAACTTATAAGGCTGAAATATCCTGGATACAAACGGTGCCATCTTGCAGATTCAGAGCCGGAGTCTGAGCATAGCATCAAATAACTCGTTAAAACCAAATAAGCTTTTTATTGCATATGAATGAAGTGTTTCAGTGGTAAGAGGAGTGTGTTCTTTCTCCTGTAAAACGTGTCGCACTCTCACATTAAGACAACAGGGAGAAGTTGAGGGAAATGAGCATCAGTCCATACGAGGATTTAATATTCCGTCCAGAACAATAACTGGAACGTGTGTCCCTTAAGGACAGTGGGAAGGAGTTAGTGAGTTCAAAAACCTGCTGATATTCACTAATTCTGGTGTAAAAAGGTAAAATATCTGATATATTTTGTACATATCAGCTTATTTGGGATTATAGGTTGTTAGTGGATTTCCACCAGGAGTCACATTTCTTGGGATAAAGCTCATCGGTCCAGTTTCCTCCAAACCTCGTCTTTTGTCGGCTCCAGTTTTCAGGACCTTGTCGTTTCCTCACAAACTGCCCCACTGCTCTCTGGGAAAATAACCAGCAACTGGTTCAGGCATCTGCTCCCCCTTTTAAAATTCAAACCATATTTCTGTCAGCCGCCCAAACAAAACCCGAGGAGAGGGAGGAAACTCATCAGAGCCGCTGTGTCTCCTCTGTGAACATGTTGATTGTGAACGTGCCCTCAGATGCACACGGAGAAGTTTGAGAGAAATACTTCATCACAAAGTTCAAACATTGACAGAAGGAACAATACGGAAGAAAGAAATATTAAATACACGTGCCCTTGATAAGCTGGAGGTCATCACAGTTTGTATAATAACCCGTTGTGTTGTGCACGTGAACAATCATGGCAGCGTAATGCAGAGGGAAAGAAAAGGAGTCATGCAGCAACACAGAGATCGTTACACAACAGTGATACCCCCCCGAAGAATAGACACACAAGCAGGTTGCATCAGTGGAGCTCAAAGGGAGCTGGTGTGTGTGTGTGTGTGTGTGTGTGTGTGTGTGTGTGTGTGTGTGTGTGTGTGTGTCTCACAGGGATACGGAGAGACAGCAGCCTCAGAGAGAATGTGTTAGCGCTGTATTTGTCAACAAGAGACGGATAAAAAGACGGAGTGAAGGTGGAGGCAGTGAAAAAAGAGTTTGTCCTTGGAAATACTTCCGTCGCTGTTGCGTTATCGGGACATCAGAGGCAGCTGCTTTTTCAATTCTGTTTTCTTTATGAGCTCTGCAACATGACAGCTCCTCAGGGAGTCACCCCCAAATACTAATGTAGCTTAGAAAATGAATTACTACAGACTGATAGTTAATATTCATACTGGTTGGGTTTTGGTTTCTCTTTTTATAAGAAGTGTACGTTAACCAACCCAGTGACAAAAGTCATTGAGTGGCTAAAAGAAATAAAGTGTTAGATAGAGACTCCACAGAAGTGAAGCCAGACAGATACAAGCTGCTTTAAGAAATAAAATATAAGTACGGTAGCAAAGCATAGAAAAGACAGATCATACTCAGGATAAAATTACAAAATTACATTACAACAATACTTTAAACTTAAGTACTTTATAACAATACTTATTAGTGTTATTTAAGAATGATTTGTTTGGCCCATATGGATAATAATTGACTTCGATTTGACTAATTTGGTCGACATAAACTTAACTCCAGGTTAATGCTGAGATTGTTCCATGTCTTCTGGAGGTCACTGTGAAACAGAAACTTACCTTATGAAGTTTATTTTCAGTTCAAGACAAACGTAAAAATTATACCAATTTCTAGTCACATCTCCTCAAACCCTTTAGTTCACTAGTTGTTCAGTGATTGTGTCAAACAGCCTGAAAACAAGGAGCAACGTGGTGTTGAAACAGGATGAAACCTCGGCTCTAAGTGAACTGCTGCTGCTTATTAGAAGGTTGTTACTTCTCCCACTGCTGCAGTCAGCAGGTCAGGGCACTGTAGTCATCCATCTGCTGAGAGAGATATGCAAATGATCCCCTGAACTAATGAAGGGCTTCTTTCTCTCCTATTTTACCTCCTGAATAAAAGACAGATTCCATGAGCGAGGAGAAGAGGGAGAGAGGAGGGGGGGAGGACAGGGAGGAGAGATGATGCTGATGATGAAGTGAAAGGAGGGTTAGGAGGGCAGAGATGTATAGGGGCGTGGGGGGGACAGAATAAGGAAAATGGAGGGATGATGGGAGGTTGGAGGAGGGAGGACTTGGAAGAAGTGGAGCCTTGAGATGTCACAAACAAGAACTGGGGCAATAAAGAGAGGGGGGGGAGGAAAGGCCTGAGGGGAACAGGCACAGCGATGAAGAGTCAGGAGCGAAGATGAGGTGTGAGAGGAAGACCTGCATGTGAGGAACTGGTATTTCCCAGTTCCCATGGTAACGCTAGACTGGTTCCCCCTCTCCATGACACATTTTTCTGCTTCCCCCTGTTTTCATACCCAGTGGGTTTCCATGCCACACTGCAGCATATTAAAGACACACACACACACACACACACAGACACACACACACACACACACACACACACACACACACACACACACACACACACATTTGTCTCTCCGAAAGACCTTTACCCAAACCAAATATAAGTATTTCGATTAAATGCTGGATCCTGATCCGATTCAAACCCTAAAACCAGGTCTTAATCATAGACTGACAAAATGACAGCTCCTCAAACGTGATGCCAAAACATCATGATCGCCCCCTGGTGGCTGCCTGCCTGCTAAACAGTTTATAAAACATGTCTTCTCCATGTTAACAGGTGGGACATAGACCAAAGTTGTAATTTTTTAGACTATAGGACAAGATGGTGAATGTCCTGTGTACATTTGAAAGGTCTTTTTGCACAATTTACCAACGACCAGCAGATGTTAGCAGGTGTTAGCGGCCACCAGCAGATGTTTGGGACATAACTTCAGTTGAGCACCATAGCGCCATCAAGTGTTTCGGTCTTGTATCAACGATACAGGCTGAACTTGAGGGTACAATGATGCTAAAGGTAAATCTGACCGGCTACTGGCTTGTCTGGCAGCACAATAGAAACCATGTGTCTTGCTCAGTAGATCAGGATTTACAGTTTATTTTATTACTGACTGAGAAATTCTATCCTCAAGTCCAACAATAAAACTAACAGTTGTTCCTCTGAGTGCATTTTGAATTTGCATTTTTGTGAAGTCAAAACAAACAATGTTTTTCACTCTCAGCTCCGGTTGACGGCAAAATGAACTCATCACTTCTACAGCAGCGGCGCTGAAGAATAATGATAAGAGGCAGAAATCAATCATATTTATACAAGAACAAAGCTCCACGTGAAATATAAACACACACACAGACACACACACACACACACACACACTGTGCATATTTACACTGAAAAATTGATTTGATTGATTTGATAATAAAGATGACTCAAATTATCATATAAATCCATTGTAACACACTCCATATTAATACATTTCAGATATTTAAAAGAAGAGTATGTGATATATATATACCTTATAATAAAGCTGCCGTTGTTTAGTCCCTCTCAATCTTCTCTTTACATTTAAAATGATAAACTGCCTTCAAGTGCATCTAATAAATCCTATAATAAATATGACATTTACCAAGTCTACGTTCAGAAACAAGAATGGAAAAATCCGCCTGACAATTAATTCCAGGGAATAAGCCGTTAACAACGCTATGCTTGGGTGGCGTCATAGTGATGAACATCCATGTCAGGCATTAAACTGATGTCTCAAATCATTTCAGTAAATTAATAATATTTACTGAGCGGATTAAATACAATAAAGTGAGGCATCAATTGCATGTCTTCTCTTTATTCTGCCTCCACAGCATAAACAACGTTATATCCACCTCTGAGGACACCAAGGCCATGGCATTGGTTTTATTCCTGTGAATTTACTCACTTATATTTGACAATTACACACACATTCGATATTCTAGAGCCTATATTTTTCTGTTTCGCTCCGTTAGTGATAAATGAAAATGGACTGCATTGGGACTCTGTCGGGAAAAGGAAATACACATTAGCAGCCAAATGAATATGTCAAATTAAAAAGAAGTTAACTTAACTGAAATTTCTTTGTTGGAGAAGAAAAAATGTCTTGAGACTGGAATGAAGGGGAACTGTGGGAATACTGGCTAATGACTTCATTCTTTATAAAGTACAGGCTCTGCCCTCAGCACAAAATGTAAATGTTTTATTAGTGTCCAAAACACGCACCTAGGAAACTGCTAATTTCTTTATTGTTTCTGACCAAGTTTATTTGTGTAGAGTATTATATCCTAGGAGCAATGTACAAGTATATACAATATTTGGAAGTTATATAAGAAGGTTATTGCATCTAATGTCAGTCAGGACAAATATGAAGAGTGTGAGAAATAGATTAGGGAGTCATCTGCACAGAAACACAAAGCAAAAGATTTAACATAGGGCATTAATTGAGAATTGTCAAGGACCAAGGACAGAGCCTTGAGGGACTCCATGAGTAAACTCTGAAATGGAGGAATTAGATATCAATGGCTAAACTGGATTTCCTTTAAGAAATACAGGAGTAAAACCAAACTGAATCTGTACCTGATACTCTCTCTCTCTGTGCCCAAGGCTTAAGAGTTAAAATCACATCGTTTTCTGAACCACAAAGTGGACAGAACTGTCTGTAGCTGTGAAAAAAAGAAGAAGAACCATCCACACAGGGGTTAGCAGGGCGGTGGAACCAGTGGTGCCCAGTTAGAGGCGTCTGATCGATCACCTCTGCAGGGCCACAGTGTCGGAGCCGAGCCGATCTAATCACGGTGATTTGCTCCAAGAGGCCGGATGCTTAACGGAGCGGTAGTGATTCGATTAACTGAGGTTGCTGGGCAATGTAGTGTTTCTAATTGAGTTGGCGGGGTGTGTGTGTGTGTGTGTGTGTATTCATTCATGCTTTGAGGTAGTCTATACAGAGGTTATAAGTCCCTCGGGTTCAATCACTGTTATGGGTTCTGTGCACAAACACACCCCTGAAATCATTGCGTCATAAATCACACACACACGGACGTGCAACACATATCTCTGCCGACAAACAGCCGGGCTTTTATTCACGCAGCGTCATGCAGCAGAAGTGCCGCCGCCTCGTGACAGCAATTTCATATAATGGCATCAGATAAACAGTGATGTCAAGAGATAAACAGTCGTTACACGGCAATAAAACAGACAATCAGAGCGATAGAGACCCACTAACGCAAAGTGGATGCAGATGTGTTGAATACTTAGAGTCTGCGTGTGAACGAGCTGCAAGAGCCGCAGTTAATATCTGCTCGACGTGGAGAGCTCTCTTATTAGGCTGTTAAACAAGAAGCTATTTCCAGTTGCACTCCCACGATTGCATGATGTGAAATCTCATCCTGATGATAACAGCCACTGCAAGTGTCTCAAAGACAGCCGGGGAGATTTCTCATTACAAAGAGAAGGAGGGAAATATGAAGAGCTGGAGCAGACAGTGATGAGGAGGAGCAGCCTGCAGGGCGGCTGGTGTGGATCAGTGGAGACGTAGACAGATGGAGGAGCAGGGAGGTGGAGCAGGGGAAGAGGAGCAGGGAGGTGGAGCAGGGGAAGAGGAGCAGGGAGGTGGAGCAGGGGCAGATGAGGAGAAAGTGAAGCGAGCAGATAAGATAGTGCCGGGCTGAAGAGGAAGAGGAAGATAAACCCAAACTGAGTCAAAGTGAAGCTCTTCATCAACTGGTCAAAAAAAGTCACCCACATCTGGCTTTGATCTGATGTGTGAATTAATAGAATCGAATTCACTCCCGGGTCAAGAACAGTAGACAGAGGTTTCTATTGGCTCTGATCAGCAGGGATCTGGCAGAACAGTGAAGTGAGAGAGTGCACCGGAGAAAAGAACTGTCAGCATATAACCAAGAGACAAGTAATTCTCTTAAAGATGGACTACAAACTAAAACATGGTTTTGTTCGTTACATTTCTGTCTTGTTAATTGTCCATATAAGCAGGCTCATGCAAATGAACATTTTTTGATATTCCACCTTCAACACTTTCACTTTGTCGATGGTCTTCTCATTTTTGCATTGGTTTCATTTTGCTGATTCCAGGAAGTCACAGTAAATGGTAAAAAAAACATTTCAACTGCCAAAATACAAAGTGTTCAGTCTTGGGGCCACTTCTCTTATGACTGCTGCCTCCACTGGGAATCAAACTACCAACCTGCTGATTAGTGGATGACTCACTTCCCCTGAGCCACAGTCACAGCAAGATAAGGGGAACAAAAAATGAAGAATAATTATGACATTTAAATGTCAATTGCAGGGAAATAGTGGAGATGATGAAAGATTCTCTTAGGATTTTTACAAAGATACACTGTGAAGGGGTGTGTGTATATAAATAATCACTGTGTCTCTGTGTGTGTGTGTCTGCGCATGTGTGTGTGTGTGTGTATTTGTGTGTGTGACAGTACACAATGAGCTCGACTGACAAACCTGACGTGTTGACAGATTTTTCTCAAAATGATTAATAATAGATTTAGAGTTGACCCCAGTTCTCCCCTGTGTGTGCATGCTTGTGTGTGTGTGACAGAACGAGAGTGGGTTTGTGTGTGTGTGTGTAGTATGACCACAACTAATGTGAAACTGTGCACACACTGTACTTGTGTGTGTGTTTGAATGTGTATCATGAAATGTCAGTGGGACGCTGCTTTAGTTATCTGGGTTACAGACAGATAACTAAAACAGTTTTAATTGGTAAAGTATGAAGATAGAAGTTAATCTCATTTGATCAAAACCAAAGAAGATTCACGTTTATCCATCTTTAGTAAAGTCATAAAATAAGTGTTTGTATCTATTATTATTCCACACAAACACTATGAAACCTCTCTCTCTCTCTATCTCTCTCTCTCTCTCTCTCCCTGCAGTCCTTGCTGCTGGTGCGCCAGGAGATGGTGGTTTCCCAGAAGAAGCTGGGCGAGTTCTGCGAGGCCCTGAAGCAGTACCTGAAGAACGTGTCGGCTCAGAGAGACTGTTTTCAGTAAGTCCACATCTCACCAGAGAGAGAGAGAGAGAGCAGCACCGTGACCCTCATCATTTTACATATTTAATGTGCTCCACTTTCAGTGTCAGGACCTCAGTTTCTCTCACTTTATTAAGCAATTCCTCAGATATTCTCCCCTCTGGTCCTGTATCTTTTATTGTTCACACACACACACGCACACAGACACACACACACACACACACTGAAGTGAGATACTAACACAATGCCTGGGCTGAATCTAATATAGTGGGATATACATATGCTGTACATGTAATAACCCTGCTGAGCCTGCGTCAAGGTGCAAGGAGACGATCTAATACCCAGAGAGATTTTCTCCAAATCCCAGACTCACTATGCTCGGTGCATAGTCCACTCTGGTATTCTGCATTCGCCCTTGGTGAGACGTTGAGGTTCTGGCTCTACTGAACTACACTTTTGCATTTCTATTGTAGTTCCTCTCACCACTCACTGCATTTTGTCCTTTGGTATAAAGGTTCTGTGGAGCTGTATAGAGACAGAAATAAGGTTTGAATACTTTATATAGCACAGAATGTATTTGTATTATATGAATTTAGGAGAAAATGCAAAATGTTTGTCATGTAACACGCTTTAGACACTTTGGGCGCTTTTAAACACAATATATGTAATATTTAACATAATATATCAACAAACAGCTGCCTATTTACATATAAAAGTAATAGTATCATTGATTGAATCTTTCCGCTCATCTGATGTACGTTAACCCTCAGGAGTCTGTGATCACACCGACTTGATCTAATCATGTGTTGTGTTTTGTGTGTTTTTGGGTCCAATGTGTTGATTTGCTCTGTCAAAATGAAATAATTGTTTTCTGGTCATTTACACAAAGTTGCTCTGAAATGAAGACACCGAGCAGTGGGACGGTGAATGTGTGTTATGCTCCCAGCAGTTATAATAGTTGTGTTGCTATTTCCATGCTCTCTTTGTCACTTACCATTTTCTTGATGGTTGGTTTTTCTCCAGTTAGTTTATCAGAGTTTATTCACAGCTTCTTAAGACCCTAAACGACATAAATGATGCAAAACAGAAAGAGACGGTAGTCTGTGGTAAATCTGCCTTTAGAGAAGCATCTTCAAAAACCCAGTGTCTGTGCGGGCGGGGGGGGAAGCAGGTTCCTGAGGAAGAGAGGGAACAAATGAATTGTGTAGACGTGGAAAGCTGAGATAACGTCGTTAGAGCCAGTTTCACACCCGGGGTGGGGGGGGGTGAGGGGGGGAGTCTGGAGCTGCTGCTCGAGATGCTGCTGCTGAACGTGAATGAACACGTACGACTTTCTGAAAGTGCAAGAACCTTGAGATCAGAGACTAATGACGAGAATGTTTTTCAGAGTTAGAACTAAAGACTACGTCCATATTTCTTTTATAAAAATCTCATTCATCACCACATTTTGTGACCTGCCAGCAGAATAGGGACAGCACATCTTTTAATAATACGGTGCTTGTGGGAAGAGGCTGTTCCGGAGCAAATCATGTCCTCAAATCATCGGACTGAAGACGCAGGCGAGTGGAGCCCGAGCGGCTTGTTGTTTATGGTTGTGGTGAGAAGAAGTGTTGTGAGGACGTGTTGCGAAGACGTGTTGTGAAGACGTGTTGTGTTGACGTGCAGCTCGGTCACAGCACTGTAGTGAACCAGCTCCACCCGGCTCGGGACAAGCTCTGCTCAGAAACCTGACTGTGGTTTCAAACCTCTTTGGCTGCTGTGATCAATCAGCAAATGACTCCTTGATTCACTGATGCTGAGACAAGCTCGGGTTTAACAGAAGGAACCTAAATTAAATCTGACCTAGACATTGATTAGTATATTGAGACAGAAATAAAGTATTGTATATAATCATATCACAAAGCGGTCAGTTTGGTCTAAATATCTCAACAATTACTCAATTCATTCTGATCTTATTTTGATAAATGGACCTCAAAGAATGAACTTATATCACCTTCACTCTCCGATCTTTCATCAGGCATCCAAAGGTTTGATTCACACAATAATCTAGTCAAAGAAGAACTCACTTTTATATCATAGATTTTTCAAAATGCTAACAAACTGCAAATCCACCTTTGTTCAGTTCTTTTTCAAGCTCTCTTCTTATCAGATACACGTGTTCACCTCAGTGAGTCACACACTTAAGCTCCTTTCACACTGGACAAAAACCCTCGAGCACCCACTCCCTTCTGGGTTGTGTCTTCACTGTGAAACGAGACAATCAGCAATCACTCAGAGGTCGAATGAATCTGCATCAGTCTCAGGTATTTATCCAGACACCATCGGTTGCCAGTAAAGGAAACACAAGGTTAATTATCGCCCATTTTCCTGTGCAACCCAATCAAGGCTCCACTGTCACCAACAGCTTTAATGGAGGCGTTGAAAGTTTTGTCGTTAACATCGGAGAGTCTTTGTCATCTCAGCCACGAATCTTTCTCCGTTCGAACATCGCTCTGTCGTAGAAAATATACTATTTAGGAAAGTAATGGACATGTTGACTGATAATGAATGTGACCATTTTAATGTCCATGTCTATGTAAAAACTCCCATGTGTTCAGCTGTGGTCAGTGAATATCAGGTGGAAGAGACAGAGATGCTGTTCGTTGTGTGTTTGTTTTGAGGTGTGGACTCATAGTTTGTTGGCACCTTTGTGAGTGTGTGTTTGTGTGTGTGTGTGTGTGTGTGTGTGTGTGTGTGTGTGTGTGTGTGTGTGTGTGTGTGTGTGTGTCAGTAGCAGGCCAGCACAGCGCCTGTAGCAGCTCAGGTAAATAATGTATGAGAGCGAAGACGGTTTGTTGACGGAGAGAATCCACCTCATTACTTTTCGATTCTCCCGTGTGCTGCCTCTCTTTCTTTCTTCGGTGTCACTGTGCCCTCTCTTCCTTTGCCCTCCTCCTCCATTTCCTCATTCAATCTTCTGTTATCTTTAAAGTTTATTTACTTTCTTCCTTCGCTGCTCTTTTCCTTTTTTTTTAACCGTGCATGTGCGATTACACACAAAAACTTATTAAATCCTCCAGCAGAGCTCACACGACTTATTGTCATTTCATTTAAAGCCTGGTGGAGACATTAGGCTTCCAGAGGCAGCCTGTCCCCCAGCGCCCTCCGCAGGTTTAAGGGAGAACTACAGAGGCATACTATCACTTTTATCATTACCCTCTGTTTATATACACACCTCAGTCTGCTTATATACAACGCCCTTATTTAAAAATGTCACAATGGCCGATTATCTTGTGAGGTTTCTTTTTCATGTCACGTTTTATTTCATAATGTCACATTTCATATTGACCTTTTTCTCTCCTTCATCTTCTCAGGATATCTCATCCCTCCGACCTTTTTTAAGCGAGCTCAACATTTCTTCTCAGATGTATTGAGTCGGCTTCAGAGAGCTCATGCTAACTCATCTTTTCCTCCCAGTTTTTCACACTGGGAGGTTCTGCCTCCAGGAAATGTGCTGTTTTTGTTCTATTCTGTTTTATCCTCGTTATCTAAAGTCCAGCTCTGACAAAAGGGTTTAAAGTGGAGCAGGTAGTGACACACTGACTGACACACTTTCCCCTCAGGGTTTATTCTGCAGCTCTCTGTGTGTGCTCGCTGCTGAGACCCTTCACTTCTACAAACTTCTATATTATATTCTCCTGCAGTCGTGTTTCTCCTTGAAGCCCAGAGAGCGCAGAGGAGACGCAGCTTCAGGGCTTCACAGATTCAGACACTTTCTATAGAGCAACAGAATCATAGTATTTCTGAACAAACTAAACATTAACACAAAAACTAAACCTCTTCTGGTATTTACAAAGCTGCACCTGCGACTTACATATCCAGACAATCAGCCTGGTAATGTTGCCAGCAGCAGGTTGATTCAGATTTAACACAACAGCTTGTAATACGTCAAGAATTCATATGTTGATTATGACCCATTTTCACCCTAATGTCCAACAGGATGAAATGATGAAGGGATGACATCATTCGATTCTGCACAAACACTTTTCTGGCCTTAATTCAACCCAGTGACTCAGGAGCAGAAGGAGATTTGACCATGTTCCCTGCTACTTGACTCATTGGCTGTGATGGTAGTTATAGGGATTTTGAATTAAGGGAAAGGATTGAATTAAAAATGATATCTGGGATGAGAACTCTCCCTGAACAGTGTAATTTCGAACCACACTGCAGCACCTGATCTGCATAAACACGAGCTCAGCTGCTGCTCTCACGTCGATGTGTCTGGAGCCAGAAATTCACCAAACAGCTGCAGAACAGAGCGAATACAGGACGTGAGTCTGATGAACAATGGGATCAAACTGTGTTGGTGCAAACTTTTCTGATTTGCTTTATTTCCACTTCTCTCTCCATCCTACCCCTGAACCTCCTGGAATCCAGATGATTTAGTGACCGTGGACAAAGATTCTCAGAGGATTATTTCCCTCATCTTTTCCTCATACGGTCAAATAACCTTCCTCCATTTTCACTGATCTATTCCCACATTGTTCCAGAGGCTTATTGCAGGTTTCATTTTTACAGATGAGATTCAAGTTCCACACATTCATCTTGTTGATGCGCGCTGAGACATCGATATTGTGCAGGGACAGAAAACAACTCATGTTTCTTTAATCAGTTTCTTTAATGAGGCTTTTTGTTTCCTCTCTTCTTTTCCTCACCTCCATCCTCTGCCTTACTTTTACTCCCTGTTCCTCTAATCCAGGGGTTTTCAACCGGGGGTCCGCGGCCCCCTAGTGGTCCGCGGCGGCATTGCAGGAGGTCCGCGGAATTCGCTTTGATATTTCCAGATTACTCTTGAATAGCGTGAAAAATATTTAAATAAGAAAAATATGTCTAAAATAATATAAAGGTGCTGGTGATCATGAGGTTAAACTTAAGTAGGCCTCAATTGTTTGTATGATATTGTATGATTATCATTTGTGACATATTCTGCATTACTTTGTAATCTTCCCTCTTCAGTTGTAGCCCCAGTTTATGTTGATTGTTACTGTTACTTTACCGTTCTCTCAACATGTCAGCTACATGTCTGTACATTTAAGTCATGAACGTTATATATTGATGTACATATGGTTCTGAGATGCAGTACAACTACAAAATGCATTTTAATTTTGTTTTCAACTCTTAAGCACTGAAAATCAACTGTTTTTGTTGTTTTTTACACCGATTTTTCTAGATTTGTTTGAGGTTTTAAGTAGATATAGATTTTTTTTGAGGTTTTTAAATAAAACCAATATGGAAAACCAAATGTTAAAACTTCCTTCTATCCACATGCACACACGCACACACGTAGGCACGCGCTCGCGTAGGCACATCAGTGGGCCGCGGATTACTTTCTAGTCAGAATGGTGGTCCCTGGGACAAAACCAGTTGAAAACCCCTGCTCTAATCTACCATTTTCCTCCTCTGGCATCAATCCACCGATTCCATCTTCTCCTCTCATCCCCCTTTTCTCTGTGTCTCCAGTGTGACCGCCGTGCGTCTGCCGGACGGTTTATCCTTTGTCGTCTACGAGTTCTGGGACGGAGAGGAGGAGTGGAAGAGGTGAGCTTTCAATCACAGCTGACTTCAAACATTTCAATCCTCAACCCGAGCTCCTGGCTGACGTCTGTCCATCATCATGTTTACAGCTTTCTGACTTTAAAAAGGATTTGAACGAGTCGATGCAAACGAGTGAGTCGTCCTGCTTCGACTCTAAAAGCGACCCGAGAATTAAACCTGAGTAAATGCTGATCCACTTTAAAAGTATTAAAAGTCATTACCGAGTGTGGACATTCATTTTGTCTGTGAAAAAGCCGTCGACTCAGCACTCCGCCTCCTCGGGAAGTTGTTGGGAGCTGAGCACGCCGTTCCTTCCTGCCATTGTTTTTATTGATTGGCGATTGCCAAATAAAGAGCCCCCTCTTTTCTTCCATTAATGTCATGAGCTAGTTGGAAAAATTCCCCCAACCGCATTTAATTAACATTCTGCAGCCGCTCGCTGGGCACGGAGCTGCTGAAGCACTCAAGATGCGTCAGGTGGTCATGATTTAGTGATGGCCGGGCGCTGGGCCCGAGGAGAAGCTGCTGCTGATCCCAGTTTCTGCTCCACTGCTCCCAGACATTAATATTTCAACCCTTACAGTAAAGGCTAAGGGCCGTGCAAATCGCTCTGCGGCCGCGTGTTCCCGTGTGCACGTTTACGAGTGGCTGCAGACGCGTGTGCACGTACATACATGACGTGTGTGAAGTGTATTTCTGGTCGGCCGAGAGGTTGATGTGGTTGTAGAAGTTGATGGTGAAGGTTAGGAACGCGGACCCAGTACTTACAAGTATAATAATGTTTATTACACAGAAGTTTCACAGGTCAGGACGAGATCTAGAACTCGGAGAAATCACACAGCCAAATGGTGAAGTCTGACAGGCCGTGGTCAAACACAGATTATATAGAGAGGTTAGTTCCGCCCATGGCTTCGGGTTACATGTCGTCCCACCTGAGGCCTCCTAATAAGGACGTGTTTGTACATGAAGATGAAAATACAATGGTCAAGGATCTTCCCTCTACAGCCATCTATTAGCTGGTCAGAGGTCATTCCCTAGGTCAAAGGTCCTTCCAAAGAAGGAAAGACCTGCTTGAATAAACAGCTGAAGGACTCTCTGAGAATCTCTGCCTGAGAGTCACCAAAATAGACATCATAAATATCAGCCTGTCATTATATTTAAACACATGCTAAAATCTTTTACTCTAGTGAATACACGACATGTGTAAAGCCGATGTGTGCTCTCTCCCCCCCCCCCCCCCCCAGACACCTCCAGTCTGCCCCCAACAAAGCCTTTCAGCACGTGAAGGTGGACACACTGTGCCAGCCGGAGACCGTGTCCTCTGTAGCCGTGCCAGGTGAGTGCGGAAACACTACACAATAAAACCACACAATAAAACCACACAATAAAATGAGGGCCACGGAATTATGTTTTATCATCAGATAAAGGAGCGGTTCACTGATTTCAAACATGAACATCTGTTTGGTGTTTTGTCCGGAGAAAGAACACCTACAATTTATGATTAAGTTTTTAACACACAGGGATTTGTCAGGCAGCAGGTTGCATGATGGGAAGTGTAGGATTCCATGATTTGATGTGCAGGAGCATTTGAGAGAAGTTGGGGGCCCCCGGCAAAAAGGACATCCCCCACCCCTTCAAACAATTCTTTAACAATCAAGATTATACACAAAATACAGACATTAGTAAAAGTAGTAAAGTTTAAGGGCAGATTTCAATGATCTATGTGTTATTTCTGGAAAATATTCCAATCTGCATTAAACATTAAAGAAGAAAGATAATTCTGGATCCATCTCCTAAAATGAATCCACTCCAAACATCAATGGTTTCTTCCTTGGCCCAATAACTCACTCTTCCAATAAGGTTCTAGAAAATTGGTTCCCTAGATTTTGTGTCATCATGCTGACGAACACAGTGAGAACACAACCTTCTTGGTAATAAAGATATAAAACAGAGAAAAACTGAAAACCCTCAATTTGGAAAAAACTGAATTTTGGTCAGAAGTCACTGGGTTTCTCAGCACTGATCAGAAACCAGTAAAATTCAGACAATAATTGTGATTAATCAGTTTCCTCATAATCCTAAGAAAGTTTCTCTGAACAGTTGAAGCAGCCTGGCCCTGAAAGGGACGTCAGTAAATCTGACTCCCACCCGTCCACAGTGAGAGGAGCTGAGCTGGTGCCAGGCAATCGGCCTTTACTACTTCCTCTCCTGTCTCGTTTCTTATCCAGCTCTCCTCACCCCCCCCACCCTCCGATCTCATCTTTCATCCGCCCGCACACTTCTGTTTTTCACCACCTTGCCAAATTTATCCTCAACCTCCATTTAATCTTTTTCCTCTCTTTCCAATTCAGTGCCAAATCATAATATATATATATATCTGTACTTTACATAGAGGGTGGAGACCTTAGAAAGTGTGTTTCCTCAGTGTTGCCAGATGAACGATAATGTGGTGACAGTATTATCAGTTATATGATGATGACCTGTGTCTCACAAGCTTAACACAAGTCCTTCCTGTCTCACGTTTCAAAATAAGAGCCTTGTGCCGTGAAAAGGACGTTTCTGGATCTTGACACACAAATGTTGGTGTACAATAATTTTCCTCAAAAAACATTGATTTAAAGCTTCTGGTATAATACTTCAACATTTCCCATCTGGCAACCCATCATGTTTAAGATAATGTGGTGACAGTATTATCAGTTGTAATCTGGACAGTAAAATATGGATCATGTCTGTATTTCGCATATCTTCTCACATGACGTCTTTCAGCCAATCATGCTTGTGATGATCACCTGTCTCTCACAAGCTTAACACAAGTCCTTCCTGTCTCACGTTTCAAAATAAGAGCCTTGTGCCGTGAAAAGGACATTTCTGGATCTTGACACACAAATGTCTGTGTACAATAATTTTCCTCAAAAAACATTGATTTAAAGCTTCTGGTACAAAACTTCAACATTTCCCATCAGGCAACCCATCATATTTAAGCTCTGTCAGTCTGAGTTATTATCATAGATGTAAAGATGTTATTAATGATAGTAGCACCTGTTAATATGATAATAATAAGTTTCATGATGCTCTGGAGTCAGTTACCTGCAGGATCATTTTTCTGTCTGATGATCATTTCCCTCTCAGTCTCTTCGTGTGTCTCTAACCTCTTCCTCACGTGTCGTCCTCTCTGCAGCCGCCTGGTGCAGCGTGAACAGGGACTGAGCATGAAGATTCGCCGCCACACGCCAAGACTCCTCCCTCTCCGACCCGCCCTCCGTCCCTGAACCCCCCCCCCCGACCCCCCCTGCATTTCACCCACCCTCACGCCCTCTCCTCTCTCCACCCTCACATTCCTCAACTCTTTTTGTAAGTACATGTTTACACAGTGCAAGTCGATGGTGTCAACTACAGTGAAAATTGAACAAACAGTGCATTGGACAACGTGAGATTTAAAAAAAAAAAAAAAAAAAGAAAAGCTTAAAAAGGCGTTTGCATCTCACCATGGTGGTTTTGCTGGTTGGAGATTTTTTGGGATTATTTCATGCTCATGTTTCCAGTAGCTTTGAGCCTGGTGGAGTTGGTCTTGTAGCAGGAACCCCGGCGTTGAGTTTTTCATGTAGCAGTAACCGTCGATGGGTCGAGTATTGTGTCATTTAATTTCACAAAGAAAGTGAAGGTTGAATTTACCATAAAAAAGCTGCTCTTCTGTACGTAGCTGTCATTTCTTAGTAGCTGCTCTTTCCACTTCTGTTCTCATTGTTCTAATAATTCCGATGGTTTTGTAAATGAACAAATGGTTTGGACGTTTTTCTCTCAACAGCCATTCTGAAATCCAAATGTTGAGTAATTGCTGTAATGTTATTGCCAATTTGATTAATTAGGTTGAAATCTCAAGAGCAAACTGAAAGCTTAAATTTAGCTTGAAGGTTAACTAGCTCACTGGATCTGTGAATATAGCTTCGTGGTTTATATTTTTTTGAGAATCTCTAACAGTTTATTCCAAGATGCTCCTAGAGTCCAATGTTCCTCAGGTCAGGATCAGGATCAGGATATCACCGAGGTCTTAAGGTTTCCAGGATCTTTATATCTGCAGTTCCTTTGTTCCCAAGGTCTTAAAGCCGATTCAAGGTTCACTGGAACAAAAACCCTAAGTGTAAAAGTTCCCTCTGAGAGTTTTTAAAGGTTAGAATGACTCTGAAGAAGATATGGGAGACTCAATACACAAATAAGAGAGTGATATCCATTTGTTATGTGTGATTAGCTAATTTCTCTTCCCTGAGATCTTCAGAATGGCTGCTGTGAGAATTGCAGGTACGACATATAGAGAAACATTAAGTTCCATTTCTTCATGTAGCTTTTATTCCATCGAACACTTTGGGGTTTGGATGAATGAGAGAGAAACAGCTCCTCACTGATCTCCATGCAGCTCGACATGGTTTTACTTTTGCCTTCCGCCTCTGTGTATTCCACGTCTGAATTTGGCAGTGGGTAGCTAATTAGCTGTGTGAGTCTAGTAGAGATTGTACATAATGCAAACGTTGTTCTATTATGATTCTACTTGTATTTATTGACATATTGGAGTGCACAGTTTTCCTCGGTGGGAGCTGAGCAGCAGCTTTCCAGTTGCTGCTCAGCTCCTCTCAACAGTTTCTTTGAATCAAACCATCAGAAACAGACACACCCCATCTGAACGACATCCAATTTAAAAGCCTTAAACATCACCACGTGCTAGAGGAGGTTTTTCAAAGGGTTTGTTAATAATGTGACATAAACTCCCAGTAAGCAGGGAAAAGCCCAGTAGGGGTCTGTGGGCGTCGGCCTCTCCGCAGTTGATGCAGCACCGGTCCTGAGTTCCAGAAGCGTTCGATTCCTCTACGCCAGACTTATGCAGTTATCGACATCTCGAGATACGACTTCACACCACTGTACGTGCCGTAGCCGATCCACCACATTTAGCATTTCTAACACACAATAAAGACGTATATTTACACTGTTGACCCCCAAAGTGCAAAAAAGTCAGAATAAAGGAAGGGTCCCACTATAACAGGAGGGATCACAGGTGGTGCAGATCTCAGCCGTCAGAACCAGATGCATGATGGGTCTGATCTTCCAGTAATCAGGCAGAAGCATCCACAAGAAATCCATCCGAGCAGATTGATATATTGAAAAAAGTTTCACGAAAGTAGACTGAGACCTCCACAGTAAATTAAACATCTACCCAATCACGTGTTTGTTGAATGAACTGAACTTCAGTTCATTAGAATCTGGGACGTATGCAGAGAAACTGGAATTTACTGCGAGTACAAATTTAATAAAACACAGTCAAGGTTCAGTGATTTTTCATTTCAGTAGATGTCAGATTTGCTGGAATTGATCAGACCCGCCTCTGCATCTGCTCTGACTCCCCGCCCCCCCCCCCCCCCACCTGACCTCACCACCACCTCCACCACTGAACGCCCCCCCCCACACTACAATCAGACTCTCGTTCAGAAAGCACAATGTAAAAAAATGAGTGGATATTGTGACTTGAAGATACAAATATATTAGAGGTTATTGAGTATGATGAGAGTATTTAGAGATGAATAGTCTTACTGTTTTATCTGGTTTAAGATTTATTATTCATGAATCACTCCTTTCCAGCTCTTTATAGCTACTTTCAAAAAGGTGCCATCTCACCATCCGCCTCGGTGCTGGGTTTTATTTTCTTTTCCATCAGTGAGTGACCGAGCTGTGGTGGCAGCGAGCGAGGATTCAGCTTCACGGGTAGAAAGTCGATCTCTCTTCCTTCAGAGCGCCGGGCTGCGTTCAGCAGGGCCCAAACACGAGGAGTTACTATAACATATACTGTAAAATAAATGTATATCACGGTAGACTTGTAGAACATGCATGCAAAGGCTTTATCTATGAAACGTATATCCAGGAGTCTGAGGTATTCTGTGGAGTTTCTGACCACCAGGTAGCGCTGCAGAGCAATATAAAGTGGGCCCCTGTTTTTTTTTTTAAACGACTGTAAATAAAGACGTACGACTCGTCTCCACGTCCGCCCACTGTCCAAAAACGAAGCCAAAATATCAGGTGCTGCCATCTTGCTTCTACGTTATCGTGTCCATATGCAAATCAACTGGAGGTGAATTCGTTCCTACGGCAACCTACGAAATCTACGGTGTCGCGAAACTCCTCCCCTCCAATATTTTTCTGATCTGGAATTTGCCTCCACATACGTTGACATTTTTTTAAACTTTTGTGGTGAATCGTACAGAAGTTAGCATAAATAATGTATTAAAATTGTTTGATATCGTTGATCGTAAATTTGTGTAATTATATCGTTAAATATAAATTTGTTTAGCTAGTTTGACTCTACGGATTCCAATAATGTAAATTTAAGTTAAATAAATTCGGGAAAGACCATTCATTCGGATAGATCAGTAGATATTGATAAGATTTTAATAAACAAACAATCTGCGATAGTTTCCTCAAGATGTTTATTATCCGTGAAGACCTGCATTTCCAGACATTGAACACTAGGGGGTGGAGTCTCTGTTTGAAACGGAATACGATCACAAAACAAAACTTGTTCGGAAATGAACCGTAAATTACTTTGAAAACCCTCCAAGGATTAGCTAAATTATAATTTGTGAGATTTTAACATCTTATCCACAAACTAGTTTAAGCTTTTTTCAACGCTCTCGACTACAGATTGTAAAAAATTGTTTGGCTTCGATTATGTTTCTATTTTATTCTCGTCGTATATTAAATATTTCATATTGAACAGCTGCTCCCACGGCGCCACATTCTGCTGCTTTTTGTTCCCAAGTCGACTCCACAGATTCCTTCAAGCCTCCGCTCATCAAACAACTCCTTCACTCCTGTGCAGCTACACACTGAGCTCGGAACAGAAACACAAAGCCATAGTGCATGGGTTGATGTTTACACGTCGGTGACTTTACTCCACTGACGGCCATAGTATCACAGTACTGGAGCCCGCTGAACGCAGCCCCCCCGCTCTGACCGAGAGGGCGTGTCCTGCGCCCGGCGTCCGATCATCAGAAAATCCTGTTGAAACATTCCTAAACGTCCCTCTGACTGTGCCACCTGCTCCTTTTTCTACCCCACGACTCCTCAGTGCAACATGCGCTCGGTCACACAATGAAACGTAGTGAAACCTCGATGGAATGTTTCCTGGACAGACGAGGTCCCGTAGCCGTAGAGACGCCGGCGGTCAGGAAGCGTTTTACCTCAACACGTGTTGTCACATGACACCGAGCCAACCGAGAATATATAAGCGACATCGAGGCCGTAACTCCTCCTCCCCCCCCGCGGGTGTGTTCTTTTCTATCCTTTAACTGAGTGCATGTCAACTGAATGTCCAGTAACTTCTTTGCTGTAGTATTAGGCCATGCTACTCTTCAATGGGTTTTGTGCTTTTCTTACCTTCTTTCTTTTCTAGTATTCCTATGAAGAAGACAGAGACTAAAATCTATTATATGAAATATACACTATATGACTAGAAGAAAAAAAAAATGGCATACATGAATGAAGAGTCACTTTTATGGCAATGTTTAATGAAATATTAATTCGTAATGTATGTTTCAGTAAACGGCTTTCTCTTCTTACGTGTAGAGACGTATTGCAGGGATGCAAGTATTATATTTGGTCTTTAAAGAATATCTTGTTGAAATTCTAGATGATGTAGAGTGATGCAATTCAATAAAACTACAAAACTGAGAAAAAAAGAAGTGTCACGTGGCTTTGATTTGAAACGTGTGTGTTTTCGATATGGTGAAAAACTTTACGGATGAATGATGATTAATCTTGTGTCCTAATTAGGGTTGCAAAATTCCGGGAATATTCAAACTTGGAAACTTTCCATGGGAATTAACGGGAATAAACTGGAAATTTTGTGGGTAATTTATACTAACTGTATTTACCTTGTCATATACAGACATAAATATAACATTTTGTTGTGTCATAGGCTGATTTGAGCTCTGAGGAAAACTTTGGGCACTTGACTATATGCTTCTGCGTCGTTGTGTCATTCTTAACATAGGTCTTTGCACAGTATTTTCAAATGTACACAGCCTTTCCTTCTACATTGGATGGGGTGAAATGTCTCCACACATGAGAGAGTGCACGTGGCATTGTTCTGTAGAATAAGATGAGAAAAAAGTTTGTAAAAAAAAACGCTAATGCAATGCCAGAGATATAAATAGTTAGCCAAACAATTGGAATCGTCTGTAAACATATTTTACAATTGATGGATAAATGAATGGAAATAGGCTAGATGAACAGATGAACAATCCTCAATCAGCATGCTAATATGTTTTCCCAGTAATATCATGGAAACTTACCTGACTAGTCCTGCACTCTACAGCAGGCCTCAGTAGCCCTGCTGTAGAGTGAAGGATGCTGGGAGTTATCTGTGCATGTGATGGAAGAATGCTGCATCCATACATCTTTAAAATAGAGTTTTGAATGATGTTTTTATTGCTAAGCGTTTAATTTGCTAATTTTTTTTTTTTTTCAAAATTCCCAAAATTCCCGAGCTTAACTTCCCATGGAAACTTTCCGCCCCTTTGCAACCCTAGTCCTAATGAACGTGGAACAATCCTCCATCTTCTCAGTTTTCACACACATCATCTCTGACCAATCACATGTCAGGAAGCAGCTCCTCTTTCTAAACACACTCAGACTTTCTCACGGCAGTGGAATCCTCCAGGTCCTGGAAATGAGTTTTATTTGACTGATAATTTAAACATGTTTGTACAACACCGTGTTCGTCATCTCACACACGGACCGAACACAGACAGGTTGAATACTGATATGTACAAATCTGCACCGACACAAAACAAAACAAGGTGCAGAACTACCTGAGGATTTCAATCAGATCATCTCGGCATGACGGGGGGGGGGGGGTCACCGGGCGCCGCTCGACACCGGGGGGGTCGGGGGACACGAGAGAACGTAACACAGCGGCACAGACGGAGGGAGGGAGGTGTTGAGGGACCACTTGAGTGATCAGGGGTCATGTTCATTAGTCCTCGGCGGCCATAACTCAACGTGGGCTCTCAGGAGGAGAACGAGTTCGGACCCGGCGACCGCGGTCTCCATGACGACACCAGAATCGGCGAGGGGAGCGGAGCGGTCAGATCTTCCCGAGGAACTGCATGACGGCGATGGTGCTGCTCTGGCCGAAGATGAAGGCTCCGCAGATCAGAGTCACGACGCCCCAGAGCGTGAGGACGACTCTGCAGAGAAGACGGACTCGTTACTAACAATGTGAAGGTTTCAACCTCGAAGGCCAGGTGTTTAGTTCCAGTTTATGACCAGTTGATGTTTTTTCCTCACCTGGTCTTCAAGGACACGGGCTCCGACTGCATGGCGAACATCAGACACAGTCCTGTTCCGACACAGACACAAGGTTAGACGCTCACATCACGTCTGACAAGAGGATGGATCTGAGACCGGAGCGTTACCTGGGAAGATGAAGATGAAGAAGGCGCTGATGCCTCCGATGACGCTGATGACCTTGCTGATGTCCGGCACGAAGACGGCGATGATCAGCGTCACGGTGATCCACAGGACTGTCAGCGCGTAGCGGCTGCGGCTTTCAAAGGTTACCGTCACCACGCCGTAACGCCGCCGCCGCCAACTCAGCAGGGGGTCCTGGATCACGGATCTGAGGGAAGACAGTGAGAAGACGAGTCTGAGCTTCTGTCTTATAGGTTTTAAAAGACATCTACACTCACATCAGGTCAGATATAGATAAAACTAGAGAATATCAGTCAGTTGAGCTGACAAGACCACACTCCTGAATAAAGATAAAGAAAAACCATTGAAGGAGGTTGATATTAGTTGCGTGGAAAACTTGATTTAAAGGTTTTCTCCCAGTTTCAGACGGATCCGTTAAAGGTTCAGTCTGTAGAGTTTAGTGACACCTAGTGGTGAAGTTGCTAACTTTTGAACAAGTTCACACTGAAGTCATGTGACGTCACCTGCCCAGCAGCAGGATGATGGGATAGATGGTGATGATGGAGATTCCGAACAGCAGCCTGGCGATGAGCATCAGGATGTCGTCGCCCGTGTACGACATCAGGATGTCGGACTTCACGTCCTTCCCAAATGTCAGGTACCCATAAACCCCTGCACCCGAGAGAGAGAGAGGGAGAGAGAGAGAGAGAGAGAGAGAGAGAGGGAGAGACAGAGAGAGCTGACTCAGCACAAACAGTGAGAAGATGATGTTTTCATTGGGAGGAGACATTGATGAGGTAAAATAGATTTTTCTATTGTGCAGCACTATGATTGAAACTAGTTAAATTTGATTAAAATAACAATTATTGATCGTGAATCAATAAATAACAGTTTTTATTGTGTTGTGCATGAAGACGCCACTAATTCATCTGAGCCAGATTCAAAGAGGACGACGTGCACGCTCAAAAAAATACAACAAAAAGTTCAGAGATAAAAATAACTGCAAACGAATCTTCCAACCTTCATTTTCAACAGAAAGATTCATAAATCAGTGACAAAACCCGTTGTGTAACACGAGACGGGAAGAGTTGGGTTTTTGTTTTAGTCCAGTGCTTGTTCCTTGAAACAAAAGAGTGAAGCAGGGAGGATTGGTCAGTTGGACTCTGTCCCCCGTTCTCTGACATGAACTCTGGGAAGCGTCTGGACGATCGGGTCTCGACAGGCATCGCACCCGTTCTCTAAAACAAAGCTTTAACTCTCAGAGCAGCAGCCGAGAGACTCCGGGGAAATTCTAAAATCATTTTCCTGTACGAGTAGAAAGCCGCCTCCTCCCTCTGCCTGTCGTCCTTTGGCTGCTGGTAAGATAAATATCCTGAGGGGCCGGAAACTAAATGAGAGAATCACGTTCATCAGGATTAATAAAATGATGAAAAAAAAAAAAAATCAATATTGTTAATGGTGATAAAATCCTGGCAGATCAACTTATTGGCGAGTGAAGCTGAGTGAGCAGAAATAAACTGATTCAGTGGAAGAGAAAAAGCTTTGAACTGCAGAGGGAGTTTCTCTGTGTGGCCTGAGTGGGGGGGGGGGGGACTTAATGCAGACTGTGGTTCAGTGATCATGACAAGAGAACCAGCAGAACCAGTAGAACCAGCAGAACTCAGGTCATCATCCAAGAAACAATTAATGAATTAATCAATTAAGGCCGAAGTCAGTAAAATCATCAATTTACTTTCTGGTTCTTTCTCTTTGAAGATGCAAGATTAATGCATGTTTTGTTTCAATATAAATTGCATTGAGTCATAGATCTTATGATGTTCCAGAGTTCCTCCTTGGGAACCTCTCTGAATATTTAATGGAACACGTCTGATATTCAGCGAGTGTGGAAAAATCATGGAAATACAGATTTGTTGTGTAAAAGCATCGACTCCGTCAGGAATTCAATAGTTTAAGAGAAATTAACATTAAGCTACAGTCAGAATTCATTAGAAATTAATTAGAATAAACTCTATGAATCCACAGCCACGTGGAACATTTCTAAAAACTGAGCCAGCTTCATGATGAACAAGTCAAATCCAGTCGTCACCACGAACCCACTTATCTGACTTCATGTCACCGTTTCTTCTGGCTCTGATATCACATGAGAAATGAGTTTGGAGAGATTTTCACTGGGAGGTTTGTGAGACAGAGAGAGAGAGAGAGAGGAAGCAGCAATCTGACCTGTGAGGGAATAGATGACGAGGCAGAAGATCATGGAGATGACGGAGATGAAGACCCAGTGAGAGAGCCGCTGGTTCTCCATGCTGCTGTAGATGGCGATGGACGCCTCGTGGCACTGGACCGACACAGAGAAGAGGAGGAAGGAGAGTCAACTTCTGCAGGCACGTTCAAACAAAACCAGAGCCTGATAGATGTGGATCACAAATTATATATGACAGACTGATTAGTGAAAAATAATAAAAGAAATAAAGAAATAAATGGACAGTTATTACATTCCATCGTACCACAGGATTCCCCTCAGCCACCTCCTTACGAAAACATCAGACCTTAATTGTAATTGAGCAGTTAAAGCCTCCGTTCCATACACCTCCCTCAGCTTCTGTTTCCACTGTAGGTGGCCGTGGATTCAACCATTTTATTGTCACCATTTTCCCTAGCAGTCATCAAGAGTATATGTAACAAGTGCTCTTGGTCTCTTGTGTACATGCCTTCAGGAGTTAGATCGAAAAGAAACTGACTTGGGGTGAATAGTATATTAATTCCAAAAACTTTATCCATCTCCCTCTTTATCCCCTTCCAGAAAGGAAGCATCATTGGGCGATCCCAAAATATGTGTGAGTGGTCGCCAACCATTCCACATCGTCTCCAGCAGTATATTGCCGCTGGATTATCTGCAAATTTAGAGACCACGGGGGGGGGTCTTAAAGAACCTTCTGTAAAGGTTTTAATATCAGCAAACTAAGAAGTCTAACCTTATATATTTCTGTGAAAGACTCATGTCGGGCAACTTCTGATAAACGGGTCGAGGTTTTTGATTTAACAGATTTCATTTGTAACATTAGATTGAGATCAAATCCAGATGAAGCAGGACCCTGGTTCTAACAGATCCTGAGTCTCTGGCCTCCAGCAGTGTTTCCACAGGCTGAAGATCCATAGGTCCCGTTGTCTCTGATCTGTTTCTGTGATGAACTGAGATGAGGAATCAGATGAAAGCTTCGGGCTCGGAGCAGCACGATGAGCCGGGCAGGGGTCAGGCTACAGACTCGTGTCCCCACTTGATCCCAGCTGCCATTGTCCGGTTTGAAACCTCGCCCCCCCTTCGCCGCCGCCCCCCCTTCGCCTCCTCCGCTGCTCTCAGGATCTCATCACGCCGCTTTCCAGCCCTTTGCTCTGCAATCACTCAGCCCGAGGGAGCGTCTGCATGTGTGTGTTTGTGTGAGAGGACAACGCATCAATCCCCTCACACCCTCCACCGCCTGTTATTAGATTCCATCAGCAGCCGTCAGGGTTACCGTGGCAACTTGGGAAGTAACACATCAGTCTGTGCTGCTTCAGATTGACAGAATGATTTTTTTTTTCCTTCCATACTCCAATCGGTTATTAAATATGAGAGCTCGGTGCGTGGAGCTCCTGGTGAGGCCGGGGGGCGGAGCCAGGCCGTTGACCTTTACACTTCACTTCATCACACTCTCCGGAGAACGCTCCCGGAACATTACTGAGAAAACTCACAGAGCATCAGCTCGCTGTCCGACTCACTGGCAACGAAGATGCTGAGGCCAGAGTCTCAATATCATTTCCTCATGGGCTTTAGTTTTATGATCCCGGTGCAGTGGAGGTCAATGGATTCTCAATTGTGCTGCTCAGTGTTTAAAATGATTAAATAAAAATAAGCGGCAGGTTTTATTTGCAGGATCAAGAGACGGCAGTTGACCTACTTCAGTTTAAATTAGAGCTGGGCAATGAAACTAAATTATTACATCATTTTCATTAATAGCAAAATAACAAAGGTTCAAATGAGAATAAAATTTTGCAAACGCAGCGAACTGATGCCTCGACCTTCTCCTGACGTCAAGATCACACTTAAACAAACTGCACACACACTAGGGGTGGGAATTGGCAAAAATGTGACGATTCAATAGTATTGCGATATTTGGGCCACGATTCAATAGTATTGCGATACTGCAAGTATTGCGATTCGATTCTGCGAATTATTGCGATTCATGTCCCCAATATTATTCAAAGGCATTACAAAAAATGAGGAAAATAAGACTGCTCAACTCACTTCAAATGTCAGATTTAATTCTGTGAACAACATTGTCTTCTACACATTAACTGAAGTGCAAAAACTTTGTCCTTGAACATTCAGGACACAGGACCTTTGTAATTATTTTCTGAATAGGAGACCTCTCACATGAACACTGAGCTCAATCATATAAATAAGAGTAACCTAGAGCTTCAATTAAATTGAAACCTGCAAGGTCATGACCCAAAATGTTAAATTCATTTGGGAATATTGGCATTATTGTTCAGAAAAAGGAGTTGGTCAACATGCTCAGATGTTAAAGTTCTCCTCTGGGCCGTTACTATATCTCCTGCAGTGGAGAACATCCTTTCCACATACACACTAGGTATCTTTTAAACTCTGAAACTCTCCTCGTCATGCTTTGCCAGCCAGGGGCTGATACATATATAATTGTAAATAAATATTAAATTATTTATTTATTTTTTTTATATAATATTTAATAATATTGCAATACTTTGTGCTACAGTATCGATATAATCGCGGTCGCAAAATATCGCGATACTGAACAGGATCGATTTTTTCCCCCACCACTAACACACACACACACTCTGCTCTGATTGGCCTCGGTCACTCGAACGTTCCGACATGAAAACACAACATGTTGCTTCACTCACTTGGAAGCCGAAGCAGATGGTGGGGATGACGCTGAACATGGAGGCCCAGGAGCTGATCCTGCACAGACACCAGCAGACACACACACACACCACAGTCATTCTCCCAGGATCACAAATGCCACAAGAGCACGAGGAGGAGAGAAAAAACAAAACCTGGTTATTAGGGCACCGTTCATAATGTCGTGGCATTTAGAGTCACTTTAGCAGCGCGTTCATCTGTCAGTCACACACAGGAGGGCTGACAGGAGGGAGGTGGGTCGTTCAGAGCGAGAGAGACGAGCGAGCTTTGATCGACGGCGTCTGTCCCGGCGCCCGGGAGTCGCTGCAGATTGACGGGCAGGACTCACGACGGCCATATATCCTAAAAGCAACCTCCTTACCGAGGACCAGCTGCAGCGATGATTGATTCATGACACCGAAAACCAGAGAAGATGACATGGACGATGAAAAAATACTTTTTTAAAAGACACACAAACATTTTTGCACTGTTAAGAATTGTATTATAATTCATGTTTTTTCTCTTCTTGCTTCACATCTGTCAAAACAATATAGAGTAAATTCTATAAAAGGTCAGACACAACAACTGAAGACTTCATGAGCAGTCGTGACTCGTGAGCAGTGAAACGTACACAGTCTGGAGCCCTGGATTCCATCATGTGTACACACACACACACAGTCACACACACAGACAGACACACACACCCCCCCAGGTGGACGTACCCGCTGCTGTAGAGAGGGGCGATGTGGACCTGGACAGGAGGCGTGGTGTGGTACTTGACGATGATGGCTACAGTCAGGTAGGTCGCAGCCAGAGTGCCGAGGCCGCTGAGAGAGACAGAGAGAAATCATCTGATTCAGACAGAAACCAGAGCAACGCTGTGTGTGTCCTTAGAAAAGAACAACACACTGAGACACAAAACTGAGCAGAATCAACAACACACTGAACGTTTGAGAAGCTTCGATGATACAGAGGGGGAAAACGTAAAGTCTGTTCTGATGAGAAAAGGTTTTGTCATCAGTAAAACCAAAATAACAGATCCTCATATGTGGAAACAAGGAAGTTTAAAGCTAATCTGCCTAATTATGGTATCAAACGTGTTAAGTTCACATTTTGGACAGTAGGTGGTGCTGGTTTTTCCTCATTCTAGGCGAGAATGTCGCATATTGTCGTGATTGTTAAAATAAATATATATAATTTTATTTGATTCAATTTAAAGCTCATAGAAATGGTTCATCTTCTGGGGAGAAGAAACATTCTCAGTAAACTTGGCAGCATCTGTACATTCAATCTTTACATTTTTGTCATCAGATGCTCGAGTGTGACATCTAGTGGCAGAGAATATTGTAAGTAGAAGATTCGTGATATAGAAAAGAAATCCCAGCATTGGCAAATTGAAAACATTAATAAATCCACACGAAAGCTATAAATGAGTCAAAATATAGTTTGAAAACCTTGCATTATACACCAAGTTCTATATACAGCATGTGTGTAGACATGCAGTGTAACTACACACACACACGTTTTAAAGCGGACCTGATGTATTTCTGGATGCTGATCTCTTTGGGGATGGACAGTGGGAGGATGAGGAGGACGCAGAGCAGCACCAGAGCAAAGCGCTGGTCGGTGTAGAAGTGGTGCGGCAGGTCGGACTCCGGCAAACCAGTGATCAGCTCATACATGGAGCCGCACACTGAAAGACACACAAACAACAACACAAACTGAGACGATCAGGAAAATCTACATTTAGTGTAGGAAGCAAATAAATGCAAACTATCCGTCCTCGAAAATGAAGCCACTTATCTTGATCGCCTCCTAGTGGTTGTCTGCAAACTATATTCGGTTATTTCTCTGTGGGCCACATATCCGTCGTCATTTAACCACAATCTGAACTATTGGGTTTCTTTCAATAGGAAAAACCAAAGACATGAATCTGCCCTTTAATAGAGAGAGGACTAAAAAGAGCCAAGCAAGGTCACAGAAAGGTCGGCCACGCCTCCATACGAGGAGAGAGGTCGGAATCAACCAGATGGTAAATTCAGATAAACAGCTCGCAAGAAAACATTCAAACTTATTGACAAAAGTTAATACTTATGATGAAGCTAAATAAGATTTGACACAAAGAAGTACCGAAGCTGTATTTGGTGCAACACCCAGTTCGTCCTCTAACTCACGCTTCTCCAGCTGGTCGTCCACGATGACCAGGAAGGCCACGGAGATTATGAAAAGGTTGAAGACGAAGCAGATCTCACACAGCTGACCGATGGCCGGCCCGCACACCTCCTTCACCACCGCCTGGTACGTGCACTGGCCGCTGATGGAGGAGGAGTAGCCCAGGATGATGAGCCCACTGATGAGGAAGACGAGGGAAACCTGAGCGGAGGAAGTAGAGAGAAGTTGAGATACAGATGATGAGGAACTCGCGTCTGTAAGGAAACAAACTGAAGCTTTGACTTTATCGCTTAAAAGTGAAGATTTTCTCTCCACTGCCACCAAGTGTTCATTGCTGGAACTGTTGGGCATCTCTCTTTATAACCTCCGCAGAGCAAGCTCAATGATTTCATTGCTGATTGTCTCTTGGCAGAATTACGCAAAAAACATTAAAGATTTTTTGATACGTGGCCAAAGAAGCCATAAACTCTTGGAGCAGATTTAATTAAGGGGTGGATGCAGGAATACAATTTCAATTTTTCCACTTTCTAGAACACTGCACCGCCGAGGGTTACACGCTCTTCGAGTGACCTTCTACCTGTTAGGTCTTGACTGTATTGTTCCTTGAGATAATTATATTATAGTTTAGCGCTATACAAATACAATTGTATTGAATTAAAGTTATTTTTCATTTCCATTTCAAGTGAATAGACCTCAACGATGAGCAAAACAAGGCAGATGAAGAGCAACTATCTGAAAGAGCAGAGAATAAAAAGTTAATTTACAGTAAAGTTTGAACCCTCATGTCATCCCCATGATTCTCTGGATACAGACACAGGCAGCGGATACAGATGAGTCAACAACAATAAGTTAATCCTATGATCCCGTGTTGGCTTATAGTTTCCACCACTGTCATAATAAAACAGAACATAATAAAAAAGGGATCAGGACGACAGCCTGTGACCGTCCTGAACTTTCCAGTCAAAACTTTCAAACCCTGTTAGAGCTTCATGTTGCAGCCGAGGAGCGACGAGCAGTAATCTGCATGAACCAGGAGGTTACCTCTGAATCGCTGCCGCTCAGGATTAACGTCAGAGGCGTCCGGGTGGAGACGCCGATAATGAGCAGTGATTTACTGTCGTCCAATGAGACGAGAGGAAGATGAAAAGTTCAGTGACAATAAGAAAAAACAGCTTCGCAACCTCAACACAGAGGAGAGGGAGAGATCCCTGCTGAACAGCCGGGAAGGTCACAGTCTGAAATTAGTTTCTGTGAGAAGCAATTATAAAAAATTTGATCTATGGAAGATCCGAGGGGGAGGAAACACCTGGAAGAGACTCTGGAGAAGAGCAAACGACCACATCTGGTTCAATTGGGAATTATTGATATAAGCTTTGGGCTTTGTGTCGCACAGATTACACTGTTCACACAAAACTGGAGCTAACACGAGGAAAAACACATCAGAGCGATTCAACAGAGAAAACCCTTTACTGTCTCCAGCAGCAGATTCTACAGATGATATTACTTAGTACAGTTATAGATTGAAACCCCTACACCACCAAGAAGTGATTACTGTATTTACTTGAATAAAAGTAGCCTGACTTAAACAGCAGGATTCTGAAGCTGTGCCTCTTCCAGTCCTAGAATAACAATAAAAACAAATAAAACAAACGAATGGATTCAGTCAACAGAAACCGGATGAAGTGCAGTGTTGAATTTGGATTTGTGAGACATTTGGTTGACTTTGAATAAACAGGTGATCGGCTCTGTGGTGCAGCAGCAGGTTTTCATCTGCTGCTGCACCACAGACCAGCATCACCACAGACCAAGAAACCAGCTCCTTCCCAACAGGCTCTGCACTGGTTTACTTCAATTTAGAGGTTTTATGTTGAAAGAACAAACACTTTCTTTGTGTCGAGACGAGATGATTCTCTACTAATGTTTTGATATCACCTTCGTCTTTGAAATCGAACGTGACAGAGAATCAACGACGGCGTCAAATCAAACGGCCAAACAGTCAAACCACATTCTGGCAAAGGACACACAAACACAACAAAGACACAAACAGCTGAAGAGGAGGAGGAACAGATCATCAAAACTATTTCTACTGTGAGGTGATTTATCCAAAAAGACAAGAGGGACAGACGGAGAATAAAGACGGATTTATAATGTCTTCAAAAAACTGGATTAGGTGGTTTTGTGGTTTGGACAAATTTTTAAATAATGTGGAGTTAAGAATTTCTCCCACTCCCACACGACGTGAGACGACCAGAGACAAAGTGCAGGGATTTAAAAGAGGAACTTTTGCCTTAAACCAGAGGAATTAAGTTAATTGAAATGAACTAACAAGGTGAAAAGGATGGAAACAATAAGATCAGAGCTTCACAGCAGGAGGAAGAGACCAGAACAAGTGTGAATATAAAAGATTAAATACAAGAAACATGTAAATTATGACAGGAGGATAAAATATAAAATCCCAGTATCTGACTGATACTGGGATTTGAAACAGGACTCGAGGAATATTTTAAACATGAACTAAAACCAGTTGGTTAGGGTAAGGGTTAAAGTTAGTTAATTGAACTGGTGAACTAATGAGGTGAAAAAGCTGCAAACAATAAGATCAGGAGGAGGAAGAGACCAGAACAAGTGTATATAAAAAAAGATTAAATACATTAAACATGTGAATATTGACATGGAGGAGAACATCGATCCACATCTGACTGACACTGGGATTTAAAAGAGGAGTCGATGAATTTTTCACAAATGAACTAAAACCAGAGAATTCTCAAGTTAGTTAATTGAACTAATGAGGTGAAAAAGCTGCAAACAATGAGTCCAGGTCTGAACAGGAAGTGTCAAACATCCAGATTCAACACAATGAACCATGTGGATTGTTGACAGGCAGCAGGAAACAGATCCACATCGGAGTGATAAAGTGAAAAGTGAGAGTGTGACACGGCCTCTTCAGGTGGAACAGATCAGAATCTACTTAATTGATCTCAGTGGACCTGGAACAGATAAGATCCAACACACACACACAGGAACACACTCACACACATACAGAGGCACACAAACAACACACACTCACAGACTTCCAGAATAAATGCATAATTTAAAAATGAAAAGGTTGCTTCTGAGGTTTGAGAATGTTACAAAGTTTTGCAGCTTCATCCTCAGTCCTCCACCAGCCCCCCCACGTGTCTCCTCATGATTCCACACATTAATATTAAAACAGATTATAAAGTTTCTTCCCACCAGCTCCACGGTGACGGCGCTGCGGATGCTCCCGGCTCTCTCGAAGGCCCAGGGGAAGTTCAGCAGCCCGGCTCCCAGGGCGGACTTCAGCATGATGAAGATGGCTCCAACAGAACCGAGCCTGGGCCCGGAGGAGGAGCCCGGGTCCAGGGGCGGCTTGGCCGAGGCCGAGGCCAGGAGGCTGATGCTCTCTCGGGCTAACTCCTCCATGCTGCTCGGTGGATGGAAGGAGGCTGGAGGAGGAGGTGGTGATCCCCGGGCTGAGGGCGAGAGGTGCGGGTTAGTGGGCCGGGCGGGAGGAGGGTGACCAGGGGGGGGGTCACTACACTGATTGGCCAATGGGCAGTGGTGGGAAGTAACGAAGTAGAAATACTTCCTTACTGTACTCAACAGTGGTGGGAAGTAACGAAGTACAAATACTTTGTTCCTGTACTTAAGTAGATTTTTCACACACCTGTACTTTACTTGAGTATTTATTTTCCTGACGACTTTTGACTTTTACTCGTTACATTTGAACACAAATTTCTGTACTTTCTACTTCTTACTCAAAACTGACTCGTTACTTGAGCAGCGACGGTTGGCGCTGCTTTTTCATTTTTTTTCTCAAGGAACAGTACAACAACAGTTCTGTTTTTTGTGGAACTGGTATATATAAGTATATATACCTGTTCTATAAGTATATATACCTGTTCCACAAAAAAGACGTTATGGCGGAACGTAACGGAAAACGCAACAGGAAGTCGCCAATCTTTGATGTTACACGTTCAATCACGTTCGATCATATAAACTTTTAGATTACATCTTAGACCTACTATAAAAAGCACTTTGAATTTTAATTTTGGTACTTGTACTTTTACTTTTGATACTAAATTTCAACACCATATACTTTTGATACTTAAGTACATTTAATATGAGCTACTTTAAGACTTTTACTCAAGTCATTTTCTGACGGGAGACTTTTACCTTTACCGAAGTTACTTTCAAGCAAGATATCTGTACTTTTACTCAAGTATGGCTTTCAAGTACTTTATACACCACTGGTACTCAAGTATATTTTTCACATATCTGTACTTTACTTGAGTATTTCTTTTCCTGAGGACTTTTTACTTTTACTCGTTACATTTGAACAAAAATATGTGTATTTTCTACTTCTTTGTTACTTGAGCAGCGGAGGTTGGCGCAGCACTCTCTCTCTCTCATCTAGGGTTCAAAATTTGTAAAATTATACGTTATATACATTATATGCATATTGTTATAATTTTTCAGTCAGTTGAGATAAATCTTGAGGAGAAACATTTTGGGTTGTTTTGTGTCTGTATAGGACTACTATAAAAAGCACTTTGGATTTTTAATTTTGGTACTTGTACTTTTACTTTTGATACTTAAGTACATTTCAACACCAGATACTTTTGATACTTAAGTACTTTTAATATGAGCTACTCTAAGACTTTTACTCACTTTCAGGTAAGATATCTGTACTTTAACTCAAGTATGGCTTTCAAGTACTTTATACACCACTGCCAATGAGTCCATTTACTTTTTATATTTTCATTTCACTACTCTGCTAAATCTTTTGTACATACCTGAAATTAATTTAAGATATTTGGAATTTTGCTTTATAGCTGCAAAAAAAAAAACATGACTTCTGTTCTATTGTACATCTATGATTCAAAATGGAAAACAACTGTTTGTTATGGAGGTGTGCTGTGGTGTGCTGCTGCCTTCAGGGGCTGCTGGGAAACTCGATACACCCTGAGAGGTGGTGTTACTCTCCAGCCTGACCACAGGAGATGTGGATGTGCTGAGGTGAAACGAGGTTTTCATGCAGACAAGTGAACGCACCAACCGGACGAGGCACGTGGAGTCGGGTCCTGGAGGTTTCTTCTTGTTAACATGTCTTCTTTTCTTTTCAATAAAATTTGATTTGTATAGTAACAAATCATAACATACATTATATCAAGGCTCTTTAAAAGAGACCTTAAAAATACTGTATATTATTCAATTATATTATATTATTCCTACAATGAGCAGCACTGTGGAGACTGTGGAGAGAGAAACCCCATTAGAGGTCCACTGTGTCAGATTTAGTTGAATTTTATCCATTAATTTATCCATTTTTATGTTGGTTAAAGAAATTGTGTCCAGCTCCCTCAGCTGTGGATCTATGAAGTAGAATCAGTCAAAACCTTCTATCTCTCCAAGTGATGCAGTGACTCAGGCTACATGAAGGAAAGAGAAACGTGACACAGGACGAATGTGAAAAGAGAAAGAGACGAAAATTATTAACTTTGCAGAGGGGGACTAGGGTGAGATTGAAAAAAGTAGAAGAAAATCCCACAATAAAAAACACTAGTTTCACTAATCACATGATTTTAAGAGTCTAAACAGACAAGAAGCTTCATCAACGTGATGAGAAGCACCTGAGTTTAAGATTTCACTTCAAAATGGCTGCTGTGCAAAAAGCTTGAAAAGGCCAATGAGAGAGTCCCAGAGAAACAAGGCTGATCCATCACAATAATAATAATAAAACTAGTGCGATCACACGTCAGACCCAGAAGAATAAAGTACAAAGACGTGTTGTTAACAAGATGCAGAGATGAAGAGGGGATTCGACAATGTTTCTTTATTTGGTCCTTTAGTATTTATAGCTCCTTAGTTTATCTTCCTCTATTTTTGCTACAGATAAAAATGCAAGTACTTTCTACTGTTTATTTTTTTCACTTGTTTTTCTCATAATTTCTCTCTTTTTTTGTTAACACGTTAGAACACTTAGAAATGAAGGAGTGAAGAGGAAGGGTTGAGGTATTTGCTGTGTGGCGGGGGGGCAGAGGAACGTGGAGCAGGTCAGGTGAGGTTTCACTGCTCGTTTCAAACAGGATTCCCAGCTCGTGGGGTGACGGCAGCAGGTGACGAGGACTTTTCCATTAGTGTTGATCCTCAGGGACGAAGGTTCAACACCTCACTGCTGCTCGGAGTCAGAACCTGGAAATCAATCTGCTGCTCGTGGTTCCTCCTCTGTTCTTAAAAGCCAGAATCATCTTATAGGACGTGAACATTAAGAACGACCGTGTCCACATGCGTCCGTTTATAAAATGTGAGTTTCAAATTTATTTTCAAGCCACAGAAATCCATTTCCTGCTGCACGTTCACTTTCAACCAGTGCGTTAAAACCTTATTTAAAGATGAACGACGTGACAGCCTCCAGAAAGTGAAGCCAAAGCGCCTCCATTGCCCCCTGGTGGCTGTCTGCAGTGTTTATCACCTAATCACTTTAATTAGAAAGAGACTGACTCGCGATTGGTGGATTAGTGACCTTGTCTTGTCAATAGTCGAGGATGTTGGACGTATAATTGGCCTCTTTGTGTAAAATCCTTCATCCACCACTGCTGAAATCTGTCATGGTCCCCAGAGGATGAACACCACAGACTTAGATACGTTTAGAAGCTAAACAATACCTCTTCTTTCTTTTGATGTATTTGTACGTTGTTTTTTTATTTTTAATGACCACAGAAAAGTCCTCGCTGACTCTCGATTGGCCGGTTCCTTCCTGACTGATTCCCTCCTCCGTGTCACATGCTTGTCAACTGATCCGGTTGATTCCCGGTGCACGTCTGTTATATCATCATTTTTTAATCTCCGGGCTGAGGCAGGATATCAAGTCGCTCCGAGTCAAGAGGCTAAAGTCATGAGTCACTGGTGATTCTGTCAAATCTGAAGTCAACCGCTTCCCCGACCGGAGTCTGGTTCGATTCCAGCTCATGTGAACCGGAGTCAGGCGACCCCCCTTTTTAAAAAGTCAAATCATCCAGACACACATCTGAGTGTCGGGGACAAACGGACGCCGGATGAAAGGAGTGAGACATGTGAGACAGACGGGGGAGCAGGAGGGAAGACGCAGAGTTCAGTGGACGAGGTTGACCGGGGGGGGGGGTACAGGCTGGTGGGACATCTGACGAGGGAGGAACCAGAGAGTCTGAGGGGGGCGGGGGGGCGAGGGTTCAGCTCCGAGCCACCAGCCGCCTGCCCAGGACGTGAGCCGGCGACCTGATTGGCCCGACAGGAAGTCCTGGCATCTGGGAACCATGGGGTGGGGGGGGAGGGAGAGGGCATGTGACCCCCACTCACCACCGGCTTTTCCCAAATCTCGTTAGCGCAGCTAGCCGGCTCCGGGGGGGTGGGGGGGGGGGGTTATTTCCCACTTTCCCAAGGTTCTGAGGGAGATTAGTTCTCCCGTGGGGCCGTCATCCAAAAGGACGGGTGACAGATTCACAGGCTGATCTGGACTATTAAGCATCGGATAAGGGGGCAAAGCCGCCGGGCCCCCCCGAGCACGCCGGCGCTCATCACCCCTGATGAAATCAACCTGCATCACTGGATCCGGCCAGCGGCGCCCAGACGGGACCCGTGAGTTCAATTCATCCCCAGAATAACTCAACGGAAAGGAATGCAGACGTTTCTTCTTCCGAGGAGACGGAGACCGAATTTACTAAACTGCAGAATTTGAAGGAATTCGCTCGTGTTTGGTTCGTGAACAATTTTCAAACAACAACAGCAAACACTCGTTTAATCATTTAGCAGAAGGAAGAAAGACTGATCTCTCCCACTGGCCTCCACCTGTTGGATCCTCTGTCCTCAAGGTGGCGCTGTAGGTCATTAAGAACTTGGGCCGCCAGCCTCCTGAACAATTTGTTTGCTGATATAAAAACTTTTAATTTTACAGAATGAACGATGAACAAGGGTTTTTTTCCTCTTAACTTCACATATTTGTTGTTATTTTCTTATATTTATTACAAACGTTATGGTTGATTCCTCATTTACATTTCTTTGTCATAACAGCTTGATGACGACATCTTGGGAATTGATGCCAATTTTTTAAAACATGTTTATCGGCAGATTGTTGGAATCAGAAAACTTGTACTCTCCAATATCGGTACCTTCTCGCTCTCGAGTTGCATTGTGGGTAAAGTTGACACCTGAGGTTCATTCTTTAGAGTCAATTAATACCAACAACACAATGATCAAGCATCAATCATGTATCACTTTCATAATGCTTTTTTAATTGATGAGATATACTTGAACTGTCAGAGCTACTTCGTCGACCATGAGCATCATCGACAGAACGTTCATTCATGGTAGAAAATACAAAAAACGACCCAGAGACAGATTGAACAGATGTGGGCAGGAAACACAACGAAGGTTGACGACAGAGACGACAACTTGATCGTCCTTTGGCCCACATGTAGCACGTGTGTAGTTCTGTCATTGTGTACGTCACCGGTATCACAGAATGTAATGTATGTTTGTGTGTTTTTGTGTTTCAGGGTACGAACAAATTCAATAAATAAAAAAACATTTCATCCAAAAAGAAACAGGTTGGTCAGAGAAGAGAGAGAGAGGGGAATGTTGACATCATGCCCGTAGGACACAGAAGGGTAGTGTGTGTGTTTTACATTGTGCGTTTAACACTGTCTAATACTGTTCATCAGTCCACAAACACACAAACACAGCCTTGAACAGACGAGAGGCACAGAAGCTGTTTGAGCGTCCAGCCGACAGCTGGGTGGCTGTTCCCGTCGGGGGGGGGTCTGAGTTCAGCCACAGTCACAGGTCGGCTTCACCAGCTCAGTTCACTGCACGGAGCCCAGTCCTCCATGTGGCTTTTCAACACAAGTTGTCCTTAAATCCAGCTGCAGGTCTGAGCTGCAGGTCAGAGCCGCCTCCAGCTCAGACCCCCGGGTTCTTCCCCGTGGTCGTCTGCTGCTGCTGCAGGTACATGGGACGTTTGATCCGGGGTTTCCTGCGCTTGGGTTTGCTCTTGGCCTTCGTGAGTTGCACCACGAAAAAGGACAGAACGACCATCGCTCCCAGGAAGGCGAACACCGGGATGGTCTGACCCACTTCCTGGTTGTAGTGACCAGGCATTATCCCTGAGGGAGGGGGGGGGGGCAGAGGTCAGTAGTTAGTGTAACCACCTTCTTCTTAAACACTGCAGCAATTTCTTTCACTATCATACAAACATAGATACATACTGTAACATTAAATGATACATATTTACAGATTCATTATTTTAAAGAAACTTTAAATGTTTTAGTCTTAGCTGAAAACTTAGCCTGCTGGAGGCAAATTGGATCTACTCCATTGATAAACTTATCATTTTATACAATTACTCATTCATAATAACCAGCAACTGACATAATAGATGATGTAAAAAATATAAACTAGAGACGAATTAATTCTTCCACTGATAATATGGACACGATTTCCACCGTAAAACCCTAAAAACTGCTCAGACACAGATATTCTGCTCGAAAACTGCAGAAATCCTGGTGATATGACTTTGAATTTGTTCAAATTAATTAAAACCATAATGAATACAATTTAAGACCTAGGTCAAGTTCAACAGATCTGAAGGAAAACTATATCAAAACGATTTATAATCTGTTGGAGATAATATTGATCTTATTCAAGACCTAATTCCTACAATTTAGTGTATTAAACTTCTCTAAAATTCCGATTATTGGGTTCCAGGCTTTTTAAGACCCTGCAGAAACCCTGGTTTACTGATAGTTAAAACTTTGAACCATGAGTTACCTCCAGGAATGTCCCAGGCGCCGCTCTCCACCGTAAAACCCTAAAAACTGCTCAGACACAGATATTCTGCTCGAAAACTGCAGAAATCCTGGTGATATGACTTTGAATTTGTTCAAATTAATTAAAACCATAATGAATACAATTTAAGACCTATGTCAAGTTCAACAGATCTGAAGAAAAACTATATCAAAACGATTTTATAATCTGTTGGAGATAATATTGATCTTATTCAAGACCTAATTCCTACAATTTAGTGTATTAAACTTCTCTAAAATTCCGATTATTGGGTTCCAGGCTTTTTAAGACCCTGCAGAAACCCTGGTTCACTGATAGTTAAAACTTTGAACCGTGAGTTACCTCCAGGAATGTCCCAGGCGCCGCTCTCCCCCGGGGACAGAGGTCGGACCTGGGGCCGGTACGCCCTCACGTTGGGCAGAGCCACCTTGTCCAGATCCACAGAGAGAAGCTTCTGGTGCTTCCACAGGTTACTGAGAGCAGAGACAGAGAAAGAAACACAATTTAACTGGAAGAAATGTGTTTGTGTGTCTTTTTTTTTCCCAGTTTACTGCAAAAGTTTGACGTGTTTTTACTCCGATTCTCTCTGTTGACAGGTTGGAATAAGAAAAGTGTCGCCAGACGAGACTAATTGCATGTTAAAAATCCAAGTCTGTGCAAATCAACAGCTTCAGATGACTTCTCTCCACTGGGAATACAAGCCTGTCTCGACATACTGCAGAGCTCAGGGGGAATGATTGTTAAAATCTTGACAACAACATTGTGCACCAAAACAAATACATTATTATTTTTGTCTGGATTTGGAGAGAAACATGACATATGGGAAGTTAGTCTGAAGAGAGTGGAGAGAAGAGAGAAAGTAACAAACACAGGAACTCGAACATCATCACTACAAAATAAAAATATATAAATACATACATCACATGTCACCTCTAGGAAAAGTACTTTAAAAGGCCACTTGCTTCACAGACGTGATGAGAAACCAGTGTTGGAGCAGACCTACCTCGGCGCCGTCTCGTTGACCGGCTGCGGCTTCGCCCATGACAGGTGGGGGCATGCTGGGAGTGGGCGGGGCTTAGGGTCTCCAAGGTGAGGCTCCAGAACCTTGGAGTAGCGGTAAAGATGGTTTCCTGTAGCGAAGGAAGGACAGAGGGAAGGAGAGGGAATTATTGACTGGAGGCTGTGTAGTCTTTCATCTTCTGGTGTTTAATAAAGAGTATAAACCATTGACTGTATATAACATGTATTGTCGTCCATCTTTAGTCTGTAGATGCTTTAACACAAGGAGAGGAAACGTCCTTACCCTCCAGTCTCTGTGGCAGTGGGCGCTCGGTGCCTGTGGGCGGAGTCACCCTGCTGTGGGAGTGGATGAGGCTGGGAGGAGTCATACTGTATGAGGTGTACTGCAGGAGAGCGTCGAGCATCCAGAAACAATCTGAGGAGGAGACATGGAACACAACCGAACATTACTCCTCCAGCTCCACGGCAACATGAGACACATTCAGACGTCATCACACACTGAGGAGACGTCACCTTTCTGTCTGTGGCTGTCGTCGATACAGTTAGAGTCTCCGTACAGGGCGATCCGACCCCCCCCGTCCGACGGCGTTTGGTACAGTCCGAGGATGGGAACTCCCTCCACCACAGCCGTCTCCTGCTTTAACACTTCTAAACCTGTTTTAAAAACACACACACACACATGAATACAGAAACACACACACACAGAGACAGACCGACAGACTTATTGTTAAATCTGGAGCAAACACCCTGGGATTAAATAGCTGCACGGCCGCTGGCCAACACTGAGCGAAACTGAGCCAGGGTCGATGCTTTTAAGGGGGGGTGCGGCTACCTTGGTCCTTTAGGTTCTTGGCAATGACTATTCCATCTTCTGGGAAACGGGCGATACTGCAGCCGGAGGCGTAGTACACTGAGAGAGAGAGAGAGAGAGAGAGAGGGAGGGAGACAGAGAGAGAGACAGAAAACCATTTTAATTTCTAAAAAACTGTCTGAAAAGATGAATGCTGCTTTAATATGATGATGATGAGAATCCGAGTGTCTTACTGTCGTGATCGGCCAAGGTGAAGTCTCCCTCATACAGCCCGTCACTGAAAGCCATCCCCCACACGGAGATCAGGTCGTTCAGAGCCGGTACGTTAGCGCCCCCTGTGTCCGGCATCCACCACTGCCTGCAAGTTACACCGAGAAAACACTGTCATCAGTCAAGAATAAAAATCTACATGATGGATAATCAATAAATTCCTCCACTGTGGTCAGAAGGTCACACAAACAAACACTTTTAATATGAATCTGACCAATAAGGCAAAAAAAACATGAAAACAAAGTTATGATTCTTTCATTCATCACAAACTGGCACAAAAAAAATAAAAAAAAGCATATGACGCACAAAGAAACTTCACATAAAAGAAACTTCACATTCAAGAAACTTCACAATAACAGCATGTTTATATTGTGATAAGCTGAGTCACTAATTCATGCCAGAAAAAGCAGCTGTCAATAAACAAACCTCTCTCCATTTCCGGATGAAACGGAAATACTCGGCGTGATATCACAAAGCCATAACTACTATATTTAACTGTGTTTAAGACTTTTAATTCTGCGGAGACAGAGCGACAGCTTGGGGCGGGAGCGGCGAGGAGCCGTGAGTGATCACTCGCTCTGAAACTCGCTGCAGAGAGGGAGAGTCGGGCACAGACGGATTCTGAGCGCTGATAACGACACAGCGCAGTTTATCTTCCGATCATTATAACACGCTGAAGCCCGGAGTGAATGCGGCGTGGAGGTAACGGCTGTTTAATCATTGAACTTTCTCATAATGAAGGAGAAGGACCCATAGATCAGTGGAGAGGAGCAGACAGAAGAGGAGGCGCAGCTGGAGAGAAGCTGATGCAACACTACACCACTCCACTCCCCACACAACTCATTCGATACAAACACAATCAATCAGAAGACACTCTGCATTACTTATTGAATTTGTCTGCAGTTGTAGTGGCTGCGATTTTGTTTTTTTCGGAGATAAGATTGAGGCAGGAACAGTTTCTCACTTCTTAGAAATGCTCTGCGGTGAAATGTGCAGAAATAAGGTCTAAAAATAAAACGCTGGGAGATGATTTGAAAGCATAAAAATGTAAATTCATCGGTCAGAGATAAATAAAGAGTTAGAGAGTTGAAAGAATATTTCTCAAAACATGTTTTCTTAACCTTTTATCATTGACACAGTTTATATTTTTTTACAATGAGTGATTTGAATGATGTGAACTCGGTAATTCCCTGGAGGAAAAAACCTAAAATCATAATAATAGAATGAATTTCATTAATGGAGGAGTGGAATTAAATATTTATTCCTTTAACTCTTTCCTGATGGTTCCAGATGGAGACTCCACATCCACAAAAAGGATGGAACACAACAATTGTCTGTTATTCTAAACCTTGTTAGTTACATGTGGGACCTTCTGAGGCCTTTCTGAGGATTTAGTAGTTTGAAGAGTTGAATACCTGGTGTTCTCGTCGTAGAACTTCACCTTCCTCATGACCGAGGTGTTGTACCAGTCGCTGAAGACGATGAGCGAGAGGCCGTTGTCGATGTCTCTCCTCAGCTTGGTGATCTCTTCAGGGAAATACTCCTCCTCACTGTCCACCATCAACAACGTGCCTGCAGAGACGCAAACAATCCTTTTTTTAAATCTCCTGAAACATCATTATCCTCAGAACTCAGAAAACGTTGCTTTTAAGTCTTCACATGACTCGGTGCACTCTTACCGTACTGACTAGCATCAAAGCAGGTGATCGGAGCTCCGAGCACTTCAACAAAATAGCCCATACTCCTGAGGTGCTGGTACATGTCCCTGAAGTTCGTGTGGATGTGGTCTCCATTCCTGGAAACACAAAATAAGGACAAATTGAGGACAATCACTTACAGGAAACTTAATAAAAGTCATCAAACTGTGAGGTGGAGGACAGTCGTACCAGTCCAGAGGGTCGTTCTTCATGCGGAGGTTGTCTCGGGGAAAGTAGCCGGGGGGGTAGCGCAGGTTGTGGTATTGGTCCCACAGCACCCTCTTGCTGCGTGGGGGAGTTGGCACGATCTTCACCTTGATGGGCAGTTTGACCGTGGAGGTCATCTCTCCACCGGCCTCAGACTGGAAGGGACGAACGAGACATTTGGGTCAGAAGTGAATAAAGTAAGATGCAGTTCGGACGCTTGAGGACAAATCTCAGGTGTGAAGACTCACATCGTTCCCTGCAGGCGAGGCCACCGTGACCATCACATGACCTTGAGCGATCCCTTCCCAGGACGCAGCCTTCTTGGCCACGGAGATGGACACGGCCAGGTAGCCGGCCCACGGCCACAGCACCGGCGAGTAGGAGAGGGCCACGTCGATGTGGTCGCCGTTCTGGGGGAGGTAGGGCGCCCAGATGGGCTGAGGAGGAGAGAGAGGCGTTTTATTAACAGCTCAGAGTTCATCACAAAGCTAAACCAGGTCAAATCAAAGATGAAACTCATCCTTCACGTGTCCTCTGACAGCACTGAGAATACATCTTAGGAAACAATTCATGGAACCTGAAAAAAGATTTTTCTTGATTTGTGTCTTATGTTCACACCTTGTCGACAATTCGGCCGGTGACACCCATGCCGTTCAGAATGGTCACGTTGACGATGGTGGGCATCCCTCCATAGTAAATGGGCTGAGAGCAGTAAGGCCACATGTAGGGAGACTCTGTGAGGTCGATGTAGCTCGGGGACAGACTGCAGGGAGACAAGGACACGTTAACATCATGTTTCATATAATGTGCAGATATGCTTTAGATTGTTTTACTGTCATTCCAAAGAACATAGTTTAATAAGGAGGGTGGAAAAAACACATTTACACTGGGTGTCAAGAAGTGATCTTTATCTTGATTAGAAAAACACACTTCAGTACAAGTATGTCTGGCTCACATTGTGATCAGGTTTCCACCAGGTTCATTGATTATTATCAGTATCAAACTAGCACTGTTGATCTGGTTTGGTTCTCTTTGAGTTTTCTCCATGAAGAACAGAGCTGTGCCACTTTAAGAACCACATTTTAAACCTACAGGTTGTATTTGATACTCAAGAGTTGGAGCATTCCTTTAGAAGGTCAACTCTGATACAGCCAGAGAAAGCCCTTCCTGTTGCTCCCAGGACTAAAGCACAGGGTCGCTCTGCTTTATGGTTTGGTGATTCTTCAGCAACGTGAGGGACCAGTGTTTATGTGCCATGTCAGATCAGTGTAGCTGTGCACGTCCTCCTGCATCAGAAAGTGTCTGGAGCCTGACGCCGCTCATCTTTGTTTCTGTGTGCACCGAGAGACATTTACCTGGCCTGAGGTTTGTAGCTGTTGAGAATCTGATAGGCTCTGATAAGGTCGAGCTTCCCGTGGCCTTGCTCGAACATGTTGACGCCCGGCAGCCGGCGGGCTGAAGCGATCAGGGCCTGCTTCATGGAGGCTGGGTTCACCAGGTCCCGGTTCAGCACGGTGCTGGAGGACAGAGGAGGACAGGCTTGGTTAGTGTGCAGCTCCACTGGGGTTGGATTCCTCATCCATTAATCTAGAGCAGTGCTGGAGGGAGAAAACAGGATGGACTGCTGTGTGTGTGTGTGTGTGTGTGTGTGTGTGTGTGTGTGTGTGTTTGTGTGTGTGTGTGTGTGTGTGTGTGTGTGTGTGTGTTTGTGTGTGTGTGTGTGTGTGTGTGTATGTGTGATTCTCCTGAGGATGGGCGAGGTGCCTGTTGTCAACAAAGGTGTTGTGATGATGAGCCCAGCAACATGAGCTAATCCTCTCACTTACAGCTTTGAAACGAGGGGACTTGAGACGTGAGAACAAAGACAGACTGAGGACAACACCAGAAATCTGTGACACGCCTTCTCCCTCTGGGACACATTCCACTCTACACTGACAGTACATGAAATCATTAAACTAGTATTATACTACGTGAATTCTGTGATTTACAGGTCAGCTGTATTAGAACCAGGGGTTATGATCAAATGTGTCACGACACGTCTCCAGGGGGCATCATTTCCATTGTGCAAAGGTACAATATGAATATTTTTGGGAAACTGGAAACTGGCAACACAAGGTAATTAATTGAGGCCTGTTGTTTGAGTGATTCTTACATACTTTTTATTTAATTTACTACATAATTATGATATAATATAACTTGTTAATGAATGCTGGGGCCAGCTGTGATATGTACGTAACACTGGTGCTTGTAGTAAGACACTGATTGTTCCATTGGGACCTTTTTAATTATCAATTCTATTACTATTATTTAAGTCCAAACTGCCGTTGACTGTGATTCTTCATCATCACAGTCTGGCTCTTCATCACTTTTCCATACAAAAGCTGTTGATGAATGTCTGTAAAATTGGATCCAGACATTTTTCTGCTTTTCACATATGTAGAATGAAACACGTGGATAAACACGCAGTCAAACAACGACTCCAGAAGATTCCTACAGTTTAAGACTCTTTGGTTTTGAGGAAAGAGTCCCGCTGATGACACTGACCTGGCCAGGAGAGTGACCGCCCCGGCCACCACAGGAGACGCCACGCTGGTGCCGGACAGAGAGCGACATCCCTCCTTCATCCCGGATCCACGGACGCCGGAACCGTACGTGACGATATCGGGCTTCACTCGGCCGTAGCCTCCGGGCAGCTCCTGCAGAGACGGGAGGCCGAGAGAGGGCGACACAGTTAGAGAAACGGAAAAATGAAAAAGAAAGTTTGTACATTCTTTTTAACCGAGTTTCTCTGCCACATACATATTTATATGAACACGAGCTGTTTTCTGGACAGCAGAGACAAAACATGTAATTCAAAATATGAACCAGTGCTTATTCACACACTTAAAACGTATGTTTGAGTTTGTGTCATTACGCCTACACCATGAAGTCATCCTCTATTCAGAGATGTGACTAAAAAACAGTGCAGGACTCTTCCTAAGCTCAGCTCCTGTTAGGAATAGGATCCTGACACCAGCTTCAAAGTATCGACTGTGTATGTGATGAAGACTGACGGCAGCATGCGGCCTGCAGATGAAGAAGCTGGAGTCTGAGCAGACAGCAAAATACGACAGGGAAAGATCTTAAATTTCTCTAAAGCATTCAGGTCGGAGAGCGGGGTGGCAGAGCGACGGCCTCTTCATGGCTGAGTGACAGTGGCTGAGAGGGCAGAGCAGCTGTCTGGATCAGAGTATGAAGTCTAAATAAGATGCCAGAGCAGATGTCTGCTCCGGAGTATGATGATAAGAGTGTGTTCATGAATCTCCAGTGGCTGATGGGATGTGGATGAGGAGTCGGGAGCAGAGGGTTGATCTCTCAGGTAGATGTGTGCTCTCAACCGGAGAAGTGATATTCTGTATTAGTGTGTGTGTTCGTGCTCAGACTCACCCAGGTGGTCATGCCTCTGGAGGAAAACCTGGCGATGTTGTCCTCAAAGTCGATCCCTCCGACTCCGATCACGTCCATTTGGTCAGCCGGGTTGTTCAGGGTGCTGAGGGCGAGGACATTTGTTTTAGAAGACTTGAAGGGACAGTTCACACTAAGAGTCTCTTTCCTGTTCTGTCCTTTTAACGATGCTTTATACAGCAGTTAGTAGAGTCAGCAGATATCCAGGGTCATAAAACCCAGTTGGCCTCGGGGGGTGTTGGGATAATTAAGAGGGCAAACTGGTGAAGTTAGCATTTCTAAAGAGGGATTTAATTGAATAACATTAGAGATTTGTTTTTCTACATTGAAAACACTTGTTTAATACGGTAAAATATCCATGAAACGGCCACAAAGCACAGATGATGCTGAGAGACTTAAATCTAGAAGTGGCAGCTCTTCCTGAACAGAAAAGAGAAAAGGACTATTATAGCATAAAGCTGACACTGTTTGGTATTTAGCTAAAGTTCTAAGCTGTTGTAGCAGTTACACAAGTGGAAAAGCCATTAAGTCAATAAGACTAAGTTAGTGTGTGTTTAAGTCACCAATATTCACCTTAATAGGAAACATTAGTCGCCAAAAGCAAGTGGCTGTACCAGACCAAGCACGTAGCAGTGAAACCTCTGATTGTACTAAACTGAGCGCATTGTGTATTCAGTCGTATTACAAACTTAATACAAACTAAACTAACTTTATTGTAGTATCCACTGAAAAAATAGCTAGTTATAGATCCTAGTTTGTTTAACAATTACATGTTCCTTAAAAGTCAGTTTCTATAAGAAAGACTGAATGGAAGTGGTGAACTCACCCGTACAGAGGTCCATCGTTGCCGATGGCAGAGACCATGATCACTTTGTTGGCAGTCAGCTCCCACACCTGTCAATCAAACAAGAAGATCAGCTACACTGACATCGTGAATAATGCATTTAATAATATACAGTAAACAGAAGAACACGTTGTCACAAAGTGCACTTAAATCTAAATAATAAGCTGAACCACACTGCTGTCGTTCAAATACTTGTTTCACCACAGGTCCCATTAATCAGGACAAACCTTTGTCAAAGTTTAATATCTTAATATTCAGTGTTAGATGCAGCAGATGGTGTTTTGTATTTGTGATTATCTGTGAGATGGAGAAAACCAGTCAGAGATTACACGTTTCACGAGCCACAGTCCTGGTTTGACCTGTTTGCACCGGTTGACCTGCTTGTTATGCAGCTCGTTACCAAAAGGGTGTAACTCACAGGGAGGAAGGGAAGCTTGGCTTAGGAACTATTATTATTCCTTGATTAAAACATCCGCTCTGTGAAGCTAAACAAATATCAGTTCAGCTCAATGCTGCCATGTGACTGTGTCCCTGTGCATGTGGCCTCATCACCTTGTCAACAAAGGGGTGGTCCATGAAGTCCGGACCCCCGATGCTGAGGTTAAGAACATCGATCTTCTTCAGGATGGCGTAGTTGAAGGCATCCAGGAACCAGGAAGTGTACGACACCTGGGATGTGAGGAAACACAAACACGTTACAATCCTATTTAGACAGATAAAGAAAAAGAGGGTTTACTATAGTGTAAGTTTGTGTGTCAGTGTTTGTGTTCATTGTGTTGTTGCTTCAGACAGAATAACAACAGTTGTCAAAGCTGCACTGGAGCATTTGACAACAAATCCAATAAAGCGCCTTATCCAGTGAAGAAGACACGGACCAGAAATATCAAGTCTGACAAAACCAATTAAAGGAAGAGGTCATCACTTTGGGAAATACACTGGTTTGTTTAGCCTCAGCCAGAAGCCAGTTAGCTTAGCTTAGCATAAATACTGGAAATGGTGTAAAGAGGTAAAGAATTCCAGCCCAAACTTAATGTTATACCTTGTTTGCGACCTTTTCTTATCGGCTGCAAAGATTCCAAAAGGCTCAACTATTACTTTAAGTCAATAATATTGTAATTTCCACCTTTCACCTTGTATTTAATCCTTCATTAATACTTTAAACCCCTTGTGTAGCTGTGTGTGTTTGACCTGCACGCACCTGGTTGTTGGTGAACACTCTGAAGATGTGCAGCTCCGAGTCGGGGGCGAACCCCTGACACTCCCTCATGCTGGCGATCACTCCTGCTACAAACGTCCCGTGACCCAGACCTGAAAAACCAAAGAGGACCGGTTTGTATCAGTCTATTTTTAGCTCTCACACACCCACATACACACTGAAAATGCTTAAACCAGAAATAAAATGTCTGGTTCACCACTTCCTGTGCAACCTCAGCCTACTTGGGCTTCCACCAGCCTTCGATACACAGCATATACAGAGCAGTAAATCACACTGTGTGATATCAGTACCCATCAATAACATCACTATATACTGCTATTATATTGGTATAATTACTATCATATATAAATATATATTATGTTATATTATATACTATATATACTGTACTATTTTTATTTTTATATACTGTCTAACAATAACTTTACCATCATATCATCAGTACTATTACGATCATCTTGCCACTGCACCTTATCTACCTATTTATCTTGTGTTTCTGTTTTTATTCTTTCTACCTCAATATTTATTATTTTATTCTATTGTATTGTATTGTATTCAAATATACCGGCTGCTATGACGACTTAATTTCCCTTCGGGGATGAATAAAGTAATCTATCTATCTATCTATCTATCTATCTATCTATCTATCTATCTATCTATCTATCTATCTATCTATCTATCTATCTATCTATCTATCTATCTATCTATCTATCTATCTATCTATCTATCTATCTATCTATCTATCTATCTATCTATCTATCTATCTATCTATCTATCTATCTATCTATCTATCTATCTATCTATCCATCCATCCATCCATCCATCCATCCATCCATCCATCCATCCATCCATCCATCCATCCATCCATCCATCCATCCATCCATCCATCCATCCATCCATCCATCCATCCATCCATCCATCCATCCATCCATCCATCCATCCATCCATCCATCCATCCATCCATCCATCCATCCATCCATCCATCCATCCATCCATCCATCCATCCATCCATCCATCCATCCATGCATCCATCCATGCATCCATCCATGCATCCATCCATGCATCCATCCATGCATCTATCCATGCATCTATCCATGCATCTATCTATCTATCTATCTATCTATCTATCTATCTATCTATCTATCTATCTATCTATCTATCTATCTATCTATCTATCTATCTATCTATCTATCTATCTATCTATCTATCTATCTATCTATCTATCTGTCTATCTATCTATCTATCTATCTATCTATCTATCTATCTATCTATCTATCTATCTATCTATCTATCTATCCATCTATCCATCTATCTATCAGGTTCATTGCTCACCATCATCCAGCGTCTTCTCATTAGTCCAGTTGGTCCTCTCCTTCACATTCCTAAAGTGGGGGTGCTTCTCACTGAGGCCGGTGTCAAACACAGCAACCTTCACACCCGCACCTGCAGACACACAAGGCACAGATTGGATCAGTTTCATTCAAATGCATATCACATTACTACCAGTGCATTAACTGAGACCAAGAAGCAGAAGCAATCATTGAGCTTCCGTCACATTTTATGAGGATTTTGAAGCAGATGTTGTTTTTTTTTACGCTGACGAGGCAGAAATCGGTGTCTTACCGGTGTGTCCCATCTGCCAGAGGACGTCCGCCTGCAGGATCTGAGCGACTTGGCGCGGGATGGCGCGCAGCAGACGCCGGCTGGAGTGGCGACCGGTGGCGTGCCAGAAACCTGAGGCCAGGGACAGGCTGGAGCGTCGGAACGGGCGGGACGACTGCCACGACTGCGTCCCCCGGGTGGCGTTGCAGGGTTCGGCAGGTTCGGACGCTGCGGAGACAGTGCACAAGCAGATGTGTTGGCAGCAGAGCTCAACTGCAAAAGGGAAATGTCTTTTACACGCAGAGCTCGATGACTTTCATCATAGACAAATAGATATCTCTCAGGTTATTGTGAAACAAGATAATGAAACAGCAGATTCTCGGTCTCATCAACATGCTCTGGGATCACTATCGCCTCCTGCAGGCAGGAAAAGCTGCCGTTACCTTAATCAAGCTCATCAAAGCCCTCCCCTGGTTTCAAGTAGTGTCCCCCTCTTCCTTCTATCTCTCTATCCCCCCCCCCCCCTCCGTCCATCTCTCAGCGGTGATGTGACACTGATCACACCAGCCTCATTTAAACCAATCTTCTCACAATCTGACTCACTGGACAGAGTAAATGATCATGAGGTCGAGACAGGGTGGAGAGACACACAGGGGTGACATGTTCTCTCTCTCTCCTTCCCATTAACCGCCTCATTAGGTTTCTACTTCACGTTTCACACACATTGACTCAATCAACAGAACGAGCGCTTCAGAGATCCTCACGTCTGTCACCAAGTTCAAGCTTCATCTCCAGATTTATCGACCTTCAGCCACTTTCACAACATTGATGCTCTCGGGGATCAGACTCTATTATATTTCTTTTCAATCCAAACACTTCACATCGATATTAACACAACACATTACAAGCTCCACTACACAGCCGCAGATATTTCATCAATCTACCAATCACTTGTATTTGTCCAGCCGGTGTTCACAACCCACAGTTTGTCTCACAGGGTTTCAGCTCTCAGGACTTGGGTTGCAAAATTCCGGGAATATTCAAAGTTGGAAACTTTCCATGGGAATTAACGGGAATATACGGGAATTAACGGGAATAAACTGGAAATTTTGTGGATAATTTATACTAACTGTATTTACTTTGTCATATACAGACATAAATATAAACATTTTGTTTTGTCATAGGCTGATTTGAGCCCTGAGGAAACTTTGGGCACTTGACTATATGCTTCTGCATCGTTGTGTCATTCTTAACATAGGTCTTTGCACAGTATTTGCAAATGTACACAGCCTTTCCTTCTACATTGGATGGGGTGAAATGTCTCCACACATGAGAGAGTGCACGTGGCATTGTTCTGTAGAATAAGATGAGAAAAAAGTTTGTAAAAAAACACTAATGCAATGCCGGAGATATAAATAGTTAGCCAAACAATTGGAATCGTCTGTGAAAATATTATACAATTGATGGATAAATGAATGGAAATAGGCTAGATGAACAGAGGAACAATCCTCAATCAGCATGCTAATATATTTTCCCCAGTAATATCATGGAAACTTACCTGACTAGTCCTGCACACTACAGCAGGCCTCAATAGCCCTGCTGTAGAGTGAAGGATGCTGGGAGTTATCTGTGCATGTGATGGAAGAATGCACAGTGGAGGGTTGAAACTCAGCGTGCAGCGTGTGCTACATTCCATACATCTTTAAAATAGAGTTTTGAATGATGTTTTCATTGATCAGCTTTTAAAATTCCCAAAATTCCCGGGCTTAACTTCCCATGGAAAGTTTCCGGAAATCAACCGGAAACTTTCCACTCCTTTGCAACCCTACTCAGGACACATGGTCTCCATATTGATGCTGCCTGTGTTTATGCAGACTGGTGGCACAGTGAAGTCTTTCATCCAGTGCCAGGCACAGGGGAGTGCAACCCCCCCCAGTCCAGGCAGGCTCTACCATACCGACTCACCTACTCCCTCCCAGGGTGAGCAAACACAGGCATTCTCTGTCCTGCTTCCCATCCCCCCCCATGCATATCCTCAGACACACACACACACACAATCATGCATCAACACCCCCAAGTTGGCTGCACTTCACATTAAGATATACAACCCTTCTCTCCACCACAAACACAGGAGAGGACGAATCCTCCGACTCATGTTGAGATATCTATGTTTTGTTCTCTACCTTATGAATATATTTTACTATATTTTACCTACATTATATCCTGTGAATCAATATTAGCTGTGTAATCTATAGAATTAACAATATTACAACTGTTTCTTTTATCCTGGAGTGATATATAATTTCTGGACTCAGGTACAGGGTCAAACACAGAGTGCAACCATCTGACGGGTCAATCTGATAGCAAAGTGCAGCTTGGGGATGCGTGAGAAGGAAATCCATCTTGAGATAACCATTTTCCAAATTATTATGAGAAAAAGATATTAAATCCTCCTTTAAAGTCTAATCTGCTGGCTCTCTCCACTGTGAAAAACTCCCTTTTTTTAATAAGGGCATAATGGTGGGAGACACCTGCTGGACCGGACCTTCTCTCACAGAGATATGCTTGCAAAAAACTGCACTTTGAGAGACAGTACACATCTGGCCAATTGCTGAGTGCCCTCAAGAAAAGAACCGCCTCTGTGTTGCACGCTGTGTCTTATAAATACTGTGGACTTGGGAAAGTGGGGGCTTCTTCTCGACATGATCCAGTGACCTGGTGACGTGTCGAGCAGAACTCCAGAGACTCTCTGTGAGTATTGTTCTTATACAATAAACGTATTACTGTGAAACTTTTGAACATTGAACTTGTCTAAATTATTAACCTTCCCCACTTGAACCTCGAATCAACGAACACGCTGTCTGGTCCTGAAGGGACCGGGCTCGACACTCCACAGAGACGTTCTGTGAGAGGCAGCAGACAAACAGCTTTCTGCATCTTTTCAGAGTTTTAGTTTTCCAAGCTGGACGTGCCAACCTCTTGGGTCATGTGATGCTTTTCCCTACTACACAATACCAGCGCACTGACTTACAGGGAATGTACTTCAGCGTGCGGAACACTTTGCGTTGCGGCGTGACCCTCTTGATGTACGGATGGTCCTCCAAGGTCAGCAGACTGCTGGGCGAAGCTTGACGGATGTGCACCAGCTCGAAGTCGCTGGGGAAGTCGGACGCCGGGTTCTGTCGAGGAACGATGTGCCACTCCACCGCTCCGTGCTCGCTGTTCCTCAGGGCGCTGCTGATGTACAGGCTGCGCGCTTTGGCCGAGAAATATCCTGTGAATCCTACGATGTACTCTGAGGAGAAAGAGAGGAGAGAGGACAAGGTTTGTACAGGTCAGGCAGGGACAAGTAAAAGCTCCTTTTAGCCGTGATTGAGCAAAACTAAATACTTTAAAAAAACATTATCTCTTTAATCAATTTTGAACAATTTACTTTCGGTTCTACATAAGTGTATTAAGTTGTAATAAGTAAGTATTAACACCGATGATGGATTTGTTGATTTACTTTCCACAGAGGACAAAAACTAGTCAGGTCTTCATTCCTTTATGAGTATTTATATACAACTTAATCCTTTATAGTGAGGACAGAGCCTGAATAGCGAGTTGTGCAGAGGAACTGGATTGGGTGTGTTTTAAGTTCAGCTCAAAACAATACAAACACTGCTGCTATTGTGATTTGTAGCAACTGACACTTTGGTCGGGTCATTATCGTTTACTGCATCATTTTAATGTGGGATTCCTCCGTTTTTTAACTTATGTAAAGTGTCTTGATTGTTGTTAAAAGTGCTTTACGAATAAAATATGTTTATAGCCTTATTGTATTGTATTGTATTGTATTCAAATATACCGGCTGCTATGACGACTTAATTTCCCTTCGGGGATGAATAAAGTACTCTATCTATCTATCTATCTATCTATCTATCTATCTATCTATCTATCTATCTATCTATCTATCTATCTATCTATCTATCTATCTATCTATCTATCTATCTATCTATCTATCTATCTATCTATCTATCTATCTATCTATCTATCTATCTATCTATCTTCTGGTAATTATCTACATCTTCTTGTTATAGTTAAATAGTACTTATACCTAGTTAAAATCAGGTATTATTAGAGTATAACTACAGCTGATATTCACTGACTTCAGACATGAGTCAACTTTTAAATAATGTCAGAGTTTGTCCGAGCTCATCAGAATGAAACCAATTCCCACCAGTTGGAACCATCTCTCACCATGTTCCACGACCCCGGAGGAGAACTCCAGCTTCACGGTTAACTCGGAGCAGTTGGAGCCAGATGACGAGGGGCCGGGGTCCGAGTTGGGGGCGTGTTCTGAGTCGGATCTGCCCTCTCCCATTGGCTCCATCCCGACCACGGGCACAAACCCCAGCAGCAGTCCCAGCAGCATGGGCGCCCAAACAGGAACCAGCAGCATTTTGAGTTCTAGTGTATCGCCAAAGCACGAGTTTTAAATTTGAGCAGCAGGTTTCAGAGGAAAAAACGGATCCACGTCAGGGATGAGTTTGAGCATTTCAAGTCCACAGCTCTAACAAGGAGTCCATACTGCAAACAGCCGGAGCAGCTAGATTAATTTCTTTCTGCGTTTCCTCTCCATGGTGGTCGTCCAGGGTGGAGGTCAGTGGCACAGCCAGAGTGGGAACGTAGACGCCATGTTGAGAACGGGAGGAAACGACCAGTAGGAGCAGCGGCTGGATGGGAGGAGCGTGGGAGCAGTGATAGAGGAAGATGATGGTGTTGACTCAGAGTTACAGAACAGCCCTGTTGTTATTTCCAGAGAGAAAAAGAGACAAAACAAGAGGAATAGTTAGAACATCATCCAAACATCTTCCAAAGCCAGAAACAATCATTCTTATCACTAAGATTAATGGCAAATTCATTGAGACCCTGTAAACACAAACTCTCTGGATGTGGATTCAAGTGTCTGTTAGTTTCACAGCTCTGGCTACAAAACAATCTGCATCAATACTGTTGGTTTTAAGCAAGTATCCAACATTCAATATTTATTAATAATTAAAATATTCGGCATAAAAACCTCACATTCAGAGTTTCAGGAATGAATCTCCAAATGTGACCGTGTAACCGCCTGAGTACCTCTGTGGATGTTGTAAGTACATTTTAATATTAAAGAAAAATCACAGTAAATACAGAGAAAGGACAATAACCCTTAAGAAGTCACATTATTCCACCAATGGATAGAAATAAAGAACTTCAGATTTATAAACATTGATACCAGACCACTGATTGAAGAGGTTTGTTTGATAGCTTGTGTCCTTATATACACAATTACAGTGTGGACCCTATAGATGTGCTGCTGAGGGACAAAGCAACTGCAGGAAAAAAGTAACAGACTTTATTCTCTAACCCTATAGAACACAAAGGTTAAGGAAAACAACTCCTTAAAGGCTTTGTTATCACTCAGCGTTCACAGAGGAGAGTGTTTCCTCCACTTTGAGGAGGGGAAGGAAGGGAGGTGTTCAGCGAAGAGAGGAGCACGAGGTATTAACCACTCCTTCCTCATTTCACCACTTACAAAGAGTGTGTTGCCCTCTTGGGAACAACCCGTTTACTAGATAGTGCACGTACACAGAGATAAAACCTTTATCTCACCTGTAAGAATCCCATGCAACAACACAGAGACACTGCAAACAGCAAGCGACACACGGCTGATACACCAGGAGAAAACTCATCAAGAGATATCTTTAAAACCAGCAGCGCACCAACAAGTCTCTGTCCCCCTGGGCTGTGGGAGAAGGACATTCTTCTGGGCAGGTACAGGATCCTTTCCCTCTGGCCCTGGGCTGAGACAACCCAGTAACACAATCAAGACTCACACACAGCTACCAACCGAGACACAAAGGTGCACAACACTCACACACAAACACACCAAACTCAACACAAGAGCTCTACCCTGACTGAGGGTCCAGCCCAGATTACATAAGATAACCTCCCCTCCTTTAACATCCTTCTCCAACCGGATGAAGCTTCCTATAGAATAATAAATATGTATAGAATTCATCTTTGTGTGTTTCTGGAGGCAAACATCCGCATTCAGGGGACTGGGTTCACCGCTGAGCCTTCACACAACACAACACACTCACTGACTGTTAATTCAGCTTTACAGCAGCAGAGAGCACGTGTGCAACATGTTCCAGAGACAAGTGTCCAGCTGCAGTACAGAGCACGTGTGTGTGTGTCTGTGTGTGTGTGTGTGTTCGTGCATATACCTGTAATCTATTTAATCAAGGCCATCATTAAGTGTGAGTGTTCTACCTGAAAGCAGTTGGCTTAATTACTATGAGATATGTCACCGTGGTGTAATTGGTCTGATGAAATCTAAACCTGCTATCAAGTCATTCAAGTATAACTCAGGTCATCCAGTTTGGCTGTTGATTGAGTAACAATAGAAACTATTTCTTAAGCCTCTTCCAGACAAGCAACCAAAGTCTGAATATTTTGCGAAGGAGCTGTGAGTGAGAACTGAAATGTCCGAGTCAGCTGCTCTGTACAAGTCAGTCCTCTAGTTAATATCCGAGAGCCAATGTGAGGAAGCAGCGAGTCGGCATCTTGATGACGTTTCTAACACGAAGGACGCAAAACTGGGAGAACACAAATATCTCGGGGTGAAATAGAGGAGGAAACACGAAGGAGTCGAAGACGTCAACTCGGGAAGAAAACGAGATCTGTGAGCTTTTGGTGAAAAGAGTCAACTTGTTTCTGAAGCAGAGTTTGTACGTCACGTCCTGCAGCTGGAATCGCCTGAATGTTCATTTTCTTGTTTCTTGTTGTTGTGAGAAATTCACAACATAGCTCCCTCTACAAATGTCTCTCTCTGTAAGGCACCATCTTCCTCTTTATAATATGCACAATGTAGGAAAGTGTCCAAGTGCAGAGGAGGAAACCGTTCTGACTGAGATCCAGTGCATGTGGTGATGAAGCTGAGCTGGCAGCTGAGGAACCACGCAGATACATACACATTCAATCTGAGAGGATTCAAATCAAAGACAGATTTCTGACGCACGGAGAAGAAAAACTGGAATATTTATCAGAAATGACAGAAAATCTCTTTTTCCTCCTTTCATGTTAATACGTGTGGTTACATGCCCCCTCCTCCCTTAGACCTAATGATGTAGTAGATCAAATCTTCAGATATGGGCCTACACAAGTGGTACGGGTTTAGACCATCTAATTAAAAGCCCCTGGCTGGTCTAGTGTGACAGGAGAGGCGGGCGGGGGGGTGGGGGGGGGTGTTCAATCACTAGTTCCGGCTCGGGGCAGGATCTCCGCCTGTGAGAGAAAACAATACAGATAATCACTACTGGTTCAGACCCAGGGCTGTGGTAAGATCCTCACTGGCTGTAAAAGACAGGCTGGGACCAGTTGTGTCAACATCGCACCGAGCCGCAAAACTGGCATCGAACCTCCAACCACAAATTAGTGGGTGGAGAAGGACCCCCACCCACCCACCCCCACCCAATCCAGAGGTTATCCACTTACAGGCCGTGAAGTGGAGGGGGAAGCTGCTTCGTCTCTGAAGTCAGGAAACAAAGGAAAGTGTGTAGTGGATTTAGGAAACGTGAAGAAAGCTGAGAGGACTGAAGTGAAGATCTGACAACAAGTCAAACTCCAACGCTTCACTTATGAAACATACTTCATTTTGGTTTGTGAATCTGAGGCCTGTTGATTTCCCTGAATCTTTGAGTTGTTACTTGTAAAAACCCACATTTCTCACCAATCTTGGAATGAAGACACTTCTGGGAAAAGATTTGTGATGAATCCATAAATCAATTCACTCACAACGGTATAAAAAGCCAGAACCCTTTATCACTTAATCTACACCAAAGTACACAGAGTATAAACTAAAAGAGTCCAGAATACTGTTATTATACCAACAGCTCAGTATCGTGATAAGTATTTCACTGTTTACTTAGTAGTAGTATCTTTCTATTGTCATTAAAACACTATTCATACTTTACACACAGTCAAAAGTCTGTGTATTATATATGTCTGTCCTATATTTCTGTCTCATCTCATTTATCCTCCAGATTCAAACAAAGCAACTCAACGGACCATTTAGTTGTAAACAAATATGGAAGAACACATTTTAAAGTTTGCATTGATCCACAATCTAACAATTTAAACACAATCTCCCCTTTTGTACCACAAATGTACAAACTTCATGTGTTTCCATGTAAAGTTTTGCTCTTGTTAATGTCCACACACACGTTTAAATACCAGTGGGATCATAAAGCTCCGGTGTCACTGGGATTTAACTCCGTTGAGACACATGAATATTAAAATCTTAACACTTAAACTAGTGATTTAATTAAGTAAAGTGACAATAACAACATGTGCAGACTCACACAAACACGTGAATCTGTCGGTATCAACACTGCACACGTTGTACGACCCTCTGCAGGTAGAGACCCCGGAGGAGGACTGTCTCATCCCCGGTAAACAACCCGTGTCTCTGCGGTGAATGTCCCCGGGAGACAGGGATTCGGTGTCTTTGTAAACAAGCGTGAGACGTGCTGGTTGTTGTCCAGTCGTTAGCTCGCTAGCTCCAGCGCTGTTTCCGGTGAAGTGCAGCGGGCCTGTGTGACTCTACTCACCGGGAGCAGCAGCGTGTTGTGCCCGGGACGTGTGGTCCTCCGCTCGGCGTCGTGTCGGGGGGTCGAAGGCTCCTCTCGAAGCTCCGGGGCCGGAAACAAAAGCTGCTAGCATCGGCTGCTAACTCGCTAGCATCCGCAGACCGTCTGCTGGTGCTGGGGTTGCCAGGTCCGCCGGACTCATCCCTCCCCCGGAAACAACCCCCCGAGCACGTTGAGCTAATCGTAGCTAGCAGCTAACAGATGATGTAATACACGAGCTTTTACTCACGTAGATAATTATATAAAGTCTTTGTATCACGTGATTAAATAACAGTGTTGACCTATTTCAAATTGTGTTTCAGTTGTGTATTTATTGGTAGTGTGTGAAGGGTAGTACCACACCTGGCAACCAGGGGGCGCACAGACACCACTGTAGCACAGTGTCCACACAGTGTGATGCTGCGTCTCCACCAGCAGAGGGCGCTGTCTACAGTCAGCAGCGATACATAACTTTATTATAACAGGACTTATTGTTATAGATAGATGTATAGTTGTATAGATGTATAGAGATAGATATATACTAGATAGATAGATGTACTATATAGAGATAGATCGATTCATGTATTGATAGATATAAGTGTAGATGCAGAGATATAGTATAGATAAATAAATGTAGATAGATATGTATACATAGATATATAGATAGTATATATATATATATTTATAGTAAAGATATATGTATAGATAGATATATAGAGATGTATAGATAGATGTAAAGATAGATTATGTAAAGGTATATGTTAGTTATAAATAGTATAGATAGGTATATGTATAGTAATATTGATGTATAGATAAATGTAAAGATAGAGAGATGTATAAATATATATAGTATAGATAGGTTTATGTTTAGATATATGTATATAGTATAGTTTTGACAGATATATAGGCAGATGGATAGAATAGATAGATATATATGTAGTTATAAACAGTATAGATAGGTATATGTATACATAAATGTAAAGATAGATATATGTATACATAGTATAGGTGTATAGATATATGGACAGTATAGATCTGTCTGACAGAGACAGAATCATGGCCGATATCCGTGCTGAGAGAGAAACCTGCTGATAAAACAAATGATGTGTAAAGAGTCTGGTTCAGGTGTTTAATTGGCACATACAACTTACCATTAAAAAAATAAAAAAGTTAATGGTAGAGGAATCAAAGTGTTATTCATTCTGACACAGTAACAAAAGAGGAACAACTGTTTTCATGTAACAGTGTTGAGTTGGCTACTTCATTTAGGACAGCATTTATACAAAATCAAACACACACACACATATATGTAAGAAAACAGGAAACGAAAACTTGCCGACATTCTGCAAAGACTGCTAATGAACTCATTTTGGTTATAATTGAACATACAATAAGTACTTGGAAATGCTGCAGACTAATTGAGCCTATGCAGTTTCGTTTGAGTTCCAAATTATTTCAAATCATTGTGACTGTGATTCTTGTATCTGGCTTTTTAAAAAGGGCTAAAAATGTTGGATTTCACACGTAAGCTTTGCTCTATAGGAAATCTGTGAACCAGCAGCCAGAGTTAAGGCGGCTTCTGTTTTGTAGAAAGTACGACAATGATACTTCACTGACAATGTGTACTTAAATATGACCACAGGTATTTTCTCCGTACAAAAGGAAAAAGACACATCTAGGGTAACGCATCTCTCAAACACAGGGAGAGTTAAGGTTTAAGTGCTTCGATACCAGTTATGATTCAACCCTCACTTAGTCTTAAGAAAACAAATGCACTAACAGTTTTCTGCCACCAGGAGGTGAGATATCAGATCAGATGACAGCAGAGGGACGAGGAAAGTAAAAAAAATATCCTTACATCAAGGAAAATGGAAAGAGTAGCATCAGAGAAAACGACATTCTGGAGCGAGCGAAGGCCGACAGACAAAAACACACGGAAAGACTGAGGTCAGCTGACATGGCTCGGTTAGGTTTCCAGTACGTGTTAAAGAGTTCACTTTATGAGTCAGGGGGGGGGCAGATCACAGCAGAAACACTCATATGAAGAAGAAAAGGCCACAATGTACCATCTGATTTACACTGAGAGTCCACTGACAAATACATAACAACAGACACACTAAACAAAACTCTATTCAACTTTGTACATGAAGTGCTTTGTCAGATTAAAGAAATAAAACAAAAAAAAGGAAAACGAGGCCCATCAATTTTTTTGTGTAACTATTAATATCACAGTTTCTGACAGATTTGGGAATCAAGACCATTAAATGCCAGGAATCTCTGGGAGTCATTAGAAATTAAATCAATAACAAAAAGAAACAACAGTAAAATCCAGAGCACTGAACTGTAGTGAAGCACCTGATCATTCAAACTACACCACAGTATCACATAAACTAAAGTTTTCAGTATACGGTTATTATACCTCCAGCTCTGAGTAGTGCAGTGGTCACAATACGTCATCATGAGAGGACGATGATTATCCACATGATGGGTATTGTACTGGTAATGATTCAGACTCAAGAAGAAGAGAATCGAGAGAGAGAGGAGTCTGTTGTACTATAAAACAAACATCTTCAGTGTGGATGTTGGGGATTTGATCAGCTACAGCTCTTCTCTTAAAGGGATAGTTCATGGGTGTGAAGAGTTTGAGTCCACAAAACACATTTGGAGTTTCAGGGGTAAACAGTGTAGCAGCCGAATCCAATACAAGTGAAAATATTATTGACTTATCTTCAGACGTAATAAAACAACAGAAGAAACACAACATGCCTCCAGGCTGCTCGTGTGGTGTCATCAAAGTGTCAGCAACCCCCGACATTTCATATTCCACTCGAAACAAGGTTATTTCCACCGTGTTTTAAGCCCAAAAGTCAACCAGCAGTGTTTAAGCTAGCAGACGTTAGCTTTTCCAACGGTCCCTGAATGCACCTCGTCAGAGATATTAGAGGACTTTTAGGCTTAAAACTTTGAATAAATTACCTAGTTTCGAGTTGAATATGAATGTCGGGGCTTCCAGACACTCGCATGTCACCACACGAGCAGTAACGAGGCATGTTGGATTTGAACTGTTGTTTTTTTACATCTGAAGATAGTTCACTAATGTTTTCTATTGTATTCGGTTCAGCTACAACTCTGTTTACCCCTGAAACTCCAAATGTGTTTTGTTGGAGATAATGAGTGAATTTTCATTTCTGGGTGATCTCTCCCTTTAAACCTCGATCGAGTCAGAATTAAGTGCACACGAAGAGAAAAATTTAAATCTTTCCCCCCCAAAAATGCATATGCTAGGTTTCGTAAATCACGTTTTAAACAAAATACATATTAATGGCCGACATGCTCCTCGTTATCAACCGACATACCAATATGTCAAATGAAGGATTTGAATACTGCTCTTCTCTATGAGGGCAGGCTAATGGCTAAACACCTGCTGGGTCAAGTACAATAAAAGGAAGTAGGATTGTATAATACAAAACATTTAAGATTAAACACACAACAGCTTCACAATCTTTTGACAGCATCCGAACACTGATGTTAACGGAGCAACAATGGCAAGATTAGATAAGCTTTGAATTGACTACTACTAGAAAATATGCCTTCATATTGGCCTTCAATAGCGTGGTGGTGTTGCAGTGTGTTTCCATCGTCCATATCTCAAGACAAGGTCCGTACAAGAAGTAAAATAAGAAATTCACAGCAATTTTCAATCAGGAATGAGTGAGGGAGGGGGGTGGGGTGGGGGGGGGGGGGGGGTTGTTGGGTTCTAGAAGTTTCCCCTTCTTCTTAGAAACGTCAGTACCCAGAACTCTGTTCAACAGATCCTCGCAGAAGGTCATCATCCAGTGACCATTTGAATGGAGACTAATAATCACGTCAACAATAATAAATAAATATGTAGAGACACAGGAATGGAAAGACAAAGTTAAAAAAAAAGGAGTGGAAGGCACCGTCCAGCCGAGGAGAAGGTGGAGGAACGGACGGAGAGATGATGGAATGAAACACTTTGCTGGTGTGTCCTTCTGTGTCCTCATCAGGAGACACAGAACCATGAGGATTCATTCACGTCACTGTCTTTAAGGATCAGGAATCACCTTTGATTTGCTCGATCTCCTCAGTTACTTTTCAACCTCAATTAGATTTCTTGCTTGAAGAAACTGATTCAGTCACATTATTTCCCTCTTTTGGGGGAATTTTAACCCATTTAGGCCTTTAACACTGGAAGCATCATAGAATGGTGACAGTCATTGTGAAAGTTCAGTCTCTGTAGTGCTGTTTCCCTTAAAGTCCAAGGTCCGCTGCAGTCATCAGCTGTCCCGCCCCCCCCCCCCTGTCAGCCGTTGTACTGCTGCTGGTAGCGCCGGTTCAGCTCGCGCAGCTCCTTCTCACGCACCCGCCGGGCCTTGTTGGACTTGGTGGAGCGGCTGGAGCGAGTGGACTGGGCCGACTTGGTGCTGTGGCAGCGCGAGGACGCCCGCTTCAGCAGGTTCTGAGATATGCAGCGCTGCAGGTTCTTCATGGAGGAGGAGGCGGCCATGCTGACGACCCAGGGGTGCTTGAAGGCCTGGCCGGCGGTCAGACGCTCGCTGGGGTCCACCGTCAGAATCCGCTCCACAAAGTCTTTGGCCAGGTTGGACACACTGGGCCACGGCTGGAGACATGGAGACAGACGGGAGACATGTCAACAACAAGCTGAGTCAGTGCCAGGATTGAACCAGTGGTCTCCTAACTGAGGTGTGGGCTGCATCACATGGCAATAACCAAAGGAAAATGAATTGTTAAAGTTATTAGTTCAGTTTGTGCTGTTGATGCTATGAAAAGTCTAAACTGACAAAACTGGTTAGGCAGAAAACTGGAAAATAATTAATTAAACATCAAAAACCAGAGAATATATGAAATGAGACATAAGACGTCTACTGAATATTTTCTAGAGATGTAAAAATACTCTGCTTTGATAAATCATAGTGTATAGATAGATAGATAGATAGATTGATAGATAGATAGATTACTTTATTCATCCCCGAAGGGAAATTATGTCGTCATAGCAGCCGCTATATTTGACTACAATAAAATAGAATAAAATAAAAAATATTGAGGTAGAAAGAATAAAAACAGAAACACAAGATAAATAGGTAGATAAGGTGCAGTGGCAAGATGAGGGGAATAGTACTGATGATATGATGGTAATGTTATTGTTAGACAGTATATAAAAATAGTACAGTATATATAGTATATAATATAACATAATATATATTTATATATGATAGTAATTATACCAATATAATAGCATTATATAGTAATAATGGCAGCAACAGTATATATAATAATAATAATAATAAAATGTACACATGTATAAATATGTGTATATACAAGAATATACAAAGAGTATGATATAATATGATATGATATATATATGAGGTATAAATATAAGTATTTGACTATAAAATATATCATGATTCATTTCTTTTGTGAACGTAAAATAATGCACTTTTGTATGTGTGAGTATCTGTTTGTAGACCAACTATGTACGGATAATTATTTTGTTCTTTTATTCACTTATACATGTACATCATTTATTTTTGTAATAACTAAGCTCCCTCCCCTAAACACAAGAGGGCAGCAGAGCAATAGAAAGCTGATAATGTCCCGTCCACTAAAGACAGTGCTTTGTTGTTGTGTTACGTTTATGGTACACAATGTGACTTCTTAGATTTTGATAAATTGTCAGACTTGTTATTGAATTTCCTGTGTCTCTGAAGGTCAAGTTTCCATGTGATCATATGTGAAACAAAATGTCCTTTAAATCAGATGCATTGGGAAACATCTGTGGAGTCTGTTTGGTATTAATGACGAGTCGTGAGTCAAAACCTCCGACAAACACTTAAGAACACGACTCTACATTTTTTGTGTGTCCAGGCTGTGATTCATTCCTGGACTGCAGCTTTAAACATGAACATTATTTGTCACAGCTGTAAAAGAACAAATCCCTGAGGGAAAAAACATTAGAGTCTGCTCCATCTCTCACTTAGAAGCTTATATTAAATACCTCATGAATGCAGAATCATCACAGCAGCACAATTTTGCTATTATTTCATATTCGTAGAGATTAAAACGGTAAACAAGGAGACAAACCTCTTTTTCATTCAGGGTTATTACTTTACTATTTGATCCCCTCAGCTAAAAATCTGGGTTTGTGTGGGTGATTTGTCAGATCTGACTTTATCTCACATGTCAGGTTCAAATCTGGACTCATCCACAGACTCGAACTTACACCTCAGGGTTGTGTGCTTCACTCAACTCCCCAAGTTGCACTAAACATCCACATCTGACTTTGATGGAAGTTTATAAAACGTATAAAGTGTATTTTGTCAGAATTAACACATGAATTGTTGAGTTATGGCCGATAACCTGTACTGTGAGGTCCCAGTGACCTTTTGACACCAAAATCTAGATAGATAGATAGATAGATAGATAGATAGATAGATAGATAGATAGATAGATAGATAGATAGATAGATAGATAGATAGATAGATAGATAGATAGATAGATAGATAGATAGATAGATAGATAGATAGATAGATAGATAGATAGATCTAACACCGCAGATGAGATCTATCTATCTATCTATCTAGATTTTTGTGTCAAAAGGTCACTGGGACCTCACAGTACAGGTTAGTGGCCATAAATCAACAATTCATGTTTTAATTCTGACAAACTACACTATCTAGTGCAAATAGTCATTTGTATCAGATATAATAAAACTACCTGCGTTCCTAAAGCGTATCCCATTCACAGCATCGGGACAAACATCAGGTTACACCGACCTTTGACCCCCAAAATCGAGTCTGTTCATCCGAGAGTCCGAACATTTTGTAGAAACGAGAACCTGAAAACTTAAAGCCTCCAGCTGGCGCCACAGGAGCATAAAAAACCGAGATGCTCCGACTCCTCCCTGTGAAATACGACCAAACCACGGAGCTATTATCTGCCTGGAGAAGCTGTATGTGGGGCAAACATTAACCGAGGGCCTCTTTGGTAAAGCCCACTTGCAACATAAACATCCCACGCTCTGAAACAAAGGAACTGACTACTCAGCATTCTCCCAACTAGACACACAGATAGAGCATAAATTACTGTGCACACACACACAGAGAGAGAGGGAGGGTGGGGGGGCATATTGACTTAGAGAGGAGGAATAAATGAGACTGAGGTAAAAAAAAAAAGTACATGAGGTCGAAAATGGACATCGAATGAAAATGGAGGCGTTAGAATGGTGCCACCTCACAGGAAGAGCTGAACTTGTTGGAAATTTGTTGACAAAGCCTCATGTGGTGTGAGGAATGTTGTGTGTGTGTGTGTGTGTGTGTGTGTGTGTGTGTGTGTGTGTGTGTGTGTGTGTGTGTGTGTGTGTGTGTGACTTGCATCTACTGTAACTCCTCACCTCTCCGGAGAAGCTGTACTTCCCCTTGAGGATTTGTCGGTACAGCCGCATGCGGTTGTCGTCCTCGAACGGCATGGTTCCACTCAGCAGGATGTAGGAGATCACGCCCAGCGCCCACATGTCCACGGCGTTGGTGTAGGGCTTCCTCACCAGGATCTCCGGCGCGATGTACTCCGGCGTGCCGCAGGTGGTCTTCATCAGACACTCGTCGCCCTTCTTCCTGCTGCTGGCCAAGCCGAAGTCGGTGATGATGATCTTGGAGTCGGCCCCTGGGTGGTAGTAGAGCAGGTTCTCCGGCTTCAGGTCCCGGTGAGTGATCCCCAGCGTGTGGAGGTACTTGACGCCGTCCAGAACCATCTGCAGCACCCGGGTGGCGTCCCGCTCGGTGAAGGAGCCGCGAGCGATGATCCGGTCGAAGAGCTCTCCTCCGGTGGCGAGCTCCATCACCATGTAGACCCGCTCGGCCGTCTCGAACACCTCCATCAGCTGGATGATGTTGGTGTGGCGAACGCGCCTGAGGACACACAGCTCGGACTCGCACACCTCCCTCCCCTCCCGGTAGCGAGTCTCGATCATCTTGATGGCGTACGGCTGCCGCGTGCTCTTGTGTTCCACGCGAACAACCCGGCTGAAACTCCCTCGTCCAATCAGAGCCTTGATGTCGTACTTGGCCGTGACCCGGGGATCGAACTTGGCTCGATACTTCGCCACCTTCTTGCGCTGAGGGTCCGACAGATCGGACGGGTCCTTGGGCGGCTGGGCGGAGGCGGTGGGAGTGGCAGCTTGTGCCTGGGCCTGATATGGGGAGGCGGAGTCGGCCTTGTCACCGCCCCCACCCCCACCCCCGCCCGTCTTGCTTCCAGTGCCATCCCCTCGTATGAAGTGCTTGAAGATATCTGTCTGGGGGGGCTGCGGAGGATCAACCTGAAAAATCAACCAATAATGTTATTCTAAAAATATAATTCACATTCAATAACAAACACAAATCTTGAATAAGTAACAGGGCTGCTCGATTATGGAAAAAATTATAATCACGATTATTTTGGACAATATCGAAATCACGATTATTCCAACGACTATTAATATGTGCCCTTATTCTGAAGTCTATGCTTTATTCTTGAAATGACTATAACCGGAAGGACCAGTCACTTCCGGTTCTGGTTGCTTTGGGGGAAGGACTGATTGTGGACGCGTCTCTTTCGAAAAAAAATGCCAAATAATCGTTTCAACTCGTTTATAGTTGTTTGGAGATCGTTGGACCCCATAATCGTAATCACGATTAAATTTCGACTAATCGAGCAGCCCTAATAAGTAACTAGATTCACTAATTAATGAATCTACAGTAAAGTTGTCCAGCTTGACAACGTGATGATAATAGTTTTCTCTGCTTTTATATCAATGTTTTTGTGGGTCTGACAAAACAAGAAATCTGAAGATGTCACCTTGGGCTCTAAGAAGTTGTGAGATGCATTTAATACATTAACATTACTTTTAATAGATAGAGAACATCATCAACTTATTATAAATTACATTACTGTGTTTCTCTACCGACCTTTTTGACCAGGTCCAACTGAACGTCCCCCGGAGGCTCAGGGAGGACCTTACTGTTCCTGCACCCCATCACATCACCGTGGGCCGCTGCCCATCCAGCCACGCAGGCCCCCAGGAGCCCGGCCTCATCACCGCTGCAGCAGATCCAACATCCAGGCCGTACCCACGCCGAGTCACAGGGTTCATGAATAAAGCTGATCACACCCCCTCAGGTCCCGACGAGCTGGCATCAGCAGTCACAGCTCCTGAGCACGAGCGAGACGACCACTTAGATCCAGTTTAACAGCCGAGGAGCTCATGAACGCATTTTGCTAATCACGCCGGGCGTCTCTACTCCCACAGCAAGTGCTTTACCACCGGGTCACAGCTTTCTTCTATAGACCTGTGTTGATGGGTCTTATGCCCACACACAGGAGGGGGGGGGGGGGACCTCAAACCCCTTGAAGAAGCTACCAGGGCCCCATCTCAGATGACGTTAAAATGTTACGGGTGGGTTTGGATCCTCGATGCACAAGGAACGATTGATCAGGAGAAGAGCTTGTTAAGTGTTGTCGCCTTCAGCAGAAATGCATCATGGTCCTCAGGATTCACGCAGAACTTCCACAACCAGTCGAACCATCAACTGAGCTGGGATCCATCGGGAGAATCTGCAGCGTCAGCAGCGGTGGAACAGCAGATAGAGCAGCTCCCCTGGAGGATCACAGCGGAGGGAGGCTCTGGAGGGAAGAACGGGAAAATGCGATATGAAACTGGAGACTTCGCGGTTTCGGGCTCGACAGAAACACGGACCTGCACCGTGTCTGTGGATATATTACATGTCAGGATATACGCTGAATCCTGACATGGCGACAGCTTCCTGTGAACATTGTGTGCACAGGAAGCTGTTGCCAATAAAGGAGAACTTATTTTAAAAGTCAGCTCGTGCAGGGTTTGATCACAGACATGTTTTAATTTGTCATTTTAAAAAGAAAAAACCTCAATAACCAGAAGTTTTGTTGGAGTTATAATTAGAAATATTGTGTAATAAATGTGTAACAAATGACTTTACTTTGTCAGACATGAAAACAGCTGATTAAGAAGAAAGCTCCTTTAAAATCAAGTGATAACATAATATAATAAATGAAACTAGTACTCTGTGAATGAACTGAAGATACTTTACAGTGAGTTTAAGTTAAGTTCAGTTAAGTTAAGATAAGGCCTGAGCCATGTCACTGGGTTTTCTCTCTGCACCAGAATCATCCTCAGATCATTTCGTTCAGCCACGTATAGAAACAATACGACTGTCGGTAAAAACATCCACAATCATTTTAACCAAACAAGTGACAAAGTGCCTGTGAGGCTCACCTCGTAACTTCGGAGCCTGTGTTAGCATGCTAGCAGCTAGCGGCTAGCAGAAGGGCAGGACCCGCCTCCTCACCCCACTCTCACTCCGCGGAGCTCTCCATTTTCACCCCGACTTCACAAACAACTCCTCCGCGGCTCCGGCGGGGCAGCGCCGGTGTCAGCGCCGGACTTCGATGCTCCTCGGCCGGGGAAGTGTTTCCGAGAGAGACGAGGCGGCTGGAGGAATGAGAAAATAAAATATAACGGTAATAAAAACAGAGTCAGAAGTTGGTCGCTCCCCCGGACGGTGTTTTTCACTCAGGACCCAGATTCCCACAGACAGAGGGACGGGAAGCCAGGGAATGCAACGCGGGGCTTCCGCTTCGTATTTTCAAAATAAAACTTTTAAATTCCTTCAAGCAACATTCCTTTTTACAGAGATGGAGGAATTAACCTTTTGTTGTTTATTTATTTGGTGCTCCCTATCTATCTATCTATCTATCTATCTATCTATCTATCTATCTATCTATCTATCTATCTATCTATCTATCTATCTATCTATCTATCTATCTATCTATCTATCTATCTATCTATCTATTCATCTATCTATTCATCTATCTATCTATCTATCTATCTATCTATCTATCTATCTATCTATCTATCTATCTATCTATCTATCTATCTATCTATCTATCTATTTATCTATCTATCTATCTATCTATCTATTCATCTATCTCGCTATCAATCTATCTATCTATCAATATATCTATCTTGCTATCTATCTATCTATCTATCTATCTATCTATCTATCTATCTATCTTGCTATCTATCTATCTATTGTATGACTATTTGTGTAAATACACTACATTAGAGTCAAATCCCTAAATAAAGCTGATTCTGATTATCTCAAGGGTTTTTATGAAGTTTCTCAAGAAACAATACGATTTTGGATTTTGGATCCTGGAGGACTGGGACAAGTAGACAACTTCTCTGATGGAGGATATTTTAGCTTAATTTCTGGATAGTGGGGGGGAAGCGGAGAGGTGTTATCCTTCTCGACACACAGTTTATTGTGTAACGCTTGTGTGTTGCATGTGTGTAAAGGAATGAGCAGAAGGCATCATACACATAATCTTGGGGCACATAATGTTCTAGTTGAGAGAAGACAAGTTTGAGAGGCTCCCTTTTTGGCCTTGTGCCCCCCCACTTTGGTGACAGCCAGAAATTTAGTGTATATGCATTTTCTAGATGCCACACACCACACATTATGAAGATGAATATTAATGTTTTTGGTATTTTTCAACAACCCAGGGTTGTGCCTTTGTTTTATATTGAAGGCCCAAACGTACAACTTCCGGTACAGGTCTGTGTCCGTGCAGCTTGATGGAGCTCCTCTTCCACCCAACTTCTTTTGTGGAGACAGGACGACCTCCCTCAGCTTGTTTCGACCCCGTCCAGTCCTCCCCGTCACTTCCTGGATACTGAGACAAGTCCCTCTCACAAAGTGCTGACATCTCCTCTTGGAAAAGTACTAGAGAGTCTGGGAGAATCGAACCTCAGCCTCACGAGTTCAGGTCAGAGGAGTCACACACAGGATGACTTCTTATTCTCACACACCAACCTGGGATGTTACAGCTCTGTACTGCTGACATCTGAGTATAATATGATCAATCTGAGTTTGATTAAGGTGGAGATAACATGGAAACTGTTCTTTTGTTATTTCACTCTGCTCTCTGGAGAAGTTGGGGATCAAATAAGTTATTTAACTCACTGCAAACATTTAGATTGATCACTTTTTATCCATTTTAGCACTCTTCTGGTTTGCAACACTCACATCCTATACCCTGAGCCATTTGACTGGATACTATGTTATGTTCTCATGTCATTTAAGTACTTAATATTCAGCGTAGTTATATATTTTTAACTTTGTTAACTTGTTTTTTAAATGGGCTGTATAAATAAAGTTTTACTCTTGTTCTTATTATGTGTTCTGTCTATTTCTGTGTTTACACTGTTGATTAGAGAGAAACATAATTTCAATCCCTTTCAATTCCCTTTTTGTCTCGTACATGTGGCAGAACTGAATTAAATGAGCTTCAATTCTAACACATGGTTTCGTCAAAATCTATAATAGGAACCAATTAAAAGAGGAACAGTTGCAGAAAACAGAGCAAACATAACAACCGACAGGATTAACTCTCAGTTTTTACTGCTGCTGTGAAACTCCTGTAGTAGTTTGACATTTTGCTCTTGTGTCGTGAGGAAGATAAGGAGAAAATCAAAGTATTAAAGCTAGAATGAAAGTCTCGGGGGAAAATGTCAAAAAATGCTGTATCTTGCAATATCAAAGAAAGTGGATCTGCCCCTTTGTCTGGATCCCAGACACAGATTAATGGATTCCTCTTTGGCCCAAGTCTCCTCCTTCCACCAAGTTTTGACAAAGTCGGTTCTGTAGGCGGACGAAAAGGACAGAGGTGAACAAGAATAGGAAAATAACTTTTTGGGTGTTGAGATAAAACAGTGAGTTAATACCACAGCCGAGGTAAATTTGTAGATCTCAGTACCATTAAGACGTCAGATTTTTACATTCTTTTTTGATAAATTTATGAAAATACAGGGAAAAAAGTTTATAGAAAAGTAATAAAAGAAAGTTTGAATCCATCCTTTAACAGGATCATCACCAAAAGTTACTAGTTCCTTCCTAAAGCCCGAGCAATTTTAAATTCAAGTTATTTGGTTGTATTTTCTTTTTATTCATAGTTAGTTATAATAGAGTTAATGGCAAAATATAAATTTCTTTTTAACAAGGGTTTTATAAATACGTCTTAGTAATAATTGACAATGCTTTATACATATATCAGCTGAAATATGCTTAATTATTTACTCCACATTATCTTCATCAGCATCAGTCCCAGATCATTCATATCATTCAGCCTCTTCTTCACATCTCATCCCTCAAGCAAGTTTAGCGTGAGCCCATCTTACACAATCCTGCAGACAAACAAACAAATAAACAAATAAGCAAACAAATAAACAAGCCCCTGGTGGAGACAGAAACAGATCAGCCTTGGCTCCTGCAGCTCATCACAGCACGATGATGTGTTACAGAGAGTGTCCACATGGTGTCACTGTTCACATACAGGTCCCTTTCCAGGCCTCCTCAGACTGTGGAGACCTTTTTATTTGGCTGCTTGTTCCTTTACAACACTCGCTCCTCCACTGAGCTTGTAAAACATTGTGGGATAAGTATCACTTAGTTTAACCCGGCTCGTACATGAGCCAGGAAATAAACCATCCAGGGCCTTGACCCCCCCCGGTGGTGGCGTGAGGAACTGGAAACTCACCGCTGACCGGCCGTGACTGGTGCAGCCTCCACAGCAGAGTTTTGTGGAGCAGCATTAAAAAGTGTGGAGTTAGTAAGAGGAAGACAAATGTTCAGGAAAGACAGTAAAATTCATCTTATGATGCCAATAAAGCTCCTTGAATTGGATTGAGGGAGTGAAAATGAGTGGGAGAGGGGGGACGCGAATGGGGGGGGGGTGACAGAGGAAGACAACGGATGACAGATGGTGGGTACCAGACAGAAATATAGGGAGGTAGGGAAAAGAGAGAGAGAGAGACGAGGCAGCAGAGAGCAATCAAAATGGAAAGAGGGAGATGGAGAGAGATAGAAGAGGAAGGGATGTGAAGAGGGAGAGAAAAGGCAAAGAGGGAGGATGAGAGCAAAGGGGGGGGGGTCTCTGAGGGGCCCCCGAGCCTCGCTGCTCTCTCTGCAGTGCAGCCCGGGTCAGAACCTCTACGCCTCTGCTGCATCCTCATCCTCCTGATGGATCACCACGAATCACATTCTGATGAAGATGCTTCGTCTGAGCGCTCGACTCTATTGACACTCGAGTGTGTGTGTGTGTGTGAGTGTGTGTGAGAGTGTGTGTGTGTGTGTGTGTTTCCCTCTCCATCTCACTCTCTCTCCCCCCCAAAGGTCAGTATCATCTATTAGATCTAGATTTGCTGACTGCTGTATTATTTATCCACACAGAGGAAGAGGAGATGCTCTATTAAAAGCTCAATTGACTCTGTCTGTGTCTCCGGCTCCATTAATATCCCCATGATGCTTCTCCCTCATTTGTGTGTGTGTGTGTGTGTGTGAGGTGGGAGAGTCCTGAAGTGTGTGTGTGTCAGCCATCAACGTGTGTTTCCTGTGTGAGTGGACGGCTTCACGTGTTGTGTGTTTCACAAGCAGTTTTGCTGCAGTGGGGAATGAAGGGAAACGCTGGAAAATGACATCCAGTGTCAGATATGATTCTTGTTGGAGGATATTGCTATTTTCGTTTCCTCCCCCCTTCCTCTGGCTCGCTGTAGCAGGGGACTCCCCCAGAGAATCAGGCGTGGAAAGAGAAAGAGACAGAGCGAGAGACCGCTGCTGCATGCTGTCAGTACAATCAGGTCATAGTAAACCCACTATTGATTGCCGCAGGCCCATAATTCCCTCAAGGAATATCGTATGAATATTATAGTGACACCGCAGAAGATAAAAATATCTCAAAATACAACACGCTCATTCCAGGGATATTGTTGACCACCCCGGGCGAGATATTAGTTTCCAGTGTAATGTTATGAGAACATTAGGGTGATTCGTCAGTCACAGAGACAGCAGGATTTTCATTTGGTCCCAGTCGAATAACCGGAGTAACGGCCTGAAAGTTACTGCTCCTGCTGTGTCTCACTCTTTTATCGCAGGAATTTGCGAAGTTTAAAAAAAAAAAAATGATTTCCTCGCCGAACAGATTCCCGCTTGTCCTTAAATTTTCAAGTTTATGGCAACCCACAGCTGGAAAGAGCCCGAACAGATGGTTCTTTGTTCAGGTACCTGTCATCAGAACAATACCGCACAGAGAAGAGGAAACACAGGAAAGACTTGATGGAGAGAAACAGTGTCAGAGGCCTGTTGTTCAATCTGTGGAATAAAAGATTAGAAAACAAGTGTGAACACTCTCCCAATTAGGTCGGAGTGAATACTGGTGTGTTTCAAATGAACTGGTTTAAAATGAGCTGGTTTCAAATGAGCTGGTTTCAAATGAGCTGGTTTCAAATGAACTGGTTTAAAATGAACTGGTTTCAAATGAGCTGGTTTCAAATTAACTGGTTTCAAATTAGCTGGTTTCAAATGAACTGGTTTCAAATTAGCTGGTTTCAAATGAACTGGTTTCAAATGAGCTGGTTTCAAATGAGCTGGTTTCAAATGAGCTGGTTTCAAATGAGCTGGTTTCAAATGAACTGGTTTCAAATGAGCTGGTTTCAAATGAACTGGTTTCAAATGGGCTGGTTTCAAATGAGCTGGTCTCAAATGAACTGGTTTCAAATGAACTGGTTTCAAATTAGCTGGTTTCAAATGAACTGGTTTCAAATGAGCTGGTTTCAAATGAGCTGGTTTCAAATGAGCTGGTTTCAAATGAGCTGGTTTCAAATGAGCTGGTTTCAAATGAGCTGGTTTCAAATGAGCTGGTTTCAAATGAGATGGTTTCAAATGAACTGGTTTCAAATGAACTGGTTTAAAATGAGTTGGTTTTAAATGAACTGGTTTCAAATGAGCTGGTTTCAAATGAGCTGGTTTCAAATGAACTGGTTTCAAATGAGCTGGTTTCAAATGAACTGGTTTCAAATGAACTGGTTTCAAATGAACTGGTTTCAAATGAGCTGGTTACAACAAACCACTAAAACCAAGATATCCCAGATACAAATGCTGCTATTTTGGGCATTTTGAGGCAGAGAAGTACAGATACACTGACTTTTAATTGCAAAAAATATCTGAAATAAGGTTCTGAACCAACACATCCTAATAGAACTCTAGTGGGTTGAGATAGTGGTGAAGAAAGCTTGTTCAAAAACTGCTGAGATTTTCAGAAAGTTTAAAAATGATGATTTATGCTGCATCATTGTCATATTCCTCTGACAATTGTATGAAACCTTGTGACTTTGTTGGAACAGACCAATAATAAACCTTTTTAAATTCTAAAATCACTTTAAAAATTCTCCAGAGCCAAAATCAAGGTCGACTGAGCCTGATCAGCATTTTCATCAACGTCACAGACAAAGACAGGATGGAAGGGTTCTGTTTCTACAGTCATTTGTTCAATATTTTCACTAGTTACCTATATATGAACTATATCTTCAGTTTTTAATAAACCACATGTAATAAACCATATATGTAAAATTATCATTTGACCTCCGGGATGTAAGAGACGAGAGGATGAAGAGGAAGAGTTGAAACAGTGCAGACAGCAGGTGGCAGAGTGACAGGCGGTGACAGTGACAGATGAAACTGAGCTGATCCAACTATCTTCCAGCGTCAACACAGAAAAGTGGGATGACTTGTGGAGGTAAGGGACTGATCGATTATCGATATGTTAACCCTGAGGCCTGATAAAGCACTTTAGTAGAAGTGAATAGGAAAGTAGAGTGATGGAGTGTTGAGGAACTCCTCAGACATCACAGTGTGGGAAGATGTTAATTCATTAGACTCCAGCTTCAGGGACAGAGGAGAAGAAACGCAGGCACCGGATCCACAGGCAGAGATAGATGGAGCCGACGGGTCAGAGACAGAGAAAGAATCACGGTTAGTCGAGTGAATTTACTCCACGTTTGTATGAACGAGTATTAGGTACAGTTGACTTCCAGAATAAAGTCATAATATTACAAGAATCAGAACTTTAAGAAAAACAACTATCTTTTCTAGAGAAAGAACTTATCCTTGATTGCATTTCGGTGACATTTAAAGATCCCATTTCTAAATGCTAATTATCTAAAATTTTAGTTTTACGACTTTGTTCTGACAATTTCAGGACTTTATAACTTTATTATTATCATGTTGCGACTTCATTCTCATAATATTACAAGTGTATTTTCAAGTGCGACTTTACTCTCGTAACATTACGACATTATTCTCGAGATCTCAGGATTTCTTTCCTTCAACATGGCCCGAATACGTCCTACATTCATTTATTTGTCAGCTGAGGTGATGAATGGAACTGTGTCTTCCTCTGAACAGTGGAACAACACAAACTGACTTTCAGGAGTCCTTCTGGTTTATGTTGTTTACTTGGGAAACGACACTCAGGTATGATCTTAAAACTGTCAAAGGGAAAAAACCTGTGAAGCCAGAACCTGCCTTGTTTTATATTATCGTACATTTGTTTTTCCTCAGTTGGCAGAAATGTGATGGAACCAGACGACAGACACAGAATGAGCTTTGTGTTCTCGCTGTATTCTTCCACTTTAAACCTTTCAGTTTGTTCATCACCTCGTGTGACCGGTGGAGTCTATGTCTGCTTTGGGATTTATTACAGATATTACAAATGCATATTGGACTCAGTTACACATTACTGCTGTTTAGTTGACATGTTTACTCTCGTCCACGAGCAGGATATCAGTTTCACTCTTGTGTGTATTTGGATAAAATAACAATTTAATCAATAAATAAAACCTGACACTTTGACTCACCCAGTCGGACAGCATCTTGCAGGGAAACTGACTCGGACATTTTTGTTCTCACTTACAGTTCCTTCACATATATTCAGGAGATTATCTGAAGTTTAGTGTCTGAAAGCAGCTCTGCACGTTTCTCACAGGAGCTCGTTCCCACTCGCCAATGCTGCAGAGAGCACGAGCAAGATGAAACATTCTCCCTATTCCGAGTCAGTGAACCATAAAAATAAGTTTGACGCTATTATCGTAGGTAAAAATATTGCATAATGACCCTTTAACGTAACAGCTTGATCATCTTTTTGATAGTACGCTGACTTATGGGGAGAATGGTGCTTCTCCTATTCCTTTCATACCTTCACTGAGCGAATATCATCCCCGGTGAGAAATGGGTGTTTGAGTCATAATCAGAGGCTTAAACTGAATCAGGCGCAGCAAAGTTTGAGAGCAAAGCCGAATCAGTTCAGAAAGACGAACAAAACATTCAAGCTCTGCGTTAATCTCCGGTATTCAGAGAGAGAGCTTTTAAGAGTCCAGGAATAAAACGCTGACAAACCTGTATTCAACGCAACTTCACCACTTCTAACTTTAAAACATTCCAACAGCAGCGGGTAAAGTTTCTTCCTGTCACATCGGCTTTAATAAAAGAGCCTGATACTTCATGTGTCTTGTGGTAAAAGCCTTCTCTTCTAATCACTGGCCATTAGACATTAAATGTAGCTAATGAGTTCATTACAGGCATAATGATCATAATATAATAATCTTCTGTGCAATTTGGACACTGTGTGAAACCTCGGGGCAGCGACTACCTCCTGAACGAACTGTGTGGGTAACACGGCCATTACACGTCTATAATTTATTATATGATGACAGATAGTCTGTTACTTTCAGATGTATTAATAATGAAGCACAACCGTGCACTCAATGTAAACTGGGAACCTCGGGTCACAGAGAAATACCCAGAGACACAAAAACAACTCAACAAGAACCATTCTCCTTGAAATGATTGACACAGCAGGTAGATGATGTGGTTTAATTTCACTCAATATGCAAAGTGTCTGTTAAATAAAGATTTTACCACAGAATCAGGATCAGGTTCACAAACTCACATGTACATATTTGATATAGAAACACATTGTGTGTATGGAGACAGCACGCATTTCAGGGGGATATGAAAAATACATAAAATAAGACTTGTGCAATAATGAAATATTTACAGCAGATATGTCAGCAAGACTCGTGGCTTGCTGTGTTTTTCTATAAATTGTGAAAGGAAGGAGATGTCGCATTGAGACACTCATACAACTGTACACTGTTTTATAATTGGTCCCTTACGGTGCATTAAAACATCTACAGTTACTCTAACTACTTTCACACTATTACATCTTTAGCTGGAGTTACAGTTTATTGTACAGATGAAAATTATATTTGAAGCTCTGCAAGGTTTCATCGATTTGCTTATTTGGGGCAACGGAACAAATTGTAAATTATGAATATATCCTCATATGACACAGTAGCCTAATAAGATAAGATAAGATAAGATAAGATAAGATAAGATAAGATAAGATGAGATAAGATGTATTGATCCGCCGCTTAGGTAAATTATGAATAGAAACAGAATGTAAAATAATATTAAATAAAAAGTCGTCGTAAAACATGGTAAACAAAACTTTTTTCTAATGTCAATTTTATTGCAAAATAAACCTAAAACATGTTTCCTATTTTCTACATTAACAGATGCAGAGTAACATTAATCATTGTTGGTTCTCTCCATCACCTCCTGATCACTTGTTAGCGAGATGCTAACTCTCTTCTGCTTGGTGCTGGTGTCACATTCAGCAGCTTCATTCTCACTCCTTCACGTTTTCTGTGGCCGTTGATGAAAGTGAAGAAAAGTGAAGGATGGTAAAGTTAGAGTCAAAGATCTGCAGAGTCAGGTGATGGTTCTCTCTCTGGGTTCATCACCGGGGAGAAACTCCCTTCACATCACACATTTGATCCATGTGTTACTTAAAAAGGTATTAGTGCAGCTTTAATAGTGAAGCATTAAAACGGAAGCAGCATTTGACTCATCAAGTATTTAAATACAGACCATTACCCATTTAGTTCTCATAGGTTCAAGGTGAAGCTAATTTAAATACTGTTGGGTAGTTTCATTTTATAATCTGCAAAATAACTGGAACAAATAGGCGTCAAAGAGAAAACGACAATATTAATAAGCAGCATTAAGGAACAAATACCTCACAGATGTATTTAATCCACTTCATTACTTCGCTCAGCGCAAAATATGTGCAACAAATCTTTTATAAAAGCAGAAAGTCGACACATTCAGAAACTGAAAAAAGGTCGAAACTGTGTTTGAAAGATTTAAATCTAATAAAAAAAATACCTTTTGCATGATTGACGTTGTGAAGCATCACAAAATATTTGTAATGAGCTGAAGACAAAATTTTAATCTCTGCACACATTATTTTGTATTTTGTCTCCTTTTAAACAACCCTGCTTTACCCATTTGTTTCCTTCACACCTGCTCATTTTATAGCTTCAGCTGTGTTCAGTCTGTTATTAACCTGCAATGACAGATCTGTGTCTAGGGTTGCAAAGGGGCGGAAAGTTTCCGGTACATTTCCGGAAACGTTCCATGGGAAGTTTAGGGAATTTATCTATTTTCCCTCCACCGTGCATTCTTCCATCACATGCACAGATAACTCCCAGCATCCTTCACTCTACAGCAGGGCTACTGAGGCCTGCTGTAGAGTGCAGGACTAGTCAGGTAAGTTTCCATGATATTCCTGGGGAAAATATATTAGCATGCTGATTGAGGATTGTTCATCTGTTCATCTAGACTATTTCCATTCATTTATCCATCAATTGTAAAATGTGTTTACAGACGATTCCAATTGTTTGGCTAACTATTTATATCTCTGGCATTGCATTAGTGTTTTTTTACAAACTTTTTTCTCATCTTATTCTACTGAACAATGCCACGTGCACTATCTCATGTGTGGAGACATTTCACCCCATCCAATGTAGAAGGAAAGGCTGTGTACATTTGCAAATACTGTGCAAAGACCTATGTTAAGAATGACACAACGATGCAGAAGCATATAGTCAAGTGCCCAAAGTTTCCTCAGGGCTCAAATCAGCCTATGACAAAACAAAATGTTTTTATTTATGTTTGTATATGACAAGGTAAATACAGTTAGTATAAATTACCCACAACATTTCCAGTTTATTCCCGTTAATTCCCGTATATTCCCGTTTATTCCCGTTAATTCCCGTTAATTCCCGTTAATTCCCGTTAATTCCCATGGAAAGTTTCCAACTTAGAATATTCCCGGAATTTTGCAACCCTATCTGTGTCTTTGATTTATTTTGAAGTCAGTGTAATTTCAGGTTTCCAGGCACAGAAACGTCTCAAACACTCAAACCGCTTCGATTCAGCAGCTGAACAAAGGTGAGAGATTCCTGCAGGAATAACCAGAGACGTGTTTGAATACAGGTTGTGTGTGTTTGTATCCGAGCATGAACCCTCATGTCGGTGTGAGTTTGACCTCCGCTCTCCGAGGTGAATCCATCTCCTCCTCAGCTTCTGTTTGAGAAGCTGCTGGAATCAGGATGTTTCCAAACCAACACGCTGAACCAGCAGAGAGGGAATCACACGCTGGGGCTGGACCGGCAGTAAGCGTGAATTTTCCAGGAGGGAGCACACAGCCTCCACTCTCCTCCTCCATCCATCAGCAGACTCGCTCTCCGGCTCCTCTTTTATTTCTCCAATATCTCTCACTCCACCTCCCTTCTCTATTTTTGCTTATTTTCCTCGCTCTTTCTCTCATCTCCATCTTTTTCTATAACCTCCCTCCGGCCTTCAGTCGCTCCCTTTGCACCTCTTCACTACCCCCACCCCCACCCCCCCCCTCCTGCTTCCCGCCCGACTCTTTCTGTCTCACCTACTATCACCTCCTCCCCCCCCCCCTCTCCCCCCCCCCCCCCCCAGCTCTGCCTCCATGGATAATTCATCAGTGTTTCTCAGAGCCGCTGTCTGCCAGCCTGCCGACTGTGATTTCCACCGGGACTCTTTCGGGGACCATTCCCACCTCAGCCGGGACTTAGAGCCGCTGCTACAGAGGGAAATTAATCACAGCCATCTTAAAACTAACACTTATACACACATGAACACGCGTGAACACACATGAAGTGGAGAGTTCTCCCTCTTAACTTTGTTTCATTGTGTCAAACACGTCTCACTCTCTCCTGCTTTTAGTTTGAACTCACTTCACATCTAAATTCAATTTGAGAAGTGCAGGTACAGTATGACCACACACACACACACACACACACACACACACACACACCAGTAGCTCTGAACAGTGGTGTCCCCCTATGACCGAGCAGAATACCTGAACTGTTCCATTGATCGTGATGACTTCATACGTTTCTAATGAATGATGAATGCAGACCTTCAGTGCAAATCAATGAAATAACACACACACACACACACACACACACAAATAAACACATGAATAATTAAAGTAAAACCAAGTGTTAAAATCAGATAAGGTAACACAAACTCCTCAACTCAACGTATGTAACCACTGATGATGATATGACGTCATGTGATGAAGGGATGCAGAAGAGAGACGAAGAAGAGGATGAGAAGCAGGAGTGGACGAAAAAATAAGATACGAAACAGTAGAGGCACGGTTTAGTGTGTGTGTGTGTGTGTCTGTGTGTGTCTGTGTGTGTGTGTGTGTGTGTATTGATTAGGGATCGAGTAGCTCCCAGTGAGCACAGCAGTGAATGTCACCACATGCACTTACAGCACTTATAAATATGTGCAGTTGTAGAAGTAAGTGTGTGTGTGTGTGTGTGTGTGTGTGTGCGTGTGTGTGTGTGTGTGTGTGTACCCTACAGAGCTATAAGAGATTGTCCTCAGAGATCCGTCCTCATTAGAATTGTATCAAACAGCCTCTTTTCTGCTGTAACATGTTGCAACTAAAGTGAACGTCAACAGTTGGACATTCAGGACGTGGACGTGAAACGAGATGAAGGGGAAAAATTATAAGATGAAGACATTAAAAGTAAACTGTGATGATCATTTAAATTTAAGAGTTTGACAGTTTTTTGGGGGAAGTACACGTTTATTATATTCATTTGCTTTCATATCTTGAGTGAGCTGAGATACTTAGACAAATCTTTAAGTGGTGCGTAAAAAGTTTAAATTCAAGTCACAAAATCATAAAAATAGTTTTTTGCTCATGTTTGAAAGTGGAAAAGTTGCTGTTTTGATATATAATATAATACAAGGGAGTGAAATGGAAACAGTCTTAACATACAAATCACATGAAGCATTTGAGTAATGTCAATACCTGCATGTTTATGTTGTTAATATGA